>NW_023425575.1:0-600000 GCF_014108245.1 Pipistrellus kuhlii
CACACGCGCACCGCCACCGCCGTGTACCTGCTCTACCTGCTCAGCCTGCTGCAGCCCCCGCCCGGCTCCCCGGCCGCCGCGGTAAGGGGGCCGCGTCCCGATGACAAATAAAGAATTCATATAGATATAGATTATATAGATGATATAGATGGTATAGGTATAGGTATAGGTATAGATATATAGAGAGATAGATTAGAGATAGAGATAGAGATAGATAGATAGATATATAGATATAGAAGACAGAGATAGAGAGATAGAGATGATAGAGATAGATATAATTTCTAACTCTATTCTTCTCTCTTCCTCTCTATAAAAAAACAATTGAATAAAATAATACTATACATAGATGAGGGGGGCAATGTTAAAATATGTACACAGATAATAATTTAATAAAAAATAAAATAATACTATACGTAGATAGATAGATATAATTTCTAACTCTCTACCCCTCTCTCTTCCTCTCTGTAAAAAAATCAATAAAATATATTTTTTTAAAAATTAATTGAATAAAACAATACTACTATACATAATTTTTATTTATGTATTATATTTGTAAATTGTACTTATGTTGAAATTAATATATATATATATATATATATATATATATATATATATATATATATATATATATATATTACAGCCACACCGGTTTGGCTCAGTGGATAGAGCGTCGGCCAGCGGACTGAAAGGTCCCAGGTTCGATTCCGGTCAAGGGCATGGACCTTGGTTGCGGGCACATCCCCAGCGGGGGGTGTGCAGGAGGCAGCTGATGGATGATTCTCATAGATATTTCCAACTCTCCAGCCCTCTCTCTTCCTCTCTGTAAAAAAATCAATAAAATAATTATATATATATATATATATATATATATATATATATATATATCTCCATACTATTTTTTCATTCTATGAAAATTTTTGTTGCTCCATATAGACCAAATTTTTAACCAAGAACCCCCCACCCCCACCCCCACCCCACTCCCCGTCAGTGATGTCCCTCTTTACCGATGTTAACATCTGGTCACCTTAGGCGACGCCGACGCCCCAGCGCCCGCCCCACCCCACGGGGCTGTGCTCCCTGGCCGCCGAGGGGCTCTGGAGCCGGAAGATGCTCTTCGAGGAGCAGGACCTGCGGCGGCACGGCCTGGACGGCGCCGAGGTCTCCTCCTTCCTCAACGTGAGCCTGTTCCAGCGGGACATCCGCTGCGAGCGCCTCTACAGCTACATCCACCTGAGCTTCCAGGAGTTCTTCGCCGCCGTGCACTACGCGCTGGACGGCGCGGACCGGGCGGCCTGCGCCGCCGGCCCCGAGCGCGGCCTGGCCCGGCTGCTGGCCGCGTACGGGCTGTCGGAGCGCAGCGCCCTGGCCCTCCCCGTGCGCTTCCTGTTCGGGCTCCTGCACCGCGAGGCCAGGGGCTACCTGGAGACGGCCCTGGGCTGGAGGGTGGCGCCGGGCGTCCGGGCGCAGCTGCTGGACTGGATCGGCGCCCGGGCGCGGAGCGGGGGCCCCACGCTGCAGCAGGGCGCCCTGGAGCTGCTCGGCTGCCTCTACGAGATCCAGGAGGAGGACTTCATCCGCGCGGCCCTGAGCCACTTCCAGGTGGTCGTGGTGGGCAGCATGGCCACCAGGATGGAGCACGCGGTGGCCGCCTTCTGCCTCAGGCACTGCGCCAGCGCCCTGGTGCTGCACCTGCACGGGGCCGCCTACCGGGCGGAGGAGGAGGAGGAGGAGGAGGAGGAGGAGGAGGAGGAAGAGGAGGAGGAGGAGGAGGAGGAGGAGGAGGAGGAGGGGCACCAGGCGTCGGGGCCCCAGACGCCACCGGCACCATCGTAAGTACTCACTGCTGTGCCAGCCCAGGTCCTAACCAAGTTCATGTTCTCAGCTGGGGGTGGAGGGTGTGTGTGTGTGTGTGTGTGTGTGTGTGTGTGTGTGTGTGGGCCCCAGCCGCGGGCACCCTGGGCACCATCTGCAGAAATCCTTGGTGGCACTGACCCCGGGGTGATGGGAGGGCGCTGCCTGCATCGGGTGGGAAGAGGGCAGGGAGGCTGCAGGGCAGGGGGAGGCCAGCTATGGCCGGGATCCCCCTTTTCGTGGCCAGCACGGAAAAGATAGATGAACCGGCTCCAAGTGGAGGCTGCTGGGGATTGAGAAATGAAAGAAAGAAAGAAAGAAAGAAAGAAAGAAAGAAAGAAAGAAAGAAAGAAAGAAAGAAAGAAAGAAAAGAAAGAAAGAAAGAAGGAAAGAAAGGAAGAAAGAAAGAAAGGAAGGAAGGAAGGAAAGGAAGGGAGGGAAGGAGAGAGAGAGAGAAGGATAGAGAGGAGGGAGGAATGAAAAGAACGAAAGCCGAAACCGGTTTGTGTCAGGGGTATTGAGCGTCGGTCTGCGGACTGAAAGGTCCCAGGTTCGATTCCGGTCAAGGGCATGTACATTGGTTGCGGGCACATCCCCAGTAGGGGGTGTGCAAGAGACAGCTGGTCGATGTTTCTCTCTCATTGACGTTTCTAGCTCTCTGTCTCTCTCCCTTCCTCTCTGTGAAAAAAATCAATAAAATATATTAAAAAAAAAAAAAAAGTAGAATCCTTGAAAAAAAAAAAAAAGAAAGAAAGAAAGAAAGAGAGGGAGGGAGAAAGGGAGAAAGAGAGAGAGAGAAGGAAGGAAGGAAGGAAGGAAGGAAGGAAGGAAGGAAGGAAGGAAGGAAGGAAGGAAAGGAAGGAAGGAAAGGAAGAAAGGAAGGAAGGAAGGAAGACACGGAAGTAGAAACAAAGCTGGGAGCCGGGTGGGACCGCTATCCTCTCTGATGGAGGGGCAGGGACCCAGAGCCAACACAGCGTGTTTATTTATATTCCCCCAAATACCAGGGGGTGCCGAAACCGGATGGCTCAGTGGATAGAGCGTCAGCCTGCGGACTGAAAGGTTCCAGGTTTGATTCAGGTCAAGGAGCATGTACCTTGGTTGGGGGCGCATCCCGTCTGGGGGATGTGCAGGAGGCAGCTGATGGATGATTCTCTCTCATCGATGTTTCTGGCTCTCTATCCCTCTCCCTTCCTCTCTGTAAAAACTCAATAATATATATATATTTTTTTAAATAAAAATCAAAATAAACAAGCTTATTTAAAACAAGAATGCCGAAACCGGTTTGGCTGAGTGGATAGAGCGTCGGCCTGCGGACTGGAGGGTCCCGGGTTCGATTCCGGTCAAGGGCATGTACCTTGGTTGTGGGCGCATCCCGTGTGGGGGATGTGCAGGAGGCAGCTGATCGATGATTCTCTCGTCGATGTTTCTGGCTCTCTGTCCCTCTCTCTTCCTCTCTGTGAAAAATCAGTGAAATATATTTAAAAATAAAATAAAATAAAACAAACAAGAACAACAAAAGAAAGAAGCAGCTGCACTGACCTGTAGCTCCTCCCGCAGCCCGGAGAGAAACGTCCTGCCACACGCCTACAGCGAGCACCTGGCGGCGGCGCTGAGCACCAACCGGAACCTGATCGAGCTGGCTCTCTTCCGCAACGCCCTGGGCGGCCGGGGGGTGGCGCTGCTGTGCCAGGGGCTCAGGCACCCCAGCTGCAGACTCCAGAACCTGAGGTGAGTCCGGCAGGTCTGGGGGCTCCCGCTGGTCCCGCCACCCCTCGCCTGGGGCTCTGTCCGAAAAGCACCCAGGCCCTCGCTGGTGTGGCTCAGTGGATAGAATGCCGGCCTGCGGACTGAAGGGTCCCGGGTTCGATTCCGGTCAAGGGCACATGCCTGGGTTGCGGGCTCGGTCCCCAGTTGGGGGCGTGCAGGAGGCAGCTGATGGATGTTTCTCTCTCCGTGGATGGTTCTCTCTCTCCCTCTCCCCCTCTCCCTTCCTCTCTGATTAAAAAATAAGAATCCTCCTATCCAATAAAAGGGTAATATGCAGACTGACCAGCACTCCAACATAAGATGGCTGCCCCCATGTGGTTAAAGATCCTGCCCCCATGTGGACACAAGATGGCCACCACAAGATGGCCAGCAGGGGAGGGCAGTTGAGAGGCACCAGGTCTTCAAGGGAGGGCAGTTGGAGGTGATCAACCCTGCAGGGGAGGGCAGTTAGGGGTGACTAGACTGTCAGAGGAGGGAAGTTGGGGGCAAACAGGCTGGCAGGGGAGCAGTTAGACATCTATCAGGCTGGCAGGGGAGTGGTTAGGGGGTGATCAGGCTGGCAGGCAGAAGCTGTTAGGGGCAATCAGGAAAGCAGGCAGGCGAGCAGTTGGGAGCCAGCAGTCCTGGATTGTAAGAGGAGCCAGCAGTCCTGGATTGGGCCTAAGCAGGCAGTTGGACATCCCTCGAGGGGTCCCAGATTGGAGAGGGTGCAGGCTGGGCTGAGGGACACACACCCCCACCCCATGCACGAATTTCGTGCACCAGGCCTCTAGTAAATAAATAAATGAGACGCGGGGAGAGGAAGGACCAGGGACCAGCTCCATCCTCTCCCCTCCTTCCCCTCCAGGCTGAAGAGGTGCCGGGTGCCCAGCTCCGCCTGCCGGGACCTGGCCGCCGCGCTGACCGCCAACCGGCACCTGATGAGGATGGACCTGAGCGGCAACCCCCTGGGGCTGCCGGGCGTGCGGCTGCTGTGCGAGGGCCTGCGGCACCCCCAGTGCCGGCTGCAGATGCTGCAGTGAGTCCCCGGCCTGACACAGCTCCCCACACGCCCAGGGCCCCACGTCTCGCCTCGACGTGAGGGCCGCCCTCTGACCCCGCCCACCCTCACCACGTTCGCCCAGGGCCTGGGACCCCGGAGCTGTGGGCTGTGCAGTTCCCTGTCCGCGCAGAACACGTCACGTCTGACACCTCCGGTCACTGGGGAGCCTGGTGGTTTCCCCAGCCCCCTCCACCCCCCCACCTCCGACCCCATCCCCCACCCCCTGCCGCCATCGCCACCGCCACCGAGCAGTTCTGTCTCACCAGCCAGGTGTCCTGCACTTCCACTCACTTCTTTTTTTTAAAAAATATATGTTATTGATTTTTCACAGAGAGGAAGAGAGAGGGATAGAGAGTTAGAAACATCGATGAGAGAGAAACATCGATCAGCTGCCTCCTGAACATCCCCACTGGGGATGTGCCCACAACCAAGGCACATGCCCTTGACCGGAATCAAACCCAGGACCCCCCAGTCCTCAGGCCCACACTCTATCCACTGAGCCAAACCGGTTTCGGCTCTTTCTTTTATTATTATTATTTTTTATTAAGGTATTATATGTGTACATATCCTACCACTGCCCCACCCTCACCCCACTCCCATACATGCCCTCCCACCCCAAAGTTTTGCATTCATTGGTCATGCTTCTATGCATGCACAAGGTCTTCCGGTTGATCTCTCCTCTCCCCCAGCGGGATTTTTGTGGAGCCTCAGCCCCAGGCGTGCTCCATCATTGACTCCACCCCCAGCCTGCTACCCTCTCCAGAGGATGGGGGGATTCCAAGCCCCTCACCGAGGCCTGGTCCCCACCCCCCTCGGAGCCCACCTCAGGAGGACAAAGACCTGCTATCACCCCTAGGGGATTCCGAGGGACTGAGGGCCCGTCAGGACCGGGTCAAAGGCCACCCCAAGAACAAAAGCAGCCCTTATCACCCGGGAACTAAAGGGTCTGGGAGCTCCCAGCGGGAGCCAGGGACAGAGGCCGCGGCTAATGCCTTCGGCTGCCCCCTCCGGTTCCTCTGTGGACGGGGGAGCCTTCCCCAGCCGCACCCCCTGTTTGCACAGGGATGGTTTGGAGAAACATGAGCTCAGGTTGGCCGAGCATGGTCCATGGTCCATGGTCCTGGCCCCGCCCACACCCTCCTCCTCTGGTCACCCCCACACAGTGGTAGGTCAGCACTGTGATCATCCTTGCTTCATTTTAACTGTGTGTTCTTTTAATTTTGTTTAAATATATTTTATTGATTTTCCCCAGAGAGGAAGGAAGAGGGATAGAGAGATAGAAACATCGGTGAGAGAGAACCATCTATCAGCTGCCTCCTGCACACCCCCTGCCGGGGATGTGCCCACAACCAATGTACATGCCCTTGACCGGAATTGAACCCAGGACCCCTCAGTCTGCAGACAAACGCTCTATCCACTGAGCCAAACCGGTTTCGGCTGTTTTTTTAATTTTTAAAAAATATATATTTTATTGTTTTTTTACAGAGAGGAAGGGAGAGGGATAGAGAGCCAGAAACATCGATGAGGGAGAAACATCGATCAGCTGCCTCCTGCACACCCCCATCTGAGAATGTGCTGCAACCAAAGCACATGCCCTTGACCGGAATCGAACCCGGGACCTTTCAGTCCGCTGACGCTCTATCCACTGAGCCACACCAGTCCCGGCAATAAAATATATTTTTTTAAAAAGCGAGAGAAGCACGCCGGGGCCTCCCTCGCCAGCGTGTCTCTCTCCCCAGGCTGCGGAAGTGCCAGCTGGAGGCGGGGGCCGGCGGGGAGCTGGCCGCGGTGCTCAGCGCCAGCCGCCACCTGGCGGAGCTGGACCTGACGGGCAACGCGCTGGGGGACACGGGGCTGCAGCTGCTGTGCGGGGGCCTGCGGAGCCCGGCCTGCCGGCTGCGCATCCTGTGGTGAGTGTGCTGGGCCTCCTGGGTGGCCCTCTGCCTGCGGACGGTGGGTGGCTGCCCCGAGTTCGGGCAGCACTGTCTGCGGTGGCCAACTCCGATGTCCGTCAGGGGCGGGCGGAGAAACGAATAGAACGTGGGCTATCCACGCAATGGGATGTTATTCGGCCTGTAAAAAGGAATGAAATTATAGATATAGATATAGATATAGATATAGATATAGATATAGATATAGATATAGATATATATAAAAGCCTAAGCAACCATTATAAAAGTATTAATATTTGGTTGACCGGTTGCTATGATGCTCACTGACCACCAGGGGGCAGATGCTCAACCTAAGAGCTGTCCCTTGGTGGTCAGTGCGCTCCCACAGCCAACCTCTCACGGCCGGCCAACCTCCTGCAGTTCCTCCCCCTGGACTGGGCCAGGCAGCCCTGAATTCGTGCACTGGGCCTGTGTGTGTGTGTGTGTGTGTGTGTGTGTGTGTGTGTGTGTGTGTATACATTATGTATCTTTGCCCAGGCTGGTTTGGCCCAGTGGATACAGCGTCAATCTGTGGACTGAAAGGTCCTGGGTTCAAGTCCAGCCAAGAAGCTTATGACCAGGTTGTGGGCTCAGTCCCAAGGAGGGGCATGCAGGGGGCAGCTGACCAATGATTCTCTCTCATCATTGATGTTTCTGTCTGTCTCTCCCTCTCCCTTCCTCTCTGAAGTCAATACAAATTATATTTTAGCCCTAACCGGTTTGGCTCAGTAGATAGAGCGTCAGCCTGTGGACTGAAAGGTTCCAGGTTTGATTCCCATCAAGGGCATGTACCTTGGTTGTGGGCACATCCCCACTAGGAGGCGTGCAGGAGGCAGCTGATCGATGTTTCTAACTCTCTATCCTTCTCCCTTCCTCTCTGTAAAAAATAAATATATATATATATATATATAATATATAATATATATTTTATAAATTATTTATTTTATTTTTAAAATATATTTTATTGATTTTTTTTTTTTTTTTACAGAGAGAAAGGGAGAGGGATAGAGAGCCAGAAACATTGATGAGAGAGAAACATCTATCAGCTGCCTCCTGCACACCCCCTACTGGGGATGTGCCCGCAACCAAGGCACATGCCCCCGACCGAAATTGAACCAGGAACCCCTCAGTCCACAGGCCAATGCTCCATCCACTGAGCCAAACCAGCTAGGGCAATTTAAAAAAAGATTTTAATAAAACATATATAATTTAATTGATTTCAAAGAGGAAAGGAGAGAAAGAGAGAAAGAAACATCAACGATGAGAGAGAATCACTGATTGGCGAGCCTGCAACCCGGGCATGTGCCGCTGACTAGAATCGAACCCGGGACCCCTCAGTCCGCAGGCCGACGCTCTGTCCCCAGGGCCACACCGGCGGGGGCGGTAGCTGACCCTGGACGCCTGGTGGGCGGTTCTCGGCGCGTCTCCTCGGCCCACGCCCGCTGTGTGTGTCGCGCAGGTTGAAGATCTGTCACCTCACGGCGGCCGCCTGCGAAGACCTGGCCTCCGCCCTCCCGGAGGCCCAGAGCCTGGCGGAGCTGGACCTCGGCCTGAACGACCTGGGGGACCCCGGGGCGCTGCTGCTGTGCGAGGGCCTGCGGCACCCCCAGTGCAAACTGCAGACCCTGCGGTGAGCCCAGCCCGCTCCCCTCCGCGGGGTCCCCGTCCTCCGTCCTCGTCCTCCCAGCCCGGCCGGCTCCCCGGGGCCAGGCTCCCTCCCCCCTCTCCTAAACGCCAGCCCACCCGTCCCCTTCCACAGAGCTCGCTGCCCCAGGGCCTTTGCACCTGCTGCTCCTTCTCCCTGGAACTCCTTTCTGCTCCGCTGTCCCCTGATAACATCTGTTTTCTCCGTGAGGACTCACAATGAATGCTTCGTTCTCATGGACACTTCCCATAGCCCCACCTTTTAAAAATATACACGGATGATGATGATGGCCAGATGATGATGATGATCTCTGAACGCATAATAATCTGGCCACTCGGTGTATATATCCGTGGTTGGCATATATATTACTGATTTTTTTACAGAGAGAAAGGGAGAGGGATAGAGAGTTAGAAACATCAATGAAAGAGAAACATGGATCAGCTGCCTCCTGCACACCCCCTACGGGGGATGTGCCCGCAACCAAGGTACATGCCCTTGACCAGAATCGAACCTGGGACCCTTCAGTCTGCAGGCCGACACTCTATCCACTGAGCCAAACTGGTTTAGGCCATTAACACTCCCCCCCCCCCTTTTGAAAATGAGTGGCCAGATGATGATGATCTCTGAACGCATAATAATCTGGCCACTCAGTGTATATCCTATATCAGTGGTCGGCAAACTCATGAGTCCACAGAGCCAAATATCAACAGTACAACCATTGAAATTTCTTTTGAGAGTCAAATTTTTAAACTTAAACTTCTTCTAATGCCACTTCTTCAAAACAGACTCGCCCAGGCCGTGGTATTTTGTGTAAGAACCACCCTCAAGGAGCCAAAGAGCCGCATGTGGCTCGAGAGCTGCAGTTTGCCGACCACTGGGATAGAGCATCAGCCTGCAGACTGAAGCATCCCGGGTTCGATTCCGGTCAAGAGCATGTACCTTGGTTGCGGGCACATCTCCAGTGGGAGGTGTGCAGGAGGCGGCTGATGGATGTTTCTCTCTCATCGATGTTTCTAATTCTCTATCCCTCTCTTTTCCTCTCTGTAAAAAAATCAATAGGGATAGAGAGTTAGAAACATTGATGAGAGAAATATCCATCAGCTGCCTCCTGCACACACCCCACGCCCCGTACTGGAGATGTGCCCGCAACCAAGGTACATGTCCTTGACCGGAATCGAACCTGGAACCTTTCAGTCCTCAGGCTGACGCTCTATCTATTGAGCCACACTGCTTAGGGCAAAAGATGGTGTCTCTTTATCCTTTAACACTCTCCTCCTGTGTTCCTTCTTTTTCTGCCTTTCCTGCCTTTCCTCCCTCCCTCCCTCCCTCCTTCTCCTTCTCTCTCTTATACAAAAACCAACCAATGAGTGCATAAGGGGAACAACAAATACCTCTATATCTATCTATCTATCTATCTATCTATCATCTATCTCCCCTTCCTACCTGCCTGTCCCTCTTTTCCTCGCCCTCGCTGCTCTCTCAGCGGCCAGGTGAAGTCTCTCGGTGCCGTGAGCGCAGCGCCCGCCCGGCAGGCAGCTTTCCGGGCGGTGCCCCCGGCGGTGCCCCCGGAGGCGCCCACCCTGTGCCCGTGTCTTCCAGGCTCGGCATCTGCCGGCTGGGCCCCGCGGCCTGCGAGGGCCTGGCCGCCGCACTGCAGAGCAACCGCCACCTCCGAGAGCTGGACCTGAGCTTCAACGACCTGGGCGACCGGGGCCTCTGGTGGCTGTGCGAGGGGCTGCAGCAGCCGGCCTGCAGGCTGCAGAAGCTGTGGTGAGCCGGGGCGGGGCGGGGCGGGGGCGGGCAGGACGGCCCTGAGTGCCAGCGTCTGCTGGTCCTTCCTTTCTCCTTCTTTTCCTTTGTTTATATCTTTAAATATTTTTTTATTGATTTTTTACAGAGAGGAGGAGAGAGGGATAGAGAGCTAGAAATGTCGATGAGAGAGAAACATCGACCAGCTGCCTCCTGCACACCCCCTACTGGGGATGTGCCCGCAACCAATGTACATGCCCTTGACCGGAATCGAACCCGGGACCTTTCAGTCCGCAGACCGACGCTCTACCACTGAGCCAAACCGGCTTCGGCTTCCTTTGTTTATATTTTTAAATATTTTTTGTTGTTGTTGATTTCAGAGAGGAAGGGAGAGGAAGAAAGAGATAGAAACATCTATGATGAGAGAGAATCATCGATCGGCTGCCTCCTGCACCCACCCCACTGGCGACTGAGCCTGCAACCCGGGCCTGTGCCCTTGGCCGGAATCGAACCCGGGACCCTTCGGTCCTTAGGCCGACGCTCTATCCACTGAGCAAAACCAGCTAGGGCTTTTAAAATATCTTTGTATTGATTTCAGAGAGGAAAGGAGAGGGAGGGAGAGAGAGAGAGAAACATCGATGATGGGAGGGAATCATTGATCGGCTGCCTCCTTCACGCCCCCTACTGGGGATCAAGCCCACAACCCGGGCCTGTGCCCTTGACGGCAATGGAACCATGACCTACTGGTCCACAAGTTGATGCTCAACCACTGAGCCACGCTGGCTGGGCCCATTGGTAGCTTCTTGTATGTCCCTGATGCGGGATTGAACCCCAAACCTTGGCCTATTTGGAGGGAGGGAGGGGGCGCTCAAATCTACTAAGCTACCCAGCCAGGCCCCTTCATTGCCATCTGAACCTGGACTGCTTTGGTCCCACTCTGTCTTCTTATCAGCTAGTCCCCTAAACACTACACCCTGGCCCTAACTGGTGTGGCTCAGTGGATAGAGCATCCGCCTGCGGACTGAAGAGTCCCAGGTTCGATTCCGGTCAAGGGCATGGACCTTGGTTGCGGGCACATCCCCAGGGGGAGTATATAGGAGGCAGCTGGTCAATGTTTCTAACTCTCTATCCTTCTCCCTTCCTCTCTGTAAAAAATCAGTATATATTTAAAACCACACCCTGCCCTAGCCAGTTTGGCTCAGTGGATAGAGCATCAGCCTGTGGACTGAAGGGACTCGGGTTCGATTCCGGTCAAGGGCACAGGCCCGGGTTGTGGGCTCCATCCCCAGTGGGGGGCGTGCAGGCGGCAGCGATCCACGATTCTCTCTCATCATGGATGTTTCTCTCCTTCCCCCTTCCTCTCTGAAATCCATACAAATGTATGTTTTTAAAAAACGATACCGGCTCCCTGTGGAGAGAAGACTCAGGCCTCCGTCTCCGCAGGCTGGACAGCTGCGGCCTCACCGCCACAGCCTGCGGAGACCTGTCCGCCACGCTGGGCGTCAACCAGACGCTGCTGGAGCTCTACCTGACCCACAACGCGCTGGGCAGCGCGGGCGTGCGGCGCCTGTGCCGGCGGCTGCGGCACCCGGGCTGCCGGCTGCGGGTGCTCTGGTGAGCGGGGGCGGGGCGGGGCGGGGCGGGCTGCCGGCTGCGGGTGCTCTGGTGAGCGGGGCCGGGGCGGGGCGGGGCCGGGGGCGGGGCGGGGCCGGGGCGGGGCGGGCCCGGGGGCGGGGCGGGGGGGGGCGGGGCGGGGCGGGGCGGGGCGGGGCGGGGCGGGGGCGGGGGGGGGGCCGGGGCGGGGGGGGGCGGGCCCGGGGGCGGGAGGTGGGTGGGCAGGACCAGAGCATCGCTGAGCGGGATCCGGGTTCCATTCCCCAACGCAGGGGAGCAGGGGTGTGTGCTGGAGGCAGCTGATCAATAGTTCGCTCTCATCGTTGAGGTTTCTATCCCGTCCTCTCTGAAACCAATACAATTATATTTAAAACAGAAGAAAGAAGAGCCCGGGCCGGTTTGGCTCAGTGGGTAGCATGTTGGCCTGCGGACTGAAGGGTCCCAGGTTCGATTCCAGCCAAGGGCCCATGCCCAGGTTGTGGGCTCCATCCCCAGTAGGGGATCCAGGCCACACTCTGCCGGTCAGCCCCGCACTCTGACCAGCTGAGCCAGCGGCCAGACTGGAAGGGGATGGTTTCCATGGGCGGGAACCATGTTAGTTAGATCCGAGGTGGGGCCCAGTGCCCTGACCCGGTACCCCCTGTGCCCCCAGGCTGTTCGGGGTGCCCCTGTCCCCCAGGCTGTTCGGGGTGCCCCTGACCCGGTGTCCCCTGTCCCCCCAGGCTGTTCGGGGTGCCCCTGACCCGGTGTCCCTGTCCCCCCAGGCTGTTCGGGGTGCCCCTGAGCCCTGACCCGGTGCCCCCTGTCCCCCCAGGCTGTTTGGGGTGCCCCTGACCTGGTACCCCTGTCCCTCCAGGCTGTTCGGGGTGCCCCTGACCCGGTGCCCCTGTCCCCCCAGGCTGTTCGGGGTGCCCCTGACCCGGTGCTCCCTGTCCCCCCAGGCTGTTCGGGGTGCCCCTGACCCGGTGCCCCTGTCCCCCCAGGCTGTTCGGGGTGCCCCTGACCCGGTGCCCCCTGTCCCCCCAGGCTGTTCGGGGTGCCCCTGACCCGGTGCCCCCTGTCCCCCCAGGCTGTTCGGGGTGCCCCTGACCCGGTGCCCCCTGTCCCCCCAGGCTGTTCGGGGTGCCCCTGACCCGGTGCCCTCTGTCCCCCCAGGCTGTTCGGGGTGCCCCTGACCCGGTGCCCCCTGTCCCCCCAGGCTGTTCGGGGTGCCCCTGACCCGGTGCCCCTGTCCCCCCAGGCTGTTCGGGGTGCCCCTGACCCGGTGCCCCTGTCCCCTCAGGCTGTTCGGGGTGCCCCTGAGCTCGGCCACCCACAGAGAGCTGACCGCGCTCCGCTGGACCCGGCCCTCCCTGGACCTCGGCTGCTGACCGCGGTCCCTGCCCGGGCGTCCACACGGCCAGACTGTGTGTGTGTGTGTGTGTGTCCCCGAGAGACCCCGCGGGCAGAGCAGCGGGTGGTGCTCGGAGGGGAGGGCAGGGGGCTCTGGGTGTGGGGGTGTGGGCCCCGCCAGGAGGGGGGTGATGCCGCCACCCCCACCCTATCCCCCGGGGACGCTGGGCAGTGTCAGGAGGCCTCCCAATAGGAGGAAGCCAGGCGCTGCACCCACACCCGCCATCCACCGGCAGCCCCCCACACGGTGGAGCTGAACATGGGCCATGTGGCTCAATGGGCGGGACACGGGCAGCCTCACGGGCTCCCGGACGGGTCCCAGTTTGGGGCATGCACTGAGGCTTGGGGTGTCCTTCCCGCGTGCGCGTGAGGCCCAGAGGCGATGGGTGGACGTTTCCCTCAAACCAACTGGGACAATGAGGGGGAGGGAGGCCGGGCCCGGGTGGCTCAGTGGTGGAGCACCAGCCCCCTCCCCGTCAGCCACGCCCAGGTGCTGGGCGCACCAGACCCCGTCGGGGGCGTGCAGGGGGTGGCCAGCCCGTGGGCCCCTTCCCTGCATGGGTGTCTGTCCCTTCCTCTCTGAAGCCAATAAAAAACTCTTAAAAAACCCACAGGCTCCTCGGACCAGGTCTGGGAGAGGTTGGAGACCAGCCAGGGTCACTCTGGGGGACTTAAACGCCCAAACGTCAGCAGAGGGGGTCACAGCGGGAGACTCGACAGGGGGGAGGCGGGAGGGCCCATGGACTCCAAGCCCCACTCCCCACCCTAAGGCCAGGCAGAAGCCCCGGACCAGCTGCCCCAGTTCAGCCCCACGACCCCCCCCCAGGGGGACCCCTTGCAGCCCAGCTCCCTGAGCTGGAGGCGGTGGGGGATGGGGGGGCGGGGAACCCCGAGGTGTGCACCCACGTGCAGATCCTTCCCCAGGCCTGGGAGGTGGGGACCCACCCAAGGTCTTCCCTGGGGCTCAGGGACAGAAAATGGGAGCAGAGGCTGGCGGACCCCACCCTCCAAGGGGACTCCTCCTTGGAGGAGACCAGACACAAGGCGAGCGCGCGGCTAGAGGAACACACAGAAGCCAGGGCTGCAGAGCACACACGTCAATTTTTTAAATATATTTTATTGATTTTTTTTTTTTACAGAGGATGGGAGTGGGAGAGTCAGAAACATCGATGGGAGAGAAACATCCAACAAGCTGCCTCCTGCACACCCCACTGGGGATGTGCCCGCAACCAAGGCAATGCCCTTGACCGGAATCAAATCAGTCCCCAGGCCAACGCAGTTACGGCCTTTCTCGCACCACGATGCCCTGCACCCTGCCGGGCCACGCCCCGGGCCCCGATGGCGATGGCGGGGCCTCCAGGGCACACAATGCAGCGAGCTGTTACCGCCAAAAGGGTGCCAGGGGGCTCTGCGAGGACGATGGCAGGCGGTCGTCGCTGGGACGCCCGCACCAGCCCTCGGCGCCCTCAGGCCTGCAGCCCTGTCTCTCCCTCCACCCACACACCCCGCCCGGTGCTCCCCGCAGACGAGGAGGCTCGAAACGGGAGCACTTTCCTGTCTGAGCACGGCGAGTGCCCCCGTTCGGAGCCGCCCCGTCCGGGCTCAGGTCCGGGCCGGACGGCGATGGCAGATGGTCCACGAGAAGGTGCCGGAAGGTGCCACACAGGCCCGGCGCTGACCGCCCCGATGGGCTGGGGGCCCCGGCTGTGCCCCCCGGCGACACTCAAATGGAGCAGCACTTTCCGCCGGGCATCGGAGAGTGACTGCGCATTTGAGTGCCCCCGGCCGGGCCGTGCGGCCCCCGGGCCCTGGGCGGGTGCCGAGCCACCTCCGTCCGCAGCAGCAGCTGGTCCCGACCGGGGGACCTCAAACCGTGGCGGCACTTTGCCCTCGGCACAGAAAGTGCCCCCACAGTTTGAGTGCCCCAGGCTGGGCATCCTGGGTGTCAGCGCCCGACCAACCGACCGACCGACCGACCCACTCCCAGGGCCTGGCCCAGGGGGACCCGCTGGGAACCCAACGCATGCCGCATGCTTCGTCCTGTGCCCTCAGAAGGCACTGGGAGCAGTGGGGCTTTCAGAAAAAGCCTTCTCTTGTGGGGTGACCAGGGTTCCCACCCACAAGGAGCCTGTGGGACGAGGCACCCACCCACGTGGGTGCCGGTCCCGGGGCCCAGGCGGGAGGGAGGGCGGGCAGGAGAATGGGATCTGGGGAGGGCCGGATGAAGAGCCGCCAGTGGGTTCCGAAGCCCGTGGAGTGAGAGCCTCGTGGATGGGGTAAAACCTGCTGCAGGGCCAGCCGACCCTGGTCCTCAGTCTTCAGCTTCTGCCTCTGCCAGGAACCTGGAAGGTGAGGAGTGCGTTGTGGGGAGGGAAAGTAGGAGGAAGGTGGATGGAGGAGGGCCCGGGGGAACGGGGATGGGAGATCCCAGTGATACTCACAGGCCAGAGGCACGTAGTGTGGCAGCTTCTTTCCCCAAGGCCGAGGAGCCGGGCGCCGGGCCCTTAAATAAGGCAGGGAACCCAATCAGCGCCCCCGGCCGGGCCCCGGGGCCAGACCCCTCCCCTCCCTCCCGTCCCCGCCCAGGCCCACCCTGCCCCTCTACCCCCCGACGGGAGCGCCTCCCCATCCGATATGGCCCCGCCGAATCTTTAAACTTTTTCGCTTAAAACGCTTAGCCAGTTTTAAAGATGATCATGTTAAAAAATAAATAAAACATTGGAGTTGGTTGGCGGCCTGGATGGGGTCAATGGGCGGAAAAAGGGGACACGTGTCATCCTTTCTTCAATAAAGAAGGTTTAAAAATCATCCAAAAAATAAGTACATCCTTTTGCTTGATGGTTAAAAAAAATCCGAAAGAAAGAATAATTGAACAAACCCTATGGCTTGGTGGTTTAAAAAAAACACCAAAAATCCCATGTGGCTCGGTCGTTAAAAACAAATCTGTGCTGTTGACGGTGAGGCCGTAAATGCTTTTATCATTCCACCAGAGGGAACTGGTGGGGATCATCATGGCAAAGTGCAGGGGATGGCCCACTCGGACCTCACCTCCCGAGGGAGGGCTAAGGAATCGTGATATTTAAACACTTAGACATCATCATAAAAAAAATATTAAAAAAAGAAAGAAAAATAAATAAATACTTAGACATCAGCGCTGGCTCTATGGACCCGGCAACGGAGAGACCTGGCATTTAGCTACCCTGTTTCCCCGAAAATAAGACCTACCGCATGGAAAGATAAGACATCTCACCTGAAAATAAGACCTAGCGTCACTTTGGGAGAAAAAAAATTAATATAAGACACTGTCTTATTTTCGGGGAAACAGGGTAGGTCTGTTGGGTGACTGGGGCGGGGGTTTTGGGGTCCGGAGCAGACTTTCCATGGGGGAGGTGATTTTTTTTAATTTTATTTCCTGGATGGGAGACCCTGGGGCATTTTTTCCGCCCTCACACGTGCGGGTGGGGGAGGGACGGAGTGCCAGGGGCCAGGGCTGCGGGTTCACACCCAGGAGGTGGGACCCTCCCTGAGATAAAGTGTCTTCCCCAGGGCCTAGGCAGCCATCCCTGCTGAGGTATTAGGTTATAGGGAGGGAAGGGGGGAAATCTAATCTCTGCAGCAAGGTACTACGACAATTACATTGTACTGACTGTCTGCTGCGAGCGAGGTGGGCACTGAAAATGTAGGACAGGATTGTCCATCCCCTGAAACCAATACAAAGTAATGCACAACGTCTACTCCCAGTGAATGAAACAGAGGGTGGGGAGGCCGGGGAGAGATCCGTGGGGGGAAAAGGAGACGTATGTACTACTTTCAACAACGAAGAGTTTTTAAAAATGGGTTTTTAGAAATTTAAACCCCTCAACTCCAAAAACAACAACAACCCATAAGCACACGCACATATTAATGTACTCCACGTCTCTTTGTTTCTACCGAGGCATTTATATCGAGGACACACTCCTGCGCTTGAAACCTAAGAGGGTGGCCCTGACCGGTGTGGCTCAGTGGGCTGGAGGGTTCTGGGTTCGATTCCCGTCCAGGGCACAGGCCCGGGGTTGTTGTGGGCTCCGTCCCCAGGGAGAAGGCGTGCAGGGGGCAGCCGATCCGTGATTCTCTCTCGTCGTGGATGTTTCTCTCTCTCTCTCTCTCTCTCTCTCTCTCTCTCTCTCCTCTCTCTCTCTCTCTCTCTCTCTCTCCCTTCCTCTCTGCAATCGATGAAATAAAATAAAAATAGACTTAGAATAAATAAATCTACGAGTGCGCTACAAGCACCCACTCAGCCCGATGTGGGCGATGTCGCCACGTGACAGACTCAGTTGCCGGTTGTATGGAAAACTCGTGGTCACGGAAGGAAAGCACACGTGAGGACCAAGAAGATCTGGCGTGTTTCTCAGCCCCGTCACCCTGTCCTGGAGGGAGACACAGGGCCTGTCAGCCAGCCGGCTCCATCCCAGATCCGCTTCTGGGAATGCAGGTCCAGCTAAGTATTTCCTGGTGGAATTATTTCCCCCGACTCCCACCCCCACGCAGTAGCCTGCTAACCAGATAATGGGAGGGGTGTGTGTGTGTGTGAATGTCCTGCCTTCGGCCACCTGGACCCCCTCTAGCCTGCCCCCCCTTCCCAGGCCCTCACCGCCCCATAGATATTGGCCTCATCTGACGATCACACGTTATTTTTATATATTTCTTTTAATTCATTTTTCACAGAGAGGAAGAGAGAGGGATAGAGAGCTAGAAACATCGATGAGAGAGAAACATCCATCCGCTGCCTCCTGCACACCATCCACTGGGGATGTGCCCGCAACCAAAGTACATGCCCCTGACCGGAATCGAACCCGGGACCCTTCAGGCCGCAGGCCGACGCTCTATCCACTGAGCCACACCGGTTTCGGCCGGTCACACATTATTCATGAGACTGAATCTGAAGGAACATCAGAGGCCATACTCTCAAGGACATCGAAAGCCGAAGAGCCGGGGGCACGTCGATTCCCATGATCCCCAGCGCTGGGAGAGGGTGGCCCTGGGCTTGGCCGGGCTTGGCGGGCGAGGCCGGGTCACCTGTGTGTTTAAGGTCACGCGTTAACCCCCTCGGGGTCCTTCCAAAGTCCTTCTCCCCAGCATGCCTGGAGGAGGGCTGACGGGTTAACCATTGGCCTAAGTCACCAGCCAACGTCTTTGCTCTTTAACCAACCACCCTTTTTTGTTTTTAACCAACAATTCTATTTTTTAACCAAACGTTCTTTCACTTTTCATCATTCCTTCTGGTTGAAAGTATGACCTGTATCCCCTTTCCTTCCCCATTAGCCCCCCTCCAGCCTGTCCCTGCCCCCACCCCCACCCCCACCCTCTCACTCCACCCCCCACCCTCTCACCCTACCCCCACCCCCCACCCCTCACCCCGTGTCCTGGGGCCATTGTTATGTGCATATCAGGTCTTTCCAACTAATAATTCTCTTTTTCTTTTTCTTTTTCTTTTAATTAAGGTATTATATGTGCACGTTTTTTCCCATTTTTAATTAAGGTATTACAGGTGTACATTTCTCCCCCATTTTTAAACTTAAGGTATTATATGTGTACTTTTTTTTTTTTTTAATCAATACTAAGGTGACCAGATGTCCTGATTTCTAACAATTTATCCAGCGTCCCGCGGCGTTTTAAAAAAGTCCCAATTTTGGGGAAGATTCTTTGAAATCTTTTGGACTTTTTTTTTTTTTTTTTTAATGCCGTGGGACGCAGGACAAATTGTTAAAAATCGGGACTGTCCTGCCAAAAGCGAGACGTCTGGTCACCTTGATCAATACAAGCGTTGATTGAACAACAGTCCCATGTGGACATGGACGGGACTCCGTGTCGCAGTGACACAGGTGCTGTGGGGAGGGGACACGTGGACGCGGTCAGTACAGCCACTCCTCCTCCTCCTCCTCCCCCCCGGGGCTTCTCACGTGAGACCTGACTCCTCCTGTGACCACATTCCAGTCCCGTCTGCTGCCTCCAGCTGCCTCTCCACCTGCCACAGGTTCCTAAAGGGTTCAAATCCCAAAATATTCCCAGGACATGTCTGCCACCCTTTCATTCCTTTTCTCTTTTTAAATATCTTAATAAATCTTTATTGTCCAGATTATTACCATGGTCCCTCTTTCCCCTCCATGGTTCCCCTCCACCAGGTTCCCGCCACCCCACCCTCTGCCCTCTCCCCGCCCCACTGTCCTCACCCTCAGGGGCACAGTTTATGTTCAGGCTCTTCCCGCACCCCCTCTCCCCTTTTCCCCGAGAATCCTCGGTCCACTCCCCTCCCGCACCTCTGATCCTATTATGGTCACCCGCTAATGCGGTGCATCAGATTGTTTAATTCACCTGTGGATGGTTACGCACGTGCTGTTAATCATTTTTATCTTTATCTCCTTCCTCCTCTGAAAGAATACGTCTCAGCATTTCGTCTTTCCAGGATGCCTTCTTGCCCGCACATTTTTTTTTATAACCTGGGAGGGTGAGCTCAGAGACACTTGCAAATGGCACTCCCAGCCTCGAGGGCCCTCCCCTGTCCTTTTCTTCTGTTTCCCATTCCAACAAACAGCTCTGACATTTCATTTTTAAAAATATATATATTTTATTGATTTTGTACAGAGAGGAAGGGAGAGAGATAGTTAGAAACATTGATGAGAGAGAGTCATCGATCAGCTGCCTCTTGCACAACCCCTACTGGGGATATGTCTGCAACCAAGGTACACGCCCTTGACCGGAATCGAACCCGGGGCCCTTCAGTCCCCAAGCCAGCGCTCTATCCATTGAGCCAAACCGGTCTCGGCTGACATTTCATTTTTTAAAAATAAATCTTTACTGCTCAGATTATTAGAATGGTTCTCGGCCCCCCCCCCCCCCCGCCCCGGGCCAGCGCCCTGACACCCTCACATTTCACTTCATTTCTTTCTCCGAGGAGAGGAGAGGGCTCCAGCCGGAGCCCCTGACGGCGGTGGGCGGCCCGGACGGACAGCAGGAACCCGCCTCCCAGGACGTCTCCCCGCTGCTCGCACGCTGCAGGGCCTTCATTTGCAAATCACCGGCTCCCCCTCCCTCCCAGCCCCTCCGCGGGGCCAGCGAGGTTCCTCCCGCCGTCCGGGCCCCTGGCGCTGGGGTCCTCTCCTCGGAGAAAGAAATGAAGTGAAATGTGAGGGTGGCAGGGAGCTGGGGGGGGGGCGGGGAGAGGAGAAACCATTGTGATAATCTGAGCAATAAAGAGTTATTTTAAAAAACGAAATGGTAGAGTTGTTCGTTGGGATGGAAAAAAACAAATAAAAAAGCACAGGGGAGCGCCCTCGAGGCTGGGGTTCCGTTGGGAAGTGTCTCTGAGCCCGGTGGGCACCCCGAGCTCAGAGTTTAAAAAAATGACTTGGACAGGAAGTCATCCTGGAAAGACGAAATGCTGAGACGTATTCTTTCAGAGGAGGAAGGAGATAAAAATGATTAACAGCACGTGCGTAACCATCCACCCGTGAATCTAAAAAGCCAAGGGAATTAAACAATCTGGTGCACCGCATCAGCGGGTGAACATAATAGGATCAGAGGTGCGGGAGGGGAGTGGACGGAGGATTCTCGGGGAAAAGGGGAGAGAGGGTGCGGGAAGAGCCTGAACATAAACTGTGCCCCTGAGGGTGAGGACAGTGGGGGGGGGGGGGAGGCGGGGAAGGGCGGAGGGGGGGGGAACCTGGTGGAGGGGAGCCATGGAGGGAAAAGAGGGACCATGGTAATAATATAAACAATAAAGATTTATTTAAAAAGAGAAAAGGAATGAAAGGGTGGCAGACAGGGCCAGGGAATGTCACGGGGTTTGGTCCCGTTAGGAGCCTGTGGCAGGTGAAGGGGTGGAGAGGCAGCTGGAGGCAGCAGACAGGACTGGACTGCGGTCACAGGAGGATCAGTATCAGAAGCCTCAGAAGGAGGAGGAGGAACGGCTGTAGTGACTGCTCAGCTTCCTCGGGCCGGTCCCCATTCCAGCCAGAACCAGTTTCCTGGGTCCCAACTCGGCCGCCTCGAGGGTGGAATCTTTCCGGGGCGGCCCTCCCGCCCCCCATTCTGTGGGGCTCTTATCTGCCCCCCGGGGGCCGCGGGCCGATAACCCTGTCTCTGAAGCGGGAAGGGAATTCGTCCCTGTTATCTGCATCGGCTGCTGGGAGGGAGTCTGGGGGGAAGGGGGTGGGGGAGGGCTCTTCCCCCCATCGGCCGCCTCTGGGGGCACCTGGGGCCGGCGCCTCGGCGTGCTGGCGGCTGGCACCCCCAGTCAATCCACATGGGACGCCCGGGGCCGTCTGCGCCAGTTCCTGCAGGGCCTGCGTCCTCATTCCTGAGGGCTGGGCGGCCCGGTTAATGAGTAAAAAGACACCAAAGGGGAGAGGGGTGTGAGCTAGAAGGAGTCACTTTGAAAACTGTATTTTATTCTTATTTTTAAAAAACATGTTTTGTTGATTTTTTTACAGAGAGGAAGGGAGAAGAAGGATCGAGAGTTCGAAACATTGATGGGAGGGAAACATCTATCAGCCGCCTCCTGCACACCCCCTACTGGGGATGTGCCCGCAGCCAAGGCACAGGCCACACTGTGATTCCGCAAACCACGGCCGTGCCTGTGGTCTCAGGGCTGCCCCTGCCCCTGAGGGAGACTGTGTGGCACCCCCTTGCTCCCCAACTTCCTCAGGCTGCCCCCTCTCCACACACACACACACACACACACACACTCTCTCGTGCAACCCAGCTGAGCCTGAATCCAAGGCCAGTGAGCTGGAGAGAGGAGGCCTGGCTCCCCAAGGCCCGGGTCCCGAGACTAGCCCTCCCCCCCCGCCCCAGGCGTGGCCCCCAGGCTTGGAGGAGCAATAAACCTAAATGGTCCTAAATGCTTCATGGCCTGGCCCATTTTCTCCTGTCCGGAGGCGGTGGCCCGCCTGGCTGGCTGGGGCCCAGGGGGCAGGCTGTTTGCACAGCTGAGAATTTTGCTTTTGAAAATTGATGGGGCGGGGGGGTTGTAGGAGGGGAGATCCCAGAAGCGGGGTACACATTTCAGGACTGGTGACCCTGTTGGGGAAATTCACATTTCCATGTTCGTAAAGAAAGTGTTATCGGAGCCCTCACCGGTGTGGCTCAGTGGACTGAAGGGTCCCGGGTTCGATTCCGGTCAAGGGCCTGTGCCTTGGTTGAGGGCACATCCCCAGTGACGAGTGAGCAGGAGGCAGCTGATCGATGTTTCTAACTCTATCCCTCTCTCTTTCTCTCTGTAAAAAATCAATAAAAATATATTGGGGGGAAAAAGAAAGTGTTATCAGAACACAGGCACATGGAGCCGCCTCTGTGTCCGCCTGTGGCTGCCCCCGTGTGGCCTCGCAGAGCTGGGTGATGTGTGTGGCCCGTGGGCCCCAACCCTGAGACATTCGCTCTGCGGCCCCTGCACAGCGCCCGGCGGCCGGCCTGGGTGTGAGGGGGGCCGTGACTGGACTCGGGGGGCAGGGCCCTCTCCCTCGAGGGCCGCGGTGTCTAATCGAGGGGCTGAATGGAACGTAGGGCTGGATGTTAAGACCACAATAGGCCAAAACCGGTGTCGCTCAGTGGATGGAGCCTCAGCCTGCGGACTGAAGGGTCCCAGGTTCGATTCCGGTCAAGGGCAGGTACCTTGGTTGCTGGCACATCCTCAGTGGTGGGGGGGTGGGGGGTGGGGGTGCAGGAGGCAGCTGATGGATGCTTCTCTCTCATCGATGTTTCTAACTCTCTGTCCCTCTCCCTTCCTCTCTGTAAACAATAAATTATATATAATCATAATAATATATTATGATTTCAGAGGAGAAACATCCATGGTGAGAATCCCTGATGGGCCGCCCCGTCACGGGGACGGAGCCCGCGGTCCCGGGGTGCGCCTGCACTGGGAATCCCACCCTGACCTCCTGGGTCATAGGTCGACGCTCAGCCGCTGAGCCGCACCGGCCGGGCTCCTGTGCCTGTCCGTCTGCGGGGCGGTGGCCGCTGGGGGGGGCTGCTCCTAACTAACTCCTTCGGGGTCAGGCTGCCTGGAAGGGGGGCCGAGGGAGCTCAGCTCTCCATTAACGAGGAGGAATGCCTGTTTGCAGACAGAGAGGCGGGTGGAGGGGGCCCGTGGGCTGCGTTACCGAGACGCCGACGCCCAGAGGGTCCCCCTGGGCCGTCCTCCTCGCAGGATCCGAGCAAGAGGCAGGTCAAGGCCACGGGCAGAGCGGGCTGGAGGGGGAGGAATTTGATAGTGGGACTGAGCAGATAGGAAGGGTGGAGGGAACCATCTAGCTAAGCCTGGGCTGGGCAGGCCAGGGGCAAGGACGGGGAGAGGTTGAGCTGTGGGGTGGGGTGGGGGGTAGGGGTGGGGGTTTGGGAGAGAGCTGATGGGGTGGGGATGGGGTGAGGGGAACGGGAAATGGGGACCGGGCGGCCGGCATTCCGCCCTCCCCAGGACTCAGGAAAGACGCTTAGCCCCTCATTCAGGGGGAAGAATGGACTGGACGGGCCGCTGCTGAGAGGATGGGTGGGTGGGCTCCTTGGGGACAAAAGAGCTGGCTGCCCAGGCCCATAATGGCACATTCAAATGCGGCTGATGCCTGGGGCGGGGTGGGGGCGGGGGCACCCTCCCACTCACTGGATTTCTAAGAATTTTCAAGCCCCAAGGGAACGAGGGTTTTCCTTGTTTCAGGACTTGGGAGACCCAGGGATTTTATTATTTTGGAAGGTTTTATTACAACACAAAATTTCATTTTTTTTTAAAGTAAGTTCTAATTGACAGGAAAGCTACAGAGCTTCCATCAGACCTGTCAATCATTCGTGTCCTGTTCATGAATATGGTACGCTTGTTACAGATCATGAACCCATATTGTCATGAACTACAGCCCATACTTTATATATATTTTAAGGTGTTTTGTTTTTTAACCTAATGTCCTTTTTCTGCCCACCCAGGAGGCCACATTCAACTTAGTTGTCATGTTTCTTTCTTTTAAAAAAAAAATTATTGATTTCAGAGAGGGAGGGAGAGACAGAAACACCACTGATGAGAGAGAATCACTGATCTGCTGCCTCTTGCACACCCACCTGGGCCGTGGTTGGCAAACTGCGGCTCGAGAGCCACGTGTGGCTCTCGGGCCCCTGGAGTGTGGCTCTTCCACGAAATACCACTGCCTGGGCGAGTGTGTTTTGAAGAAGTGGCGTTAGAAGAAGTTTACGTTTAAAAAAAAGTTTGGCTCTCCAAAGAAATGTCCATCGTTGTCCTGTTGGTATTTGGCTCTGTTGACTAATGAGTTTACTGACCACGGCTTAAGGCATTACCCTTACCCAAGAGTTTGGACTTCAGGTTAAAGACATCAGAACATTATTAAAATGTTGTTTTTTTTAAGTTTTTCCCCCTAAGGCAGTGGCTGGCAAACTCATTAGTCAACAGAGCTGCAGTGTGCTGACCACTGCCCTGGGGGATCAAGCCCGCAACCCGGGCCTGTGCCCCTGGCCGCAATCAAACCCCAGACTCTTCAGTCTGCAGGCCGATGCTCTGTCCACTGAGCAACTGGCCAGGGCACCCTTTTTCTTTCAATTTAAATTTTTTTTAAATTGATTTGATAGAGAGAGATCCTGACTGGGATTGAACCTGCAACCCTGACATGTCAGGACGGACGATGCTCTAGGTAGGAACTGAGCTACCCGGGCAGGCCTCCCTCACCCTTTCTAACAAGCCTCCTGTGGACAGCTTTTCCTTTCATTGTTCATGAGCCTAGCTGTCAGAGTCCTACAGTTTATGCACATGTGTCAAACACATGTGCATAATCCGTCCCGCCAGGCCTTGCAATGTGGCCCGCACCGCGCTGTCATCATTGCACTCCGCTGCGTTTCCATCACAATGACAGTTTATGACTGTTCAGTAAACCATTCGGCCCGCGATTTAGGCTGGATTTTAGATTTTGGCCCCTTCTCTGATTGAGTTCGACACCCCTATGCTAAGGTCACAGGCTCAGGCATGTTTTACAGAAGGGGTACTTGTTTAAAAAACCCGAGAGTCTGTGAGGAGGGGGTGGGAGAGGGCCCTGGGGGAAGAGGGGAGGGGATATATATAATACTCTCAACAATAAAGATTTATTTTTTTTAAATATCCGAGAGCCCATGGCAAGAGGAAGCAGGGCAGAGAGCGGTGGGGGAGAGGGGCTGGCGGACTGGTCGGCGCTGGGAAGCTGCTCTCGGCCCAGCTGTCCGCCCTCTGCCTCCTCATCACCAGCCGGGTGTCTGGGAGGCAGGTCCCACGGAAAGGGCTAGAAAACACGATTCCACTCCAGGGCTGAGCCCACACTCCCAGCTTCTGGGGGGGAAATGTCAGGCTTCTCACTTCAAAGAATATGTTCTGATGGTTGTCTGCTTATTTTTTTTATTTTTTTTTATTGGTTTCCGAGAAGAAGGGACAAGGAGAGAGAGATAGAAACATCAAGGAGAAGGAGTCCATTGTTTGGCTGCCTCCCGCACACCCCACCCTGAGGATGGAGCCTGCAACCCAGCGTGTGCCCCGACCAGGAATCCAACTGTGACTTCCTGGTTTACAGGAAACGCTCGACCACTGAGCCAAAAGCTGATGTTTATGCCAATAGATTTTTTCTTTTTTCTTTTAAACATTAAGAATAAAGTTCTACTATTAAAACAATTGCAAACAATGCAAACACCAAACCGTGTACACGTTATCATTTTTAAACTTGAACGCCAAGAGCAAAACTCTGGCTATTAGATATTGACGAAAGTGCCAATGGAAAACGGCAATGAGAGAGAAATCAAAGCCACAGACATGCTCACGTTTTTAGCTACTAAATCAAAGTTTCTTTTGCTGCTTTATATGTACTCAGAGTTCTTCTTTTCTTTTCTTTTTTTTTACAGAGTAGTGACGGGAAATTTCTATTTCTGTAGAATCTAAAGATCGGGGGTGCTGTGTAATCTCAGGTTCTCTACCGAGTGTTTACGAGGCAGGATGGGACTGAGTGTATTTTTAATCTTGTTTTCCCTGTTTTTTTTTTTTGTTTTTTTTAATTCTCTCTCTGTGTCCTGATGCATTTACTTGTTGAGCAAGTATTAGTTGAAATCAAGCCTTTCCCGGGCCCCAATCCCACCAGTAGAATTCCTTAGTCCTGGGGGCCCAGGATACAAAGCTGGAACCGCTAAAGCCTTTGGCAGTTGTGACGTTGTGGGGTTGTATTTTGTGGGGTTTTGCGGTTGTGGGGAGGGGAGCCAGGCCGGGGCTAGCCCCCCCAAGATCTGGCGGGTCTTATGAAAGGAACCCTAAAGAAGACGTTGAAAGAAATAAATGTTCCTCTTCCAATTGGGGCCTGCCGGTCGGGGGCGGGGCGGGGAGCAGGGGCCCAGAATTAACTGACAATGCGCCGATTAACAGGAGAAAAGGCGCGGCCGGGGGGACCTCCGAGTCAATGGGGCCCGGACGAGCCGCCCGGGGGAGAGGATTTGGCCATCAGCCTAACAAAGGCGGGTGTGAGGCCTCCCGGGGCCGGGCCGGGCCCTGGGCCTTTGTGATGCTCCCGGCTCCGGGCAGTCTGCCGGCGCTGGCTCCCCAGGAAGCCAACTCGGAGGGGGGTGCAGCTGCTGGCTCTTGGGGGGCCTGCGGGGAGGGAGCCCCTGAAACCCCAGATCCTCATCTTCCACTTCCCCAAGGGAGAGATTTTTTATTAATTTAGATTAAGCAGGTGAGTGTTATTATCAAATGTAAGTCTCCTACAGAAACTCAGCAGTGTGGTAATATTACTTGCCTGTCATCGTCTTTCAGAGCTTTGGGGAGACAGCATCTTAAGGCAGCAGGTATGAGAACGCTTTTCTGATCTGCAGTGCCGGTCATCACCCACACCAAGGGAGAGACTGTGGGACGTTAACCGAGGTGGTGACATCTCCCGCCTGCTCCTGCACCAGGGAGAGGCCTCGGAGACTCCAGCAAAACCCAGCCGGAGGGGAGCCTGGAGGGAGAGGGAGAGAGCGGTAACCGCCCCAGAGGAGAGAAATGCAGGAAGGGAACAAGCCACAGAGGTAAAAAAAGAAAAAGAAAAAGAAAAAAAAGAGAGAGAGCCTTGGAGCTTAGGAAGGCAGGCACAGAAGGAACATTCCAGAAGGGAGACAGGCAGACAGCTACGATTCCTTCCTGCATCTCCTGTGGCCCAAATGGTTTGGGGATAAAGACGACAAAATGACCTTTAAAAAATACATAGTATTTCTTTCTCTTTTCAAGTGCTTATTCCAGTTATTCACTTTTAAAAATAGATATACTTTATTGAATTTTTTTTTTTTTTTTTTTACAGAGAGGAAGGGAGAGGGATAGAGAGTTAGAAACATCCATGAGAGAGAAACATGGACCAGCTGCCTCCTGCACCCCCCCCCCCCAACTGGGGATGTGCCCTCAACCAAGGTACATGCCCCTGACCAGAATCGAACCTGGGACCTCTTAGTCCGCAGGCCAACGCTCTATCTACTGAGCCAAACATACACACACACACACACACACACACACACACACACACACACATCTTTTATTGATTTCAGCGAGGAAGGGGGAGAAAGAGACAGGAACATCAATGATGAGAATCATGATCGGCTGCCTCCTGCACGTCCCCCCCTGGGCATTGCAGTTGGCCGGAATCGAACCCGGGACCCTTGACTCCGCAGGCCGATGCTCTCTCCACTGAGCCACACCGGGGAGGGCCACTTTGTTTTTTTATTACATTTCCCAGGATTCCCAAGACACAGGCCACTTGGAATAGTTGTAACGGGTTTTCTGTGGAGAGCTTGATTTCATTACAAAATAATCTTTGAAAACTAATTTTCAAGGAAAAAGAGAAACATCCATGTGTTTCGCCGTTTATTTATGCGTTCATTGGTTGGTTCTTATAAGTGAGCCGACCGGGAATCAAACCGGCAATTTTGTTGTGTTGTTTTATATATATTTTTTTTTAATTGATTTTTTTACAGAGAAGAAGGGGAAAAGATAGAGTTAGAAACATCCATCAGCCGCGCCCCGGCCTCCCCCCCTCCCCCCCCCCCCCCCCCCCGCACACCCTCCAATGGGGATGTGCCCTTGACTGTAACCGAACCTGGGACCTTTCAGTCCGCAGGCTGATGCTCCATCCACTGAGCCAAATTGGCCAGGGCTTTATTGATTGATTTTTGAGAGAAAAGGAAGAGAGAGAGAGAGAGAGAGAGAGAGAGATTGATTTCGTTGTTCTACTTATCTGCGCATTCATTGGTTGATTCTCGCATGTTCCCTGACCAGGGGATTGAACCTACAACCTTGGTGTTATCGGGATGATACTCCAACCCACGGGGCCACAAGGGCCAGAACGAGAATAATTCTTTTTTTCTTTTTTTTTTTAAATATATTTTATTGATTTTTGTACAGAGAGAAAGGGAGAGAGACAGAGAGTTAGAAACATCGATGAGAGAGAAACATCGACCAGCCGCCTCTTGCACACCCCCCACCGGGGATGTGCCCACAACCAAGGTACATGCCCTTGACCGGAATCGAACCCGAGACCTTTCAGTCCGCAGGCCGATGCTCTATCCACTGAGCCACACCGGTTTCGGCTTCATCACATTTTTAAATGGAAGTGGAGAATAAAAGAAATCCAAGGGGAAGTGTCGGAAACCTACATCCTCCTCCTGGGAGATTCCCAGGGCAGGGTTCGAGGAGGAGAAAAAATCCAAACCTGTGTGACTTCATTTTTCCCATTCTTTCCAGAAATCCTGCTCTTTCCCTTCCTCTGGCTGCGCTGGTCTGCTCGTCTGGACCTTACAGACAGCAACCCGAGCGGGGAGTTTCCAAGAAACGGGCATGTGATCGCCTGGGGCCAGCACACGCCAGCGCTGTCTTTAAGGTCATCGGTGTTTTTTTATTTTTTATTTTAAATATATTTGATTGATTTTTTTACAGAGAGGAAGGGAGAGAGAAGGATAGAGAGTTAGAAACATCGACGAGAGAGAAACACCGATCAGCTGCCTCCTGCACACCCCCCACTGGGGATGTGCCTGCAACCAAGGTACATGCCCCTGACCGGAATCGAACCCGGGACCTCTCAGTCTGCAGGCACACGCTCTATCCACTGAGCCAAACCGGTTTCAGCAGGTCATCGGTGTTTTAAAAAAAAACCCTCATATCTCAAGGGCATGTGCCTTGGTTGTGGGCACATCCCCAGTAGGAGGTGTGCAAGAGGCAGCTGATCAATGATTCTCTCTCATCGATGTTTCTAACTCTCTATCCCTC
The DNA here is from genome assembly GCF_014108245.1 of Pipistrellus kuhlii. NCBI lineage: Eukaryota > Metazoa > Chordata > Mammalia > Chiroptera > Vespertilionidae > Pipistrellus > Pipistrellus kuhlii. The sequence goes on from NW_023425575.1 coordinate 29,265, forward strand.
TCTCTTCCTCTCTGTAAAAGATCAATAAAAATATATTTAAAAAAAACCCTCATATTTATCCCACAACTTACCAGGGTTTGATTGGCCCATTTTATAAAAGGAGAAAACGAAGCATAGAAGATATTAAAGAAATGGGGGGGGGGGGAAAGGGAAAGAACTGGCTAAGTGGGGGTTTTGAACCCAGGACCCTGGCTCTGAGAGGATTCTCTACCTCCAGGTCCAGCCTTCGCAGCTCAGGTTTGGCTCCTCCCCCGGAAGAGGAAATGTTTGCAGACAGCGGGTCAGCTTCGCCGCAGACGGCCTTGCCCGGAGCGCCCCCTCGTGGCCGCCGTGGCAAAGCGCGCCTCTGGCTGATGCCGTTTTTGTGTTTGTGAAGTCCCTGGGGATGGAGGTCAAACTTGGTTTACCGACCTGCATCCGTAAGATCTTTTTTTATTTTTTTATTTTTTATTTTTTTAAACTCGATTGTTGAAAATGTTACATTGGTCCTCCTTTTCCCCGTTCACCTCTTCCCGCCCCTCCCGTCCTCCCTCCCCACCCCCACCCCCAGGCCCTCACCACCCCGTCTGTGTCCACGGCTTATGCATATACACCGAGTGGCCAGATGATGATGATCTCTGAACACATAATAACCTGGACACTCAGTGTCTATCCTGTATAATCAAAGGCTAATATGCAAATTGTCTCCTCAACCAGGAATTCGACCAGCAGGCAGGCTAACCAACCACCCATGTTCTCCCCCCTGGCCAGGCTGGCCAGATCCCACCCATGCATGAATTCATGCACTGGGCCTCTAAAACACACACACACACACACACACACACACACACACACACATATATGCCAGAATATTATGCGTTCAGAGATCATAATCTGGCCACTCAGTGTATACATATATTATTGATTTCAGAGAGGAAGGGAGAGGGAGAGAGATAGAAACATCCATGATGAGAATCCCTGATGGGCTGCCTCCTGCACGCTCCCCACTGGGGATCCAGCCTGCAACCTGGGCATGTGCCCTAGATCGGAAATCGAACCTGGGACCCTTCGGTCTTGCAGGCCGCCGATGCCCCATCCACTGAGCCACACTGTCCAGCTGTTCAAAGCTTTGGATGGGTGAGGGAACACAGATCGGAGACCTGACCTCCCCCTCTCCTTCCAGTCGGGGCCTGGGTGACTCCAGCAGTGTCTTCCAGGAAAGTGGAGAATGTGTGGTGGTTCAGGATGAGTCACCCCCAGCCATGCCTGTGGAATGCGGAATTTCCTTTTTTTTTTTCTTCCTTAGGTATGTTTCTCCATTGTCTTCAGAGAGGGAGGGGGCGGGCGGGGCGGGAAGGAGCCGGAGGAGAGAGAGAACATCTATGACACGTCCATTGGTTGCCCCCCTACACACACCCCTACCGGGATGGGGCACTGAACCTGCAGCCCAGGTGTGGGGCCCTTGACCGGGATCGAACCTGCGACCCTTCGGGAGGTGGGCCTTCCCACTGAGCCCACAGGCCCGGGGCGGTATGCAGAGTATGTAAGGCCCAGAGGCTGGCGATAGCCTTTGGCCTTTCCCACTTGCTGCCTAAAGGAATGTGAGATAGAGACCTACCTGCTTGGGGGCGGGAAGGAGATGTCCCTGTAGATGAGCGAAGTTTAGTGTAAAATCCTTCGGGTCCAAGTCCTCCCTGGCCCCTTTGTTCCAAGATGGGCCAGCAACCGGCTGAGAAATGTTAGCTCTTCAGCCCCTATCAGCGGCCTCAGTGCCTCTGGAGCCCAGGCCCCTGCCTTCCCCCTCCCCCTCCCCCGTCCAGAAGGACACACGCACCCGAGGGCCTTCCTGTTTTGGGAATCTTTTTTTATTTATTTAAAATTAAATATATTTGTATTGGTTTCCGAGAGGAAGGGAGAAGAGAGAGATGGAAACATCCACGATGAGAGAGAATCACGGATCGGCTGCCGCCTGCACGCCCCCTAATGGGGATCCAGCCCGCACCCCGGGCCTGTGCCCTTGACCGGAATCGAACCTGGGACCCTTCAGTCTGCAGGCCGACGCTCAATCCACTGAGCCACACCGGTTTTGACTCTCATTGATGTTTCTAACTCTCTATCCCTCTCCCTTCCTCTTTGTAAAAAAATCGATGAAAAAAGTATATAAAGAATTTTAGTGAGTTTATTTAAGCCAAACACATGCCGAGAAGCAGCACCTCAATGAACTGATAAAGCCCCGGAGAATGGCGGGCTATTTCATTGTCTGCATTCACACAGGCCATCGGGGGGGACACGGGGTGACGTGACACCCATGCGTGACGGGTTCAGGAGGGGGACAAAGTGCACCGCGGACACATGGAGCTGGAACCCACCTTCCTTCCCGCGGGGCCCGCTCTCTCTGGAGGGCCCGGGTGCTCTGGGGGGCCATGTCCTTCCTCCATGTCCTCCCTCCCCGGGGCCGGGGTGCCCTCTGGGGGGCCATGTCCTCCCTCTCCGGGGCCTGGGTGCTCTGGGGGGCCATGTCCTTCCTCCATGTCCTCCCTCCCCGGGGCCGGGGTGCCCTCTGGGGGGCCATGTCCTCCCGCCCCGGGGCCGGGTCCTCTCTGGGGCCATGTCCTCCCTCCCCGGGGCCGGGGTCCCATCTGCCTGGCGTGGGGAGCGCATCCCCACACCTGGCACCGTGTGCGCTCTGCGTCCCCGCCTCTCCATGGGGACAGGAGCCTGGCCCGGGGTCCCCCACCCCTAGAGAGGTCCCCCCACCCCAGGGAGGCCCCCCCCACCCCAGGGAGGCCCCCTCACCCCCGGGGAGGTCTGGGGCCCCCCTCATCCCCGGGGAGGCAGGGCCCGGGGACAGGAGATGCTCGGGGCCGGAGTCCGGGTCCCTAGAGCCGGGTCTGCGCCCGGGCGGCCTCCGCGCTGTGCCGGATCCCGTAGCCGAAGTAGATGGCGGCGCCTGGGGGACACGGCGGTGAGTGGGGACCCCGGAGATGGCTGGGGGGGAGAGGGGAGCTGGGGGAGGGAGGATCTGGGGTTCAGTCCCCCTCCTTTCCCCCCGGAGGCCACGTACCCATCGCCATCCAGACGCCGAACTGCGCCCAGGTGTGGGCGGGCATCTGCAGCATCAGGTACAGGTTCACGAAGATGCTGGCGAGGGGCAGCGCGGGCAGCGCGGGCACCTGGGGCGAAGGTCACCCCTGAGCGCCCGGAGGGAGACCCCGTCCCTGGGGGGGCGGGAGGAGCCCAGTCCCGGCAGGCCACGCCCTCCACGCCTGGTAGACGGGGTCTCCCAGCGCATGCCGCTGAGTGGAGTGTGGGTCAGCGTGGTCCTTTTATTTTATTTTATTTTATTTTATTTATATTATTTTATTCAGCTGCCTCCTGCACACACACACACACACACACCCACTGGGGATGTGCCCGCAACCAATGTGCATGCCCTTGACCGGAATCGAACCAGGGACCCTTGAGTCCGCAGGCCGACGCTCCATCCACTGAGCCAAACTGGCTTTGGCTATTTTATTCTTTTTTATAGTTCTGTGTTTGAGGAGGATTTTAGTTCATAAACAACTTCTGGTTGTTATTTGTTTCATAAGTTACGGAATCATGTCACTGTTGTTTAAGTTCTTAGCTTAATCATTAAAGTCTGTTTCATTTATAATGTATCTTAAGAACCTTAAGTACTGCCGAAACCAGTTTGGCTCAGTGGATAGAGCGTCGGCCTGCGGACTGAAGGGTCCCGGGTTCGATTCCGGTCAAGGGTATGTACCTCGGTTGCGGGCACATCCACAGTAGGGGGTGTGCAGGAGGCAGCTGATCGATGTTTCTCTCTCATCGATGTTTCTAGCTCTCTATCCCTCTCTCTTCCTCTCTGTACAAAATCAATAAAAATATATTTTTAAAGAATCTTAAGTACCATGTGTACCAATCTTTTTTTTCCTCTTCATTTCTTAATTGATTAAGGTATCACATATTTGTCCTCAACCGCCCATGCCCACCCCGCTGTTGTCCTCGACGCCTGGTTAGGCTCCTAGGTGTGCACACAAGTCCTTTGGTTGATCTCTCCCTCTTACCCCCACCCTCTCTCTGAGGTCCAGCCGTCTGACCCCTGGCTCCTGGTCTCTGCTCTGTTCCTGTCCATCCCTCCATGTTGTTCCGGTCCCTTCATGCCAGCCCTCCCCCTGCCTCCCCGTCCAGCGAGGTGGGCAGACTCCCCCCCCCCCCGGGGGTCACAGGTCACCCACCTTGAAGCGCAGAGCAGCGGGGTTCTGGGGCTGCCTCCAGAGGACGGCCGTGAGCCCCACCACCAGCAGCAGCAGCAGCCCCGTCACGGCAGCGGCCAGGGGGTCCCCCGAGGCCAGACGGCCGGGCCACTGGGCCAGGGCCAGGCTCAGGGCGGTCAGCAGCACGGCTGCCGGGGCGGGCGGGCGGGCGGGCGGGGGGAGAGCAGGTCAAGTTCAGAGGCCAAAGGTGTCGAGGGCTCGGGTCACATCCCACCTCAAACCGCCCACATCCACCTGGGCCTTCCTGCCCGGCCTGGGTAGCTCAGTGGTTAGAGCGCCGGCCCTGCACCTCAGGGTCACGGGTTCGATTCAGGGACATGCACCCGGGTGGCAGGTTCGACCCCTCGTGCGGGAGGCATCGGGTCTGTGTGTCTCCCTCACGTCAGTGTTTCTCTCCCACCCCCACCCCCAGGTCCACTCTCTCCAAACATCAATGGGATGCCCTGACCGGTGTGGCTCAATGGATAGAGCGTCGGCCTGCGGACTGAAGGGTCCCGGGTTCGATTCCTGTCAAGGGCATGTATGTTGGTTGCGGGCACATCCCCAGTAGAGGGTGTGCAGGAGGCAGCTGATGGATGTTTCTCTCTCATCGATGTTTCTAACTCTCCATCCTTTCCCCTTCCTCCCTGTAAAAATTCAATAAAAATATTTTTTATTTTTTAAACATATATTTTATTGATTTTTTTACAGAGAGGAAGGGAGAGGGATGGAGAGTCAGAAACATCGATGAGAGAGAGTCATTGATCAGCTGCCTCCTGCACACCCTCTACTGGGGATGTGCCTGCAACCCAGGCACATGCCCTTGGCCGGAATCGAACCCGGGACCCTTGAGTCTGCAGGCCGACGCTCTATCCACTGAGCCAAACCGGTCAGGGCAATAAAAATATATTTTAAAAAATAAAGTAAAAACCCATGGGATGACATCAGGAACAAAGCGATGGGCCCGCATCTGTCCAGGCACCCGCGCCCCCCCCTCCGGCCCCCCCCCCCCCCCCCCCCCGCTCACCCAGCGCCAAGGCGCAGCCGTAGACGGCGCGGCCGGACCGCGGGGTGGGCTCGGCGCTCCCGGGGCTCCACAGGCCTCGCAGGGCGCCCGCCGCGCCCGCCTCCGGCTCCGGGTCCGGCCCCCGCTGCACCTCCGTCATCTCCTCCCCCGGCTTCTCCTTCTCGCCCGGATGCTGGTCCGGCTGGTACCTGGTGAGACAGGCCTGCCGCCTTCACACGCCCCCCCACCTCCCCATCACAGGGCCCTTCCCTGCCCGCGTGGGCAGCACCCGAGGAGGCCGCTCGGAGGCAAGAGGGGAGCAGCTCCCCCATCAGGGCCCCGGGTTCGAGCCCTGGCGGGGGGCTCCGCCGGGCGAGCATCCTCCAGGGCAGCTGAGACCCCCGGTGCCATGTGTGGTCAGCGCGCGGGCCCAGCTGGGGGGTCGTCCCCAGTCGGGGTGCCTATGGGAGGCAACCACGATGTCTGTCTGTCTCCGTCTGTCTCTTCCTCAGGAGCCCAAGCCCGGGTGGCTCACGTGGTTGAGCGTGGATGACCCAAGAACCAGGAGGTCCCGGTTCGATCCCCAGTCAGGGCACACGCCCAGTCGGGGTGTCTATGGAAGGCAACCAAGATGTCCCCCTGTCTCTCTGTCTGTCTCTCTGTCTCTCTCAAATCAACAAAAACATCCCTCACCGGTGTGGCTCAGTGAATTAGAGTGTCGGCCTGCAGACTGAAGGGTCCCAGGTTCGATTCCGGTCCAGGGCATGTATTAATACTTGGTTGCAGGCACATTCCCGGTAGGGGGTGTGCAGGAGGCAGCTGATGGATGTTTCTCTCTCATCGGTGTTTCTAACTCTCTCTCCCTCTCTTCCCCTCTGTAAAAAAAAAAAAAAAAAAATCAATAAAACATTAAAAATAAAAAAAATTAAAAAGATGCCCATTGCTCCCAGTCCCCTCATTCGAGACTCAGTGGAGCCGAAGCCGCAGCGGCTCGGTTGCTGAGCGCCTACAGCCTGGGAGCCACGCACGAGGTCCTGGTTCGATTCCCGGTCGAGGGCACAGGCCCAGGTTGTAGGCACGGCCCCCGTCCCCCGAGGCCAGGCGTGCAGGAGGCAGCCGATCCGAGATTCCCTCTCATCGCGGATGTTTCTGTCTCTGCCTCCCCTCCCTTCCTCTCTGAGATCCATACAAAGAAATAAAAACAAACCTCGCGGGGCCTCACCTGAGAACCAGCACGGAGAAGGCCACCAGGGAATAGGCTAGCAGAGTCCCGATCAGCATGAGGTCCACCAGGTTGTTGAGCTCGAAGAGGAAGGCCATGAGGGCTGCACGGAGGGGGCAGACACGGGGGGTGTGGAGGGGAGCGGCAGACAGGGGGTAGGGGGGAGAGGAGAGGGCAGACACGGGCGGGGTGGGAAGGGAGCGGGTGAGGACCCACCGGGGACATCCCAGCGGAGGGAGTTGGATGGGAACAGGGATAGGTTTGGGGTTTGGCTTACTCACCTGTAAAAATCCCGGACACTACGGTGGCCACGATGGGGGTGTGAGTCCGGGGGTGGATCCGGGCCAGTGCCCGGAACAGGAGTCCGTCCTCGGCCATGGCCAGGATCACCCGGGGCACAGGGAACATGCCGCCCAGCAGGCTGGCGGAGGCAGGGGAAAGGAGTGTGGGTATGGCACCCATGACTGGCCCACACTCTGCCGTTCATCCTCCCCTGAGGATATTTTTCCATTGGGTTTTATTCTATTTTATTTTTTTTAAATATATTTTGATTTTTTTTTTTTTTCAGAGAGGAAGGGAGAGGGAGAGAGAGTTAGAAACATTGATGAGAGAGAATCATCCATCAGCTACCTCCTCCTGCACTCCCCGCACTGGGGATGTACCCGCAATCAATGTACGTGCCCTTGACTGGAATCGAACCTGGGACCTTTCAGTCCGCAGGCTGACGCTCTATCCACTGAGCCACGCTGGCTAGGGCTCCGTGGAGTTTTAGAGAGAGTGGGAGGGAGGAGGAGAGACACACACAGAGAAACATCAATGGGAGAGAGACCCATCGATGGATTGCCGCCTGCCCCTGCCCTGAACAAGACTGGGGATCGAACTTGCAACCAAGGCGCATGCCCTAGACCGGAACTAAACCTGTGAGCCTTTGGCCCACAGGCCGACGCCCGAGCCACTGAGCCACGAACTGCGGCTCACGAGCCACATGCGGCTCTTTGGCCCCTTGAGCTTTTAGCAGAGGCCGGCTTAGGCGTCCCCTCATTAAGTTAATGTACTTACCTGTACAGTGTAAGTTTAAAACATTTGGCTCTCCAAAGAAATGGATATCGTCGTCCTGCTGACGAATGAGTTTGCCCAACCCCGGGCTCCCGGTGTGTCTCCCTCGGTCCCTCCCCCGGGCGGGGCGGCTGGGCACGGGGAGGGGGGGGGGAGCGGGGAGGGGGCAGCCGCCGGCACTGACCTGGACGAGAGGGCGCAGAGGGTGCCGGCGGCCACCACGTAGCGGGCCCAGGGCCAGCCCACGTGCAGGAAGGCGTCGGGCAGGGGGCTGTGGGGGCTGAGCTGGTAGTAGGGCACCATGAGGGTGAGGGCGGCCGACACCCCGCAGTACGCCAGGAAGCAGATGGAGAGCGAGGCCACGGTGCCCAGCGGGATGGCCCGCTGCGGGTCCCGCGCTTCTTCCCCTGCGAGCGGGAGGGCGAGGGTCAGGGACACAGGCCGGCGGGGGCACAGAACCCTCCTCCTGGGGAACTCCCCGAAGCCGGGCCCCCCTCCACCAGCCCTGTGTCCCCTCCCACCAGCCCTGTGCCCCCTCCCACCAGCCCTGTGCCCCCTCCCACCAGCCCCGTGCCCCCCACCAGCCCCGTGCCCCCCCCACCAGCCCCGTTCCCCCCCCACCAGCCCCGTTCCCCCCCCACCAGCCCTGTGAGCCCCCCACCAGCCCCGTGTCCCCCTCCACCAGCCCCGTGCCCCCCCACCAGCCCCGTGCCCCCCTCCACCAGCCCCGTGCCCCCCCCACCAGCCCCGTGCCCCCCCACCAGCCCCGTACCCCCCTCACCAGCCCCGTGCCCCCCCACCAGCCCCGTACCCCCCTCACCAGCCCCGTACCCCCCCACCAGCCCCGTACCCCCTCACCAGCCCCGTGCCCCCCCACCAGCCCCGTGCCCCCCCACCAGCCTCATACCCCCTCCACCAGCCCCATACTCCCTCCACCAGCCCCGTGCCCCCCCCACCAGCCCCGTGCCCCCCCACCAGCCCCGTACCCCCCTCACCAGCCCCGTGCCCCCCCTACCAGCCCCGTGCCCCCTCCACCAGCCCCGTGCCCCCCCACCAGCCCCGTGCCCCCCCACCAGCCCTGTGCCCCCCCACCAGCCCCGTACCCCCCCCACCAGCCCCGTGCCCCCCCACCAGCCCCGTGCCCCCCCACCAGCCTCATACCCCCTCCACCAGCCCCATACTCCCTCCACCAGCCCCGTGCCCCCCCAACAGCCCCGTGTCTCCCCCCACCAGCCCCGTGCCCCCCCCACCAGCCCCGTGTACCCCCCACCAGCCCCGTGCCCCCCCCACCAGCCCCGTGTACCCCCCACCAGCCCCGTGCCCCCCCCACCAGCCCTGTGCCCCTCCACCAGCCCCATACCCCCTCCACCAGCCCCGTGCCCCCCCCCACCAGCCCCGTGCCCCTCCACCAGCCTCATACCCCCTCCACCAGCCCCATACTCCCTCCACCAGCCCCGTGCCCCCCCAACAGCCCCGTGTCTCCCCCCACCAGCCCCGTGCCCCCCCCACCAGCCCCGTGTACCCCCCACCAGCCCCGTGCCCCCCCACCAGCCCTGTGCCCCTCCACCAGCCCCATACCCCCTCCACCAGCCCCGTGCCCCCTCCACCAGCCCTGTGCCCCTCCACCAGCCCCGTGCCCCCCCACCAGCCCCGTGCCCCCCCCACCAGCCCCGTGCCCCCCACCAGCCCCGTGCCCCCCCCACCAGCCCCGTGCCCCCCACCAGCCCCGTGCCCCCCCCACCAGCCCCGTTCCCCCCCCACCAGCCCCGTGCCCCCTCCACCAGCCCTGTGCCCCCCCCCACCAGCCCCGTGCCCCCCACCAGCCCCGTGCCCCCCCCACCAGCCCCGTGTCCCCCCACCAGCCCCGTGCCCCCCTCCACCAGCCCCGTGCCCCCTCCACCAGCCCCGTGTCCCCCCCCACCAGCCCCGTGTCCCCCCACCAGCCCCGTGCCCCCCCCACCAGCCCCGTGTCCCCCCACCAGCCCCGTGTCCCCCCCCACCAGCCCCGTGCCCCCCTCCACCAGCCCCGTGCCCCCCCCACCAGCCCCGTGTCCCCCCCCACCAGCCCCGTGCCCCCTCCACCAGCCCCGTGACCCCCCCACCAGCCCCGTGTCCCCCCACCAGCCCCGTGCCCCCCTCCCCCAGCCCCGTGCCCCCTCCACCAGCCCCGTGCCCCCTCCACCAGCCCTGAGCCCCCCCACCAGCCCCGTGCCCCCTCACCAGCCCCGTGCCCCCCCACCAGCCCCGTGCCCCCCACCAGCCCCGTGCCCCCCCCACCAGCCCCGTGTACCCCCCACCAGCCCCGTGTCCCCCCACCAGCCCCGTGCCCCCCACCAGCCCCGTGCCCCCCCCACCAGCCCCGTGCCCCCCCCACCAGCCCCGTGCCCCCCCCACCAGCCCCGTGCCCCCCCCACCAGCCCCGTGCCCCCCCTACCAGCCCCGTGTCCCCTCCACCAGCCCCATACTCCCTCCACCAGCCCCGTACCCCCTACCACCAGCCCCGTACCCCCTCCACCAGCCCCCGATACCCCCCGGCAGCCGGACCCGGTACCTGCGGTGGAGATTCGGTCAAAACCCACGAAGGCGTAGAAGCAGGTGGCTGCCCCGCGGAGAACCCCCTGGAAGCCAAAAGGCACGAAGCCCCCGGCGCCCAGCGGGCCCAGGCTGTGGGGAGAGGAGGCAGGGGAGGAGGAGGGTGAGCAGCTGAGCCATCTCCCCGGGACCGCAGCCCTGGTCCACCCCCCACCCCACCCCCAGCCCATCCGCCCGCACCTGCCTCCCACCGCACTCCCAGCTCTGCACTCCCAGCTCCGCACTCCACACACGTCTGCGGCCAAGAGTGCCCTCCCCCCGGCCGGTGTGGCATTGACCTACCAGCCTAGAGGTCAAGGTTCAATTCCTGGCCGAGGGCACCTGCCCGGGTTATGGGGCTCACTGGATCCCCAGTGTGGGGCGTGCAGGAGGCAGCCGATTATTGGTTCTCTCTCATCATGGATGTTTCCCTCTCCCTCTCCCTTCCTCTCTGTAAAAGAACAATAAAATGTATTAAAAATAATTGCCCTCCTGACCTCACAGTGCCATTGGCCTCGGACTCGGCCAGCGCGTAGTCCTGCCCCGTGAGCTGCCAGTGGTGCAGGCGCCCCGTGAGGAAGCCGGAGAGAACGATGAAACTGAGCACCAGGAGGTTCACGCTGGTAAACACTTTGGTCACCAGGGCCGACTGGCGAGCTCCCAGGACCACGAGACCTGGGGGGAGATGGGACGGAAATCCAGACAGCAGGCCGAGGGGTGGTGCCCAGGGGCAGGCGGGGCGGGGGCTGCTCAATGATGCAGGTTTCCCCTGGAGGCCATGAAACTGTGCTGGAACTGTGCCTGGCCGGTGTGGCTCAGTGGATAGGGCGTCGGCCTGCGGACTGAAGGGTCCCAGGTTCGATTCCGGTCTCAAGGGCATGTACCTTGGTTGCGGGCACATCCCCGGTGGGGGGCGTGCAGGAGGCAGCTGATCCACTGAGCCTAAGCAGTGAGGGCAGATTTCTTTTCTTTGAAGAATTACTCTATTGGGCCCAGGCAGAGGGTTGCGTGTCGTCCTACAAACCGCCAGGTCACGGTTCGATTCCCAGTCAGGGCTCAGGCCTGGTGTGGGGGGTGGATCCCCAGTGTGGGGGCATGTAGGAAGCAGCTGATCGGTGATTCTCCCTCATCACTGATATTTCTAGCTCTCCCTCCCTTCTTCTCTGCAATAATTATATATATATATTAAAAAAACAAACAAATGAATTTTAAAAAATCTATAAAATAATAAAAGTATAATATGCTAATTATACTGGGCAGCCGAACGACCCCCTTTCTGGCCTTCCATCTCCCCACCCCTTCGCCCCAGCCAAGCCTCCCCCGCCCCGGCCGCTCCCCCCCACAATGCCCCAGCCCAGCCCACCCCCCGGCCGCCTCACCCGTGAGCAGCAGCACCAGGCCCAGCGCGAAGAAGTCCAGGGAGCCGGCCAGGAGGGGCAGGCGCAGGGGCACGCTCTCCTGCAGCGCCCGCGACATGTGCTGCCCGGTCAGGCTGTCAATGGTGGTGCTCCAGGCCCGGGCCACACTGGCGCTCCCTGCGGCCGGAGGGGACACGTTCACTCCCAGTGACCTGCCCCCTGCTGGGCGCCAGGGCGCAGGTTTGTGGGGAAACAGACAGGCAAGAGCCACCTCACAGAGTTTCACTTCTGCTTTCTCCCTTTTTAAAAACATTTTTTAATTTGTTATTTTAGAGAGAGGAAGGGGAGAGGGAGGAAGAGAGAGAGAGAGAGAGAGAGAGAGACCTCAAACCAGCAACCTTGGAGGATGAGAACTCTCTAATCAACTGAGCTCCCAGCCCAGGACTCTGCCTCCCCATGGGGCGGGGAGAGGAGACACAATGGTGTCAGGTGAAGTATGGGATTTGTTAGGAGTGCGCATTATGCAAAGAAAGAAAGCAGGGGAGCCAAGACCGGTGTGGCTCAGTGGATAGAGCACCAGTCTGTGGACTGAAGGGTCCCGGGTTCGATTCCTGTCAAGGGCATGTACATTGGTTGCGGGCACATCCCCAGTTGGGGGGGGGGGTGCAGGAGGCAGATGATTGATGTCTCTCTTTCATCAATGTTTCTAACTCTCTATCCCTCTCCTTCTTCTCTGTAAAAAATCAATAAAATATATTTAAAAAAAAAAAAAAAGAAAGAAAAGAAAGGGAGAAAGAAAGAAAGAAAGAAAGGGAGAAAGGGAGAGGGAAGGAAGGAAGGAAGGAAGGAAGGAAGGAAGGAAGGAAGGAAGGAAGGAAAGCAGGGGAGTAACCCCCGGAGGACTGGAAGGTGAGGGGTGAAATTTTAAATCGGGCCCAGCCGGTGTGGCCCAGTGGTTGAGCGTCAACCTATGAACCAGGAGGTCATAGTTCAATTCTGTTAGGGCACATGCCCGGGTTGCGGGCTTGATCCCCATTGTGGGGAGTGGGGGAGGCAGCCGATCATTGACTCTCTCGATGTTTCTGCCTCTCCCTCTCCCTTCCTCTCTAAAATCAATAACAATGCGTTCTTCTCTTCTGCCATGCTGTCGCCTGAGTGTGACAGAGCCCATGCTAGCATGGAAGAGGCTCTTTTGTTTATTGCATCGGACTCGACTCCCTGGTGATCCTTGGGGATCACGAAGTCTGGGTGTAACAAATCGCAACTAAGAATCAGTGAATAAAGTAAAAGTAGGTTCTACTTTTGTTCCATTTTCTGTCCAGTTATGTCTCCCAGTTTAGCCTTCTACAACTTAATATTCTATATTATAAAATTTGTACTGCGTAATTTATTAAATGGTTTAAGAAATCAAAAAAAAATAAATAAATAACAATGCGTTCTATTTAAAAGAAATATGAAATCAGGTGGTCGGGGGGTTGGGGGGGTCTCCTGAAGCCAGCGGCAGCCGAGCAGAGCCCTCATCTTAGAGAGGCATGAGCCTTGGGCCACGTCTCTCACCCAGGGGACCCTTCCCTGGTGCCTGCCCTCCCACTGCTTCCTGGTCCTGGTTCGGTGATTTAAAGAAAGCAGCCCAGAGTCAGGTAGAATCAAGTTTGGGTTTTTGTTGTTGTTATTTTATAATAGACTAGAGGCCCGTCGCACAAAGATTTGTGCAAAAATAGGCCTTCCTGTCAAAACTGGATTGGCTCAGTGGATGGAGCGTCGGCCTGCGGACTGAAGGGTCCCAGGTTCGATTCTGGTCAAGGGCATGTACCTTGGTTGCAGGCACATCCCAAGTAGGGGGTGTGCAAGAGGCAGCTGATGGATGTTTCTCTTTCATCGATGTTTCTGGCTTTCTATCCCTCTCTCTTCCTCTCTGTAAAAACTCAATAAAATATATTTTTTAAAAAAAATAATAGACCTTCCTTCCCCTGGCTTTGCTCCAGGCCGCCCGGGAGCCTGAGTCCCCGCTCCCGGCTGGGGTGCCGCTCCTGTAGCTCCCTCCACCCCACCACTGCCCTCCCTGTCATACAGGAGTCCCGCCCCACCCTCTGCTCTGCTCCTGCGTATGCAAATTAACCCAACAGTCTTTGTTGGGTTAATTTGCATGTCAACTCCTGATTGGCTGGTGGGCACCACGGATGCATGGTCAATTTGCATATATCTCTTTTTATTAGTGCCGGTTTTGTTGATTTTACAGAGAGGAAGAGAGAGGGGTAGAGAGTGAGAAACATTGATGAGAGAGAAGCATCCATCAGCTGCCTCCTGCCCACCACCCACTGGGGATGTACCTGCAACCGAGGTACATGCCCCTGACCGGAATCGAACCTGGGACCCTTCAGTCTGCAGGCGGAAGCTCTAGCCACTGAGCCAAACTGGCCAGGGCAACCGTGTGGGGGTTTTCCTCACCGTTACCCACTTCCCCTCACAACCTGGACCTCGAAGTGCTCATGACTGAGGACACAGACCCCAGCCCCCCTCCCGCGGTCCCCCCGGCAGCCCCACTCTCACCGATGACGTAGGAGAGGATGAGGTTCCAGCCGGTGACGAAGGCGCACAGCTGCCCCATGGTGACGTAGCTGTAGAGGTAGGCGGACCCCGAGCAGGGCACCCGCGCCCCGAACTCGGCGTAGCACAGCCCCGACAGCACGGAGGTCACGGCGGCCACCAGGAAGCACAGCACGATGGCCGGGCCCGCCTGGTCCCGGGCCACCTCCCCGGCCAGGACGTACACGCCCGCCCCCAGGGTGCTGCCCACCCCCAGGGCCACCAGGTCCAGGGTGCTCAGGCACCGGGCCAGGCCGCCTCCGGAGCCCTCCTTCCACTCCAGGGGCCGCCTGCGCACCAGCTTCTGGCCAAACCGGGCGAGGGCTTCGCACCGCATCTCGGTGGAGCCGAGTCAGAGGCGGGATCTGCAGGGAAACAAGACAGGAAGCCGTCATCGGGAATGTCCGCCCAGCCCAGCTGGCCTGGCTCCGTGGCTGAACATCAGCCTATGAACCAGGAGGTCACAGTGTGATTCCTACTCAGGGCTCATGCCTGGGTTGTGGGTTTTATTCCCACTGGGGGGGAGGGGGGGGTGCAGGAGGCAGCCGACCAATAATTCCCTCTAATCACTGATGTTTCTCTCTCCCTCTCCCTTCCTCCCTGAAATCAATAAAAGGATATTAAAAATTAGAAAAACAAACCAACATCGAAGTGAGAGAGACACATGGATGGGTGGCCTCCTGCACGGTCGCACCCTGACTGGGGCCAGGGATGGAGCCTGCAGCCGAGGCTCCATGCCCTTCACTGGGGATCGGACCCGGGACCCTCCTTCATCCACAGGCTGATGCTCCCACCAGGGAGGCAGACCTGCGAGGGCGTTTCTGTTTCTGTTTTCAAAGCGAAATGTTCTCAGAATGCGCACCTGGGGCCGGAGCGGGAGAAGATGGGACCTGCAGGGAGAGATTCCAGCCCAGATCACAGGAAGCCAGGAGCAGGCATGGCCTCCAGTGGCCTGGAGGGAGAGAGACAGAGAGGGAGGGAGGAAGAGAGGGAAGGAGAGAGGGAGAGATAGAGAGGGAGGGAGGGAGGGAGAGAGGGAAGGAGAGAGGGAGAGAGGGAGGGAAAGAGAAAGAAGGAGGGAGAAAGAGAGGGAGGGAGGGAGAGAGAGAGAGCGGAAGGGAGGGAGGGAGGGAGGGAAGGAGAGAGGGAGAGAGAGGGAGGGAAGGAGAGAGGGAGAGAGAGGGAGGGAAAGAGAAAGAAGGAGGGAGAAAGAGAGAGAGAGAGGAAGGGAGGGAAGGAAGGAGAGAGGGAGAGAGGGAGAGAGAGGGGGAGGCAGGGAGGGAGAGAGGGAGAGAGAGAGAGGGAGGCAGGGAGGGAGGACAGGCCACCCTTCGCTCCAGACCAGAAAAGACCGGGCAGTTTCCCAGGCCCCTGGGACCAGACGTGTCCTGGCTACATCTCCCTGAAGGAACAGCAACAAAAGCCTTGAAAAGGAAGCGGGTTTGGACCCCAGCCACCACAGGAATGAGCCTGAGGACCTAGGCTGAGTGAAACGGGCCGGTCACCAGGAGACAGGCCCTGTGTGAGTCCACTTCTGAGAAGCCCCCAGAGCCCTGGCTGGGTGGTTCAGTGGATAGAGCGTCGGCCTGCGGACTGAAGGGTCCCGGGTTCAATTCCGGTCAAGGGCATGAACCTTGGTGGCAGGCACATCCCCAGTGCGGACTGTGCAAGAGGCAGCTGATTCGATGTTTCTGGCTCTCTAGCCCTCTCCCTTCCTCTCTGTAAAAATATTTTGAAAAATAATAAAACTCAATCTCCTTCATATATAGATAGATAGATAGATAGATATAGATATAAATATAGATATAGATATAGATATAGATATAGATATATTATTGATTTCTTACAGAGAGGAAGAGAGAGGGATAGGTAGAAACATCGATGAGAGAGAATCATCAATTAGCTGCCTCTTGCACACCCCCTACTTGGGATGTGCCCTCAACCAAGGTACATGCCCTTGATCAGAATCGAACCTGGGACTTTTCAGTCCGCAGGCTGACGCTCTATCCACTGAGCCACACCTGATACACCAAGGTTGTAGCTTCAATCCCCAGTCAGGGTCCGTACCAGAAGCAGCCCATGCATGCAGGTGTGAGCGGAACCACAAATCTCTCTCAAATAACAAAACAAACAGCCCCAGCCAGTTGTTCAGTGGTTACAGCCAGTGGTTCAGTGGTTCAGTGGCCCATGGGCCGAACGGTCTGGGTTTGAGTCTCTCTCACATCGATGTTTTTCTCTCTGCCTCTCCCTCTCCCTCCCACTCTCTCTAAAAAAGTATATGAGAACCAGCTGGCAAGGCTCAGGGGTTGAGTGTCGACCTATGAACCAGGTTCGACTCCCCGGCAGGGCCCATGCCCACCAGGTTGTGGGCTTGATCGCCAGTGAGGGGCGTGCGGGAGGCAGAGGACTCACGATTCTCTCTCCTCATGGATGTTCCTATCTCCCCCTCCCCCTTCCTCTCTGAAATCAATGTTCTTTGTTTGTTTGTTTTTAACATATTTTATTTATTTTTCACAGAGAGTAAGAGAGGGGGATAGAGAGTTAGAAACATCGATCAGCTGCTTCTTGCACACCCCCTACTGGGAATGTGCCCACAACCAAGGTACATGCCCTTGACCGGAATCGAACCTGGGGCCCTTGAGTCCGCAGGCCGACGCTCTATCCTAGGGGTGTCGAACTCAATCAGAGAAGGGGCCAAAATCTAAAATCCAGCCTAAATCGCGGGCCGAATGGTTTACTGAACAGTCATAAACTGTCATTGTGATGGAAACGCAGCGGAGTGCAGTGATGACAGCGCGGTGCAGGCCACATTGCAAGGCCTGGCGGGACGGATTTGGCCCGCGGGCCTTGTGTTTGACACATGTGCTCCACTGAGCCAAACCGGTTTCAGCTAAAATCAATATGTTAAAAAAAAAAAAAAGGCCCCCGGGCCCCCAGATACACAGCTGCTCACCTGCAGCTCTCACCAGCTCCTCTCAGCTCACCCCACCCTCACCTGCTCCTCTTAGCTCACCCCCAGCCCTCACCTATAAAATAAAAAATAATAAATAAATAAATAAATAAATAAATAAATAAATAAAATCTATGGGGAAAAATATATCCTCACATGAGGATTCATAAAATAAATAAACAGTAAAAATCAGAAACCAAAAACACCAGCCTCAGGGCCTGTGGACACACATCCAACCTCCCCCACTCCACCCCACCCCTCCTCTGGCACACAGCTGCCAGCTCCTGCTTTCCCCTGGGAAATGGGCCTTTTCCAGCCTCGGAATGGAGCCGGGCCGACATCCCGCTGCCCGCTCAGGCCCCCAGGCCCCTGGGGATGTCTGAACCCACAGCCCCGTCTCCTGCCCAGGAGGGTCAGGCGCCCGGACCTACCGGACGGACAGACAGACTGCGGCTGGACCTGCTCCTCGACGGTCAGTGAGGGTGAGCAGAAGCCCGGAGCTGGAGCCAATGAAGATAAAATCTCTACCTCAGCGCTGGAAACGCCCAAGCCCACCCCCACCTGGCTGGCGGGGGCGGGCGGGCGGGCCAGGAGGGGTGGGGCCTACGGCAGCAGCATTTCTGTGGAGGGAAGGGACCCCATGCTGACTTGATAAGCTCGGGGCGGCCTGCACAGCGGGCTTGCAAACTCAGAGACCTAAAGTCCCCACCAAGGACGGTCTGAAATGAAACTTCATTTTTTATTTTTTAAAGATATATTTTATTCCCGAGACCGGTTTGGCTCAATGGATAGAGCGTCGGCTTGGGGATTGAAGGGACCCGGGTTCGATTCCGGTCAAGGGCATGTACCTTGGTTGCGGGCATATCCCCAGTAGGGGGTGTGCAAGAGGCAGCTGATCGATGACTCTCTCTCATTGATGTTTCTAGCTTTCTATCTCTCTCCCTTCCTCTCTGTACAAAATCAATAAAATATATTTTAAAAATATATATTAATTTTTAAAAAAAGATATATTTTATTGATTTTGTACAGAGAGGAAGAGAGGGATAGAGAGTTAGAAACATTGCTGAGAGAGAAACACTGACTAGCTGCCTCTTGCACATTCCCTACACCCCCTACAGGGGATGTGCCCGCAACCAAGGTACATGCCCTTGACCGGAATCAAACCCGGGACCTTTCAGTCCGCAGTCCGACGCTCTATCCACTGAGCCAAACCAGTTTCGGCTGAAATGAAACTTTAATTAAACGCCATGATGGTGGCAGTCACCTCCTATGCACCTTCCCCTTCCCTGAGCCCACCGGTCTGTTTGCACCTGTGATGACACACCCCTGAAATATCTGGGTCACGTGTAACCTCCCCTTTCTGGAGCCCCTGGGGCCCACCCTAACGGGCTGGGAGCCGGGACAGACGCCGCAAATTCCTTCATTATCATGTTAATTGTCCCTGCACCCACCTGGGTGTGTGTCCGTCATTTCACTTTTTATCCAGCCCCAGGGGGTCCCCCCCACCCCCACTTTGCTTCCTCCCACCTCTGGTCTATCACCAATGGACTTCAAACAGCCCATCTGCATCCCTTTCTTACTTTTTTAAAATATATTTTATTGATTTTTTCCAGGGAGGGAGGGAGAGGGACAGAGAGTTAGAAACATCCATGAGAGAGAAACACCGATCAGCTGCCTCCTGCACACCCCCAACTGGGGATGTGCCCGCAACCAAGGTACATGCCCTTGACCGGAATCGAACCCGGGACCCTTCAGTTCGCAGGCCGACACTCTGTCCCCTGAGCCACACCGGTTTCGGCCGCATCCCTTTCATTGATGGCAGGTATAGCCCGCCATTCTCAGGAGCATCAGCTCAGTCCGGTGAGGCCCTGCTTCCCAGCCTGTGCTAACAGGCCAGCCGTTCGGCTCGGATGAGCTCAGACATTCCTTGCAGGTCTCCGTGCCTTTTTACGTTCAAACCACGGGCAGGAGGCGGCTGGGCTCGCCCGCAGGGCACTGCTCCAAGATGCTTCTCTAGTTGGAGTGAAATGCTCCTGACGTGACCGGTTCCACCTGAGCCGTGTGGAACGGTCCCGGGGGGCGGTGGTACTGCCTGCCCCTGGCGGCGCCCTCGTGCCCGGGAATTCTCCTCACCTCGCACAACCCGGGCCCTGTCCCCGCCAGACACTGACCCCCGCTCCCGTCCTGCCAGCCTCTGCCCCCGCCGCCCACCTCCTTCTGTCTCTCCGGCTGGGACCACTCTCCATACTGCAGGGAGTGGGAGCAGAGCCTGGCCAGTGTGGCTCAGTGGTTGAGCATCAACCTATGAACCAAGGGGTTGCATTTTGATGCCTGGTCAGGGCACACGCCCAGGTTGTGGGCTCCATCCCCAGTGTGGGGACTGTGGGAGGCAGCCGATCCATGATTCTCTCTCATCATTGACGTCTCCTCTCTCTCTCCTCTCCTCTTCTCTCTCTCTCTCTCTCTCTCTCTCTCTCTCTCTCTCTCTCTCTCTCTCTCTCTCTCTCCCACTTCATCTCTGAAATGAATAAAAATATATTAAAAGCTTAAGTGACTCTCACAATCGAAACAACCAAATGGATGACTGAACAGGCTGCATAGAGTGATCAGGCTGGCGGGGGTGGAGGGGGCGTGGAGAGCAGTTGGGGATGATCAGGTCAGCAGCGGGGGAAGTTAGGGGCTATCAGGCAGGCAGGCAGGTGAGCAGTTAGGAGCCAGGGGTCCCGGATTGTGAGAGGTGATAAATCCTCCCTTCCCCCAACTGATGGATGGAGAATGAAGAATGATGTAAACTCCACCTGCAGCATGGACATTCCTGAGCCCCTAACCAGGCACCTGACATGGACTGTACATTGAACCACCCATCAGCACCTGCCAAGTACCCTAAGCCCTCGATTCCTAAGTCCTTAGGTCCCTAATCATGTGCCTTACATGAAGCCACCAATCAGTGTGTGCTGAGTGCCCTAAGCCCCACCCCTTCCCATCCCTCCCCTCAAAAGGCGTGTCTATCCCTGACTGGTGTGGCTCAGTGGATAGAGCGTTGGCCTGCGGACTAAAAGGTCCCAGGTTCTATTCCAGTCAAGGGCATGCACCTTGGTTGCAGGCACATCCCCAGTGTGTGTGTGTGGGGGGGGGTGGGGTGCAGGAGATAGCTGATCAATGTCTCTCTCATCGATGTTTCTAATTCTCTATCCCTTTCCCTTCCTCTCTGTAAAAAATCAATAAAATATATATTTTTTAAAAAAGGCGTCTTCACCCCAGCTCTTTTCCCTCTGGGAGGCAGCCCGGCAGGGGTCTTCTCTCCAATAAAGCCTGTGTCCTGGCCCTGGTCTCGGCCCTCTGTCTCATCTTTCATTATCCTCCAAGGGGTCCCGGGTTTGAGAGGGTGCAGGCAGGGCTGAAGGGACCCCCCCCACACACACACACACCCCATGCACGAATTTTGTGCACCAGGCCTTTAGTATTAAAAACATAAAAGTTGCAGCAGAATGCATGGGAGAATAGTCAGCCAACATTCTAAAGGAGGGAAGTGTAACCTTTATTCCTCAGGTCTGCTAGTCCAGGGGAATTCTGGACCCAAAGCCTGAAGTGAACTGTGGGGAGGCTCTGACCCATAGATCTTCCCCGGGAGAAAGACAGGGTCCCGCTCAATTCCTCTCTGTGTAAAATCAATAAAATATATTAAAAATAAAAAAAATATGTTTTATTGATTTTTTACAGAGAGGAAGAGAGAGGTAGAAACATCGATGAGAGAGAATCATCGACCAGCTGCCACTTGCACACCCCCTACTGGAGATGTGTCTGCAACCAAGGTACATGCCCTTGCCGGGAATCAAACCTGGGATCTTTCAGTCCGCAGGCTGACGCTCTATCCACTGAGCCAAACCGGTCCCGGCTCATCATGGATGTTTCTATCTCTCTCTATCCCTCTCCTTTGCCCTCTAAAATAAAATAAAAAAAATTTTTTTTTAAATTAAGATCAGCGGAGACCTGTTTGGCTCAGTGGATAGAGCATTGGCTTGGGGACTGAAGGGTCCCGGGTTCGATTCTAGTCAAGGGCATGTACCTTGGTTGTGGGCACATCCTCAGTAGGGTTGTGCAAGAGGCAGCTGATCAATGATTCTCTCTCATCGATGTTTCTAACTCTCTATCCCTCTCTCTTCCTCTCTGTAAAAAAAAAAAAAAAAATCAATAAAATATATATAAAAAAATTAAGATCAGATCTGGAATAACAATTAAAAAAAAACAAAAAAAACAGAAAGCTATCAGGTTTCAGGCAGAGAAACCGGTGGCCCGTGAGCTCCCTTATCGCGCAGGCGAGGACAGGGAGGACATGATGACAGAGATTTCCCTGTTCGGCAGCGGAGGGAGACAGAGCGAGGTCTGTGCGGCCTCGGGCGGCTGAGGCGCCTCACCAGCTGAGCCAGGCCGGCCGGGCTGGGGGACATTCTCATTTCGTTGTACTTAAGTTCTCACCGAAGGATATTTTCTTCCATTGATTTGAAGGGAAACGTGGAAGGTGAGAGAGAGAGAGAAACAGCCTGGGAGCGAGACACATTGATTGGCCGCCTCCTGTGCCAGGGATTGAACCTGCAAGCAAGGTACATGCCCTTGACCGGAATCGAACCCGGGACCTTTCAGTCCCTAAGCCGACGTTCTATCACTGAGCCACACCGGTTTCGGCCAGAAGTAAAACTCTGTGAGGTGGCTCTTGTCTGTCTGTTTCCCCCAAAACCTGTGCCCTGGCGCCCGGCAGGGGGCGGGTCCCTGGGGGTGAACCTGCCTCCTCCGGCCGCAGGGAGCGCCAGTGTGGCCCGGGCCTGGAGCGCCACCATCGACAGCCTGACCGGGCAGCACATGTCGCGGGCGCTGCAGGAGAGCGTGCCCCTGCGCCTGCCCCTCCTGGCCGGCTCCCCGGACTCCTTCGCGCTGGGCCTGGTGCTGGTGCTCCCGGGTGAGGCGGCCGGGGGGTGGGGGGGGGGCATTGTGGGGGGGGCGGCGGGGGGGGGCATTGTGGGGGGAGCGGCGGGGGGGGGCATTGTGGGGGGAGCGGCGGGGGGGGCATTGTGGGGGGGGGCTGCTGGGGGGGGATGGGGTGGGGCATTGTGGGGGGAGCGGCGGGGGGGGTGGGCTGGGGGGCAATGTTGGGGGAGCGGCGGGGGGGGTGGGCTGGGGGGGCATTGTGGGGGGGGCTGCTGGGGGGGGATGGGGTGGGGCATTGTGGGGGGAGCGGCTGGGGGGATGGGGTGGGGCATTGGGGGGGAGCGGCCGGGGAGGGGCTGGGGTGGGGCATTGTGAGGGGAGCGGCCGGGGGGGGGGGGCTGGGGGGGCATTGTGGGGGGAGCGGTGGAGGGGGGGGGATGGGGGGGCGTTGTGGGGGCAGCCAGGCGGTGGGATGGGCTGGGGCATTGTGGGGGGAGCGGGCTGGGGGATGGGATGGGGATGGGGCATTGGGGGGGGGTGGGGGGGTGGGATGGGGGGGCATTGTGGGGGGGTGGGGGGGATGGGGTGGGGCATTGTGGGGGAGAGGCTGGGGGGATGGGATGGGGTGGGGCATTGTGGGGGGGTGGGGGGGTGGGATGGGGTGGGGCATTGTGGGGGGGTGGGGGGGTGGGATGGGGTGGGGCATTGTGGGGGAGAGGCTGGGGGGATGGGATGGGGATGGGGCATTGTAGGGGGGGTGGGCTGGGATGGGGCATTGTGGGGGGGGTGGGATGGGGTGGGGCATTGTGGGTGGAGCCGGGCGGGTGGGATGGGGCGGGGGAGGCTTGTCTGGGGGGATGGGGGGGGGATGTGAGGCCAGAAAAGGGGATTTCCCGTGGGAGAAGCAGAGAACAATGTAGACATTGTTCCCACCCTCAGAACTCATTTTGAGCTGGACCTTTTATTTATTATTATTTTTTTAAAATTTATTTTAAAAAATTATATATGTATATAATTGATTTTGTTACAGGGAGGAAGGGAGAGGGATAGAGAGCTGGAAGCATCGATGAGAGAATCATCGACCAGCTGCCTCCTGCACGCCCCCTACCGGGGATGTGCCCGCCCTTGGTCCATGCCGCTGACCGGAATCGAACCCGGGACCCTTCAGTCCGCAGGCTGATGCTCTATCCGCTGAGCCACACGGTTAAGGCTACTTTCCTCTTTGAGGTCAATAGGAATAGGGACCGGTTTGGCTCAGCGGATAAGGCGTTGGCCTGCAGACTGAGGTCAATAGAAATGCTCCAAACCCGCCCGCGAGGCGGCGCTGGGACGCCTGGAGCCCCAGCCGGACAAGCACGCCCCTGGCGGCGGCTCCTCCGCAGCGCAGCGCAGCGCAGCGCAGCGCCCACCCCGCCGGGCAGGGCCCTCTCCCCCAGGGGGCGCCCCCCAGGCCCAGGGGGCGGGCGGCGGGGTCCCGGGCCCTCTCCCCCAGGGGGCGCCCCCAGGCCCAGGGGGCGGGCGGCGGGGTCCCGGGCCTTCTCCCCCAGGGGGCGCCCCCCTGGCCCAGGGGGAGGGCGGCGGGCTCCGGCCCGGGGTGAGCCCTGAGCTCCCGAAGCTCCAGGAGGGGCCGAGGCCCCCTCAGGGCCGGGGACCAGCTGCCCCGCGTCCCCGCTCCCGACGCTGCTCCGGACACAGCGGCCCCGCGGCCCCCTGGGCGCCCGGCCCCCCAGCCCCTGACCCTGTGCGGCCCCAGACGCCCCAGCCCCGACTCAGCCTGCTGCTCCTCCAGCCCCTCCTCCTGGTCCCTCACGGGACCTTCCTTCGTGGCACAGTGGGACCGCTGTTGTACATTCCGATCGATCGGGGATGAGCATCGCCATTTAATTACCAATATTATTGAATGCCGTAGAGGAGCCCTGCAGAGCCTGACAGAAAAGTTCTGTTCCAGCCTCCCCTCCCCCCCAAAAATAAGAAAAAGAAAAACGCCAAAACCGGTTTGGCTCAGTGGATAGAGCGACGGTCTGCGGACTGAAGGGTCCCGGGTTCGATTCCGGTCAAGGGCATGTACCTTGGTTGCGGGCACATCCCCAGTGGGGGGTGTGCAAGAGGCAGCTGATCGATGATTCTCTCTCATCAATGTTTCTAACTCCTATCCCTCTCCCTTCCTCTCTGTAAAAAATCAATAAAATATTAAAAAATAAAAACAAAAAAAAAGAAAAAGAAATCAATAGAAATACATCTACACTAATAAAAGAGAAATATGCAAATTTCTGTCACTTCACAATGCCCACCAGCCAATCAGGAGTGAGTATGCAAATTAATCTGACAAAGATGGAGGCCCCATCCCCAGTGGCTCCAGGCCTCTGGGCAGCATGCATGCAGGTGCATAGTGGCTGGGCTGGGCAGGGTGGCATGACTGCTCTGAAGGGGGCAGAGGGAGCTGCAGGAGCGATGCTCCAGCTGGAGCAAAGACTGAAACCCCCGCTGGAGTGCAGATGGAAGGCGGTGGCCAAGTGAAGGCCTGGGTCCCAGGTGCTGGAGGTAAACCGGTGCCCGCAGCCAGGGGAAGGAAGGCCTAGTACAGGAATCTTCATGCAACGGGTCTCTGATAGATGATAGATAGATAGATTCTTACTTTGTCGTTGGTGTTTGCCAATTTAATTTAAAAAATAAAAATAAAAAAAGGGTCCCGGCTGGTTTGGCTCAGTGGATGGAGCATCAGCCTGCAGGTTCGATTCCAGTCAAGGGGCACATGCAGGAAGCAGCCAATGAATATTCTC
This sequence comes from Pipistrellus kuhlii, assembly GCF_014108245.1. Lineage (NCBI taxonomy): Eukaryota > Metazoa > Chordata > Mammalia > Chiroptera > Vespertilionidae > Pipistrellus > Pipistrellus kuhlii. The sequence continues at coordinate 53,952 of NW_023425575.1, forward strand.
TGTCGTCATTGATGTTTTTATCCCTGTCTCTCCCTCTCCCTTCCTCTCTAAAATCAATAAAATATATTTTAAAAAAAAAAAAACAAACAAGGAAGGAGATTCTGCTCTAGCCAGTTTGGCTCAGTAGAAAGAGTGTCGGCTGGCAGACTGAATGATTTTGGGTTCGATTCCGGTCAAGGGCACGTACCTCAGTTGCAGACTTTATCCCTGAGGCAACCAGTTGATGCATTTCTCTCCCATATATGTTTTTCTCTCTCTCCCTCCCTTCCATGCTCTCTAAAAAAACAGTGGAAAAATATCCTGGGGTGAGGATTACACACACACACACACACACACACACACACACATTATGCTGAGGGGAAATAAGCCAAATATTGTATGCTCCCACTTCTACTCCCCTCCTCCTCCCCCCCGGCCCTGGATATATGATATTTTTTTCTGACCCGCAGTTTTCTTTAAAAAAATTCCAACCTATTTGGGTTAAAAGAATAAATATCATACATACATATATCCAGGGCAAACCCTACTTCTACTTTTATTTGTTTTTTATTTTATTGATTTCAGAGAGGAAAGAAGAGGGAGAAAGGGAGAGAGATAGAAGCATCAATGATGAGAATCATGGATCGGCTGCCTCCTGCACGCCCCCTACTGGGAATGGAGCCCACAAGCTGGGCATGTGCCCTGACCGGGCATCAAACTGCCACCTCTTGGTTCATAGGTTGGCACTCAACCACTGAGCCACACCGGTCGAACTCTGCTCCCACTTCCCTGAAGTATAAGGTGACCAGACGTCCCGCTTTTGGCGGGACAGTCCCGATTTTTAACAGTTTGTCCCACGTCCCACGGCATTTTAAAAAAGTCCTGGTCGAAACTGGTTTGGCTCAATGGATAGAGCGTCGGCTTGGGGACTGAAGGGACCCAGGTTCGATTCTGGTCAAGGGCATGTACCTTGGTTGCGGGCACATCCCCAGTAGGAGGTGTGCAAGAGGCAGCTGATCGATGACTCTCTCTCATCGATGTTTCTAACTCTCTATCTCTCTCCCTTCCTCTCTGTACAAAATCAATAAAATATATAGAAAAAAGTCCTGAATTTTGGCGAGAATGCAAGACAAGCTAGGGAACAGCGGGAGAACGGAAAGGGAATATATGGTTTTCGGTGACCGTGTGGCTGTTTAGCCAGGATATGAGTTTTATATTATTTTTGTTAATTTTATAATGTCCAACTTTAATAGTAACAAATAATTGTGGAGAACTGATTATCGAGAACTGCTTATCAACGTTCGCATTGTTGATCAGTTGTTAGAATTCACTCAAATGAGAAATATGCCAAAGAATAAAATAAGACTATACATAATTTTTTAATTAATATTTGTCAATTGTACTTACATTGAAATTTTTAAAAAAATATATTACAATACTATTTTTGCATTCTATGAAAATTTTTGTTGCTCCAAAATATAGACCAAATGTTTAATCAAGAACTCCTCCCCACCCCCATTGGTGTCCCGCTTTACCAAGGTTAAAATCTGATCGCCTTCAGTTAGAAACATCCATGAAAGAGAAACATCGATCAGCTGCCTCCTGCATACCTGCCACTGGGGATGTGCCCACAACCAAGGTACATGCCCTTGACTGGAATCGAACCCGGGACCCTTCAGTCCGCAGGCCTATGCTCTATCCGGTCAGGGCGGGATTCAGTGTTTGGGGAGGACAGAGTGTCTGGGCTTGGGAGCCTGAGTGTGCAATGGCAGGAAATTCCGGGCGTTTTCATGTGGTTGTTGGGTCACGGGTATTTTCCTTCAATACAAGGAGCGCCTTCAAGCGGTGCCTCAGGGCAAGCACAGCAGCCTCCTTCCTGGAGCGTCACTGCAGGCTGGGCCACCCAGCCCTGCCCAGCCCAGCCCACCCGGTGGGGGAGGTGGGCCTGGGTGTGTCCAGCTCCACGTGGAGAGATTGTATCAGCCCTTCCTCACCGGACTTCCTCTAACTCACAGACTGCGGCCAGGAGTGCGGTCCCACAGCCTGCAGTCCGGGGGGGTAAGTCCGGGGGCCTGGCCCTCCTCGGGAGGAGACAGGGCGTGAGGGCTCAGAGACATCCTGGGGCCTGGGCGATCGGCCTGTGGCGGGATGGATGCTCAGCCCGGCTCCATTCATTCCAAGGCTGGGATAGACCCATTTTCCAGAGGAAAGCCGGAGCTGGGAGCTGTGTGTGTTAGAGGAGGGGAGGGGGTGGAGGTGGGGGAGGCTGGTGTTTTTGGGGTTTTGATGATTTTAAAAAAATAACATGTTATTGATTTTTCACAGAGAGGAAGAGAGAGGGATAGAGAGTTAGAAACATCGATGAGCGAGAATCATCGATCAGCTGCCTCTTGCACACCCCCTACTGGGCATGTGCCCACCACCGCCACCACGGTATCGAACCTGGGACCTTTCCGTCTGCAGTCCGCCGCTCTAGCCACGGAGCCCAACCGGTTTCGGCTGGTTTTTGATTTTTATTTCTGTTAGGAAATCCCCGCTTGAGGATATCGTTCCCCCGACAGATTTTTAGAGAGAGGTGGAGTGAGAAAAGAAAGATTGGTCTTAGATACATGGGTTGCCTCCCGCCTGTGCCTAGACAGGGGCTTGGGATGAGCCTGCATCCGAGGTAGGTGTTCTGGGCCGGAATCAAACCCGGGGCCCTTCAGTCCATGTGATGAGGGGACGCTCTGAGCCAGGGGTCCTCAAACTTTTTAAAGTGGGGGCCAGATCACGGTCCCTCAGAGAGCTGGAGGGCCGGACTATATGAACTACTAATTCCTACTGTAACCCCTCGGCTGCGCTCACTGCCCAAAAAACCTGGCGGGCCGGATCAGACTCCTCTGCGGGCCGCATGTGGCCCGCGGGCCGTAGTTTGAAGACGCCTGCAACCGCTGAGCGACCGGCTAGCACTATTTACTAATTATTATTTTAATTAAAAAAAATAGATTTTAATAAATTTTTTATAGAGAGGAAGGGAGAGTTAGAAACATCGATGAGAGAGAAACATTGATTAGCTGTCTCTGCACACACACACACACACACACACACACCCCGACTGGGAATGTGCCCGAAACCAAGGCACATACCCTTGACCAGAATGGAACCTGGGACCCTTCAGCCCACAGGCCGACGCTCTATCCACTGAGCCAAACTGGTTAGGTCTATATGTCATGTTCTATCCATGATGAGAGAGGATCATGGTGCGTGGGCTGCCCTTCGGCAAGTCCCCCTCTGAGGATTGAGGGCACAACCTGGGCTGGAATCGAACCCGGGACCCTTCCGTCAGGGCTGAAACCCTTTCCCTCAAGGCTTTGATTGTGGCTGTTCCTTCAGGGAGGGGTGGCCAGGAGACATCCCCCGCCCCAGGGGCGGGACACAGCCCTGTCTTTTCTCCTCTGGAATGAAGAGGAGCCCTCCCTGCCCCACTTCCTCCTTCCCTCCCTCTTTCCCTTTCTCCTCCCTGCAGGCCCCTGGGAGGCCGTTCTGGGTGGTGCTTCCTGTGGGCGGGGCTGGATTCGGTCCCTGCCAAGCCCATCACTTTTTCACCAGGGCTCCAAATTCCAAGTCCGTTTCACTTGGAAAACAGAAACAGAAACGCCCTCGCTGGTCTGCCTCCCTGGTGGGAGCATCAGCCTGTGGATGAAGGAGGGTCCCGGGTCCGATCCCCAGTGAAGGGCATGGAGCCTCGGCTGCAGGCTCCATCCCTGGCCCCCGTCAGGGTGCGACCGTGCAGGAGGCCGCCCATCCATGTGTCTCTCTCACTTCGATGTTTGTTTTTTTAAAATTTTTAATATACTTTTGTTGATTTCAGAGAGGAAGGGAGAGAGAGAGAGAGAAACAACGATGAGAGAGAATCATTGATCAGCCGCTGCCTGCACGCCCCCTACTGGAGATCGAGCCCGGAAACCCGGGCCTGTGCCCTTGACAGGAATCAGACCTGGGACCCTTCCGTCTGCAGGCCCATGCTCTATCCACTGAGCCAAACCAGCTAGGGTTCACAGCGATGTTTTTCTGACTCTCCCCCTCCCTTTCACTCTCTCTAAAAAATCAACGGGAACACATATCCTTGGGTCAGGATTAACAAAATAAATAGGTAAATAGAAGTAAAGCTCAGCCCTAGCCATTTTGCCTCAGTGGATAGAGCTTGGGCCTGTGGACAGGGTCCTGGGTTCGATTCTGGTCAAGGGCACATTCCTGGGTTGCCTGCTCGATCCCCAGTAGGGGGTGTGCAGGAGGCAGCTGATCAATGATTCTCTCATCATTGATGTTTCTTTTTTTTTTAATATATTTTATTGATATTTCACAGAGAGGAAGAGAGAGGGATAGAGTGTTAGAAACATCAATGAGAGAGAATCATCGACCAGCTGCCTCCTGCTCACCCCCTACTGGGGATGTGCCCGCAACCAAGGTACATGCCCTTGACCGGAATCGAACCTGGGACCTTTCAGTCCGCAGGCTGACTGCTCTATCCGCTGAGCCAAACCGGTCCCGGCTCATCATGGATGTTTCTCTCTCTCTCTATCCCTCTCCTTTGCCCTCTAAAATCAATAAAAACAATTTTTAAAAAAATTAAGATCAGCCGAAACTGGTTTGGCTCAGTGGATAAAGCGTCGGCCTTTGGACTCAGGGGACCCGGGTTCGACTCCGGTCAAGGGCATGTTCTCTGGTTGCGGGCACATCCCCAGTAGAGGGTGTGCAGGGGGCGGCTGATCAATGTTTCTGACTTTCTGTCCCTTTCCCTTCCTCTCTGTAAAAAAAAATCAATAAAATATAGATATATAAAAAAATTAAGATCAGATCTGAAAAAACAATAAAAAAACACACAAAAAAACAGAAAGCTATCAGGTTTCAGGCAGAGAAACCGGTGGCCCGTGAGCTCCCTTATCGCGCAGGCGAGGACAGCGAGGACATGATGACAGAGATTTCCCTGTTGGGCAGCGGAGGGAGGACAGAGCGAGGTCTGTGCGGCCTCGGGCGGCTGAGGCGCCTCACCAGCTGAGCCAGGCCGGCCGGGCTGGGGGACATTCTCATTTCGTTGTACTTAAGTTCTCACCGAAGGATATTTTCTTCCATTGATTTGAAGGGAAACGTGGAAGGTGAGAGAGAGAGAGAAACAGCCTGGGAGCGAGACACATTGATTGGTCGCCTCCTGGGCCAGGGATTGAACCTGCAAGCAAGGTAGGTGCCCTGGACCAGGAATCGAACCCGGGCCGGAGCCCCGTGGGTCCGCAGGCTCTGACCGCCTAGCCACATTGCCGGAAGGGCTGGGGACATTGTTATTTTATTTTATTCAAATTCTCACCAAAGGATATTTTCTCCCATTGATTTGTAGGGGAAAAGTGGAAGGGAGGAGAAGGAGGGAGGAAGAGAGAGAGAGAGAGAGGAACAGCCTGTGAGAGAGATACATTGATTGGTCGCCTCCCAGGCCAGGGATTGAGCCTGCAAGCAAGGTAGGTGCCCCTGACCACTGAGCCACACGGCCGGCCTGACGGCTTCCTGACTGGCTTTCCCTGTAGATTCCCGCCTCTGACTCTGCTCCACCCAAGATGCGGTGCGAAGCCCTCGCCCGGTTTGGCCAGAAGCTGGTGCGCAGGCGGCCCCTGGAGTGGAAGGAGGGCTCCGGAGGCGGCCTGGCCCGGTGCCTGAGCACCCTGGACCTGGTGGCCCTGGGGGTGGGCAGCACCCTGGGGGCGGGCGTGTACGTCCTGGCCGGGGAGGTGGCCCGGGACCAGGCGGGCCCGGCCATCGTGCTGTGCTTCCTGGTGGCCGCCGTGACCTCCGTGCTGTCGGGGCTGTGCTACGCCGAGTTCGGGGCGCGGGTGCCCTGCTCGGGGTCCGCCTACCTCTACAGCTACGTCACCGTGGGGGAGCTGTGCGCCTTCGTCACCGGCTGGAACCTCATCCTCTCCTACGTCATCGGTGAGAGCGGGGCTGCCGGGGGGACCGCGGGAGGGGGGCTGGGGTCTGCGTCCTCTTTCGTCGTCGTCTTCTTCTTCTTCTTCTTCTTCTTCGTCGTCGTCGTCCTCTTTCTCCTCTTCCTCCTCCTCCTCCTCCTCCTTCTTCTTCTTCTCCTTTTTAATATATTTTATTGATTTTTTTACAGAGAGGAAGGGAGAGATAGAGAGTTAGAAACATCAATGAGAGAGAAACATCGATCAGCTGCCTCCTGCACACTCCCTATTGGGGATGTGCCCGCAACCAAGGTCCATGCCCTTGCCCGGAATCGAACCCGGGACCTTTCAGTCCGCAGACCGACGCTCTACCCACTGAGCCAGACCGGTTTCTGCATTCACCCTCATTCTTGAACACTTCGGGGTCCAGCTTGTGAGGGGCGGTGGGTAACAGGGAGGAAAAAACCCCCAGTGTTGCCCTACTAGCCATAGTCAGCAAACTGCGGCTCGCGAGCCACATGCGGCTCTTTGGCCCCTTGAGTGTGGCTCTTCCTCAAAATACCACGGCCTGGGCCAGTCTATTTGGAAGAAGTGGCGTTAGAAGTTTAAGAAATGTGGCTCTCCAGAGAAATTCCAATCATTGTCCTGTTGATCTTTGGCTCTGTTGACCAGTGAGTTTGCCGACCACTGGCCAGTTTGGCTCCGTGGCTAGAGCTTCGGCTTGAGGACTGAAGGGTCCCGGGTTTGATTCTGGCCGAGGGGATGTCCCTCAGGTGCAGGCTCCTTCCCCCATAGGAAGGAGGCAGCTGATGGATGCTTCTCTCTCATCGATGTTTCTGGCTCTCTATCCCGCTCTCTTCCTCTCTGTAAAAAATCAATAAAATATATATTAAAAAAAGGAGGGGAAAAGGAGAAGTGAAACTTTTTTTTTTTTAATCTAATATATTTTATTGATTTTGTACAGAGAGGAAGGGAGAGAGATAGATAGTTAGAAACATCAATGAGAGAGAGTCATCGATCAGCTGCCTCTTGCACACTCCCTACTGGGGATGTGCCCGAACCAACGTATTATACATGCCCTTGACCGGAATCGAACCCGGGACCTTTCAGTCCCTAAGCCGACGTTCTATCCACTGAGCCAAACCGGTTTCGGCCAGAAGTGAAACTCTGTGAGGTGGCTCTTGTCTATCTGTTTCCCCCAAAACCTGTGCCCTGGCGCCCGGCAGGGGGCGGGTCCCTGGGGGTGAACCTGCCTCCTCCGGCCGCAGGGAGCGCCAGTGTGGCCCGGGCCTTGAGCGCCACCATCGACAGCCTGACCGGGCAGCACATGTCGCGGGCGCTGCAGGAGAGCGTGCCCCTGCGCCTGCCCCTCCTGGCCAGCTCCCTGGACTTCTTCGCGCTGGGCCTGGTGCTGCTGCTCACGGGTGAGGCGGCCGGGGGTGGGCTGGGGTGGGGCACTGTGGGGGGGAGCGGCGGGGGGGGGGGGGCGGGATGGGGTGGGGCACTGTGGGGGGAGCGGCTGGGGCGGGGGGAGGCTTGGCTGGGGGGATGGGGTGGGGGATGTGAGTCCAGAAAAGGGAATTTCCCGTGGGAGAAACAGGAAGGCAGGATGTAGACATTGTTCCCACCCTCGGAACTCATTTTAAGCTGGACCTTTTATTTTTATTTTTTTTAATTTATTAAAATATATATATATATATATATATATATATATATATATATATTATTGAATTTTTTACAGAGAGGAAGGCAGAGGGATAGAGAGCTGGAAACATGAGAGAGAAACATTGACCAGCTGCCTCCTGCACACCCTCTACCGGGGATGTGCCCGCAACCCAGGTACATGCCCTTGACCAGAATTGAACCTGGGACCTTTCAGTCCTCAGGTTGATGCTCTATCCACTGAGCCAGACTCATTTCGGCTAGACCTTTTATTTTTAAAATATATTCTTATTGATTTCAGAGAGAGAGAGAGAGAGAGAGAGAGACATCAATGATGAGAATCACGGATCAGCTGCCTCCTGCACACCCCCTACTGGGGATGTGCCCGCAACCAAGGTACATGCCCTTGACCGGAATCGAACCTGGGACCCTTCAGTCTGCAGGCCGACGCCCTATCCACTGAGCCACACTGGTCAGCACATCTTCATTGCCTCCCGGGGAAACCTGCACCCTTCAGCAGCCCCCGCCCCGCCCCTGGGGATCACTCTTGGCCTGCTGTCTAAATTTCCATTCCATCTTCTCACAGGTGTGCTGGTCCTGGGAGCCCGTGAGTCGGCCCTGGTGACCAAGATATTCACGGGCGTGAACCTCCTGGTGCTCAGCTTCGTCATCCTGTCCGGCTTCCTCACGGGGCGCCTGCACCACTGGCAGCTCACGGGGCAGGACTACGCGCTGGCCCAGTCCGAGGCCAATGGCACCGATAGGTCCGGAGGCTCTTTATTTTTAATACATTTTATTGTTCTTTTACAGAGAGGAAGGGAGAGGGAGAGAGAGCCAGAAACATCGATGAGAGAGAAACACCGACCAGCCGCCTCCTGCACTCCCCCTCCCGGGGATGTGCCCGCAATCAAGGCACATGCTCTTGACCGGAATCGAACCCGGGACCCTTCAGTCCTCAGGCCGACGCTCTATCCACTGAGCCACACCTGTTTTGGCCATTTTTTTTTTATTAAATATATTTTTAAATTGATGATTGCAGAAAGGAAGGGAGAGGGAGAGGGAAACATCCATGATGAGAGAGAATCAATAATCGGCTGCCTCCTGCACGCCCCACACTGGGGATCCAGTGAGCCCCATAATCCGGGCCTGTGCCCTCGACAGGGAATTGAACCTTGACCTCTAGGTTGGTAGGTCAATGCTCAACCACTGAGCCACACCGGCCGGGGGGAGGGCACTCTTGGCCGCAGACGTGTGTGGAGTGCGGAGCTGGGAGTGCAGAGCTGGGAGTGCGGTGGGAGGCAGGTGCGGGCGGATGGGCTGGGGGTGGGGTGGGGGGTGGACCAGGGCTGCGGTCCCGGGGAGATGGCTCAGCTGCTCACCCTCCTCCTCCCCTGCCTCCTCTCCCCACAGCCTGGGCCCGCTGGGCGCCGGGGGCTTCGTGCCTTTTGGCTTCCAGGGGGTTCTCCGCGGGGCAGCCACCTGCTTCTACGCCTTCGTGGGTTTTGACTGCATCGCCACCGCAGGTACCGGGTCCGGCTGCCGGGGGTGTGGGGGGCTGGTGGGGGGGGCTCAGGGCTGGTGGAGGGGGGCACAGGGCTGGTGGAGGGGGCACGGGGCTGGTGGGGGGGGCACAGGGCTGGTGGAGGGGGGCACAGGGCTGGTGGAGGGGGCACGGGGCTGGTGGAGGGGGCACGGGGCTGGTGGAGGGGGCACGGGGCTGGTGGGGGGGCACGGGGCTGGTGAGGGGGGCACGGGGCTGGTGGAGGGGGGCACAGGGCTGGTGGGGGGGGCCCGGCTTCGGGGAGTTCCCCAGGAAGAGGGTTCTGTGCCCCCCCCCGGCCTGTGTCCCTGACCCTCGCCCTCCCACTCGCAGGGGAAGAAGTGCGGGACCCGCAGCGGGCCATCCCGCTGGGCACCGTGGCCTCGCTCTCCATCTGCTTCCTGGCGTACTGCGGGGTGTCGGCCGCCCTCACCCTCATGGTGCCCTACTACCAGCTCAGCCCCCACAGCCCCCTGCCTGACGCCTTCCTGCACGTGGGCTGGCCCTGGGCCCGCTACGTGGTGGCCGCCGGCACCCTCTGCGCCCTCTCGTCCAGGTCAGTGCCGGCTGCTGCCCCCTCCCCGCTCCCCCCCCCCCTCTGCTCCCTGTCCCCAGCCGTCCCGCCCAGGGGGAGGGACCGAGGGAGACACACCGGACACAACGGGAACCATGCAGATACCCAAGCCCGGGGTTGGCAAACTCATTAGTCAGCAGAGCCACATACCAACAGTGCAGTGATTGACATTTCTTTTGAAAGCCAATTGTTTTAAACTTAAACTATTCAGGTAGGTACATTGTTATTAACTTAGAGGCCCAGTGCACGAAATTCGCGCATGGAGGGGGAAAGGGGAGGGTGTTCCTCAGCCCAGCCTGCACCCTCTCCAGTCTGGGACCCCTCAAGGGATGTCCAACTGCCTGGTGGGATAGTGTCTAAACAGGCAGACATACCTCTCACAATCCAGGACTGCTGGCTCCCAACTGCTCGCCTGCCTGCCAGCCTGATCACCCCCTAACCACTCCCATGCCAGCCTGATTGATGTCCAACTGCTCCCCTGCCAGCCTGTTTGCCCCCAACTTCCCTCCTCTGCTGACCTGGTCACCCCTAACTGCCCTCCCCTGCAGGGTTGATTGTCTCTAACTGCCCTCCCCTGCAGGCTTGATCGCCTCCAACTGCCCTCCCTTGCAAGCCTGGTGCCTCTCAACTGCCCTCCCCTGCTGGCCATCTTGTGGTGGCCATCTTGTATGCACATGGGGGCAGGATCTTTGACCACATGGGGGCAGCCATCTTGTGTGTTGGAGTGATGGTCAATCTGCATATTACTCTTTTATTAGGTAGGACTAGGGGACTCCTAAGCCGGCCTCTGCTAAAAGCTCAAGGGGCCAAAGAGCCGCATGTGGCTCGTGAGCCGCAGTTTGCCAAGCACTGCTCGGCCTTCGTGGCTCAGTGGCTAGGGCGTCGGCCTGTGGACTCAGGCTCCCGGGTTCCGTTCCGGTCAAGGGCATGTGCCTCGGTTGCAGGTTCGATTCCCAGACTTGTTCAGGGCAAGGGTGGGAGGCGATCCATCGATGTGTCTCTCTCATGTTGATGTGTCTCTCTCGGTCTCTCTCCTTCCCTTCCACTCCCACTAACACTCAATGGAAAAATACCCTCAGGTGAGGATGAATGACAGCATGTGGGCCAGACGGGCAGCCCAGGCCTGCCTGCCTGTGATCGCCACACACGTCTCTCCTCCCTCCGCCAGCCTCCTGGGCGCCATGTTCCCCATGCCGCGGGTGATCCTGGCCATGGCGGAGGACGGACTCCTGTTCCGGGCACTGGCCCGGATCCACCCCCGCACTCACACCCCCATCGTGGCCACCGTAGTGTCTGGGATTTTTGCAGGTGAGTAAGCCAAACCCCAAACCTATCCCTGTTCCCATCCAACTCCCTCCGCTGGGATGTCCCCAGTGGGTCCTCACCCGCTCCCTTCCCACCCCGCCCGTGTCTGCCCCCTCCGTGCAGCCCTCATGGCCTTCCTCTTCGAGCTCAGCAACCTGGTGGACCTCATGTCGATCGGGACTCTGCTAGCCTACTCCCTGGTGGCCTTCTCCGTGCTGGTTCTCAGGTGAGGCCCCGCGAGGTTTGTTTTTATCTGTTTTTATAGATTTCAGAGAGGAAGGGAGGAGAGGCAGAGGCAGAAACAACTGTCCTGAGAATCTCTGATCGGCTGCCTCCTGCACGCCCCCCACTGGGCACCAAGCCCACTGTCTGGGCGTGTGCCCTGACTGGGGATCGAACCGGGACCTCCTGGTTCTTGGGTCATCCGCGCTCAACCACGTGAGCCACCCGGGCTTGGGCTCCTGAGGAAGAGACAGACGGAGACAGACAGACATCGTGGTTGCCTCCCATAGGCACCCCGACTGGGGACGGCCCCCCAGCTGGGCCCGCGCCCTGACCACACACGGCACCGGGGGTCTCAGCTGCCCTGGAGGATGCTCGCCCGGCGGAGCCCCCCGCCAGGGCTCGAACCCGGGGCCCTGATGGGGGAGCTGCTCCCCTCTTGCCTCCGAGCGGCCTCCTCGGGTGCTGCCCACGCGGGCGGGAAGGGCCGTGTGACGGGGAGGTGGGGGGACGTGTGAAGGCGGCAGGCCTGTCTCACCAGGTACCAGCCGGACCAGCACCCGGGCGAGAAGGAGAAGCCGGGGGAGGAGATGACGGAGGTGCAGCGCGGGCCGGACGCCGGCCCCCGGGGCCCGGAGCCGGAGGCGGGCGCGGCGGGCGCCCTGCGAGGCCTGTGGAGCCCCGGGAGCGCCGTGCCCACCCCGCGGTCCGGCCGCGCCGTCTACGGCTGCGCCTTGGTGCTGGGTGAGCGGAGGGGGGGGGGGGGGGGGGCCGGAGGGGCCGGAGGAGGGGGCGCGGGTGCCTGGACAGATGAGGGCCCATCGCTTTGTTCCTGATGTCATCCCATGGGTCTTTACTTTATTTTTTAAAATGTATTTTTATTGCCCTGACCGGTTTGGCTCAGTGGATAGAGCGTCAGCCTGCAGACTAAGGGTCCCGGGTTTGATTCCGGCCAAGGGCATGTGCCTGGGTTTGCGGGCACATCCCCAGTAGAGGGTGTGCAGGAGGCAGCTGATCGATGACTCTCTCTCATCGATGTTTCTGACTCTCCATCCTTCTCCCTTCGTCTCTGAAAAAAAAATCAATAAAATATATGTTTAAAAAATAAAAAAATATATTTTTATTGAATTTTTACAGGGAGGAAGGGAAAAGGATAGAGAGTTAGAAACATCAATAAGAAAGAAACATCCATCAGCTGCCTCCTGCACACCCCAGACTGGGGATGTGCCCACAACCAACGTACATGCCCTTGACAGGAATCGAACCCGGGACCCTTCAGTCCGCAGGCCGACGCTCTATCCATTGAGCCACACCGGTCAGGGCATCCCATTGATGTTTGGAGAGAGTGGACCTGGGGGTGGGGGTGGGAGAGAAACACTGACGTGAGGGAGACATACAGACCCGATGCCTCCCGCACGAGGGGTCGAACCTGCCACCCGGGTGCATGTCCCTGAATCGAACCCGTGACCCTGAGGTGCAGGGCCGGCGTTCTCACCACTGAGCTACCCAGGCCGGGCAGGAAGGCCCAGGTGGATGTGGGCGGTTTGAGGTGGGATGTGACCCGAGCCCTCGATACCTTTGGCCTCTGAACTTGACCTGCTCTCCCCCCGCCCGTCCGCCCGCCCTGGCAGCCGTGCTGCTGACCGCCCTGAGCCTGGCCCTGGCCCAGTGGCCCCGCCGCCTGGCCTCCGGGGACCCCCTGGCCGCCGCCGTGACGGGGCTGCTGCTGCTGCTGGTGGTGGGGCTCACGGCCGTCCTCTGGAGGCAGCCCCAGAACCCCGCTGCTCTGCGCTTCAAGGTGGGTGACCTGTGACCCCGGGGGGGGGGGTCTGCCCGCCTCGCTGGGCGGGGAGGCAGGGGGAGGGCTGGCATGAAGGGACCGGAACAACATGGAGGGATGGACAGGAACAGACCAGAGACCAGGAGCCAGGGGTCAGACGGCTAGACCTCAGAGGGAGGGTGGGGGTGAGAGGGAGAGATCAACCAAAGGACTTGTGTGCACACCTAGGAGCCTAAGCAGGCGTCGAGGACAATAGGGGGGTGGGGGCATGAGTGTAGGGTAGGGAGGGGGATTGGGGGATGGGAATGGGGGGTTGAGGACAAATATGGGATACCTTAATCAATAGAGAAATTTAAAAAACAATAAGATTGGTACCCATGGTCCTTAAGATTCTTAAGATACATTATAAATGAAACAGGCTTTAATGATTAAGCTAAGAACCTGAACAGCAGTGACATGATTTTGTAATGTATGAAACAAATAACAACCAGAAGTTGTTTATGAAATAAAATCCTCTTCAAACACACGACTATAAAATAAAATTAAAAATAGAATAGAATAGAATAGAATAGAATAGAATAGAATAGAATAGAATAGAATAGAATAGAATAGAATAGAATAGAATAAAATGAATGGACCACCCCAACCCACACTCCACTCAGAGGCATGCGCTGGGAGACCTCATCTACCAGGTGTGGAGGGCGTGGCCTGACGGGACTGGGCTCCTCCCGCCCCCCCAGGGACGGGGTCTCCCTCCGGGCCCTCAGGGGTGACCTTCGCCCCAGGTGCCCGCGCTGCCCGCGCTGCCCCTCGCCAGCATCTTCGTGAACCTGTACCTGATGCTGCAGATGCCCGCCCACACCTGGGCCCAGTTCGGCGTCTGGATGGCGATGGGTACGTGGCCTCCGGGGGAGGGAAGGGGGGGAGACTGAACCCCAGATCCTCCCTCCCCCAGCTCCCCTCTCCCCCCCAGCCATCTCCGGGGTCCCCGCTCACCGCCGTGTCCCCCAGGCGCCGCCATCTACTTCGGCTACGGGATCCGGCACAGCGCGGAGGCCGCCCCCGCGCAGACCCGGCTCTAGGGACCCGGACTCCGGCCCCGAGCGTCTCCTGTCCCCGGGCCCTGCCTCCCCGGGGATGAGGGGGGCCCCGGGCCTCTCCCGGGGATGAGGGGGCGCCCCGGGGCCCCGGTTCCGTGTCCCGGTGGAGAGGCGGAGATGCGCGCAGAGCGCACAGGGTGCGGGGCGCAGGGATGCGCTCTCACCACAACGGGCAGACAGGGAGCCCATCCCAGCAACCGGAAGAGGAAATGAACTTCCAGAGAGAGCAGATTGCCCCAGGGGAAGAAAAGTCCTGTTTCAACTCTGTGGTGTCCACAGTGCACACTTTTTTTGGGTAATTTTTCATTAAAAAAATGTTTTTTTCTCAATTACAGTTGGCATTCAGTCCTCTGTTCGTGTCAGATAGTCAGCACCGCGGTGAGATGTTTGTGTAATGTGTGAAGTGCTCCCCCTGACACTGTAATATTTATTAGAATACGGACTGCGTGCCTGTGTGGTACATGAATCCTGTGACTGCTCTGTAGTACCAGTCTGTACCCCTCACCCCTCCACCCTTGTTACCCAGCGGCCCCCTGTCACGCTCCCATCTGGCCATGTTCGGTTTGTTCTCTTCGTCTGTGTCTGTTTTTGCCCATTTGGTTATTTTGGCTTTCCAGGGTCCGCATATATAAGCGAGATCTTGTGGTGTTTGTCTTTCTCTGTCTGACTTTACTTAGCAATAACACCCTCTAGATCCATCCATGTAGTGCACATGTGTCAAACACAAGGCCCGCGGGCCAAATCCGTCCCGCCAGGCCTTGCAATGTGGCCCGCACCGCGCTGTCATCACTGCACTCCGCTGCGTTTCCATCACAATGACAGTTTATGACTGTTCAGTAAACCATTCGGCCCGCGATTTAGGCTGGATTTTAGATTTTGGCCCCTTCTCTGATTGAGTTCGACACCCCTAATAGTGGGAACATTCTTTGGGTCAAAGAGTTGCCCTTGAAATATTGGGACACAAATAAGTTGGAAATAAAAGGAAGGGGGGGAAAATGGATCATACAAACAGTGCCCTGACCGCTGTGGCTCAGTTGGTTGGAGTGTTGGTCTAGACTAGGGGTGTCGAACTCAATCAGAGAAGGGGCCAAAATCTAAAATCCAGCCTAAATCGCGGGCCGAATGGTTTACTGAACAGTCATAAACTGTCATTGTGATGGAAACGCAGCGGAGTGCAATGATGACAGCGCGGTGCGGGCCACATTGCAAGGCCTGGCGGGACGGATTTGGCCCTCGGGCCTTGTGTTTGACACATGTGGTCTAGACCAGTGGTCGGCAAACTCATGAGTCCACAGAGCCAAACGTCAACAGGACAGCGATTGAAATTTCTTTTGAGAGCCATGTTTTTTAAAAACTTCTAACACCACATCTTCCAAATAGACTCGCTCAGGCCGTGGTATTTTGTGGAAGAGCCACACTCAAGGGGCCAAAGAGCCACATGTGGCTCTGAGAGCCGCAGTTTGCTGACCACAGGTCTTGTAGACCAAAAGGTGGCAAGTTTGATAACCGGTCAGGGCAGGTGTGGGAAGCAATTGATGTTTTTCTGCCCCTGTTCATCATCTCTAATACCAGTTAAAAATGTAAATAGATCTGCCGAAACCGGTTTGGCTCAATGGAGAGAGCGTCAACTTGGGGACTGAAAGGTCCTGGGTTCGATTCCCGTCAAGGGCATGTACCTTGGTTGCAGGCATATCCCCAGTAGGGGGCGTGCAAGAGGCAGCTGATCGATGACTCTCATCGATGTTTCTAACTCTATCTCTCTCCCTTCCTCTCTGTACAAAATCAATAAAATATATTAAAATAAATAAATATAAGAAATATAAATAGATCTGGCATAACTGTATTGATATTGGACAAGGTAGGTTTTCATTTCATACTGTTAGAGATAAATGATCACGTTTACTTCCCCCCAACTTTATTGAGATAAAATTGACATGTAACATCGTGTCAATGACCATTTTCCAGACCCCCCTTTTTTTAGTTCATATTTTATGTTGTTACTCCTCACTGGGGATATTTTTTCCACCGGTTTCTAGAGTGGGGCGGAGGGGGAGAGAGAGACCATAGATGTGAGGAATAATTGCCTCCTGTACTTGCCCCCACCTGGACCCGGTAGCCAACCTGAAACCCAGGTGCATGCCCTTGACTGGGAATAGATCCATGGGCAGCTATATGCTCTGGCCACTGACCACATCAGCTACTTTTAATTTTTTGGTTGATTAGAGAGGGAGAGGAAGAGAGAAATATTGATGTGAGAGGGAAACGGCGATCATTTGCTTCTTGTATGCACACCGGCCAGGGCCCATATTACTGGGGATAAAAGACTCATTCAGAGTGACAACCCAGTGGACGGGAGCTCTTCACTGGAAAATAGCGGTGCCAGAGGCAGGGGTGGGGCGTGAGAAGTGGGGAGCTTGTTACTGGTGACAGTTTTGGGTGGAGCTAGACGTTAGACTGGAAAGACAACAGGATGATGTCACTGCAGAACAGAAGCGAAGCCTGACTTTAAGGTTTATGGGCGTTGAAGGTGGTGAGAAAGCAGAGGATTATTGTGGGAACAAAACACTGCGGTAGAGCGAAGGATGGACCCCTTGGAGGGACGAGGGTCCAGAAAGGGAGTTGCAGAGTTGTTAGGTGGATTTAAAGGAGTTGGACTAACAGACGAAGGGGCCCTGATGAAATGACAGGGTTAGAAAACGGTAATTAAAGGGGAATGAATCTTCAGGCGGCCGTTTGATGGGAAAGGGCCATCACCGGATTCGTATCCTTAGCAGTCCGTGTGGAACAGCTCCATGGCGCTGTAGCAGGCCACGCAGAACACTGCCCACAAAACACTTTCCATGTTGAATCACGATCAACTAATGGGCTCATAGAAGACGAGGGACAATTACTTGACACAAAAACACGACCTGTCAAACCTACAGTGTGGGTGATTCAGCAAAAAGAATGATGTGCTTCCTGTAACAAATGATAAGGCCCAAACGCAGCCTAAATAGTTACTAAAAACAAGGGACAAGACCTACTATGTGCAGCCTCTACATAAAAACAAGTTAAGCCGAAACCGGTTTAGCTTAGTAGACAGAGCGTCGGCCTGCGGACTGAAAGGTCCCGGGTTCGATTCCGGTCAAGGGCACGTACCTTGGTTGGGGGCACATCCCCAGTTGGGGGGTGTGCAAGAGGCAGCTGGTCAATGTATCTCTCTCATCAACATTTCTAACTCTCTATCCCTCTCAACTCCTGTGTAAAAATCAATAAAATATATATATATAAAAAAACAAGTTAAAAAAGCAGAGCCAGCCGAAACCAGTTTGGCTCAATGGATAGAGCGTTGGCTTGGGGACTGAAGGGTCCCGGGTTCGATTCCGGTCAAGGGCATGTACCTTGGTTGCCGGCATATCCCCAGTAGGGGATGTGCAAGAGGCAGCTGATCGATGACGCTCTCTCATCGATGTTTCTAACTCTCTATCTCTTTCCCTTCCTCTCTGTACAAAGTCAATAAAATATATTAAAAAAAAAAAAAAGCAGAGCCAGCTTGGCGGGGTTCTGTGACTCAGTTATGTGTCAACCTATGAACGGGGAGGTTGAGTTCAGTTCCCTATGCCTGGGTTGTGGCATCCATCCTCAGTAGAGGGTGTGCAGGAGGCAGCTGGTCCAGTATTCTCCATGTTTCTATATCTATCCCTCTCCTTTCTCTCCCTTTCTGAAATTACATATGTTTAAGAGAAAGTATGGCCTTAGCTGGTTTGGCTCAGTGGGTAGAGTGTCGGCCTGCAGACTGAAGGGTTCTGGGTTCGATACTGGTCAAGGGCAGATACCTCCCTTGAAGGTCCATCCCCGGCCCTGGTCCAGGCGCGCATGGGATGCAACAATGGATGTCTTTCTCACATCGATGTTTGTCTCTCCCTGCCCCACTCTTTCTAAAAATCAATGGGAACATGTTCTCAGGAGAGGATCAGCAAGAACAAGAAAACAAAAAGGAATCCGGAGCCAAACAGGAAGTTTTGTGTGAAACCTGGGACCCCTCCCCAGGCCACGCCTGTGGCACCTCTGCCTGCCCGTCCCCTCCTCATTCTCCCTCCCTCCCGTCTCAGGTTCCTCTGACTTGGTGTTGCTCCTTAGCCCGAGTCCTGAGTGATGTCCACTTCCCTGCCCCCTTGTGCCACCTGCCACTCAGGCAGCGGCCCTGCTGCTCGCCCGTGTCCAGAGGCCTGCCTGGCACTGCCCGTGTCTGCACAGCTTCCTCTTATCTCTGTGACTCCCACATCCCGCCTCCCTCCGCACACTCCGTCCCCCGTGGCTCTCCTCCCTCTCCCGACAGGAACTTTCCAATTCCTTCTCCTGACCCCCCTCCCACCGGTGTATGGAGGGCAGACGCCAGAAGCAGGAGGGGCCTCCTGCTGCCACTGGCCCGGGGTCCACAGAAGCGGAGACTGGGGAAGATGGGAGAGCCCTTAGGGGACTGGTGCGGAGTCCAGACATGTGGTCCTGGCAGCGTTTCCTGTTATGTTCCCTCTTTCCAGTGGACACAGATCCCCAGCCCAACCCCAGCACCCAGTGCCTGGCCCAGGGACTAACTGCTTTCACTGAAATGGGACCCTGACCCTGATGTAGACCACATGGGAGCCCTGGGACGCAGGACAAATAGTTAAAAATCGGGACTGTCCCTCCAAAAGCGGGACATCTGGTCATCTTAATCTAGGGACGTGGAGGTTTGCTCTGCATTTCCTGGATGGGAAAGGAAGTTGAACACAATTTCATGTACTTACTGGTGACCTGGTGATCTTCTCTTGTTCCATAGTTATTTAATACTTTTTTTATGAAAAGTAAAAATATTTGATGAGAGCGAGAGAAATACTGATCTGTTAGTCTGTAACAGGCAGTTAGACAGACGTGAGCACAGCAAGGAAGATGGGCCAGGAGCAGGTCACTGATGGGGGAAGCCCCAGGGGCCCAGCAAAGGACATGGTGGGGTGGGACCTTGTCCCCAGGGTCACTGCTGGTCGAGCTAGAGATGACCTCCAGGCCTCAGTTGTATTTCAGCCCCGGCTGAGGTCGGACCAGCCGCATGGAATGATGACCCGCTGCCCGGTGCCGACCAGTCAATCAGCAGAGCCACAACCCTGAACGGACACGCCTGGAAAGCTGGAGTCCATTGCGATCTTCTGGGCCCGCCCCCAACATCTCCACGTTAACACCCCGCAGCTGGAGGACTCCACGTGCTCCCCTCCAGGTGTGCTCCCCTCCCGGGAGCCTGCGCCTTCCCCTTCCCTTCCTCCCTTCCCCTCCCCAGCTCCAAGGGCCCTTCCTTTACCCTCATAACACCTTTCCTCAGCCCATTTCTTTGACTGACCAAACAAATGCTCCCTTACAGTTTGGGTCTTGGCTCTGAATTCCTTCCTACCGAGAACCCAAGAACCAAGGCTGCTGATCCCACGTGTGGTCTGACCCCACTGGTCAGACACCTGGGGCCGTGGACCCCCTTCCCCCCCTCTCCCCCCCGCCCACAACAGTTCCACTCTCAGTGCACTCGATGGCTACTTTCTGTATGCGCCCTGACCAGGGATTAAACCCACAACCTGGGCGAGTCAGAATGGGGCTCTGACCACCTGAGCGACTGGCCGGGCCGGTTCATTACTGACTTGGGGCATTCTTTACATTTTCAGGTCCAGGTCCACTCTCCTCCCACTCTGCTTCTTGCCTTCCACTTCCTCACGGTGCCACCGACGAACAGAACTTTGTTCCTTTTGAGGAAGTTCAACTTACTTATTTAAAATGTATTTTTACTGATTTCAGAAAGGGAGGGAGGGAGAAAAACATCAATGATGAGAGACTCATTGATTAGCTGCCTCCTGCGCGCCCCACACTGGGGATCGAGCCCACAACCCGGGCCTGTGCCCTGACCGGGAATGGAACCGTGACCTCTTGGTTCATAGGTTGACGCTCAAGCACTGAGCCATGCAGGTCAGGTGAGGAAGGGTAACTTATGAACCTTATTTTATGTTTAGCACCTTTTATGTCCTAAGAATCAGCATGGAAAACTCTGGGGAGGGAGGGCATGTATGGGGGGGGGGGTCAGTGATATGTACACATATAATACCTTAATAAAAAAAAAAAAGAAAGAAAAAAGAAAAAAAGAAAAGAAACAGCATGGGCCCAGGCCTGTGAAAACTGTATTTTCGCGTAGAAGCTTGATAATCTTTTCTAAACTCGTTACCCCCACAGCGGGCCTTCTTGCAATAATTCACTGACAGCAATGACGACAGAAGTGCAGCGTGTTTACTGAGTTTGCACCACATTCCAGATACACTTGCGGGGAGTTCCACGTACCAGACTCGTCTGCTGGACCCCTGGCAGTGCCAGGTGGCTGTCCCGATTTCACAGATATGCACAGGGGTTAAAGGTCATTTCCCCCGCGGCACAGGGAGTGAGTCAAGGGGTGGCTGAGGGTGACAGCCGGCAGGGTGTGTACCTTGAGGAAAGGCTGCTGCTGCACGTGTTACATTAGCGGTTATTCCCCAGAATGGGTCTAAAATCAAATCAAAAGGTACTGGGAACCCTCTAGGCGTCCGTTACACTAACCCATCCAGTGAACAAGCTGTCTACACTGAGTGTGTTGTAATCGCGGAGGAAAGTGACTTCCCGTCTCCAAACCTGCCTCTCGCGTGACTGTCCTGAGGTTCCGGAAGGAGAGGAGCGGCCGGTGGAGGCTTCCTTCTGTTACATCGCGTCACAGACTCGCCTCGCGCGGTGGCAGGACGCGTGCTGTTCGGAGGCCTCTGCACGCTCTCGGTCTTCGCGAGGCCTGCCCGCGGCGGGGCGCCCCCGCGGTCCTCTGTGATGGGGCGGGTGGCCACACGCCCGTCCGCCGGCCCCGCACTCGCGGGCTCCGCACCGCCGTGCGCCTTCTGGTGCTGCGTGAGCTGGTGGCCGTGGCTGAAGGCTTTCCCGCACTCCCCACACCCGTAGGGCCTCTCTCCGGTGTGGATCCGCTCGTGTTTCACCAGGCTGGACCCGTAGATGAAGGCCTTCCCGCACTCCTTGCATCTGTAGGGCGTCTCGCCGGTGTGGATCCGCTCGTGCTGGGTCAGGTGGTAGCCGCAGTTGAAGGCCTTGCCGCACTCGGCGCACCTGTAGGGCTTCTCCCCGGTGTGGATCCTCTGGTGCTTCACGAGGCTGGAGCCCCAGCGGAAGGCCTTGCCGCAGGCCGCGCACGCGTGCGGCTTCTCGCCCGTGTGGATCTTCTGGTGCTGCGCGAGGTAGCTGACGCGGGTGAAGGCCTTCCCGCACTCCCGGCAGGCGTAGGGCTTCTCGCCCGTGTGGACCCTCTTGTGCTGGGCCAGGCTGGAGCCGCAGACGAAGGCCTTGCCGCAGTCCGGGCAGGCGTAGGGCTTCTCGCCGCTGTGCAGGCGCTGGTGCTGGATGAGCTTGTAGCCGCGGCTGAAGGTCTTGCCGCAGTCCGGGCAGGCGCAGTCCTTCTCGCCCGTGTGCAGCCGCTGGTGCTGCGCGAGCTCGTCCCCGCGGCGGAAGGCCTTCCCACAGGCCTGGCAGGCGTAGGGCTTCTCGCCCGTGTGGATCCTCCGGTGGATGACGAGGCTGGAGCCCCAGCGGAAGGCCTTCCCGCAGTCCGGACACGCGTACGGCTTCTCGCCGGTGTGGATCTTCCGGTGCTGCGTCAGCTGGTTGCCCCAGCGGAACGCCTTCTTGCACTCCTTGCACGTGTAGGGCTTCTCGCCCGTGTGGATCTTCCGGTGCTGCGCCAGCTGGTAGCCGCGGCTGAAGGCCTTGCCGCACTCCGGGCACGCGTGGGCGTTCTCCCTGCGCGGAGGCCTCGGGGGCGGCCTGACCGAGGACCCCTCCCCCGCAGGGGCTTCCGCGCGGCTGGTCCTCCTTCGGCTGAGACACCCCCCCGGAGGGCCCCCCGCTCCTGCTAACTCACCTTCACACGCCCGGTCCAGGCCGAGGGACCTGCTTTTCCCGACCGAGTTCCACCTGGAGAAACGCATTTCACAGATGCCCCTTTCTGTAGGCAAGTTCTTGGTCTCATGTGGTGACTCCAAATCTAGAGGGGAAAAAAACAACACATTTTGTTTCCTTTTAAGAAAAACAAAACAGCTGGACCGGTTTGGCTCAGTGGATGGAGCGTCGGCCTGCGGACTGAAGGGTCCCAGGTTCGATTCCGGTCAAGGGCATGTACCTTGGTTGCGGGCGCATCCCCAGTGGGGGGTGTGCAAGAGGCAGCTGGTCGATGTTTCTCTCTCATCGACGTTTCTAACTCTCTGTCCCTCCCAATTCCTCTCTGTGTAAAAATCAATAGAATATATTAAAAAAAAGAAAAGAAAAACAAAACAAACAAAGCAACTACAAACCAAAACTTCTCTAGTAGAAATAAAACTTCTCCCTTGCCCTCTGAAATCAATAAAAAAGTATATTTCAAAAATTAGCCATACATATTATGGTTGTTGTTTTTCTAATTTCCTGAGATAATGACAAGATATTATCATCTGATGTTTAACTCAGAGGTCACAGATTTGTAACTTTCAACCTCATGTCAGGCACAATGTGTGGGAAATGGAGGGTGCTCAGTTTGGTTTTATGTGAATTCTGTTTGTCCATCCACCTCTATAGAGAAATCGAAGAACCACGGGCCATTTGGGTATAAACGTAGCAACACAGTGTGAAGCTTGGTTTTCTTGAAGATGGCTGTGAAATAAATATTTCAGAATTCTAACTCATCCTTTGCTCATGAAGAGAGTGGGAGCCACAGGAAGGGCCAGACGAAGGTGGTAAGATCACTGAGGGCTGACAAGAGGAAGGTGTAATGGTCACTGCCAACCGGGCGAAGCTCAAGCACTCCCTGGGAACAGGAACAAGATTCAAATAATTTCTTTAATTTTTTTTTTTTAAACTGATTTCAGAGAAGAAGAGAGAGGAAGAGAAAGGAAGAAAAGAAGGAAGGAAGGAAGGAAGGAAGGAAGGAAGGAAGGAAGGAAGGAAGGAAGGAAGGAAGGAAGGAAGGAAAGAGAAGGGAAAGGAAAGGAAAGGGGGAGAGAGAGAGAGAGAGAGAGAGAGAGAGAGAGAGAGAGAGAGAGAGAGAGAGAGAGAGAGAGAAAGATAGATGAATGATGAGAGAATCACTGCCCTGTTGCCTCTGCATACTGGGGATCATGCACCCTGACTGGGAATCGAACTGTGACCTCCTGGTCCATGGGTAATGCTCAACCACCGAGTCACACAGGGAGCTGGGCGCACCTCCCTCCTAAAACTCACACCCCGGGGAGCAGAGTGTGAGCTACGTGACTCGGGCAGCTCACCCAGCGAGACCAGGTTGCTGTAGTTCTCCAGCATCACGTCCCAGTACAGGTCCCGCTGCGCGGAGTCCAGGCAGGCCCACTCCTCCCGGGAGAAGTCGATGGCCACGTCTGAGAACGTCACGGGGCCCTGGGAACACGGGCCCACGTGTCCCTGAGGAGGCAGAAGGGCAGTTTCAGGACGAAGGAGAGGAGAGGCAGGCCTACGCTCTGGGCAGAGCAGACACATTGGGTCTGGAGAGCCTCAGAGATGGGAGGGGACAGTGAGGCGTGGCTGTGACAGGCAGACCGCTCCGGGTAGCTGCAGAGAAAAGCCGGCTGCCCCTGAGCAATCCCTCTGCACCACAGCCCGAGAGCAGGGACAGGGCGGTCCGGCTTCCTGCCGTTCCCACGCACACGGCCTGCCGCGCGCCTGCCTCACAGAATTCCGCTGGCTTTGTTTCGGAAACGTTAACATGAGATCTCTTTATCTTCGGAAATAGGGTGGGCCTGTCCGAATGTTTTCAAGCCTCAAGTTCCTCGTTTGCCAGGCTATTTTTTAAGCCGTCATCCTTTGCAATGACAGGAAACATTTTTAAAATTCCACCATATGGACAGATTAGACGGAATGACAGTGATTG
The DNA here is from genome assembly GCF_014108245.1 of Pipistrellus kuhlii. NCBI lineage: Eukaryota > Metazoa > Chordata > Mammalia > Chiroptera > Vespertilionidae > Pipistrellus > Pipistrellus kuhlii. The sequence continues at coordinate 77,972 of NW_023425575.1, forward strand.
CACGTTTCCCCGCAGTTCTGGGAGCATGTGATCACTATTCCTCTGAACTGGAGGCTCTGACCCGTGACCCCGCCCGCCCAATCCCTTGTTTCTGATCGAAAGGATGCTGGTGGCCAATGACGCAGACGCACACCGAGGTCTGTTTAACAAGACAAGTGCCCTCTTGGTCCACGGCTCAGCCCCGCCCTGCCCCGTGCTCACAGCCTCAGAGCTTGGGCTGTCCCCACACAAACGCCAAGGCCACTATGCACACCTTCTCTTCCGCCTGGAAATGGAGGGTTTCTGTGTTCTCCCGCGCACAAATGGGTCCAACATCTCCAACTAATCACACCATGGACCCGGCACAAATCTCTCTCCAGAGACCTTCGTCCTCCATCACCCCTCATTCCCGCTGACAAAACACCGAGCACAGGGAGGCCTGAAGCATCAGCGCCATGCTCTGTGAACGGAGCCCCGAGGCGGTCGAGGAGCTATGTGACATCACCATTAACGGGAATGGGGAGGACCGGAAGCAGGTCATTGGACGGGGCTCCCTGGGCAGGAGGCTTGGGGATAATTCATAAAAACCACCACGGACCCAAATAGCACCCTGCAAGGAGGGAGGGAAACACGCACTTACGTGGGCCATAGCTTTAGAGTCAGGAACCGATGAGCTGTCCAAGCGCTTCCTTCACCGAAGACGGAATATGGAGAGGGCGGAGCTGCGCCAGGAGAGAGGCATGGAGTCAGCGCACCTGCGCCCCCAGAGTGACCTCACACAACCTTCCCGCTCCTCCATCTTTGCTTCGCAAGGACCCTGGCTCCTTCCCCCACACCCGCACACAGACACCACAGGTCCGGAGAAGATGAGGGGGAAAACAGGCTCTCCCTCAAACTCCAGGAAACCCAGCAGCACACGACGGAAAAGAGGGATTTTTAGTTATTTTTTTGCTTTGAAGTCAAACCCAGACATTTTAAAAATATATACCGTATTTTTCAGACCATAAGACGCACCAGTTTTTAGAGAAGGGAAATGAAGAAAAAAGATTCTGAAACAAAGTGTCCTAAAATATTTTATGTGCATTAAAACCCAACATCACAGTCATAAACACATGTAATCAACCCTGTAAAGTAAACAGCAGCATTTAGAATCATTTTAGAGCCGAGCAAGCACACAGAGACCACACAGAGCTGGGCAAGTAAAAAAACTTTTTTTTTAAAGTATATGTGTAGGCTATATTTGGACCATAAGACGCAGGGACTTTTTCCCCCCCCTTCTGGGGGGAAAAAAGTGCGTCTTATGGTCTGAAAAATACGGTAATCTGTGTCATACTGGATAGGAAGGTCTTTGTTTGGGGTATTAGCTGGCCATGCTGCCTCTTAGGGTGGGATTGGCCTTACCCAACATTCTTATGGTGGGGCTGGTCTTACTCAACATTCTCAAGGTGGGGCTGGCCTTACCCAACATTCCCAGGGTGGGGCTGGCCTTACCCAACATTCCCAGGGTGGGGCTGGCCTTACCCAACATTCTCAGGGTGGGGCTGGCCTTACCCAACATTCCCAGGGTGGGGCTGGCCATACCCAACATTCTCAGGGTGGGGCTGGCCTTACCCAACATTCTCAGGGCGGGGCTGGCCTTACCCAACATTCTCAGGGTGGGGCTGGCCTTACCCAACATTCCTTGGGCGGGGCTGGCCTTACCCAAGAGTCTTAGGTGGGAGCTCCTCATCTCAGAAGGACCAAGTGACTTGGATGGGCGACTTGGGTCATGGGGTACCAGTTGACCTAATCAATCAGGTCTATATTTCTCTCTAATCAAGTCAATTAGTGGTGCTGATGTGAGGAAGCCCTGGTGAACCAGGTGAGTCCCTTTCGCTGGAATACCTCTTGGCCACGGGGAGGACAATGGGAGTCCATCCAGAGCAGGGGTGGGGAACCTTTTTCTGCCACGGGCCATTTGGATAGCAATGACATCATTCCTGGGCCATACAAAATGATCAACCAAACATGGCCTGCTGTGTTTGGTCAGACATTTCATTAACGTGGGGGACCTGACGTCAGTGCCCACCGTGAGAGGGATGCCCTGCTCCTGTCAGGACACACCAGGGGCCTCGACCGCAGGCTGCCATGTGCTTCTTCCGGTCAGAGTCCCCCCTCCTTGCTGGGTGGTAAGCAAGTACAGGAAACCATGCCCTTTCAATCATTGTAAGCACTCATACCTCAGGGTCAGGCTCCTCGCAGGCACTTAATCACAGAAGTATGATTTTGGCTCAAAATTCTAGTACCTTTTTGGCATGTATCCCAAGGAAGAAGAAGAAGAAAAAAATATATATATAAATATTTTAAAAAGGCTAATATGCAAAGTGCCCCCTCAGGAGTTCCACAGGGAGATGGGGAGTTCAATCAATCACTATGACACGCGCTGACCACCAGGGGGCAGCACGGAATAAAGGAAGGCTTTATCTCCTATAATGGGATTAATGCAGTCCTGCTGCCAGAAGTGTCAACTGGACTTAAAAGTCACTTATCAGCTGACCTTAAATAGGGAGATCATCCAGAATTATCCAGGTGGGTGCAATGTCATCGCAAAAGCAGAAGAGGGGCGTCAGAGGAGAGAGAAAGATGGGAGAAGAGCAGGGGCAGTGTGATGGGACAGGAGAGGACGGAGAAATGGGCTGTAATTCCAGGAAGCAGGCAGCCTCTGGAGCTGGGAAAGGCAGGGGAAAAGTGCCCCCTAGAGCCTCTGAAAAGGAACGCAGCCTTACCAACACCTTGGGTTTGGCCCAAGCATGTCAAACCCGCGGGCTGCAGAACCACAACCAGTATTTTTGCAGCCCAGCCAATATAAGGGTATGTAAGAAACCCTAACCGGTTTGGCTCAGTGGATAGAGCGTCGGCCTGCGGATTGAGTCAAGGGCATGTACCTTGACTGCAGGCACATCCCCAGTGTGCGTGTGTGGGGAGGGGGTACAGGAGGCAGCTGATGGATGTTTCTCTCTCATCAATGTTTCTAGCTCTCTATCCCTCCTGCAACCCCCCCACTGGGGATGTGCCCGCAACCGAGGTACATGCCCTTGATCGGAATCGAACTTGGGACCTGGCCGATGCTCTATCCACTGAGCCACACCGGTCAGGGCTCCTGCTGTCACTTTCATTACAGGGTCAGGCTCTGACCTCCCACGGGGCCCCCTGCGCGGCGGGAAGGTGACAGCGGAGGAGCCGCACAGACATCCCGCCCCGGGGCACGCTGCCGCACACAGCGCGGTCCTCACTCAGCGGTGGCCACGCACCCAATCCTGCGCCCAAACCTGCACCCGATCCTCAGAACCAGCTCACACCCACCCCCACCCAGTCCCCGTGCCCGGCCCCGACCTCCCGTGGAGGGGGAAAGGCGCACCTCGGGCCCTGCCACCCCCGGGAGCCCACGCGCAGGCGCTGGCACCGGGCGGAGTCTCCCCCTGCACAACCGCGCAGGCGGGGACCCTGACACTGACACACACTGACACACACCAACACACTGACACACACCAGCACACCAACACTAACACACACACTCACACTGACACTCATACACACACACACACACCAACACACTAACACACACCGACACACACTCACACACACACGCTCACACACACACTGACACACACCAACACACACTCACACTGACACTGACACACACACTCTCTCACACACTCACACTGACACTCATACACACACACTCACACACCCACCAACACACTAACACACACCGACACACACACCAACACACACTCACACACACACGCTCACACACACACTGACACACACCAACACACACTGACACACACACTCACACTGACACTCATACACACACACACACACTCACACACACACTCTCTCACTCACACTGACACTCGTACACGTACACACACACACACACCAACACACTAACACACACCAACACACACACACACACACGCTCACACACACACTGACACACACCAACACTCACACACACACTGACACACACCAACACTCACACACACACACACACACTCACTGACACTCATACACACACACACTCACACACACTGACACTCGTACACACAGACACACACACTCACACACTCACACTAACACTCATACACACACTCTCACACACACTCACACACTCACACTGACACTCGTACACACAGACACACACACACACACACTCACACTGACACACTCGCGCGCGCGCGCACTTCTCTCCGCACCACAGGCCGCGGCTGCGCTTGGGGCCTCCTCGCCCGGGGCCTTTCGCGCCCCGACACCCGCCCCTCGCACCCCGCGCCGGGTCCTCCCGGGACGCGGACCGCTTACCGCTCGGGACCCAACTGCGCCCCGGGGCGTCGGGAGGAGGCGCCGGGGCGGAGGTTAACCCCGACGGCGTCCATCCGGGGAAGCGGAGCCTAGACACCGGTGCGCGGCGGACGCGCCTCCCAGAATGCAACGCGGAGCGCTCCTAAGCGAAGCCGCGCCTCGGGGGCCTCTGGGAAATGTAGTCCAGAGTCCGGGGATCCGCGGAGATGGAAACGGCTCGCCTCCTCCCCAGCGGGCCGCTCTCCGAGGCCCTAAGGAACGCTGTCGCAGAGACTTCTGGGAAATGCAGTTCGCACAGGGCGAGCCCCTGGGGCTGGAAGCCGGGGGCCTTCAGAAGGCACCTTGCGCTGTCCCTATAAGGACCCGTGCCCCGAGGATATTTGGGATGGCGCAGGGAGAGAATGGATTACAGAGCCGCAGAAGCTACAAATGCTGGGAGCCCTGCCCACCTTCAGATTTCTCCTAGCAAGCCCTAGCCGGCTTGGCTCAGTGGATAGGGCATGAGCCTGCAGACGGAAGGGTCCCCGGTTTGATTCCGGTCAGGGACACATGCCTGGGTTTCGGGCTCAATCCCCAGTGGGAGGCATGCAGTGGGGGGGCAATCGATGAGTCTCTCTCATCATTGATGTTTCTATCTCTCCCTTCCTCTCTGAAATCAATAAACATGTATTTTTTATTTTATTTTTTTAATATATTTTATTGATTTTATACAGAGAGGAAGGGAGAGAGATAGAGAGCCAGAAACGTCAATGAGAGAGAAACATCAACCAGCTGCCTCCCGCACACCCCCTACAGGGGATGTGCCCGCAACCAATGTACATGCCCTTGACTGGAATCGAATCCAGGACCCCCCCAGTCCGCAGACGGACGCTCTACCACTGAGCCAAACCAGCCTCGGCAATAAACATGTATTTAAAAATATATATTTTAAAATATTTTTTAAAAAATGTGTAGGTTTGCCCTAGCTGATTTGGCACAGTGGTTGGAACATGGACCAGACCACTGAAAGGTCCCAGGTTTGATTTCGGTCAAGGGCACATACATCAGTTTCAGGCTCAATCCCCAGTCCCCGTCAAGAGTATGTGCAGGAGGCAACCAATTGATGTATGAGAGATAGAAACATCAATGATGAGAATCATTCATTGACTGCCTCCTGCATCCCCGCACCTCCCACCCCCCGCCCCAACTCCACTAGGGATCAGGCCAGCAACCTGGGCCTGTGCTCTCCTGATTCAACCACTGAGCCATGCCCTGGCTAATGTCTCTTTCACCTCTATGTTTCTCCCCCTCCCTTCCATTCTGAAAAATCCAATGGAAAAAATATACTCAGGTGAGAATTAACAAAAAGTTATACAGGTTTGCAATTGCACCAAGGTCCACACCCCTAGCTCTCATAGTTTTGTTTGTTTTTAAATTTGATTGATTTTAGAGACAGAGGAAGTGAAAGAAAAACATTGATTTGTTGTTCCACTTATTTATGCCTTCAGGGCTGTTTCTTGTATGTGCCCTGACTGTGGATTGAACCAGAAACCTTGGTGTATCCAGATGACCCTTTTTTAAAAAAATATATTTTTATTGATTTTTCACAGAGAGGAAGAGAGAGGGATAGAGAGTTAGAAACATCGATGAGAGAGAATCATCGACCAGCTGCCTCTTGCACACCCCCTACTGGGGATGTGCCCGCAACCACAGTACATGCCCTTGACCAGAATCGAACCCGGGACTTTTCAGTCCGCAGGCCGACGCTCTATCCACTGAGCCAAACCGGTCCCGGCCAGATGACCCGTTTTTAAAAAAATTTATTTTATTGATTTTTTTTACAGAGAGGAAGGCAGATAGAGATTTAGTAACATTGATGAGAGTCATCCATCGGCTGCCTCTTGCATGCTCCCTACTGGGCATGTGCCCGCAAGCAAGGTACAGAATTGAACCCGGGCCCTTCAGTCCGCAGGCAGGACAACGCTTATTCACTGAGCCAAACCGGTTTCGGCTATCTTTATTTTTTTTAATTATTATTTTAAAAATATATTTTTAGCCGGGACCGGTTTGGCTCAATGGATAGAGCCTCGGCTTGGGGACTGAAGGGTCCCGGGTTCGATTCCGGTCAAGGGCATGTACCTTGGTTGCGGGCATATCCCCAGTGGGGGGTGTGCAAGAGGCAGCTGATCGATGACTCTCTCTCATCGATGTTTCTAACTCTCTATCTCTCTCCCTTCCTCTCTGTATAAATCAATAAAATATATTAAAAAATGTATATTTTTTATTGATTTTATTTATTTCATTTTTTTAAATTATATTTTTATTGATTTTAGAGAGGGAGAGAGAGGGAGAAATAGAAACCCCGATGAGAGAATCATTTATAACCTGCCTCCTGCACACCCCACACAGGGGATTGAGCCTGCAACCCGGGCCTGTGCCCTGACTGGGAATGTAACCATGACCTCCTGGTTCATAAGTCAATGCTCAACCACTGAGCCACACCAGCTGGGCCATTTAATTTTTATATTATTATTACAGAGCCATGTATCTTAATTTAATTAAGTTATAGAAGTCATTATTCCTTATATTGGCTCAGTGGTGGTGTCAACCTATGAACTGGGAGGTCACGGTTTGATTCCAGGTCGGGGCACAAACCCAGGTTATGGACTCGATCCCCAGGGTGGGCCTGCCGGAGCAGCCGATCCATGATTCTCTCTCATCATTGAAGTTTCCCTCTCTCTATTTCCCTTCCTTTCTGAAGTCAATAAAAAAACAGCAGGTGTGGTTGAGCATCGGCCTTTGCACCCAAAGTTCTCCGGTTCCATTCCCAGTCAAGGGCGCATGCCCAGACTGCAGGTTCAGTATTTGGTCTGGCTGCATGCAGAGGCAGTCGATTGATGTTTCTCTCTCCCTCTCCCTTCCTCTCTCTCTAAAGTCAATAAAAACATATAAAAACACACACACAACACAAACAAAAAGAGAAAGTTTGCATTCCCAGGAGGTATATACTGTGACCTCTTACAAGGCATTTCCAGATTTGTGTGAAGCCATAAAATTTTATTGAAGGACATAAAAAAAAGATGTGTTTCACTGAAACCGGTTTGGCTCAATGGATAGAGCGTCGGCCTGCGGACTGAAGGGTCCCAGGTTTGATTCCGGTCAAGGGCATGTGCATTGGTTGTAGAGGCAGCTGATCAATGACTCTCCCTCATCGATGTTTCTGGCTCTTTGCCCTTCTCCCTTTCTCTATTAAAAAAATCAATAAAATATATATTTTTGAAAACCGAAAAAAACAACAACAGCAGTTTCTTGGGACAAGGAGCCGCCATCTCGCCCAGAGCGACGGGGAGGGCAGAGGAGAGGCAGGCGAACCCCCCCAAGAGGAGTGATGATGGGGGGGAGGGAGAGAAAGGAGAAGAGAGGGTGTGTGCGCCTTCGGACCCGGTGAGGTCTGGGAACCCCAGGACCTGGGGGAGGAAGCGGCCAGCCCGCAAGGGGCGGCACACCGAGAGGGAGGGGAGAATCCGCATTTGGAGTGAAGGCTCCACATGGTGAGGCGGGTCCTTGATAGGCTTTTAGCTGCTAAAATGTAGCAGGAAAACCATGAGGCCGGTGGCTTCCACACCGCAGGAAGGCAGGAGGGGAGCGGAGATGGTAACCAATGACGCCGGCGGATCGCAGGATTCGAACGTCTCCCGGGCAAACGCGGACTCATCACCGGAAGGACCGGCGGGCGCGAGAATGTAAACTTCCGTAGCCACCACCCCCCCAAGCCCGGCTGTGCTGGTCTGCGGACCGGGGAGCCGCCGAGCCCAGGTTTCCACCGGAGGAACCCCCGACGGAACGTGACCTCCAGGCCTCTGAATCGGCTTCCGGGTCTGCGGGGAAACTGCGCAGGCGCGGCGCTGGGAGGGGGCGAGGGGCGGGGCCTGGACTGCAGAACGAAAGTGGGGAGCACTTTGACATCCGGGTTAAGCGGATGTAGAAACTGGGTCTGAAAGGGGCGTGTCCACTTCCGCCCCGCCCCCAGAGCGTCTGTTTGCAGATCTATCTGCCCAGCTCAACTGGATGCTCTGAGTTCTGGTGCATTTGAATTTCCTTTGTGTAATGTGGGGCAGTGTTAAGAAAAGTTTAGGGTCGTGAGGACCCACTTATATTTGGAAGCTTTTTTTTTTTTCCTTTTTAAAAATATATATTGTATTGATTTTTTACAGAGAGGAAGGGAGAGGGATTGTTAGAAACACCCATGAGAGAGAAACATCCATCAGCTGCCTCCTGCACACCCCCTACTGGGGATGTGCCGGGAACCAAACTAGAAGCTTCAGAGGGAATATGGCCCTGCCTTTGAAGCTTCTAGCTTCATGGTTTGGTACAAACCTTGTACTAAAAAGTACATCCCCTTGACTGGAATTGAACCTGGGACCCTTCAGTCCACAGGCCGATGCTCTATCCACTGAGCCAAACCGGCCTTGGCAAATTTATAAAGACTTTGAATCATAGTCATCCCTTCCTTTGGAAAACTGCTGTTTGAACTACTCTGTTATTCTTAGCCTCTTATTCTGTAGGTCAACTCTGTTATTTTTAGACTAAAATAACTTTATTTGCCAAAGCCGGTTTGGCTCAGTGGTAGAGTGTCGGTCTGCGGACTGAAAGGACCCAGGTTCCATTCCGGGCAAGGGCATATACATTGGTTGCAGGCACATCCCCGGTAGGGGGTGTGCAAGAGGCAACTGGTCGATGTTTCTCTCTCATCAACGTTTCTAGCTCTCTATCTCCCTCTCTAAAAAATCAATAAAATATATTTTAAAAAAATAAAAAATAAATAAAATAACTTTATTTTTTGTTTGAATAGAAAAGATAAAGCTTTCCATTTAATTTGGTGATGTATTAACATTCTCTCACTGCCCCCTCCCCCCCAATAAACTTAATTGTCTGAACTTGCAAGCTAGCAGTCTAACTGATAAGCTGATATTGATGCCAGGTGCCTGTATAGATATGGTTACAGGTGTCTGTATAAATATGATATATACTCAAGGTTACAGGTGCTTGTTAGATATGTACTCAAGGTTAAACTTACACAAGGACCTAAAAAAGATATAGAAAGAGAATGCTTCCTCCTTTGGGTGTTCGGAACTTGACAGAGATAATCTGCTGTGAACCTGCCCGCAATAAAGATAACTCCTAACTGCCCTATCTGGTTTGGCTCAGTAGATAGAGAGACTCAAGAGCCCCAAGTTTGATTCCAGTCTTGGTTGTGGGCACATCCCCTGGGGGGGGGGGGGGTGCAGGAGGCAGCTGATGGATGTTTCTCTCTCATAGATGTTTCTGGCTCTCTCTCTCCCTTCCTCTCCGTAAAAAAAAAAAAATCAATAAAAATGTATATTAAGAAAAAGATGACTCCTAACTAATTGGCTCATTAAGGCGTCTTGTCCAGCTCACTGATTTGGGATACAACAAATTTTTATAAAGATGTAATTGAGCCAAACAGTATATGTTTGGGAGCGAGATCTCAACAGACTGAGAAAATTGCTTCAAAGAATGGCTGTTTGCAACTTTTACGAGACTTTATAAAGTGCTGCTGCTCTGGTCAGGTAGTTCAGTTGGTTGGAGGCTCATCTGGATATGCCAAGGTTCCATCTCAGGCCAGGGCACATACAAGAATCAACCAATTGCCAAGACCGGTTTGGCTCAATGGATAGAGCGTCGGCTTGGCGACTGAAGGGTCCCAGGTTCGATTCCGGTCAAGGGCATGTGCATTGGTTGTAGGCACATCCCCAGTAGGGGATGTGCAAGAGGCAGCTCATCGATGTTTCTAACTCCCTATCCCTCTCTCTTCCTCTCTGTAAAAAATCAATAAAATATATTAAAAAAGAAAAAACATCGATGAGAGAGAAACATCAACCAGCTGCCTCTTGCACACTCCCTACTGGAGATGTGCCTGCAATTAAGGTACATGCTCCCCGACACACACACCAGAATTGAACCTGGGACCCCCCCCCCACTCTGCAGGCTGACCTCTGTCCACTGAGCCACACCAGTTAGGACCAATATCTCCAGTCTTGTTCCTAGTTTGACCACGTCTCTGACATCTCGGGTTCCACCGGCTTCGTTGCTCCTCCACAGGACCCTCAATACCTCAGTTTCGTGGGAACTGCACGGTAAGATGGCCGCCCCCATGGTGCTCCACCACAATGCCCACGGGCGCTATCATCTCTTCTAGGAGGAGAGGGGGGCCTGAATAAAATAACACCAGCTCCACGTTGGCTTTCCGTCGGCTCCGGCCTCTGAAAACTTACTCAGCACAGTGTTGCTGACCAAGGGGGGAGGCTGTCAGGAGTCCAAAAGGTGATTTCAAAATTCTCAGATAAAAATAAATAAAAATTGAAAAAGTAGTCGAAACCGGTTTGGCTCAGTGGTAGAGCGTCGGTCTGCGGACTGAAAGGTCCCGGGTTCGATCCGGTCAAGGGCATGTACCTTGGTTGTGGGCACATCCCCAGTGGGGGATGTGCAGGAGGCAGCTGATCGATGATTCTCTCTCATCGATGTTTCTAGCTATCTATCCCTTTCCTTTCCTTTCTGTGAAAAATTAATAAAATATATTTAAAAAAAAAGAAAAAGTAATAAAATAAGCCAGGACCGGTTTGGCTCAGTGGATAGAGAGTCGGCCTGCGGAATGAAGGGTCCCAGGTTTGATTCCGGTCAAGGGTATGTACCTTGGTTGCGGGCACATCCCCAGTGGGGGGTGTGCAAGAGGCAGCTGGTCGATGTTTCTCTCTCATCGACATTTCTAACTCTCTGTCCCTCTCAATTCCTCTCTGTGTAAAATCAATAAAATATATTTTTTTAAAAAGAAAAAGTAATAAAATAAAATAAAGCCAGATAAAAATAAATAAAAATTGAAAAAGTAATAAAATAAAATAAAAATCCAGGTAAAAATAAATGAAAATTGAAAAAGTAATAAAGTAAAATAAAGCCAGATAAAAATAAAAATAAAATTGAAAAAGTAATGAAATAAAATAAAGCCAGATAAAAATAATAAAAATTGAAAAAGTAATAAAATAAAATAAAGCCAGGTAAAATTCTCTTGGCTTTGCCCTGAAAGGCGAATGAATGCCATCGAGATGGACCGCTTGGGGGACTGGATCAGAAGGAGGTGGGCGTGGCCACGTTGCTGCGTCACAGAGCCACGCCCACGGCCAGAACGTGACTCTCAGAAGCGTCCCTAGCAACAGAGAGAGAGGGGCGGGGCACGGAGCGAATGGTGGTGGAAGGGAGCTGAGCCTTAGGCCGCCGCCGTGGGGTCTTGAGGAGCTCAGCATCAGGTGGGTCTGCGCGGGGCTGCGGACGGGGGCGCCTCCGAGGCGAGAGGAGGGCTCTTTGGGGACTTTGGGTTCCGTCACCAGGGAATCTTGGCTGTAGAGATCCTCCCGGCGGCGGTCAAGGTTATCAGCGTATGAAGACGTACATGATGGACAATGCGAACGGCAGGGTTTGCTGTCGGCCTGTTGGTTCTCAGTGACTGAGAACTGGAATGTGCCCTCGCTGGTTTGGCTACAATTATGGCCATGGCTTCTGAGGCCCACCAGAGGGCGCATGGAGCCCAGGCTGCTGCCAGCCCTTCTCCTCCCCCTGCTTTCCCTCCCTCCCCTGGCTCTCCCTCCCCTACCTGGGAAACCAGCCAAATGCAAATTAAGTTATTGAGTGTTTTGAAAAAAGAAAAGAAAAGAAAAAGGATTGGAGTGATAGGTGAGTGTCAGGGAACGCGGTGTCTTTGATGGAATCTCGATTTAGTGGGGCTCAGATATCAAAGGCCTGGGCAAGGGAAGGTTAAGGGCATGTACCTTGGTTGCGGGCACATCCCTAGTAGGGGGTGTGCAGAGGCAGCTGGTCGATGGTTCTCTTTCATCAATTTTTCTAGCTCTCTACCCCTCTCCTTTCCTCTCTGTAAAAAAATCATTAAAATATATTTTTAAAATAAATTATATGTATGTGTGTGTGTGTGTGTGTGTGTGTGTATAAAGAAAGAAGTGGGGTGAGTAAAAAGAAAACTGTGCCAAGAAAGTAGTTTAGAAAAATTAATGCAATCAAACTACTTGAAGTTAGGGGGCAGTACAATCCCCTAACTAATAAGGATGAGTCCATGATTTGGCTCATGCACATAAAACTAGTGGGGAATGAAGTATGGTAGCAATCATCTCAGGTAGAAACTGTGGTTTGGGTTCAGTACTTATTTCTTTGCTAAAACGATATAAAGTTATTTTGATTTTCTGAACTTACCTATGCTATGCCAATACTCTATTGACGGTGGTTTAAATGTCCCATTGATTGTGATCTCACTGGTCATCCTTCCAGGAATCAGAACAGCACAATTATCCTAAATTGTCTCAGTAGCTACCGTTAGTGCTTTCCTGTGAGGACTCAGTGATCCCAGAATCTAGACAGCACAATTATTCTAAATTGCCCTGGTGGTCCCAGATAATGTGTTTCTGTTGATGCAGTGATTCGTAGATACTTACATAATTAAGTTGCTCAATTTTGCTTCTGTAAAAATGCTTTTCGCGAAGACAGTTTCCTCATTCCAAAAACAAAGTCCTGGCCGCCCCCTGGCTCCGCCCCGCCCCCTCCCTCTGGCCCCGCACAGGCCTGGCCCCGCCCCCACCGCGGAGCCGCTCCGCTCAGGCCCCGCCCCCCGCAGGGAGGCGCATGCGCAGTCCTGGCAGCCGGAAGCGGCTGCGGAGGGGCCGGTGGCGGCTCCCTGAGGCGGTGTCTGTGCTTTAAAGCCGCTGCTCCCGGCCCCTCCCCGCAGGGCGGGCTGAGGGCGCTGCGGGCGCTGAAGTCCGTGTGGGAGCCCCGCCCGGAGCCCCTCCCGGCGGTGAGTGCGCGTCCCGGGGGGCTGCGCAGCGGAGGCGCCGCGTTCCTTTGGGGGAAACTGAGGCCCGGCCCGCGGTCTGTCCGCCTGTGGCTGTGGGCCCGCCCGCCGGGTGGTTTTCCCGCCGAAAACCGTCCCCGGGGCCGCCGGGGCCCCCGCGGGGCTGGGGGTCTGGTCAGTGGTTCCCGCCCTTTGCCCTCCCCCGCCCGGCGCTTCCCGCCCAAAGAGCCCGGATGGCCCGGCCTGGGGGTCTGCGCCCGCCTTCCCAGGCCCCCCATTAATCAGGTCTGAGTGCCAGGGGCCAGTGCCAGGGGCTGGGCTCGGGAGAACGCGGTGTCCCCGGAAGAGGTGGCACTTTTCTGTTGTCAGCAGGAGAGCGACCTTCCGGGGCCCATCGGAATTCTGTGAATATTTACCGAGAATTTGGCTTCCTGCTTCATCTCCAGGATTGGGAGGAGCGGAGAGTCATTCCATTCCCGGCCCTCCCACTCCGTGTTTGTGTGTAAAAGCCACTGCGCAGTGAATAAAGCTGCCGCCGTCCTCCGGTCCCGCTTTCCTGTCTTTTTTCTCTCACTTCCCTCCCTGCCTCAGTCCGCTCACCTGTCAGGCTGGCCCTGACTCTCAGGTCCAAGCCCAGCGGGGAGCATGCCACCCGAGCACGGCTTTCTGTAGTGAATTTAACACCTGACTTGCCTTTTACAAGTCTGAATGAGAGTGACAAATCTCCAGTGTGTAAGGCTTGGGGATTTTATAATAATTTGCTTCCAATTGCAACCCGTACTCACTCAGAGGGGAGAGACTTGTCCGTTGCTCCTGGGACCCTTGTCATCCTGGATGGCAACGAGGAGGTGACCTGTGTCTGTCACCACCTGATGCTTTTTCAAGGAATGTTGGAAGCCTCAGCTTTGTGGCTGTGCTCAGTGGTGTGTGTGTGGGTTTGGTTTTTTCCATGGATTAACATTTTCTCTCTCTGACACTTAATTTATTATTTAAGAACATCTTGAGATAAATCCTGTGGGTCTTCTCAGATCCCCTGAGGAGCTGTAAGAAATGCCCTCAGGCCCTACCCGGTTTGGCTCTGTGGATAGAGTGTGGTCTTGTGGACTGAAAGGTCCCAGGTTCGATTCCGGCCAAGGGCATGTACCTTGGTTGCAGGCACATCCCTGGTAGGGGGTGGGCAGGAGGCAGCTGGTCGATGTTTCTCTCTCATCGATGTTTCTAACTCTCTATTCCTCTCTCTCTTCCTCTCTGTGAAAAATCAATAAAATATATTTTAAAAAATAAAAAAAGAAAATAAATGCCCTCAGGTTCACTTTCCCCCACGGAGGAGGACAGCCGCCCTGGCTGGGGCATCATTGGTCACTGAGGTGCCCCGGGTCATTGGAAGGTGGGGACAGGATTAGCAGGAGAGTTGTAGGACGCTTTTGTGAGAGTGGGAGCAGGCTTTGTTCAGGGAGGTAAGGGGGTGCTCTGTTTGGTTTGGGGGTCAGGACAGCAGCTCACGTTCTCATTTCTGTAGGAGTTTGTGGAGGTCTCTGGGAGGAGAGACACATGAAGACACCGAAAAACTCACAGTGTGGCTCCATGTGGGAGCTCATTGTTCCTGGCTCTCCTGTGACCGAGGACAGGAGGGCTGGACTTTTCCTCATTTCCAGGTCCTTCTGACGGTGAGGTGAGGGAAGCTGATTGAGATGCTGTGCTGATGTCTTTGAAGGCCCATTCTGTGACTCCTCAACACACTGTCACCTGAGGAGACAACTCAGACCCCGATCAGCACCAGGACCAATGGCTGCTTCTCAGGTAAACGATGTGTCCTGGGCCCCAGACTGTGTTTCCTTTGCCTCTGACATCTGTGGATTTAGAACCTGCCACTTCTGATGTTGGTGCTATTCATGTTTTTTTTCCTTATTTAATTACTGTTTTTCTTGTGAAAGTCAAGGTCAGCAGTTTATATAGTTTTGTCCTTTGGCCCAGAGTCTTCTCTGCATTCATGTTATGCAGGCTCTGCTAGGTCAAGATTTTCCACCTTCAATTGATGACTTTTACCTTCCAAAACACTGGAAGGCAGCCATGTCTAACATCCCAACTAAGATGGGGCCAGAAGCCTGGGTATCGATGAAGAAGGGAAATGTTTAGCTTTTAGGTTCAAGTGGCTGCAGCATCAGCTCTAGAATAGGGGCAAAAAAATGCACATCTCGCTGCTCAGAATAGCTCAGCAAGTTCTGAAAAGAAGAGTAAATATTAGTAGAAGAGATTGCTCACTAGATTAGTCAGAAAGACTTGCTATTTAAATGTACCTTTAGCTTCAGAACATGAGAGTTACACCTGGATTGACATTTGCAAGTTACTTTATTTGTGACTATTTTCATATCATGATTTACTTACATATTTTTGCTATGACATGTCCTTTCCTTGCCTCAGTCACTTGGTATCCATTGTTCCAGTTCACGTGATACTCCCTTGGCTGAGATACTCCCCAAATCATAGAATTTATTGAGAAATGTGCCCAGACCATCCAGAAGACCACTCTTTCTTTTAGCTTCTATTTGCTTTGAAAAAAAAAAAAAATCAAGATCACTGTCTTGATATGAGAGCTTCAACTAGTGAGGCCTTCTTGCTGTAAATTTTCATTATATTCTATACTCAAGTCATGGACATACTCGACATAATTACTTTTTATATTGTCTACAAAGTTTAGAAGAATCATATTATTTTTTCAAAATATACTTTATTGACTTTTTTTTTTTTTTTTTACAGAGAGAAAGGGAGAGGAATAGAGAATTAGAAACATCGATGAGAGAGAAACGTCTATCAGCTGCCTCCAGCACACACCCTTCTGGGGATGTGCCCGCAACCAATGTACATGACATTGACCGGAATCAAACTTGGGACCTTTTAGACTACAGGCCAATGCTGTATCCACTGAGCCAAAACAGTCAGGGCAAAAATCACATTATTAATGTATCTTTAATTCAGTTATATTTCTATGATTGTTCCTCTCTAATAATGACACACAAGAATTTCCAAATAAATGAGAGACTAAGATATTTTATAGGTCTAACATATTTCATTACATGAGTTAACCTCCTTATTGTGTTTCTAATAAAGTTTCTAATAAAATTCACAAGGAGGTTCATGAAATTTTTGGAATCACAAAATAACCTTTATTTCATTGACATGACAATTCTCTTTTCTACCCATTTTAAATTGTAGGTCAGTTCTCATAAGTGTGTCTGTCTCCACATAAAATGTTAACATTGTTTGAGCTATATTTTCTTACTTGCTTAACCTGTCTTTATTCTTTTCACTTACAGAAACTGCTGTGAATATTCATGAGTTTTCTTTATGGGTATTGACCTGTGCTTGTTTGTTTTTTAATTGTAGATACAGTTTGGAATAAAATTAAAGGTTTACCTTTTATTATATGTTTCACAAAATATTCTATCAAAGGCAGAATAATCTTGTTCTAAGAATACTCATAGTAAAATTTCAAACAGGATTGTGGTTCCAATGTGTCCTGTTCCATGAGAACTATAAATCTCATTGAAAAATACTTCCACTTAAATGCTATGTATGAACTTTTTCCTGTGTTTTCTTTGTTGTATATTCAGAAGTATGACAAATGGACCAGAAACATTGGCATCACAAGTGACAAGTGAGCTTGTTACACATGTGGAAACACAGGCCCATCTCAGAACCTGGATCAGAGCCTGTATTTTTAGGAACGTGCAGTCATGGTTGACTGTGTTAACTTCAGGCAGTAATCATGCTTCCAACTCAGCATGATATCTCCAGCTGAGAAACACAAACCACAGACCCTGAACGATGGAAAGCCCTCGGAAACCCATATGCCCATGTCGATGCCCTAATTTTAAAGTTTATTTTCCTGAGAAATAAAGTCTATACTGGGGATTTTGGGACATGCGTCATCCTCATTTGTTAATGTTAGAAAACATATCAGAGAATGTTACTGGGCAAAGTGATCATATTGAGTGTTTCAGGATATTCCCCTTGGTTAAAACTTCTCCTCCTAACATGATTTTAATTTTTGTTTGTTGCTTTTTTTTCCCCTTCATTTTTTTCTTTTTTATCTCCTAACACTGTTTTTATGTTGGGTGACATTATGACCTCTTCTGGTGACCTCTTAATAAACTTGTCTTTTCTTTCAGGAACCGTTGACCTTCGGGGATGTGGCCATAGACTTTTCTCAGGAGGAGTGGGAGTGCCTGGACCCAGCTCAGCAGAAATTGTACCTGGATGTGATGTTGGAGAACTACAGCAATCTGGCTTCTCTGGGTGAGGATGACTTCCTTTTCTAGTTGTTAATCACCCACAGGGTTTGTTTGCTTTGTTGTTGTTGTTGTTGTTATTATTATTATTATTTTGCTTTGTTATTTATACCATCTTTAGGTGCTTCTGTTTTCTAGGGTAGACTTTTTGACTCTGACTCTTAGTGAACAAATGAGGGTTTTCTGGTTTAGAAAAGAAAGGCTTTGTTATATATGTGAATTTGGAAATAAGTGTTTGAAAATTTTATTTGTCTAGACTAATTTAGGTTCCTTCAGAAAACATTTGGAAAATAATTTTCCAGAATATTCAAATATTCTACCATGTCTTCTTGCCAGTGCACAAACTGGATTGGAAATAGGAAATTCTATTTCAAAACTTGTGTTCTGCCCTGAATGGTTTGTCTCATTGGATAGAGCGCCAGCCTGTGGACTGAAGGGTCCCAGGTTCGATTCCAGTCAGGAGTATATACCTTGGATGCAGGCACATACCCAGTAGGGAGTGTGCAGGAAGCAACTGATGGATGTTTCTCTCTCATTGATGTTTCTAACTCTATCCCTCTCTCTTTCCTTCTCCCTTCCTCTCTGTAAAAAGTCAATGAAATATATTAAAAACCCTCAAGTTCCATCTATACATATAAAAGCCTATGCTACCTTTACAACAGAATGTCCATAATGACCAGTCACTAGGACACACACTGACCACCAGGGGGAAGACCCTCAACACAGGAGCTGTCCTCAGTTCACAGGTTCAGATGACCGATGGGGCCTGCTGGCCAACCTCCCAGTCCCTCCCTCTTGACAGCAGGCCCCCAGGCTGAGTCAGGAAACGGGGTGGGTGACAGTGGACGAAGCCTCTTACCTAGGGAGGCTGAGGGCTGGCTCCTTTCTCGGGGCCAATCTTCTGGGCCCCTCTACTCCCTTCCCCCATCAGCAGGCTCTAATTGGTGGTGAACCTCTGGCTGCCTTCAGCACAACCCCTAAAGTGATCAAGATCACAACCTGGTCACATGCCCTGACTGGGAATCAAATCAGTAACGTTTGGCGAATGACAGATGCTGAACCAAGTGAGCCATACTTGGCCAGGAAGATTCTGAAGAGTTCTTTATATGTTTTGCATAATATTTTTGGTACATGTTGTCTTTTACAAAAATTTTTCCCCACCTGTGACTTCCTTTTCCCCCCTCATGTTCTACATAACTGTTTTTCTCCTTAATGTTTCAGTTGATAAATTGGGAGTTTCAATTTTAATAGAATCAATTAAAAAAAACCCCAAGAATTTGGCTTTCAAAAATTTGAAGTGTACTAGTATAACATTAAGTTCCTTATTTATTTATTTATTTGTTTATTTAAAATATATTTTATTGATTTTTAACGGGAGAGAGATAGAGAGCTAGAAAGGTCAATGAGAAAGAAACATCGGCCAGCTGCCTCTTGCACACCCCCTACCGGGGATGTGCCCGCAACCAAGGTACATGACCTTGACCGGAATTGAACCTGAGACCTTTCAGTTCGTAGACCAACGCTCTATCCACTGAGCCAAACTGGCTTTGGCTATATTTATTTTTTATGTTACGGAGAGAAATAGAGAGTGATAGAGTTAGAAACATCGATGAGAGAGAAACATTGATCAGCAGGCCAATGCTTTATCCACTAAGCCAAACCAGTTTCGGCTGAACTTGCTTTTCGTAAGAGAAAATAAGTAAGAATCACCTGTGATAGAAATTCTGATTTCTGCCGAGGCCGGTTTAGCTCAGTGGTAGAGCATCGGTCTACGGACTGAAAGGTCCCAGGTTCGATTCTGGTTAAGGGCATGTACATTGGTTCCGGTAGGGGGTGTGCAAGAGGCAGTTGGTCGATGTTTCTCTCTCATTGACATTTCTAGTTCTCTATCTCTCCCTTCCTCTCTATAGAAAGTCAATAAAATATATAAAAAAAAGAAATTCTGATTTCTGTCAAAATTGTTCGGGGTCAGAATGTGTGTAAGTTCCAAGATTAAATAATTTTCTATTTCTTCCCACAACCCAAAATTTCTTTTTGTTCTTGATAACTGTCTTCATTATTGAAGTTTCTGTAGTGTTTGAATAACTTCTTTTATTTCTTAAATATTTTTAATTGATTTCAGAGAGGAAGGGAGAGGGGAAAAGAAATAGAAACATCAATGATGAGAGAATTATAATTTATTTTTAATAATTCTTTATTGTTAATATTATTACATATGTCCTCCAGAGAGAGAATTATTGATCAGCTGCCTCCTGCATACCCCACACTGAGGATTGAACCCATAACGTGCCCTGACCAGGAATCAAACTGTGACACCCTGGTTCATAGGTTCATGCACATCCACTGAACCATGTGTTCCAGGCACCCACTTTTTCTCTTTAGCAGCCATTATAATCCATTCACCATGTACCAGTAATGCCATTAGTTTAGCAATCTGTATCATACAAAACAGAAACATGTTCTTCAAGATGCTGCAAAAACACAAGATCATTGAACACACACAGTTCCCTCATGTTTATCTCCTCAGAGAAAAAACTGGGAAATGGGAGTTTTCTAGTAATACTGCCACTGTTTGCCAAGGTGTTTTCAAGTATTGGTGGCAAATGTAAGCATTTTTTTAACCCACTTTGATCTGACTTTTCCTCATTGTACCTTTTTAGTCTATCTGCGAGCATTTAACTTACTTCAGAAATGTCATTTGGTCAGTAATTGCTGGTAAGTTCAGTGTACATTTCCCTGGGTGTCACAACTGTGAAACTTTATTTCATATCTTTCAGCTTTCTTATCGGAAGACAACCAGGCCATTTTGCAAAAGCCAAAAATAAGAGATTTATTCCCTAAAATATTACTGGTAAGATACGGAAGGTATGACTTTGATAATGTACATTTAATGAAAGCCTTGGAATTTGAGGAGGCATGTAAGATGAGAAAAAAGTATTTTAACATGGACAGAAGTAACCTGATACAGTTAATAAAATCATTGTCACTTAATGAGGTCAAAGGTATTACACATTTGGTAATACTCCCAATTTAAATTAATTATATTTTAAACTAATGTGTTTCTAAATGTGAAGACCAAATAAATGTTTTTAATATTATACATTGTAGGCATGAAAATACTGAAAATCTATGCATTTACGTAATCAATGCAAAAATATAAAAATTATTACAGTGTAGTGTGGGATTAAATTTCCAGCCATTTCTAGAATATAGTAATTTATAATGCATATACAAAATTTAAATGCAGTTAGTTTGTTAAATTCTGTCTTAAGGTATCATTATACTTCTATTGAAAAATAATATTTTTAATACAAATATCTATAATTTTTATAAACTTAGGAATGTTTTTAAAATATGTCTTTATCGCCCTGACCGGTTTGGATCAGTGGATTGAGCGTCAGTCTGCCGGATGAAAGGTCCCAGGTTCAATTCTAGTCAAGGGCATATCCCCAGTAGGAAGTGTGCAGGAGACACCTGTTTGAAGTTTCTCTCTCATCAATGCTTCTGACTCTCTAACCTCCTTCCTTCCTCTCTGTAAAAAAATCAGTAGAATATATTAAAAAAAACCACACACACACACACACACACACACACACATATATATATATATATATATATAGAGAGAGAGAGAGAGAGAGAGAGAGAGAGAGAGAGAGAGAGAGAGAGGGAGATTATCAATTTGAGAGTACAGGAGAAGAAAGAGAGAGAGAGAGAAATATCAATGATGAGAGAGAATCATTGACTGGCTGGTTGCCTGTTGCTCACTACCCACTGGGGATCAAGGCTATAGCTCAGGCATGTGCCCTGACCAAGAATCAAACTGTAACCTCCCGATTCATGGTTTGTTGCTCAACCCCTGAGTCACACCAGCATGGAAGGAGTGTTGTTGTTGTTTCTATACACTATCATGTTTTCATAGTTATCACTATGAAAACATGATGGTGTATATTTGAAAGAGTACATGTTTAATGAAATTATAGCTGTCACTAAAGGCCTTTCCATTATCAATGATTACCAGAATACATGCAATGAAGACAGAAGTTACCAATGCAAGGAGCACTGGAAAAATTTTAACCAAGAATCAAATTCTAATATACATCAGAAAATTCAACTTCCAGAGAACCATTATAAAGATGGAAAAGTCTTTGACCAAATGTCAAATCAAAGTATATTTCAGTTTATTCATTCTGTGGCAAAAACAAACAAACGAAGAAAATGTGACAAACCTTTGGAACAATCTTCAAATCATACTGAACGAGATAATATTCATACCAGAGAGAAAGCTTACAAATTTAATTTGTGTTGGAGACTCTTCAGTCAAATACTCAATCTAAATAAACTTCAGAAAATCCGAACTGGAGAAAAACATAAATGTAAAGAATGTGGTAAAACAATTAATTTCCTTTCAAGTATTCGTGAACGTGAGAGAATTCATACCGGAGAGAAGCTTTATAAATGTGGAAAGTGTGGCAAAGTCTTCACGAGGTCCTCAATCCTTATTCAGCATCAGAGAGTTCATAATGGAGAGAAGCCTTATAAATGTAAAGAATGTGGCAAAGCCTGCACTACGGCATCAGCACTTACTATTCATCAGAGAGTTCATACTGGAGAGAAGACCTATAAATGCGGAGAATGTGGCAAAGACTTCAGTCCTGCATCAAGCTTTGTTTATCATCAGAGAGTACATACTGGAGAGAAGCCCTATAAATGTGATGAATGTGGCAAAGTCTTCAGTGACTCCTCACACCTTAATCGACATCAGAAACTTCATACTGGAGAGAAGTCTTATAAATGTAGAGAATGTGGCAAAGCCTTCAGTGCTGCATCAAACTTTGCTCATCATAAGAAAGTGCATATTGTAGATAAGCCCTATAAATGTGCAAAATGTGGCAAAGCCTACACTACGGCTTCAGCACTTACTATTCATCAGAGAGTGCATACTGGAGAGAATCCCTATAAATGTAGAGAATGTGGCAGAACCTTCAGAAAGGCATCAAACTTTGCTTATCATCAGAGAGTGCATACTGGAGAGAGGCCATTTAAATGTAGAGAATGTGGCAAAACCTTCAGTAAGTCATCAAACTTTGCTGATCATCAGACAGTGCATACTGGAGAGAAGCCTTATAGATGCGGAGAATGTGGCAAAGCCTTCAGTGGTGCATCAAACTTTGCTCATCATAAGAGAGTTCACACTGGAGAGAAGCCTTATAAATGTAGTGAATGTGGCAAAGTCTTCAGTTACTCCTCACACCTTAATCGACATCAGAAACTTCATTCTGGAGAGAAGCCTTATAAATGTAGAGAATGTGGCAAAGCCTTCAACAGGTCCTCAATCCTTAACGTACATCACAGAGTTCATACTGGAGAGAAGCCTTATAAATGTAGAGAGTGTGGGAAAGCCTTTAACAGATCATCATCCCTTACTGATCATCAGAGAGTGCATACTGGAGAGAAGCCCTATAAATGTGGTGAATGTGGCAAAGCATTCAGTGTCTCCTCAAACCTTAAGCGACATCAGAAACTTCATACTGGAGAGAAGCCTTATAAATGTAGAGAATGTGGCAAAGCCTTCAACAGGTCCTCAGTCCTTACTATACATCAGAGAGTTCATACTGGGGAAAAGCCTTATGAATGTAGAAAAAGTGGCAAAGCTTTCAACAAGTCCTCATCCCTTATTGTACCTCAGAGGATTAATATTGAATGTAGACAGTGTGGCAAAGCCTTTATTAAATCATCAAACCTTAGTAATGAACCAAAACCGGTTTGGCTCAGTGGATAGAGTGTCAGTCTGCGGACTGAAAGGTCCCGGGATTGATTCTAGTCAAGGGCATTTACATTGGTTGGGGGCACATCCCCAGTGGGAGGTGTGCAGGAGGCAGCTGATCAATGTTTCTGTCTCATTGATGTTTCTAGCTATCTCTCTCCCTTCCTCTCTATAAAAAAAATCAATGAAATATATTGAAAAACAAACAAAATCTTTAGTAATCATCAGAAAGGTCACACTGGTTAGAAACTTGATAAATGTAGAGAATGTGCCAACGCCTTTATGTACAGTGTTCTCATCCTATTGTACATAAAAGGGTTGATAACTCCTTGCAGTTACAAGGAGTGCTGTTAGTACTTTACTAGCAGTGAGAACTTACTCAACGTCAACGCCATAGAATTCATGCTTGGATGAAGCCTATGAATGTGAAAAATGTGGAAAAGCTTTTGAAGATATTCGGGATTTACTGTACATGAGAGACTTCATGGTGGAGAGAAATCTTACACATGTATGGAGTATGGCAAATCCTTAGTGTTATCTTATTGGATATCAGATAATTCATTGTGAAGAGCAGCCTTACAAATGTGAAGAATTAGGTACATTTTTATGATCAATGGTGTGTTTCTCAACACAATACAATTCGTACTGGAGAGAAGACCTATACATATAGAAGTTTGTCAAAGCCTTTAATCAGGAGTGGTTTCTCACTCAACAAAAAAAAATATAATGGTATGAAACATTACCAAAGGAGAATGTGGCAAAGCTTTTAACCTATACTCAAACTTACTAGTAATTGGATGGAATAATTCTAAATAGAAATAGTAAAAATATAAAGAGTTTGCCCAAATATTTAACCAATGTTCCAGTTTTGTTGAGCATGATCAAATTAAGCTTTATAAATTGTTACACATGTGCCAAGTGTGTATTCTCATTTATATGTTACTCAACATCAGATAATTATTGCTGGAGTGAAGTCCAGCAAATATAATGAATGTGGCAAAGTTTCACTCAGTACATGAATGTATTTGAGATCAGAATTCATACTCGGGGAAAAACCATGAAATGTAAACAATGTCCAGAAGTCTTTATTTCACATTCATAATTTATTCCTCACATTGAAATTCCTGGCAGAGGTAAAATCAAAGGTCCTATAGCTGGACCTTCATTCTCAGTCATTATCAGGGATTGCAATTTGCATTTAATTCTGTTTTGTATTTAGGAGAAAAGACTTTTGTTAAAAAGAAATGCTTCTCAAAAACCTAAAAAATTTTCCAAAGTATATTTTAAATTAAAATTCAAAGTATCAGCCGAAACCGGTTTAGCTCAATGGATAGAGCGTCGGCTTGGGGACTGAAAGGTCCCGGGTTCGATTCAGGTCAAGGGCATGTACCTTGGTTGCGGGCATATCCCCAGTAGGGGTTGTGCAAGAGGCAGCTGATTGATGACTCTCTCATCGATGTTTCTAACTCTCTATCTCTCTCCCTTCCTCTCTGTACAAAATGAATAAAATATATATTTTTTAAAAAATTCAAAGTATCACAGAATTCACAATAATGAATAGTCAATACTTTCCAGGTATTATTCTAAATCAGAATACGTATAGAAAATAACCCAATGTTTAAATGAACATAAATAATTTTTAGTATGCTTGAATATATTAAAAGAAGCAATGGCCAAAACTGGTTTGGCTCAGTGGATAGAGCGTCAGCCTGCTGACTGAAAGGTCCGGGTTCGATTCCGGTCAAGGGCATGTATCTGGGTTGCGGGCACATCCCCAGTAGGAGGTGTGCAAGAGGCAGCTGATCGATGCTTCTCTCTCATCAATGTTTCTAATTCTATCCCTCTCCTTTCCTCTCTGTAAAAAATCAATAAAATATATTAAAAAAATAAAAGTAAATAAAAGAAGCAATGTTTTCATAAGTATAATAACTTATAGTGTTGTCTATTTTTTTATTAACACTATTTGAGACATACTGAAAAGAAAATATTAATGTGATTCTGCTTCCATATCGCTGATGCTACCATGTTTTATTCCTAGTGTTTGTCTGAAATTATGGGGTTGTTACTGCCTTAAATACCTGTGAGGTCTTGTGTATTGCGTGGGTTTCACTGACATATTCTTTTCCATGGAATATTGCATATATTGTAAGGCACACTGCTTGAAGATCATCTAAATGGAGATTGTGGCCAAAACCGGTTTGGCTCAGTGGTAGAGCATCAATCTGCAGACTGAAGGGTCCTAGGTTCGATTCTGGTCAGGGGCATGTACGTTGGTTTCGGGCACATCCCCACTAGGAGGTGTGCAAGAGGCAGCTGGTCGGTGTTTCTCTCTCATCGACGTTTCTAGCTCTCTGTCTCTCAATTCCTCTCTGTAAAAAATCAATAAAAATAAAATAAAAAAGTTTATAGCCGAGACCGGTTTTGGCTCAATGGATAGAGCGTCGGCTTGGGGACTGAAGGGTCCCAGGTTCGATTCCGGTCAAGGGCATGTACCTTGGTTGCGGGCATATCCCCAGTAGGGGGTGTGCAAGAGGCAGCTGATCGATGACTCTCTCTCATCGATGTTTCTAACTATCTCTCTCCCTTCCTCTCTGTACAAAATCAATAAAATATATTTTAAAAAAAAGTTTATAAATGGAGATTGTGATTGATTTAGAATGTTGTTTTAAAATTTTAAAAATATATATATTTTATTGATATTTTACAGAGAGGAAGAGAGAGGGATAGAGAGTTAGAAACATCAATGAGAGAGAATCATCGATCAGCTGCCTCTTGCACACCCCCTACTGGGGATGTGCCTGCAACCAAGGTACATGCCCTTAACCGGAATCGAACCCGGGACCTTTCAGTCCACAGGCCAACGCTCCATCCACTGAGCCAAACCAGTTTTGGCAGCCCCTTGATTCTTTTTTTAAATTATATTTTTTATTGATTTTTTACAGAAAGGAGGAGAGAGGGATAAAGAGCTAGAAATGTCAATGAGAGAGAAACATCGACCAGCTGCCTTCTGCACACCCCCTACTGGGGATGTGCCCGCAACCAATATACATGCCCCTGACCAGAATCAAACCTGGGACCCTTCAGTCCGCAGACCGACGCTTTACCACTGAGCCAAACCGGTTTCAGCAGCCCTTGATTCTTTAAATTTTCCTTATATTCTATGCTCCCACCTTAGACATACCCTATGTGAACACATTTCTTTATTTTCTAGAAAGTTTCCAAGAGCGGAGAACCAAGATGGTGACTTAGGTAAGCACCTAAGCTGCCACCTCACACAATAATTTAAAAAACAAAAACTAAAATCAGAACGGAATTCATCCAAAAATAAAGGAAAGCTGGCGGAGTGGGAAATATACAACTAGGAAGAAGGAGAGAGGCTCACGGGTCGGATTGGGAGCCCAAAGCTCTGAGGTAGGGAGACACTAGCGTGCAGAGAGGAAGTGTGGCAGGAGGGGAAAGGAATTCCCGATTTCACTGAACCCCTTCTGACTGTACTGAACCCCAACCCCGACCGAAACCCCCGTGGACCCAGGCTCATACCGGTAGAGTCTGGCCTGTAGAGAAAGGCACCCAGAGACTCAGAGACTGGGAGACTTGGGGGAGCCGGGAGCCGCAGCGGGCAGGGTCTACAGTCCTGCGCTAGTAAGGGAGCGCAGAGAGGTCTGACCTCGGAGGTTGCCGCGGGCGCAGCCTCTCCATAGCGGAAGGAGTCAGAAGCTCCAGACTACAGAGACCCAACCAAATCCGGGCGAGCCCCTGGGGCACCCACACTCTTGCTCAGGGAAGCTGGGATGGTCAGGCGGAAACTCAGGGGAGCTGCAGAAGGCAGAGGTCAGGCGGAAACTCAGGTGAGCCCACAAGGGCGGGGCAGACTGGAAGCCAAGAGTGTCAGCTCAGCCCTGAGACTCCGCCTCATTCAAGCTGAATGCAGAGGCTTCTGCAATTTTGCAAGTCTGATCCCATAAGACTGTCTCCAATACAGAAGGTATCCCAGAGTAGACACAGCTGATACCCACATCCAGTTGGCTTGAAGGTCACTTCCTCCCAGGGATACCAACAACAATAAGGACTTGCTACAACAAGGCTGTACACGCAGTCTGCAAAGGGGAGCACCAAGAGTGTCTACCTCAGATAACTGAGGAGGCTGACCCACTGAGTGTCATATAGGCCATATAGGACACCAAACACAGCCATCCTACCAACTCTGGGAAGCAGCGAAAATGCCGAGACAAGGAAATCTCAAATGAAAAAGATGGAGGAGACTGGATATAGAGTTTAAAATCAGTTATAAGGTCAGTAGCGAGAACCTACAAACAAGATTACTGTATCCAGCAAAGTTATCATTCAGAATTGAAGGGCAGATAAAGACCTTCACAGATAAGAAAAGCTAAAGGAGTTCATCACCACCAAACCAGTATTACCGTATTTTTCGGACCATAAGACGCTCTGGACCATAAGACGCACCAGTTTTTAGAGAAGGGAAATGAAGAAAAAAAGATTCTGAAACAAATAGTGTCCTAAAATATTTTATGTGCATTAAAACCCAACATCACAGTCATAAACACATGTAATCAACCCTGTAAAGTAAACAGCAGCATTTAGAACCATTTTAGAGCCGGGCAAGCACACAGAGACCACACAGAGCCAGGCAAGTAAAAAAACTTTTTTTTTAAAGTATATGTGTAGGCTATATTTGGACCATAAGACGCAGGGACTTTTTCCCCCCACTTCTGGGGGGGGAAAAGTGCGTCTTATGGTCCGAAAAATACGGTATATGAAATTCTGAAAGGTATTATTTAAGAAGAGGAAGAAGATCAAGTGAATTAAAAATCTGAGGAACAGCATAAACTGGTGAATATAATAGAAATAGGGGCAAAGAAAGGGAGTGGATTGATAATTATCAGGGGAAAGGGGTGTGTGGGGTGCATAAAGAGACTGGATTAAAATCGTAAACCTGCTGAAACCAGTTTGGCTCAGTGGTAGAGCATCAGTCTGCGGACTGAAAGGTCCCAGGGTCGAATCCGGTCAGGGGCATGTACATTGGTTGCGGGCACATCCCCGGTAGGGGGTGTGCAAGAGGCAGCTGGTCGGTGTTTCTCTCTCATCGATGTTTCTAGCTCTCTATCTCTCTCCCTTCCTCTCTGTAAAAAATCAATAAACATTTATTTAAAAAAAATAAAAAAATCATAAACCTATGGATGAAGGGGGTGAGGTAAGGGCAGAGGGCGAGGCGAGAACCAGGTGGAAGGGAGCTATGAGGGGGAAAAGGAGAAACAATTGTAATAATCTGAGCAATAAATATTTATTAAAAAAAATAAAACAGGAAGATGCTAATTGACCATACCTTTGTGAGCCCCACCAATAAGGGGTGAGTATGCAAATTAACGCAACAAAGATGATAGGCTAATTTGCATACCCAGTAGCTCCAGGCCTCTGGTCAGCCTGGAAAAGCGGCTCTCAACAGGAGCAGAAAGGCAGTACCAGCAGACAGCAGAAGGAGGGCCCATTGCACAAATCTTCATGAATCAGGCCTCTGGTAGAAATATAAACATTGTCCTAAAGTCTGTAATCAGCATCTGTATCTTATTCCTCACATTGGACTTTATTCTAGAGGGAAACCTTAAAACTGTAGAATGTGGCCCTGGCTGGTTTGGCTCAGTGAATAGAGCGTTGGCCTGCGGACTCAGGGGTCCCATGTTGGATTCCAGTCAAGGGCATGTACTCTGGTTGTGGACACACCTAGTAAGGAGTGTGGTGTGAAAGAGGCCGCTGATTGATGTTTCTCTCTATCCCTCTCTTTCTCTTTGTAAAAAATCAATAAAATATATATATTTTTAAAAACTAGGTTATAGGGACTACTAAAGTAAAAATATTCATTTAAATATGCATTCCCAGAACACAGACTTCACAGACCACCACAGACATCTAGGAAATTTTTGTCCCTTGAAAAAATACGTAAATTAAGTCTGTTTTCCACTTGATGGACATGATATTATCTCATCAGGTGCCTAACCATGAATGGATGTTTGGGTCTGTCTCTGACACCTACCGGAACCAGCCGGTATTACAGGTCCTGAAGGTATGGCTAGGAGGCTGAGAAGAAGAGGACATGAACAGCAGGGCTTCAGGAGGACTGCAGAGCCTAATGGCACCACAGCAAGTTTATTAAGGGAGCAATCTTTTTTTTTTTTTTTTTTTTTATCAATCTTTATTGTTCATATTATCACAAAGGTTCCTCATTTCTTCCCCCCTCCACCAGGTTCTCCGCCCCCTCCCCATCCCCCATTGTCCTCATCCATAGGTGCAGTTTATGTTCAGTCTCTTCCTCCCTCCCTTTTCCCCGATAGTAAATCCCTTTTCAGATAGTAAATCAGTTACTTAGCATTTTCTCATATCAATAATACCTCCACATGCCCAATGATACACTTCACACAAAAGACATTTCCAAATAGGTCAACCAGCCTCATCCAGGCCCCACCCAAGGCACTCACAGATCAACACCCCAGCACTATACTAACTCAACACATCCAGATCTAAGCCTTCATCACTTGATTCAGCAGACCCTCAAGTTCCCACAAAAGTTCCCAGCCATGTCTGAGAGGCAGCCTTGGGGCAGGGGCAGGCGAGGAGCTGTTCCGGGCCTGGCTGCAAGGGAGCAATCTCTTTTATACGCTGAAGCTGGGCGTTCCTCCAAATGGCCTTCTCTCAGGACATGATGGCCTTCTCTCAGGACATGATGGCCTTCTCTCAGGACATGAGGCTATGTGCCAGTTCCTTAAGACCTACGCAGGAAGATATCTGCCTGGAAAAGTTCATCCAGCTGTACTCTGCTATGTTAATTCAAGGACATGTTTGCAGATTCCAATCTTGCAGGCACAGCAGAACGAAGGACACTGTTGCTTGCCACGTCCCCAAGTGACCCGGCTTCTGGGGGAGAGCAGGCAGGGCTACCTACCCTTGCTCCATCCCCCGATTCTCAGGTCGGTAGGGGACTCCGCTCCCAACAGACACCCGCCTGCTTCCCTAACTCAAGCTGCCTCTCCATTCAGATGGGGAGACAGGGAGGGGCTGAGAGAGCAGGTGGCCCTTCCCCTCCCCGTCCTCACCGAGGGTTTAAGGATCCAGGAAAATCACAGGCAGAAAGTTTCTGGTTTCAAACCCAATCTGCCCGCCTTTGGAATTCTCTGTGACTTCCCTGTGAGAATGTGTTCCCGGCCTGTGAAGATCCTGGGAAAGACACCTCCCTGGGGCCTGTGCAGCTGAAGGGCAGGCCAGCCAGGAGCTCTGAGCACAGCCTCTGGGATCTGGAAACGTCTGTGTGAATTCCAGATTCCTCCTCCCCTCTTTATGCTTCTGCCACAGCTGCCTTAACTCGCTGGCACCCTAACAGAAGAACAGCCCGTCTATGTGGGGGGCCTTGTGCCATCAGAGGGCACCGGGCCCTCTCCTCCCTTTAAAGAAGCAAAATCCCCGCCCTCTCCGCTCCTGTCTCTTCTCTCCTTGTGAATCCTGTCACAGCCGCGCCACCAGCCAAACCCCAACAATGACGGGAACTCCCCCAGGAAGGGCTGTCCCTGTGGGAGGAGGGGAGGGGCCCAGGCCGCCCCCTGGCTCCGCCCCGCCCCCTCCCGCTGTCCCCGCCCAGGCCTGGCCCCGCCCTCACCGCGGAGCCGCTCCGCTCAGGCCCCGCCCCCGCAGGGAGGCGCATGCGCAGTCCTGGCAGCCGGAAGCGGCTGCGGAGGGGCCGGTGGCGGCTCCCTGAGGCGGTGTCTGTGCTTTAAAGCCGCTGCTCCCGGCCGCTCCCCGCAGGGCGGGCTGAGGGCGCTGCGGGCGCTGAAGTCCGTGTGGGAGCCCCGCCCGGAGCCCCTCCCGGCGGTGAGTGCGCGTCCCGGGGGGCTGCGCAGTGGAGGCGCCGCGTTCCTTTGGGGGAAACTGAGGCCCGGCCCGCGGTCTGTCCGCCTGTGGCTGTGGGCCCGCCCGCCGCGTGGTTTTCCCGCCGAAAACCGTTCCCGGGGCCGCCGGTGCCCCTGCGGGGCTGGAGGTCTGGTCAGTGGTTCCCGCCCTTTGCCCTCCCCCGCCCGGCGCTTCCGGCCCAAAGAGCCCGGATGGCCCCGGCCTGGGGGTCTGCGCCCGCCTTCCCAGGCCCCCCATTAATCAGGTCTGAGTGCCAGGGGGCCAGTGCCAGGGGGTGGGCTCGGGGAGAACGCGGTGTCCCCGGAAGAGGGACCTGCCCCAGGGAGGGCTTTGTGGGGGCGGTGACTGCGGGGCGGGGGCCGGGCTGGGGGGCAGGAGAGGGAGGGAGAGACAGACCCGGGGGAGGAGGGGGGCGGAGAGGGGTCCCCAGAGAGGGGGCCCCCACAGGGCTGTTACAGAAGAGGGAGGAAAAGCCACGCTTAGAGAAAGGGAGTTACATTTTAATCCTTAAGTTCTGCCCAGGCCCAGAGAAAAATGTCTTTCACATTCTTGGCCTCCTAACACGTAGGGAACATTTTTTTATTTATACTTTTTTTAAAAAAATTTTATTTTAGCTCTTTTGTCTCGCAGATCTGGAATGAGAGTTCTGGGCCTCATGAGGAAGAAGGCCTGCGGGCTGGGAAGGGGCCATGAGGCCCTGTCTCAAGGCCTGGCCTGGTGTCAGCGCCGACAGCTCTGTCTGGGGCATCGTTTATGGCCTCTGAATAGGCAGTAGCCTTGTTTTTAAGCGAGCAGAGGTTTACAGACGCCAAAATAGCAGGCTTACAATGTCAAACAGCAGTTTTTATATAAGATGAATGCTTCAGGAGGTGAGGGAGGGACTGGACGGCGATGGTGGGAGTGAGGGGGTAACTGGGGAAAGCAGCCTGAGGAGGAAGGAAGAGGAGAACTAGGGGGAGGGGGAGCCCCAGAGAGAGGAAGGTGCGCTGAGAGGGAGAGGGTCCTGGTGAGCAGAAGGAGGAGGCCCTTCAGACGGAGGCACTGGTTCAGGGGAGAAGAGCTGGGGAGCGAGTGCAGGGACAGAAAGGGGGGCTCAGGGATGAGGGAGCCGAGGGGGAGCAGCACAGACTGTAACAGGCAGCAGCGGGGACACGGGCGCGGGGAGGGAAAGACGCAGCCCTGTGTGGAGATGGGAGCAGAGAGACCAGGAGAGAGAGCCTCGGAAGGGTTCGTGGCCCAGGTGTAGGGACAGACAGAGAGAAAAGGGGAGAAGGAGGGGACACAGGAAAGGACCGCAGGGGAGAGAAAGGGAGAGGGAGACAGGGACAGACCCATAGACAGAAATACATAGCAGTGGGAGGAGGGGAACCCTGATCTGGGTGAGGGGTGAGCTGAAGGGGTGTGGATGGTTAAGTTGTGATATATTGGCTTGTGGTTTTGTGTGTGTGTGTGTGTTTTCAATACATTTCTGTTGATCTCTCTGAGGTATGAGTTGGGCAGCGACCACAGCAGGAAGCCCTATTGCAGGAATCTTCCTGCAACAGGCCACTAGTTTTATAATAATTTGCTTGAAATTGCAACCCTTAGCACTGAGTGGGGAGAGACTTGTCTGTTGGTCATGGGTCCCTTGTCGTTTCCTGGGATGGCAACAAGGAAGTGACCTTTCTCTGTCACCATATGTTGCTTTTTCAAGGAATATTAGAGGTCTTAGGGTTGTTGTTGTTGTTGTTTTGTGTGTGTGTGTGTGTGTGTGTGTGTGTGTGTTTCTTCCATGGATTTATTTTTTCTATCTCTGATACTTGATTTATTATTTAAAAATGTCCTGAGATAAATCCTCTGGATAGATCCTCTGAGGAGATTTAAGAAATGTCCTCATGCCGAGGCTGTGGCTCAGCGGACAGAGCGTCGCCTGCGGACTGAAAGGTCCCGGGTTCGATTCCGGTCAAGGGCATGTACCTTGGTTGTGGGCACATCCCCAGTTGGGGGTGTGCAGGAGGCAGATGATCGATGTTTCTCTCTTGTCCATGTTTCTAACTCTCCCTCTCCCTTTCTCTCTGTAAAAAAAAATCAATAAAAATAATTTAAAAGAAAAAGAAATGTCCTCAGGCCCCAGCCAGTTTAGCTCAGTGGATAGAGCCTTGGCCTGTGGACTGAAGGGTCCCAGGTTGGATTCTGGTTGGGGGCATGTACCTTGATTGGGGGCACATCCCCAGTGTGGGGTGTGCAAGAGGCTGCTGATTGGCATTTTTCTCTCACCAATGAGAGAAACTGTCCCTTCCTCTTCTGTAAAAAAATCAATTTTATATATATATATATATATATATATATATATATATATATATATTTTTTTTTTTTTTTAAGAAATATCCTTAGATGTATTTTCCCCACATAGTGTTGGACAACTGCTCTGGGTGGGGCATCATTGGTCACTGAGGTGCCCCGGGTGGTTGGAAGGTGGGGACAGGATTAGCAGGAGGGTTGCAGGACGCCTTTGTGAGAGTGGGAGCAGGCTGTGTTCAGGGAGGTAAGGGGGAGCTCTGTTTGGTTTGGGGGTCAGGACAGCAGCTCACATTCTCATTTATGTGGGAGTTTGTGGAGGTCTTTGGGAGGAGAGATACAGAAAAACTCACAGTGTGGTCTCCATGTAGGAGCTCATTTTTGGTGACTCTCCTGTGACCAAGGACAGGAAGGGTGGCCTTTTACTTATTGTGAGCTCCTTCCACCTGTGCCTGTGAGGTGAGCTGATTAACAGGCTGTGCTGACCTCTCTAAATGCACGTTCTGTGACTCCTGAACATCCTGTCACCTGAGAAAAAATCCCAGATCCTGATCAGGACCAAATGGCTGCTGCTCAGGTAAAAGATGTATTGGGTCACAGGCTGTTTGCTTTTCCTCTTACCACCTGGTGATTTATTTCTCTACTTCTGATGTTCTTGCCTTTGCGGATTGTTTTTCTTTCCTTTTTTCATTAATTGTTTCATCATAGTATCAACACTTTTTATATTTCTCTCTCTTTTTTCATAATTTTTCTTTTTTTTCTCCCTCTTTTTTAAAAATATTTTTTTATTGATTTCAGTGGAAAGGAGAAGGAGACAGAGTCAGAAACAGCAATCAGCAGAGAGAATCATTGATCAGCTGCCTCCTGCACACCCCCACTGGGGATCCAGTGTGAAACCTGCAGTGTGCCCTGACCAGGAATGTAACACCGCCCTCCTGGTTCATAGGTCAGCCCTCTACCTCTCATTGGTTACTGAGGTATACAGGTGATTATGGCCGAGCTATAATTCTCTCCTTTGTCCCGGGGCCTTCTCTCTATTCATTTCATGCAAACTCTCCAGGTCAGGATGCATTACCACCTTTAATTAATGACTTTCAACTACTCAAAATATCCCTTTTGTGACAGATCAAACTTGGGAGTCAGCCATGTCTGACATCCTTACTGGGGTGGGTTAGAGGCTCTGATATCAGTGAAGGAGGCAAATGTAGGTGTTAGGTTACTGTGGCTGCAACATCAGCTCTAGATCATGGGTAAGAAGATGCATATATGCTCTAACTTAGTGGTCGGCAAATTTGCGGCTCGCGAGCACATGAGCTATGGTTTTCCTCTCTGTTGACTAATGAGTTTGCTGACCACTGCCCTAGCTGGTCTGGATAGAGCCTTGGACTACAGACAAGAAGGACTCTGGTTTGATTCTGGTCAAGAGCACATGGTCCAGTTGCAGTCTCAATTCCCAGTAGGGGGCTTGCAGGAGGCAGCTGATCAATGATCCTCTCATCATTGATGTTTCTATCTCTTTCTCTCCCTTCCTCTTTGAAATAGATAAAAAATATATATATTTAAAAATATATATATTTTATTGATTTTTTACAGAGAGGAAGGGAGAGGGATAGAGAGCTAGAAACATTGATGAGAGAGAAACGTCGATCAATTGCCTCCTGCACACCCTCCACCGAGGATGTGCCAAAAACCAATTTACATGCCCTTGACCCGATTCAAACCTGGGACCTTTCAGTCCGCAGACCGAAGCTCTATCTACTGAGCCATAACGGTTTCAGCAAAAAAATATATTAAAAAAAAAAGAAAAAGATAATGCACATCTTACTGCTTAGAATAGCTCAGAAAGTTCTGAAAAGAGAAGGGTGAATAGAAGAGTCTTGCTTACTAGGTTAGTACAGAAAACTTTGTATTGAAATGTATCAGTAGCTTATAGAACATGAGAGGTACACGTGGATTGACACTTGCAAAAATTAATGTTTACTTGTGGTCATTTTCACATAATTATTTCTTTATTGATGTATTTTGCCAGGAATGTCAGCCGTGGTGACATGTCCTTTGCTGTGCCTCAGTCACCTGATGCCCATTGTTCCAGTCCACGTGATGTTCATGTGGAGGAGGTGCTCCCTCACTATAGGGTTCATAGTCTCCCTTTCTCTTTAGGAAAGGTTTAGCAGGGCTTTGTTGAGAGATGTGCAAAGGCCATCACATGGCACATGGAAACGCCCCACTTCTTAGTTTCTATTTGCTTTGGAAAATAGATGCCTTGCTTTGCTTTCCTTCAGGTCATTGGCTTTTGACATAGGCATTTAACCAATCAGGCCTTGTTTCTGTAAATATTCATTATATTCCATACTCGTGTCAGGGGCATACTGAACAAGATCACTTTTTGAATATTTTGGGATGTTTACAAGAATCATATAAATATATTTTCAATTCAATTAAATGTCTATGATTGTAGCTCTCCACTAATATACAGAAATTTTCCAATAAATGAGTGTCTAAGAAAAAATAGGTCTAATTTGTTTTCCATCATTATGTGAATTCCTCTCCTTATTGTGTTAGTAATACTCAGGATATTGTTCACAAATAAATTTATGAAATTTATACAATCACAAAATACTCTTGATTTTATTGATAAGACAATTCTGTTTTCTATCTCTTTTATAGTGTACACTAGAGTCCCGGTGCACGAAATTCTTGCACTGGGGGGAAGGGGTGTTTCTCAGCCTGGCCAGTGCCCTCTCACAGTCTGGGAGCCCTGTGGTTGATCACCCCAAAGAGGTAGGCCCTGCCCACCTGGCCAGGGCTCCATGATAGTCCCCCTGCTACCACTCTCCCCTCCCCCAGGAAGGCCCTGCCCACCCACCACAGCCAACCAGTAGGTGGTCTGGGCCTCCCTCTATAGGGCGATCATGGGGCAATAGGTGGGCCCCCAACCAGTCACATCTCACCCATCTTGGCTGGCCTGCTGCCCGTGCGTGTCTTAGTGTGGTCATCTGGATGTTCGTTCTGCTGTTTGGTTCTTGGGTCGATTTGCATATTATGCTTTTATTATTGTAGATAGTTCTCATGGGTGTGTCTGACTCTACATACCATGTTAACATTATTTGAGGTATTTTTTTTTTCTTACTTGCTTAACCTGTCTTTATTATTCTTTTTAGTTACAGAAATTGCTCTGAATATTCATGAGAGTCAGCCATCTGTGGGTAATAGGACAGACTGTAACAGGGACAGCAGAGGGGACACAGAAGTGGGAGGAGGAAGACCCAGGTATGGACGTAGATGGGAGCAATCAGAAAGACCAGGGAGAAAGAACAATTGAAGGTAAATAAGGTTTCAGGAGTTTAAAGATCCAGGTGTAGGGACAGAAATAAAGAAAAAAGGAAAAAGAGCAGGGGAGAGGGAGGCAGAACATAGCAAAAGTCTGGCCAGCATGGTTCAATGGTTAAAGGTGGACCTATGAACCAGGAGGTAACAGTTTGATTCCTGGTCTGGTTTTTCGGCTTAGTCCCCACTGTGGGCCTTGCAGGAGGCAGCCAATCAAGGAGTCTCTCTCATCATTGATGTTTCTATCTCTCCCTCTCCCTTTCCCTTTGAAATCAATAAAATATTTATTAAAATATGAACAGCCTAAACCAGTTTGGCTCAGTGGATAGAGTGTCGGCCTGCGGACTGAAGGGTCCCAGGTTCGATTCTAGTCAAGAGCATGTACCTTGGTTGTGCTCAGTATGGGGTGTGCAAGAGGCAGTTGATCGATGATTCTCTCTCATCGATGTTTGTAACTCTCTCCCTCTCTGTAAAAAAATCAATAAAATATATATTTAAAAAAAATAACAAAAAATACAGGAAAAAACAACATTGGAGGGAAAAGGAACAGGAAATAAGAACAGATCCATAGACAGAAATACATAGTAGTTAGTGGGAGGAGGAGAACCCTGATCTGTTCTGATGGGGTGAGCTGATGGGGTGTGGATGATTAAGTTGTGATTTATCTGCTTGTGGTTTCATATGTTGAATTGAACAGGCTGTGCGGACGTCTTTGAAGGCACATTCTGTGACTCCTCAACAGATTGTCACCTGAAACAACCCAGACCCGGATAGGACCAGGACCAATGGCGGCTGCTCAGGTAAGAGATGTGACCTGGGTGAGAGTCTGTTTGCTTTTCCTTGAACATCTGTTGATATATTTCTCTTTTCTCTTTCCTGCCCTATGCCTGTTTCCCTTTCTACTACTCTGTTACAGTCTGTCCTGCTCCCCACAGCTGGCTGACTCCGTGCTGCTTCTCCCTCTGCTCCGTCATCCCTACACCCCCCTTTCTGTCCCTGCACTCAATCCCTCA
The DNA here is from genome assembly GCF_014108245.1 of Pipistrellus kuhlii. Classification (NCBI taxonomy): domain Eukaryota; kingdom Metazoa; phylum Chordata; class Mammalia; order Chiroptera; family Vespertilionidae; genus Pipistrellus; species Pipistrellus kuhlii. Next base: position 115,727 of record NW_023425575.1, read on the forward strand.
TTTCTTCCCCTTGAACCAGTCTCTCTCTCTCAAGTGCATCCCCCCTTTGTTGCCCCCACTTCTGTTCACCAGAACCCTCTCCCTCTCAGTCCCCGTCAGCTTTCTCCTCCATATTTCTCTACTTCTGATGTTCTTGCCTTTCCAGGTTGTTTTCCTTTCCTTATTTTTTTCCTTTTTTCTTTGATAGTCAGTGTCAACAGTTTCTATATTTCCCTCTCTTTTTAAAAATATGTATTTTATTGTTTTTAGAGAGGAAGGGAGAGGAAGAGAGAGAAACATCAATGATGAGAATCATTGATTGGCTGCCTCCTCCACGCCCCCAACTGGGGATCGAACCTGCAACCCAGGCATGTGCCCCTGACCAGAATCAACCCAGACCCCTCAGTCTGCAGGCCTATGCTCTATCCATTGAGCCCAATCAGCTAGGGCCCTGTCTCTTTTTTACTATATGTTTTAATAGATTTCAAAAAGGGAGCCCTAACTGGTTTGGCTCAGTGGATAGAGCATTGGCCTGCAGACTCAAGGGTCCCCAGGATTTGATTCCGGTAAAGGGCATGTGCCTTGGTTATGGACACATCCCCAGTAGGGGGTCTGCAGGAGGCAGCTGATTAATGTTTCTCTATCATCGATGTTTTTAAGTCTCTATCCCTCTCCCTTCTTCTCTGTAAAAAATCAATAAAATAAAATATATTTTAAAAAAATAAAATGGGAAGGAGAGGGAGAGAGGGGTAGAAACATCAATGAGCAGAGTGAATCATTGATCAGCTGCCTCCTGCACAACCCCCAGTGGGGATCGAATCTGAAACCTGGAGTGTGCCCTGACCAGGAATGGAAACCTGCCCTCCTGATTCATAGATCTACGGTCTACCTCTGAGCCCCTCTGGCCCATCTATACTTCTCTCCTTTGTCCCAGAGCTTTCTCTGCAGTCATTTTTAAAAATATATATACTTTTTTTTTTTTTTTTTTACTGATTTCAGAGAGAAAGGAGAAGGAGAAAGAGATAGAAACATCAATGATGAGAAAGAATCATTGATCGGCTGCTTCGTGAATGCCCCCACTGGGGATTGAGCCTGCAACCCAGACATATGCCCTTGACCGGAATCGAAACCGAGACCTTCAGTCCGCAGGCCAACGCTCTATCCACTGAGCAAAACTGGCTAGGGCTCTTTGCATTCATTTTATACAGCCTCTCCCTGTTCAGGAAGCATTCCCACCTTTAATTAACGTCTTTCAAACTACTCAGAACATCCCTTTTGTGACAAATCTATGTGGGAAGGCAGCCATGTCTAAAAACCCTATTGGGATGGGGTCAGACGCTCTTGTGTCTTGAAAAGGGAAATATATGTTTTAGGTTCAAGTGGCTTCAGCATCAGCTCTTGATCAGGGGTAAGCAAATGCCCATTTTACTATTCAGAATAGCTCAGAAAGTTGTGAAAAATTAGTAAATAATAAATAGAAGAGAGTAGCTCATTAAATTAGTGCAAAGACTTGGTAAGTAAATATTCCTTTAGCTTGTAGTACATGAGAGGTACACATGGATTGACACTAAATTTTTTTGTGATCATTTCCACCTAATTATTTGTGTGTTTTTTTAAAAAAAATATTTTATTGATTTTTTTACAGAGAGGAAGGGAGAGGGATAGAGAGTTAGAAACATCGATGAGAGAAACATGGATGAGCTGCCTCCTGCACACCTCCTACTGAGAATGTGCCCGCAACCAAGGTACATGCTCTTGACCGGAATCGAACCTGGGACCTTTCAGTCTGCAGACTGACTCAGCAAACCGGTCAGGGAAATTTATTTATTTATTGATGTATTTTTGGCAGTAATGTCACATCAGTGGTGACTGACCTTCTGTGTGCCTCAGACACCTGACACCCATTGTTCAGTCCATCTGATTTTCACATAGCAGAGGTGCTCCCCTCACTGGAGAGTTAGTAGTCTCCCTTTCTCAAGGGTATAGTAGCAATTTAATAAAAGTTGTGCCAAGACCATCACTTCACATCTAGAAAAGTCTCTCTTCTTAGTTGGCGTTCGCTTTGAAAAATGAAGAACTTTTATTTCCTACTGATCATTGGCTTTTTTTATGGGAGCTGTAAACAATCAGGCCTTTGATTCTTTATATTTTCATTATATTCTATACTCCCATCATGGACATACCCTACATGATCACTTTTTGTATTCTCTAGGAAGTTTTCAAGAATAACATGTTTATTTTCATTATTAAGTTTCTGTGAAATAGCTCTCCACTAATGATAGATAAAAATTTCTGTGGTAGCCAGCCAATCACGTGTCTCTGTCTCTCTTTCACATTGACATTTCTCCCCCCACCCCTTCTCTCTCCCTTTCCCTTTTGTGCCTCTACCTTCCTGCCTCCCACTCTTCAAAACTCAATGGAAAAAATCTCCCCACTTGAGAATTTACAACCACAAATAGAAACAATAGGTTTAACTTGTTTTGTATGCTTATGTTTCTCTTCTTATTGTATATAATAAAGAGGTAATAGGCAAATTGATCATCACTCCAACAGACAAGATGGCCAGCAGAGGAAGGCAGTTGTGGGCAATCAGGTCATCAGAGTAGTGTAGTTGGGAGGGACCAGACCTGCAAGGGAGGGCAGTTGGGGGCAATCAGGCCTGCAGGAGAGGGCAGTTAGGGGTCACCAGGCCTGCAGGGGAGGGCAGTTGGGGGCCACCAGGCCAGCAGGGAGGGCAGTTAGAGACGACCAGGCTGGCAAGAGAGGGAAGTTAGGGGTGACTGGGATGGCAAAGGAGGGCAGTTAGGGGTGACCAGGATGGTAGGGGAGGGTGGGTAAGGGCAATTGGGCTGGCAGGAGAGCAGTTAGGCATTATTTAGGCTGGCAGGGGAGTGGTTAGGTGGTGATCAAGATGGCAGGCAGGCATCAAGCAGTTGGGAACCAGCAGTCCTGGATTATGAGAGGTATGTCTGACTGCTCATTTAGGCCCAATCCCACCGGATATCCCTTGAGGGGTCCCAGATTAGAGAGGGTGCAGGCTGGGTTGAGGGACACACCCCGCCTTCCCACCCCGTGCACAAGTTTCATGCACTAGGCCTCTCGTTTGTTTATGAAACACAAGGGGTATCATATACAAATAGATTCATGAGATTCACAGAACCACTAAACTACCTTGATTTCATAGTTGTAAAATGTGTGTCTCCATTCTTAAACTGTTAACATTATTTCAGCTATTTTTTTTTTTCATCTCAAATACGTTTTTATCTATTTCAGAGATAAAGGGAGAGGTAGAGAGCAATAGAAATATCATTGATGATAGAGAATTATTGATCGGCTGCCTTTTGCACACCCCACACTGGGGATTGAGCCCACAACCTGGTCGTGTACCCTGACCGGGAGTCGAACCAGTGACCTCTTGGTGCATGGGTCAGAGCTCAACCACTGAGCAAGGCCAGCTGGCCCAGGCATAATAATGTTTTTCTAAGATTGCTCATAGTAAATTTCCAACTAGGATTGTAGTTCCTATGTGTTTTATTCCATGAGACCTGAATTCCATTGACAAACCCCTTTAATTCAAAGTTCTGCATGAATTTTTTCTTCTGTTTTCTTTTTCTGTGTATTCAAAAGTAGGCACATGATGTGGAAACATTGGCATCACAAGTGACAGCTGAGCTTGTGACACACGTGGGAACACAGGCCCCATCTCAGAACAAGAATCAGAATCTGTTGCTTTACAGAAGTTCATTTTGTTGGGGTCTGCTTCACACTTGAGAAGAAGTTCATGTACTTCCAAGCCAGCATGACATTTCCAGCAGAGAAATAAACACCACTGACCCTTATTTTAAAAAAATATATTTTATTGATTTTTTACAGAGAGGAAGGGAGAGGGACAGAGAGCTAGAAACATCAATGAGAGAGAAACATCAACCAGCCGCCTCCTGCACAGCCCTCACAGGGGAAGTGCTTGAAACCAAGGCACATGCCCTTGACTGGAACCTGAGACCCTTCAGTCCGCAGGCCACTGCTCTATCCACTGAGCCAAACGAGTTTCAGCAACACCACTGACCCTTAACAATGGAACACAGCCCTCAGCAATCCATATGCCTGTGTCCATGCCTTTATTTTTCACTTATTTATTTATATTTATTTATTTTTTAAACATTTTTTTATTGATTTTCTACAGAGAGGAAGAGAGAGGGATAGAGAGTTAGAAACATCGAGGAGAGAGAAACATAGATCAACTGCCTCTTGCCCACCCCCCACTGGGGATGTGCCCACAACCAAGGTACATGCCCTTGACCGGAATCAAACCTAGGACCTTTCAGTCTGCAGGCGGTGCTCTATCCACTGAGCCAAACTGGTTTCGGCGGACACTGTTTTCTTGTTGGGTGACGTTATGAACTCCTCTGGTGACCTCCGGTAACTGTCTTTTCTTTCAGAGACCATTGTCCTTTGGGGATGTGGCCATAGACTTCTCTCAGGAGGAGTGGGAGTGCCTGGACCCAGCTCAGCGGAAGTTGTACCTGGATGTGATGTTGGAGAACTGCAGCAACCTGGCCTCCCTGGGTGAGGATGACTTCCTTTCTGAGTTCCTACTCCACCCGCAGGGCTTGTTTCCTTTATTGTTTTAACATCTATCAGGGCCTTCTGCTTTCTGTGTTAGATTCCTGCTCTTTTGGAACAAACTGGCCCCTAGCTGTTTTGGCTCAGTGGAGAGTACACCTGTCTGCAAACTGAAAGGTCCAGGTTTGATTCTGGTCAAAGGCCAATGTCAGGGTTGCTGGCTTACTCCCCAGTAGGGGGCGTGCATGAGACATCCTGTCAATGATTTTCATCATTGATGTTTCTTTCCCTCTCCCTGCCTCTCAGAAAGCAATAAAAAAAATGTATTTTTTTATTTTTATTTTTTAAAGGAACAGCCAGAACCGGTTTGGCTCAGTGGATAGAGCATTGGCCTACGGACTGAAGGGTCCCAGGTTCGATTCCGGTCAAGGGCATGTGCTTTGGTTGCGGGCACATCCCTGGTGGGGGGTGTGCAGTAGGCAGCTGATTGATGTTTCTCTCTCATCGATGTTTCTGACTTTCTATCCCTGTCTCTTCCTCTCTGTAAAAAATCAATAAAATATATTATTAAAAAAAAAAAAAGGAACAAATTGGGGTCCTTGGAATTGAGAAGAAAGGCTTTGTGATGTATGTAAATTAGGAAGTAAGTGTTCAGTGTTTACATATTGTCTACACTGATTAATGTTCTATCAGAAAATAATATTTTAGAAAATCGTTTTCTAGAATATATTTTTTTTTTTACCCATTTACCAATTTCTTTATTGCCATTCTGTTCTCAGTTGTGTCATGCACAATAGACACTTGTTCAAGAGGCTTCAAAAGAGGAAGATCATTGAACATGCACTTTCCTCATCTCTCTCTCCAGCAAAAACAAACTGGGAATTGGGAGTGTTTTTATACTATTGCCATGTGTGCCAGGGGGTTTGAGCAGGTATCGTTGCCAAATGTAAGCAACTCTTTGTCCCTCTTTGATTTGCATTTTCCTCATTGTACCTATCTGAACTTTGGTTGAATCCTTCACTAGTTATTGGAGTACTCAAAACTGTCACTCGGCCTATAGTGGTTGGTAACTTCAAAATGCCAAACTGATTGTCAAAACTGAAAATTTTTTTTCTTTCAGTTATGTCATCTGAAGATGACCAGGCCCTTATGCCAAAGTCTGGAGTGCAAGATTTATTCTCTGAAAAAAAACTGGTAAGATATAAAGGTTGTCACTTTCATAATGTACACTTAATGAAAGTCTTGGAATTTCAGAAGAGTGTGGTGAGAAGAAAGGATGTTAATATAAACAGAACTAATCTGGAACAGTTATTTATTTTTAAAAATATATTTTATTGATTTTTCACAGAGAGGAAGAGAGAGGGATAGAGAGTTTGAAACATTGACGCGAGAGAATCATTGATCAGATGCCTCTTGCACACCCCCGATCAGGGATGTGCTTGCAACCAAGGTACATGCCCTTGACCGGAATCGAACCCAGGACCTTTCAGTCCGCAGGCTGATGCTCTATTCACTAAGCTAAACCGGTCTCGGCTAATCTAGAACAGTTATCAGAAAAAAGTAGTTTTTACCTAAAGAGGTTAAGTGTAGTATGAATTTAGAAAACCTTCAGTATTGAAGTTAGTTACATTGGCAGATAAGTGTGTTTCTTCTGCATGTGAAGGTTGAAAACAACTTTTTACTTTTATGCATTCTTGTAAAGGAAATCTGGAAAAACTAGGAATTTGCATAGTCTATAGTGTAAATAGTCTTTTGAATCGTTTAAAATGTAGGATGGGCCAAAACCGGATTGGCTCAGTGGATAAAGCATCAACCTTCGGACTGAAAGGTCCCAGCTTTGATTCCGGTCAAGAGCATGTACCTTGGTTGTAGGCACATCCCTAGTGGAGGGTGTGCAGGGGTCCACTGATCGATGTTTCTCTCTCATCAATGTTTCTAACTCTCTATCCCTCTCTGTAAAAAATCAATAAAATGTTTTTTAAAATAAATAAAATTAAAAAAATAAAATGTAGGGTAGGTTTTGTTTTCATGCAATCATTTCTAAAATGTAGAGATTTATAATGTACCTATAAAATTTAAATGTATTCAATTTGGAAATCTTATTATTACTTTTAAATAGATTTTTATTACATTCATAGAGGTAGTGAGAGAGAAACATTAGTATGAGAGAATCATTGATTGGCTTCCTCCTGCATGTCTTCCTCCCTCCCCCTCTCACCCCCCCCCCCCCCCCGAGAATTAAATGTATAACCTGAGCATGTGCCCTTGACTGGATTTGAATCCAGGACCCTTCAGTCCTTAGGGAAATGCTCTATCTCTTGAGCCAATATAGTTAGTGCTTTTATTTTTTATTTTAAAAATATTTTTATTGATTTTAGATAGGAAGGTAGAGGAAAAGAGAGAGGCAAACATCAATGGTGAGAGACTACCCTAACCAGTTTGGCTCAGTGGATAGAATGTCGGCCTACAGACTCAAGGGTCCCAAGTTCAATTCTGGTCAAGGGTATCTACCTTGGTTGCGGGAACACCCCTGTAGGGGGTGGGCAGGAGGCAGCTGATGGATGTTTCTCACTCATTGTTATTTCTGTCTTTCTGTCCCTCTCCCTTCCTCTCTGTAAAAAATAAATAAAAAATATTTAAAAAAAAGAAAAAAGATGAGAGACAATCATTCCTTGGTTGCCTCCTGGTTTCCTCACACTGGGGACCGATTTTGAACCTGGGGCTTGTGCCTGACTTAGATTGGAACCATGACCATCTTGTTCATACCTTAAAGCTCAACCATGCCGAAACCGGTTTGGCTCAGTGGATAAAGCGTCAGCCTGCGGAATAAAGGGTCCTTGGTTCGATTCCGGTCAAGGGCATGTACCTTGGTTGTGGGCATATCCCCAGTAGGGGGTATGCGGGAGGCAGCTGATCGATGTGTCTTGCTCATCGATGTTTCTGGCTTTCTATACCTCTCTCTTCCTTTCTGTAAAAACTCAATAAAATATATTTAAAAAAAAACAAAAAAAAATCACAACCAATGAGTCATTCTTTCTGGACCATTTGGCAATCTTTTAAACAAGGATTTATTCTTCCTCTGAAAATTAATTTTTTTATTTTTTTGTGTATAATTTTAATAAATTGGAAAGCTTTCTTTACACAACTCTCTTGGTTTGATGAGTATCATAAAATGGTTCTTATGGAACAATTGTACATGTTTAATGAAATTATAACTATCACTAAAGGCCCTTCTGTCTCCCATTATCACCAGAGTACATATAATGGAGAGAGAACTGATCAATGGTATCAACATTGGAAAAACTTTAAGCAAGACTCATATCTTAATAATCAGTGGAGAAGCGAGCTTGCAGAGGACCATTATAAAAGTGGAAAAGTCATTGACCAAATGTGCAGTCACAGTTCACGCCAGGTTATTCTCATTGTGGAGAAGACACACCAAGGAAATCAATGTGTCCAGTCTTTTCAGCAGTCTTCAAATTATACTGAACAAGAGAATATTCATACTGGGGAAGAGACTTACAAATGGAATCGTTGTGATAGAATCTCCAGTGAAATATTCAATCTAAATAAAATGGAAAAAATCCATAATGAAGGAAAACCTTATAAATATAAAGATTCTGATCGAACATCTAATTGGCCTTCAGGTTGTACTCTAAACCAGAGAATTCAGACTGGAGAGAAGCCTTACAAATGTAAAGCATGCGGCAAAGCATTTAAATGTCATTCATCTCTTATTGTACATAAGGGAAGAATTCATTCTATTGCAAAATTTTGCAAACTCGAAGAAAATGGAACAGGCTTTAGTCAATCCTCAAGATACACTCAACATCATAGAAATCATACGGGAGAAAAGTCCTATAAATGTTCAGAATGTGACAAGACGTTTACCCGGCGCTCAACCCTCAGTATTCATCTGAGAATTCACACTGGAGAGAGACCTTATGACTGTAGAGATTGTGGCAAAGCCTGGGGAAGCTTCTCAGACCTTACTAAGCATCAGAGAGTCCATACTGGAGAGAAGCCTTATAAATGTAGAGAATGTGACAAAGCCTTTAGATGGTCATCAGATCTTACTAAGCATCAGAGAGTTCACAGTGGAGAACAGCCTTATAAATGTAGAGAATGTGGCAAAGCCTTTACATTGTCCTTATACCTTAGTAGGCACCAGAGAGTTCATACTGGAGAGAAGCCTTATAAATGTAGAGTATGTGGCAAGGCCTTTACACTGTCTTTATACCTTACTAGGCATCAGAGACTTCATACTGGAGAGAAGCCTCATATATGTGGAGAATGTGGAAAAGCCTTTAGATGGTTCTCACACCTTACTGCACATCAGAGAGTTCATACTGGAGTTCAGCCTTATAAATGTAGAGAATGTGGCAAAGCCTTTAAATGGTCCTCAGACCTTACTACTCATCAGAGAGTTCATACTGGAGAAAAGCCCTTTAAATGTAGAGAATGTGGCAAAGTCTTTAGCCGGCCGTCAAGCCTTAGTATTCATCTGAGACTTCATTCTGGAGAGAAGTTTTATAAATGTAATGAATGTGGCAAAGCCTTTACACAGTCCTCACACCTTACTTATCATCAGAGAATTCACACCGGAGAGGTGTCTTATAAATGTAGAGAATGTGGCAAAATCTTCAGCGGAGCATCGGACCTTACTTATCAGAGACTTCACAGTGGAGAGAACCCTTATATATGCGAAGAATGTGGCAAAACCAGTGTAGCACCATACCTTCCTTATCAGAGAGTTCACACTGGAGAAAAGCCTTATAAATGTACTGAATGTGGCAAAGCCTTTAGCCAGTCCTCACACTTTACTTGTCATCAAAGAGTTCACACAGGAGAGAAGCCTTATAAATGTAGAGAATGTGGCAAAGCCTTTGGCAGCTCCTCGGGGCTTACTAGGCATCAGAGAGTGCATACTGGAGAGAAACCTTATAAATGTGGAGATTGTGGCAAAGCCTTTAGATGGTCTGCAGATCTTATTCCACATCAGAGAGTGCATACTGGAGAAAAACCTTATAAATGCAGAGAATGTGGCAAAGCATTTAGAAGGTCCTCAGATCTTACTAATCATCACAGAGTTCACACTGGAGAGAAGCCTTATCAGTGTAGAGAATGTGGCAAAGTCTTTACACTGTCCTTATACCTGACTAGGCATGAAAGAGTTCATACTCAAGAGAAGCCTTACATATGTGGAGAATGTGGCAAAACCTTTACCCTGTACTCATATCTTACTAGGCATCAGAGACTTCATACTGGAGAGAAGCCTCATAAATGTGGAGAATGTGGCAAAGGCTTTAGATGGTCTTCACACCTTACTACGCATCAAAGAGTTCATGCTGGAGAAAAATCTTATAAATGTAGAGAACGTGGTGAGGTCTTTTGCCAGCCCTCAACCCTTAGCATTCATCAGAGACTTCATACTGAGGAGCAGCTTTATAAATGTAATGAATGTGGCAAAACTTTTACAGAGTCCTCACACCTTACTTGTCATCAGAGAATTCACACTGGAGAGGAGTCTTATAAATGTGGAGAATGGCAAAATCTTCAGTGGGACATCAGTCCTTACTTACCAGAGACTTCACAGTGGAGGGGACCCTTATATATGTAGAAAATGTGGTAAAACCTTCAGTGTAGCATCGGATCTCACTTATCAGAGTTCACATTGGAGAAAAGGCTTATAAATGTAGGTAATGTGGCAAAGCCTTTATACTTTCTTCACACTTGTCACCAATGAGTTTACACAGGAGAGAAGCTTTATAAATGTAGACAATGTGGCCAAGCCTTTGGCAGCTCCTAATGTTTTATTAGACATCAGAGAGCACACTGTAGAGAAGCCTTATAAATGTAGACAATATGGCAAAGGCTTTACACAGTCCGCAATTCTTAACATCAGAGAATTCACACCAGAGAGAATATATTAAGGTAGAGAATGTGGCAAAGTCTTTAACCACTCATCCTTTACTACTCTTCAGAGACTTCACACCAGAGAGAAGCCTTATATATATAGATAATGTGGCAAATCCATTGGCAGTTCCTCAAAATTTACTACACAGCAGAGAGTTCATACTTGAGAGAAGACTTACAGATGTGTGGAGTTTCCTATGTCCTGGACCAGCATTGAGAACGTATTGAACATCACAAAATTCATTCTGGAAAGAAGCCTTATGAATGGGGGAGGAAAAAAAAAAAAAAAAGCTTTGGAAAGTCATTCAGGTGTTATTGTACTTGAGAGGCTTTCTAACAGAGGAAGACCTTACAAATGTAGAGAATAGGCTGGAGCCTTTACCTACAGCTCAAAATTTACTAAACATGAGAGATTTTATACTGGAGGGAACCTTACTCCGTAGAAAATGTGAGAAAGCACTGGCTGGCATGTCAGTGGTTTACCTTTGACCTGTGAACCACAAGGTTAGGGTGCAATTCCTGGTCAGAGCACATGCTCTGATTGCAGACTCAATTTCCATTGTGTACATGCAGGAGCTAGCTGAACCATGATTCCCATTTATCATTGATATTTCTTTCACACAGTTTCCTCTCTGAAGTCAGTAAAAATACTGTTTGAAGAAAGAAAAAAAAAATGTGAGGAAAGCTTTAGTCTGTGTTTATTCCTTCCTATACACCAGAGAGTTTATATTGGAGAGAAACCTTGCAAATATAACGAGTGAGGTTAATCCTTTTCTTGTCAATGGAGTCTTATTCAACACCAGAGAATTCATTGTGAAAGAAAGCCTTACAATTATGAAGAATGAGACACAATTTTTAATTATCCTCTTGCTCAACACAAGAGAACTTGTACTGGAGCGAACACCTATAAATGTACTGTGTGTAACTTTGATAAGCAGTGGGGTTGCCCACACTGTGTTGCTTCTTGGTAGAGTGTCAACCATGAACCAGGAAGTCAGTGCTCATTTCCCAATCAAGGCTTATGTCCTGTTTGTGTGCTAGATACCCAGTAGGATTCAAGCAAATGCAGTTGATTGATGATTCTGTGATACTGTTTCTATTTATCTCCCTCTCCCTTCTCTCTCAAATCCAATACCAGTGATGTTTTAGTACAAGGTAGGAGATGTTTCAGGCCCTGGATGCAGAATTGCCATGAACTCTGCATTGGAGAGAGGACACCTGTTTTCAAGCTGTACTCCTAGCTGAACACAGAAATTAGTTTCTTTTATTTCATATTTCTCTGTGTGGTGTGGTGTGTGTTTTTCTCATTTTTCTACCTAGCTGATACTCTTTTTCTGTACTGGTATAACAATGGCATCTAAACATCTTCCTCTCACATCAGCCCTTCTGGCCCCTATAGCTTTAGTAGTTTAGAATTCAATAACATCAGAATTTTGGCAGAATTTTGATTTATATTTATGGAGTAGGAGGACTAACATTAATGTTTCATGCTGGATTCTAGATTTTGAGTATGAATATTAATTTTTGAATTACAATAAATTGGCTTCTGTGTACTTTATGACTGGAATTATTTTCCTTGTCCTGATTTTCATTGGTATCCTTTAGAATTTCTTAGCCAAAACCAGTTTGGCTCAGTGGATAGATCGTCAGCCTGCGGACTGAAAGATCCTGGGTTCAATTCCAGTCAAGGGCATGTACCTTGGTTGCAGACATATCCCCAGTAGGGGGTGTGCAGGAGGCAGCTGATCAATGTTTCTCTCTCATCGATGTTTCTAACTATCTCCCTTTCTCTCTGTAAATAATCAATAAAATATATTTTTAAAAAACAATAAAAATTAAAGAATTTCTTAGTGTATTGTACTGGTTTGGCTCAGTGTAGAGAACATCAGCCTGCAGACTGAACAGTCCAAGGTTTGATTCCGGCCAAGGACACATGCCTGGATTGCGTACAGGAGGCAGCCAATTGATGATTCTCATCATTGATGTTGCTATCTCTCCCTTTTCCTTCTCTAAATCAATAAAGAAAAAACAGAATTTCTCAGTGTTACCTCATTAACTTCTTTCTTGGGATGGACTCAGCTTGTGTTAAAAGGTTTTATTGTCAACTACTTGAATGTCTCTGGATATTGGTCATTCAAGTGGAATCCCAGAGACCATGGCAGATTTGCAGGTGAAAATTTTTATTATATTGCATCAAAGTTATTATGTATATCGACAGCATGATTACAGTTATGTCCATTGGCATTAGTTGCCCCTGCAGCTTTTTACAAATTTCGCTTCATTATAAGTTCCAGGGACAGCAGGTAAGCAGAGGTAGACATGAAAGCCCCACATTCCTTCTCCAGTGTACTGTTGTAAATGTGTACAAGCTGGTAAATATCAGTTCTTTTACATGGGCCATCCATTAGGATCACACAGTGATTAATGATTAAGTTGGTTAAAGAAACTAGATACTGGATAGTAGTCCCTGACATTCCTATGGGCATCCATACATATAAGAATCGACTGATATTTTGTGACTAGGTCTCTATCTGGACCAGGTTCTTTATGGCTTTGTTCTGTTCAGGACAAACTTGGATCTGGATCATTCATAGGAATTTGATGTCACATAGTCAGTAGTTCCATTTTCTGGTACTGTAGTGAGGAATATTGAGGAGATATATTGGTGCAAAATATACATAAGGTCTGTTTTTCACATGGTCATTAGGAGAGTAGATGCAGACATTGTTCCTAGGTTTAGATGGCCTTCTGTCTTCATTTTGTCCAGAATGCATTATTTTCTGCTTTGGGGTGAAAAGCTCTAAGAGATTTCGACATTGTTTATCTCCTGGCACACATGGAGTAATTACTGATAAATACCAAAATATATATTTTTCCAATGTGTCACAAAAATGTCTGACTTTGATTCATGCACACCATACAGCTATTACTGTGCTGCCTGTTGTCACATTTTAATTCGACAATCTATGGCTAATGTAGTCTGTGGTATTGACTGAACAGCCAGGTGTTGCTGGTTTAAAAAAAAAAAAATGTTGCAGCACACCAATTTTCCTGTGTGTTGATAATCACTGTTATAATCACTGTTGATAATCACTGTCATAAACATATTTAATCCACCTTATCTAATGAGTCATTTAAGACCATTTTTTCTGTGTTTACTCTTTTTTTTCTTTTTTTCTGGCACATCTATCCATTGATGTCCCCTGCTATGATTGTATTAGTTTTTAAATGCCAGTAACTACATACCTATCAATAATCACAATATAAATGAGTTAACTGCTTCAATCAGAAGCTACTGTGTTTTCTGATTGAAGCAGTTAACTCATTTATATTGTGATTATTGATAGCACAGTAGCTCAATGGGTATGAAAACGATACCCATACTTATGCTGTCTAAATTATACCCATTTCAGATCAAAAGACACCAGATGAAAGTGAAAGGTTGGTAAAAATTTACTTCATCTCTACCTTTGGTTCCCAAAGAAACCATGCTGCAAAGAATTTTGCTCTAGTGCAAGCTCTAATTGTGCACTGTACATCTTATAGGCATGAGGGTAACCTTGCTCAGAGTTATCTAACCCATGAGACAGTGCCACCTTTTAGAGAAGGCCAGCATGTAAACAGTATTTCATTCCCCAGAAATTTGTTTTGGAAGGAAAAGTAGGAGAGGACATTCTATATACATTTTTATCAATGACCCATTGATGAAATTATAGGGACTACTAAATAACATTCATTTGACAATGTACTGCCAGAATACAAAGACTTCAAAGATCACAACTTATTACCAGAATATATTTATTCCGTTGAAAAATACATTACATTAATTAGCTGAAACTGGTTTAACTCAGTGGATAGAGTGTCAGCCTGTGGACTGAAGGGTCCCAGGTTTGATACCGGTCAAAGGCACATACTTTGGTTGCAGGAGGGTGTACAGGAGGACGTTGATCGATGTTTTGCATCGATGCTTCTAACTATCTCCTTTTCTCTCTGTAAAAAATCAATAAAATATATTTTTTAAAAATACATTAAAATTTCCCACAGTGTTGGAAGGTTAATGATGTTATCAGTTGCTTATCCGTGAATGGAAATCTGTATCTGTCTCTGACACTTCCCTCATCTACAATAGAAATCAGACTTTTCAAAAATGAACAGTCCAAACATCATAAATAGCCATCCGAAGACACTGGTGCAGCCTGTCAAATGAATGTTACTGCTAATAGTAGTAATAATAATAATAGGGTTCTGTCAAGCCTACATATACACTGAGTGGCCAGATTATTATGATCTCTGAATGCAAAATAATCTGGCACTCAGTGTGTGTGTGTCTCTGTGTGTCTATTTAAGAGGCCTGGTACATGAATTTGTGAGTGGGTGGGGTCCAGCCAGCCTGGCCAGGAGGAAGGGACATGGGCAGTTGGCTGGCCTTCCTGCTGGTCAAACTCCTGGTCAAGGGGACAATTTGCATATTAGTCTTTTATTGTAGAAGATATACACTGACCAGATTATTATGCATTCAGAGATCATAATCTGGCTACTCAGTGTTTGTATCACAGCTACTAAATTACTGATGTTGTATTATATGCCCTTAGACTATAAGAAATATAATAGTAAACACAATATATAACAATTAAAATGAAACCCGAGTCATAATAACTTGTAAATTAAAACTAATCTATTGTGCCACGCCAATGTGGCTCAGTTATTGAGCATAGACCTAGAATCCGTGAGGTTACAATTCATTCCAGGTCAGTGCACATACGAGGATTTCAGGCTCCATTCCCAGGGAAAGGCATGCAGGAGACAGCTGACGTAGATTATTTTTCTTTTAAGTATATTTTATTGATTTTTTACATTGAGGAAGGGAGCGGGATAGAGAGAAACATTGATCAGCTGCCTCCTGCACACTGCCTACTGGGGATATTCCCGCAAACAAGGTACATGCCCTTGACTGGAAATGAACCCAGGACCTTTCAGTCTGCAGGCTGACGCACTATCCTCTGAGCCAAACCAGTTTCGTTGAGATTCTTGGTCATCACTCATGTTTCTCTCTCTCTCTCTCTCTCTCTCTCTCTCTCTCTCTCCCTCCCTCCCTCCCTCCCTCCCTCCCTCCCTCCCTCCCTCCCCCCTTCATCCCTCCCTCCCTCCCTCCCTCCCCCCTTCATCCCTCCCTCCCTCCCTCTCTCTCTCTCCTTTCCTCTCTGAAATCAATAAACATTATTTAAAAAGATTGCTTGTTGAAGACCATCTAAATGGAGATTGTGATTGATTTAGAATATTTTATATTATCACCTAGGGCATTATAAACTAAATTTTCCAAATTAAACTTTCAGAAAAATATGGTGGCAGTTCATCAAAAGCCTGATGTACCTTCATAGTCGCCATAGGTAGAAGTGATGAACATTGGTTGATGTGGTAAAATAAAGAAGATATGAGGCATATCTGAGAACATATAAGGCAACTCGTCCCCAAGTGCATAAAATTATTGTAGATTTCCATGTTTTATAAATTTTTAGCCTCCATTCAAAAGATCAGATGAAGTACAGTTATTATTATATCACAATGCCACGACCTTCCCAGCGAGTTCAGGCTGGGAACACCAGGGTCACACACTTTTTAAAAAAGAAATCCAAAAGGAAGGCTGCATCATGATCTCTCATTACCATTTCAAAAGTGCTTCTCTCTGGGTGAACTTGAACATTTCGGCAGACATTCAGGCTGCTTTTTCCTTAAAAAGATGTTTACATGACTCCTATTGCTGTTCCCATGGAAACCTAGCGGTGGCAGGTGTTGAGAACACAGTGGGTGTAACACTTTGGGGAACGCTCTTTCGGGTTGTTTTCCTCGGCCAGTTCCCCTCCACGCGCCACACGGTCCTCCTCCTCCTTCCCACCTCTCCCCCAGCGCATTGGAAAGCCTCCTTCGGCCCAGGGAACAATGTTTGCTAACGGATCCCTCAGGAGCTCAGGGCCGTCCCCGGCCCTTCCACAGCCAGTTCCTCAGGGTTCCTCCTAGTAACTGCGCGAGCCTGGCCCCTCCTCAGGCCACGCCCCTGTCCCCCCGCCCCCGCTTCTATCCGGGCTTTTCCTCCAATCAGCCGCAGCCGGCCAGCCCTCAGGCCCCGCCCCCTGGGCCGTGCGCTCCGCCCTCAGGACGCCCCCCAGGGCAGCCCAGCGCCATTTCGTCCCTTAGGCCACGCCCCGTAACTCACCTCAGTTCTGGGCTCGCTCCCATCCGGGCTTTTCCTCCAATCAGCGGCAGCCGGCCATTCCCAGGCCCCGCCCCCTGGACCTTGCGCCCCGCCCTCAGAACGCCCGCAGGGCAGCCCGGCGCCATTTTGTGTGGAGTCTGAGGACGGGAGGTGGAGGCGGCGGAGGAGGCGGCAGACGTGGAGGCCGCGCTGTGAGGCGGGACCTGCCGTCTCCCTAGTGTCACCTGCGCGTCGCCATCCCGCCTTTGTCCGTCCAACTGGGTTTGCTGGTCCCAGCGCACCTTCAGGTCCCCTCAGCCGGCTCCCCAGAGTCCGGGCTCCTCCCCCGGTGTGTTAAACGGCTTTTGGTCTACTCGTGGAGACTTTTTTTATTTGATCTATTTTGTTGATTTTTTACAGAGAGGAAGGGAGAGGCATAGAGTTAGAAACCGATCAGCTGCCTCCTGCACACCTCCCACTGGGTACGTGCCCTTGACCGGACTCGAACCTGGGACCTTTCAGTCCTCAGGCCGACGCTCTATCCGCTGACGGATCCCTGTCAGGGCTAGTGGCGACTTTTGAGTCATTTCTGTTTCTGTTTTTTGTGGTTTTTTTTTGTTTGTTTGTTTGTTTACCTTTTCATGAACTCTCGTCCTGTCCCGCGCCATTGAAGTCCCTCCCGGAGCTGGATCTGTGCCGCCCCCTCGCGTACTGAGCTCCTGGGGGCAGTGTCCCCTCCGGCACCAGCGGAGCCATAGCCCCTCCCTGGTTCTGGGGTTCAGGCGGCCTCACCCCAGTCCGGACTCCCCACCCCAGACACCCTCCGAGGCCCGATCGCGGCCGGGGCGCCTCAGGCCTTATTGTTGTAATTGCTGATCCACCAGGTGAGTGTGGGCTCAGCCCCAGCACAGCGGCTGTGTGTGTGTGTGTGTGTGTGTGTGTGTGTGTGTGAATAAACAAACGGCAGGCTTTCTTATTTATACGTTTTTCAGTGCTTTGTCTTCCAAATTTGGAATGAGACTTCGGGCCCTCTGAGAAAAAGGCCTGTGTGCTGGGACAGGCCGCGAGACCACCTCTCAGGACCTGGCTGGCCTGGCACCGGCCCTGACCACGCTGTCTGGGCATAGTTTGGAGGGGTGTCGAACTCAATCAGAGAAGGGGCCAAAATCTAAAATCCAGCCTAAATGGCGGGCCGAATGGTTTACTGAACAGTCATAAACTGTCATTGTGATGGAAACGCAGCGGAGTGCAGTGATGACAGCGCGGTGCGGGCCACATTGCAAGGCCTGGCGGGACGGATTTGGCCCGCGGGCCTTGTGTTTGACACATGTGGTTTATGGCCTCTCTGGAATGGGAACGGTCCTATTTTTTCCCTGTTATTTAAGCAAGCAAGCGTTTACAGAAGCCAGAATAGCAGGGTTAAATTTTAAACAGCAGTTTTTACCCAAGATGGAGGTTACTATGCTTCAGGGTCCGGAATAAAAAAGCCGAGGGGCCACCCGCTCAGTGTGCCAGGGCCCCCAGCCCCTGAGCGTGTGTGCACCCTCCTGTGGAGTAAAGATGCTGGCCTTGCTGCCTGGCCCCCGGGTACGCTCTGTGTTTTATTTACCAGGACCCCTGGTTTGGGGATCTGGCCTTCTGTGTGAGAGAGGGAGGGAGAGAGAAGGTGTCACCAGTGGGGCAGTATAATCTGAACAAAGGGGGTGGGAAAACTCACCTGTTTGCCTCTGATCGCAGTTTACTGTGCCAGGGTCCCTCCTGTGCCAGTGGGCAGCAGACATGCCTTTTCTACGTGGTGAGGTCTGTGTGTGTCTGTGTGTGTGTGTGTGTGGGCGGTTTGGCACTGTATGTTGATAAACGGTATATTTTAACCTTTCCATATTCACTGCTAAACGCTTTTTTTTAAAAGACCAACCATAATTTTTATTATTTCACTAATTTTATATATACATTATTGCTATAGTCCCAACATAAAAACCAATAAAGTCACTCAGCAGATGAGCAAATAAAACACATGACAAACTGTACTTAATATGGCAGGCTGCATAAAGCTACTATGACCAATACTCATATTGAGCTTAGTTCTGTGCTTTTCACAATGTCTTTTTATTTTTTATTTTAAAAAATATTGTATTGATTTTTTTAAATATATTTTATTGATTTTACAAAGAGAGGAATTGAAGAGGGAAAGAGAGTTAGAAACATCAATGAGAGAGATACTACATCGATCAGCTGCCTCTTGCACAGCCCCCACTGGGGATGTGCCCGCAACCAAGGTACGTGCCCTTGACAGGCATCGAACCCGGGACCTTTCAGTCCGCAGGCCGACACTCTATCCACTGAGCCAAACCGGTTTCGGCTATTGTATTGACTTTTTAGAGAGGAAGAGAGGGATAGAGAGTTAGAAACGAGAGAGAGAGAGAGAGAGAGAGAGAGAGAGAGAGTTAGAAACGAGAGAGAGAGAGAGAGAGAGAGAGAGAGAGAGAGAGAGAGAGAGAGAGATCAGCTGCCTCCTGCACGCCCCCTACTGGGGACGTGCCCGCAACCAAGGTACATGCTCTTGACCAGAAATATTTAAATATATTTTGTTGATCTTTCACAGAGAGGAAGGGAGAGGGACAGAGTTAGAAACATCCATGAGAGAGAAACATCGATCAGCTGCCTCCTGCACACTCCCCACCGGGGATGTGCACGCAACCCAGGTACATGCCCTTGACCGGAACCGATCCTGGGACCCTTCAGTCCGCAGGCCGACGCTCTATCCACTGAGCCACACCGGTTTCGACGATAAAATATTTTTTTTTTTTTTAAAGAAAGAGAGGCGCGCTGCCCCCCGGGCGTGAACCCCAGCTCCGCCGCTCCGCCTGGTCGGTTCCCTCTCTGAGGTCCCTGCGCGGCCCGGCCTCCCCGGCGCCAGCTCCCAGAAGCCCCGCGTCTTCGCCCACAGGGCGCATGTGCCCCTCCGCAGGGCCCGCCCCGGAACTGCCCCCTTGCTTCCGGGCCCTGTCCCCGCACCGGAGGCTGGAGGGAAGGTGGCACTGCCGAGCGTGAGTTTCCTTCTTTCTAGTTTAACCCGCGTTTCACTTTCTTCCTTGTCCCCCGGGCCCGGGGTTTGGCCCGGACCTTCAGGTCGCCCTCCTCCCCTCCTCCCCCATCCGGCCTCGGCCTGGGCCTCCCGCGCTGCGCTTCCGGTTGGCCCTGGCCCTGGCCCCCGGGCCCGCCGGGCCCCCGCCCCCGCCCCCGCCCCCACTGGTGGCCAGGGCCAGGGCCAGGGCTGGCGTGTGGCAGCCAGTCAGTGTGTCTCTCATATTTCTGTCTCTCCCCCCCCCTCCATTCTCCCAAAATATGGATTTGTAGCCAGAGTGTGCAGCAAAGGAGCCGTTGACAAAAAACAAGATTGTTTGGGGGGCTGTGACGTCTTTTCTTTAGGGGATGTGAATGGACAGTGATTTTTTAAAATATATATATTTTTCACAGACAGGAAGGGAGAGCGATAGTTAGAAACATCGATTAGCTGCCTCTTGCACGCCCCCTACTGGGGATGTGCCCGCAATCAGAGTACATGCCCTTGACCGGAATCGAACCAGGGACCTTTCAGTCCACAGGCTGATGCTCTATCCACTGAGCCACACCGGTTTCGGCTGGGCAGTAATTTTTATCATGCAGGATACTTCTTCTTTCTGTGGGGGATGGACAGCGCCCAGGATTGAACCTGCAACTCAGGTACGTGCCCTTGACTGGGAATCGAATCTGAGACCTTTTGGTGCATGGGCCAGTGCTGTAACCATTGAGCATACCAGCCAGGGCAGAAGAGCCTTTAAGATCAAGACCCACACAGAATCATGGCGACGCCGAGCCCACCGGTAAGCCATTAACTGAGGTGGATGCTGCTTGTTCGGGAAGGCTTGCATTGAAGGGTCATGGCTTCACCTGGCCCTGCCCATGCTCTGCCTGAAGCCAGAGAGTCGGTCTGGGTCTCTCCCACTCGGATCACTGTGGGGGCATTGGGTGGGGCTCCATAGGGGCTGTCTCCCTGCTACCAGCTAGTTTGGAGTCTGGGCATGCCCCGGGCACACTGGTCAGATGGACCCTGGGGCTGAGCCTGCCTCTGTGTCAGAGAGAGAGGGTCTAGTCATCCAGGACCCAGAACTTTCAAAGGGCTGTAGGTTTTGGTATCTTAACTGTTATCTTTTTCTTTAAATTCTTTGATTCAGGAACCCAGCATCTGGTTTTGAATTGCTGCAGATCCGGTAATTGCTCACATTACAAAAAAGTAATTATGTGTGTATATTATGAAATGATGACAATCTTGCTAATGAGCTTACCATAAACTCCCATGGTTACCAGTTGTGTGTGTGTGTGTGTGTGTGTGTGTGTGTGTGTGTGGTGAGGACATTGAAGATGTACCCCCAGCCAGTGGAAAGTATAATGTCCACTATAATTAGCTAGCGTCCCCATGCTGTAGTTGAGAGCTCTGGAATTTATTGCTTCTGCATAACTGAAGCTTGTATCTCCTGACTTATATCTTCCATTTTGCCACAGCCAGCTTCTGGCAATCACAACTGTACTCTGCATTTATGACTGCGACTTTACTAGGTCCTCGTATAAGTGAGATAATACGGTACTCGTCTGTCTGTCTTGGGTTATTCTGTTTAGCCTACTGGCCTCCAGATTCATCCATGTTGTCCCAATGGAATGATGTCCATCTTATTTTGAAGAGTAAATCACATTCATATACATTTTTCATTTTCTTTTTTTAAAATATATTTTATTGCTGAACCGGTTTGGCTCAGTGGATAGAGCGTCGGCCTGCAGACTGAAGGGTCCTGGGTTTGATTCCGGTCAAGGGCCTGTACCTTGGTTTCGGGAACATCCCCAGTAGGGGGTGTACGGGAGGCAGCTGATTGATGTTTCTCTTTCATCATCCCTTCAGTCCGCAGCCCGACGCTCTATCCACTGAGCCAAACTGGTTTCGGCATATATACATTTTTCTTTATATAGTCACATGTTTCTCTATTCCTCCTGGAGACCAGGGAAACAATAGTGAGATGCTACTTTCTACATTCTAGAACAGCTAATTTAAAAACAAACCTTTGCCCTGGCCTGTTTGGCTCAGTGGATAGAGCATCGGGCTGCAGACTCAAGGGTCCCAGGTTTGATTCCGGTCAAGGGCGTGTACCTTGGTTGTGGTCACATCCCCAGTAGGGGGTGTGCAGGAGGCAGCTGGTGGATGTTTCTCTCTCACCGATGTTTCTTTCTATCCATCTCTCTCCCTGTCTGTAAAAAATACAGTATATTTTTTTAAAATCAGTGACAGGGGCCCTGGCTGGTATGGCTCAGTTGGCCCACGCACTGAAGGGACACAGGTTCCATGCCTCCTGCCTGCAGTCCCCAGTCTGGGTGCTTTTAGGAAGCAAACATTTGATGGCTCTCCCTTCCCCACATCCCCCTCCCGGGGAAAAACCAATAATCAGTGGGGAAACATCCTCAAGTGAGAATTAAAAACAACAACAAAACCCAAAGATCGGCAAACGGCAGAGAGGAAGGCAGGGCCAGGATCTTGGTGCTCATGTTACTACGGGACTCCTGGTGCCGGTCCCCCAGGGTGTTGTGAGGATTAACCTCCCGTAATGTGGGCGAGGTTCCCATCAGTCACCACACCTGCCCCTGAGCCATTGCTGGCTGCCCAGGCAGCGTGCGTTGATGAATGTGTGTGTCCCCGTTGTTTTCCTGCGAGACCTGCTCAGGTGTAACTGCCTTGGCCGGCCTTGTGTAAGCCTCCCCGTGCCGGCCAGGTTCCTGTGATTGTGGCCTGTGCTGGGAACTGAGGCCAGCTGCAGCTCTTTGCTGGGGCCTCCGCAGAGGCGGGCTGTGGGGTGAGATGCTGGGGCGAGGGCCCCGGTGTGCGGAGCGGGCTCTCCGTTGTGGCGCCGACAAGTCAGGGAGCCGCGGCCACCAGTGGGGAACTGGGGTCGCCCCGTGGGGCTCCAGCACCAAGGGGTTTATGTGCACCTCGGACGTTGAGATGCCAGGCTTGTAGCCGTGCTTGTCAGCTGGGTTCACAACCGTGACCTGCGCCGCCCGCCCCCAGCCTGTTGGGGGTTTGGCCTGGGTGTTTAAGGAGGTGGTTTCCAGGTGAGGCAGCATCGGGCCTGGACGAGGGCTCCGGGCATAGTTGAGAGAAGTGCGCACAGCCCTTGGTTCAGGGCGGTACCCGGTGCTCCGCCTGGGTGTGAAGGGCAGGAGCGCAGCCCACATGCTGGCGTGGAGCCCCCTGTGTGGCCCTGCAGGTGGGATTCCCCCCCCACACACACACACACAGGCAAGAGGAAACTCCCGTCTGGTCCCAGGGAGGAGCTCACTGGCCCTGCCTCTGCTGTGACAGGCCAGGAGGGGCGGCCCTTCGGCCTCCCAGGCCCACGTGGCTGTGGGTGCGATGGGAGCGGGCGGAAGGGCAGTGCGGACGCCTTTGGGGGCACTCTCTCAAGACGCAGACTCCACCCCTTAGAAAGCCACCCAGAGCAGGGCCAGGGCCACATGGCTGTGGGTGCTCCGACCCAGGGATCAGGTACTGTTCTTTGTTAGGCCTAGAAACCACTAGGGGCCCCCGGGGTGGGGGAGGGGAGCTGGGGGAGCCAAGCCGTTGTTACTAACACCGGGGAGACCCCGTGGCCGTGGCAGCTGGTCGGTGAGTTTCTGCGTGGCCAGGGGCCAGGCTGCTAGGGTTTACCCAGCAGAGGGGAGAGGGCACGGGCGGGAGACCTGCTGGCACAGTCTGGTTGCAGTCCGAGGACAGTCTGGTGAGGCTTGTAGCCACCAAGGACAAGGGAGACACTTGGGTACGAGCTACTCTGCCTGTCCTGGCCGCTGGCCAGGCGGACACCCTTCCACGGACTGGGAGGGGAATCGGCCACGTCCTCGCTGGTCCCACAGCAGGTGAATGTTTTGTCCGGGGTCACGGGCCGTGTCTGCTTTTCCTCCTCCAATTGGTGGGTTTAGAAACTGCACACGTTTACTTCTTTACTCTGACAGCCCTGTAAACCAATCTGTTGTTGACTACTTTTTTCATTAAAAAAAGTTTATTGTTGAAAGTATTACATAAGCCCCTCTTCCCCCCTTTTGGCCCCCCTCCAGCCCCCTATTGTCTGTGCCCATGGGTTATGCACACATGCATAGTCTTTGGTTACCTCCCACTCACCCATCCCCCCCTCTCCCTCCGGAGTTCCACAGTCGGCTCCATGCTTCCTTGTCTCTGGGTCCAATCCGTTCCCCAGTGTATGTTGTTACTTAGATTCCTCATATGAGTGAGGTCAAAGCCAGCGCTTTAGGGTGTCCCTCTCAGAGCTTCTCTCCATGCTGTCCCTCCTGGTAAGACAGGAAGGAGTCCCACCAGGAACTAAAGACCTGCAAGCAGGGGAAAGGTTCCCTCTGACAGACCACCAGGGGGTGTCGGTACCAACATTCCCACTGGAGGTGGAGTCTGTGCTGGGTTAGCAGTGAAGGGGAACCTTTCACATGTAGGTCCCATCTTTGGTGGTGGTTAACCCTCACCTGAGGGTCTATTTCCATTGATTTTTAGAGAGCATGGAAGGGAGGGGGAGAGACATGCATATACATTAGTTGCCTCTCACACGGACCCCGATCAGGGCCGGTGATGGAGTCTGTAACTGAGGTACACGCCCTTGACCAGAATCGAACCTGGGACTCTTCAGTCCATGGATGATGATGCTCTATCCACTGAGCCAAACCAGCCAGAGCTAGGTCCTATTTTGATGTGGCATAAAAATTTCATAAAATCAGCCAAAATCGGTTTGGCTCAGTGGATAGAGTGTCAGTCTGTGGACTGAAGGGTCCCAGGTTCGATTCCGGTCAAGGGCATGTACATTGGTTGTGGGCACATCCCCACTAGGACCCTCCAGTCCATAGGCCAACGCTCTGTCCACTGCACCAAACCAGCTAGGGCCTCCATTCCTTATTTTTGATTCGGTAATGCTGGAAAGAGGAATTAAGGATCCAGGAATTAAAAGGGGCAATCAGGAAATAGTATTTGGGGAAATAATTTCCTACATTCCTCTATAATGATCTCTGTTCTCTACTGAACAAAGTACTGGATTGAAAATTACAGACAACCATGAAAGTCACGTTCCCACCCCTTTTTAAAATAGGTCTCATTGTCGCTAACTGAGCCTGCTGACCTTTTTGGAGCACAGAAAAGCCTGGGATGTGAAGGGACAGGAGACATCTCCCAGGTACGTGGGAATGAATGAAGCAGGTGGTGCAGGTTACAGGGCCAAGCATCAGGGAGAAAGCTAGACCTTGAAATGTGGTTTGGGAAGCGCTGCCTGAATGGGGATGATTTTGAGAAACCCAGGTTAATTTCTCGTCACAGAGACCCTTCCTGCTCCGCTCTGATCTCGCTCCTCTGTCCTCTAAGGTTCTCCTCTGCTGCTGCTATCTTCCCTGGCATTTCTGATGAGTCCCAGATCTCCCCGTGGCTGGGGAGGGTCTGCGTGATTTGAATGGTTTTGGTAGATGTTCATTCATGAAAGCAGTATTTATTGAGCACCTAGATGTGCCGCCCGCTGTGTGCGGCTGCACTGTGTCCTGGGCATTGAGCTGGGAACTCCACATGTGATTTGGGTGGTCTTCAGGATGCCCAGGAAACTGATTACTACGTGGCCCCCAATCCAAGGTGCTGGGCTTGCTTTCCCAAAAGCATAGATTCTTTGTTTCTTCTTTCATTATCACTAATTATAAAAATGTCAGGCTCTAGCCGGTTGGCTCAAGTGGACTGAGCATTGGCCTGCAGACTGAAGGTCCTGGGTTCAATTCCAGCCTCGCAGTGGTTCTCAATCTTTCCTTTTTTTTTTTTTTTTTAAAAAAAAAAAAAAAAAATATATATATATATATATATATATATATATATATATATATATATATATATATATATATATATATATATATATATATTATTGATTTTGTACAGAGAGGAAGGGAGAGAGATAGAAAGCTAGAAACATCAATGAGAGAGAGTCATCGATCAGCTGCCTCTTGCACACCCCCTACTGGGGATATGCCCGTAACCAAGGTATATGCCCTTGACCGGAATCGAACCCGGGACCCTTCAGTCCCCAAGCCGACGCTCTATCCATTGAGCCAAACTGGTTTTGGTGGTTCTCAATCTTTCTAATGCCACGACCCTTTAATACAGTTCCTCATGCTGTGGTGACCCCCAACCATAAAATTACTTTTGTTGCTAATTCATAACTGTAATTTTGCTGTTATGAATCGTAATGTAAATCTCTGTGTTTACCGATGGTCTTAAGTGACCCTGCTAGGGGTTCTCAACCCACAGGTGTGGGCAACAAAAATAATGTTATGGTTGGGGGTCATCACAACACGAGGAACTGCATTAAAGGGTCACGGCATTAGGAAGGTTGAGAACCACTGCTCTAGGGCATGTGCCTTGGTTGCAGGATCAATCCCCGGCCTTGATCAGGGCATGTATGGGAGGCAACCAATCAATGTATCTTTTCCACATTGACGCTTCTGTTTCTTCCCTCCCTCCCACTCTTTCTAAAAAAAATAAAAAAATAAATGGGAAAATATCTTTGGGTGAGGATTACCAACAAAAATGTTAGATGTGATGGCAACCAAATATAGAAAACATTGAGACAAAGAGAGGAGGTGGGTTAGTGGGTCTTGGGGAGTTTCCATGGGCTCTTCCTTTTTATGTGTTCACGTTGTTAAGTCAGTGTGTGAAGGCAGTGAACCACCACGAGTAAAAGGGGGCTGTGTGTTGCCCTGAAACCACAGGTTTTAAACAGAAAGAAATTCACGAAAAATTCCTTAAGTTCTTTATCGGAGTCTTGAGTCTGATCATCAGGAAGTTGAGAACGTCAGCTCAGGGCGCAGGGGTAAAGGAACCCCCAGTAACGGTTCTGGTTTGAGAGGGGAGGGTCAGCAAATGGGGCCACTACAGAGCAGTCTCTTGGCCTAGGAGCCCTTTTCTATGGAAACGGAACTGAGGCCTCTGGGTTTCCAGCCCATTCAGGCAGAAGGACCAAATTCTGCGGCTTCTGACCTGTGTCCTCCACGTTACGGCTGAAGTTTAAACCAAAACCGGGCTGTCAGTGGGGCCTGGAGGAGGGACTGATGGCGTCTGCTCAGTCTGTGTTAGTGATTCTGGGTGGCCAGTCCCTCATCTCTCTAGTCCGCTATCATCTGCACACGGAAAGTGCTGGACGTGCATTCCTGAAGGTGTGGGCAGAACAAGGCAGAGATGGGAGAGGGCGTGAAAACCCTGGCAGGAACAGAACACAGCCAGACCGTTCTCGGACCGTGAACTCTGGTCTCGGATGTTTATGTTAGAGGTGAGTCAATGCCAGTGGTGCAGACTGAACATCCTGTGCCGTGGACACCTGATCTTAGCGAACTCCTGTCTTCCCGACTCCAGAGCCTGCCTGCCAGCCCACCTCACCTTCTGTCACCCCAGAACCTCCACCGACTACATCCTCCTTTTCCCCTATCTGTTTTGCCTTCACCCATTCCAGTGACTTCGGCCATTTCTTGTGTTCTAAGTGCACTCACCAGGTGTCCACAGCTTCCCCATAACCCTGAAGCCATCACCCCAAACCCTACCATCCCTGACCACGGCCTGTGTCCCAGCTGATGCACCTCATTCTTCTCCCTCCCCCACTCTGTGCCCGTGTTCATTGTGGCTCATCCTGTGATTGTACTTGGAACATGTTCCCACCCAGGACCACACTGACAACCAGGTTTCCTCTCCGTCTGTGTCCACAACTTCCCGGGCATTAAGATTTCGGAATCTCTCCCGTCTACCCTCTCAGGCCCGTTAAGCCCCCATACCCTCCTCATTCCGTTGACCCTCTTCTTCACTCCCTATCCCCTCACACACAATAGCCTCCATATTTTCAATGTCCATGCACTCTCTTCCCTTTTGTGCCCTTACAGGATTGCACTCTCAAATCTCCCTTTGATTTGTAGGAACTAACATAAAATCCCAGCCTGCATTTTCTAATTCCTCCACATTAGAATAGTTTAATGCATTTATTTACTTCATAGTTCTTCAGTTACTACTATAAGCAACCTTAGAAGATGTCTCATCTTGTAGGAGAGTGTCCATTGTTGTTTTGTTTCCCATTTTTTTTATTAAGGTATTGTATGTGTATATCTTACCATTGCCTCCCCACTCCCATACATGTCCTCCCCCCCCCCGCCCCCCGTTTTCCATCCATTGGTTATGCTTATACATTGTTTTAAAAATATATTTTTATTATTGATTTCAGAGGAAAAGAGAGGGGGAGAGAGAAACATCGACGATGAAAGAAATATTTTTTGGCTGCCTCTTGCAGGCCCCATACTGAGGACCGAGCAGGCAACCCGATTATGTACCCTGACCGGTAATCAAAGTGACTTCTTGTTCATAGGCTGATGCTCAACCACGGAGTCACATGGTTGGGTAGTCTCCATTATTACTTGATTTTTTTATTTATTTTAATTCCAGTTTTCCTATATAAGTTTGCCCTGGCTGGTGTGATTCAGTAGTTAAGTGTGTCTGGCTGCTGAAACGGGTTTGGCTCAGTGGCTAGAATGTCAGTCTGCGGACTGCAAGGTCCCAGGTTCAATTCCAGTCAAGGGCATGTACCTTGGTTGCGGGCACATCCCCAGAAGATGGTGTGCAGGAGGCAGCTGATCGATGTTTCTCTCTCATCGATGTTTCTTGCTGTCTCTCTCCCTTCCTCTCTGTGGAAAAATCGATAAAATATATAAAATAAAATGAAAGAGTATCTCGGCACCACTAAAGGTGGCAGGTTCGATTCCCAGTCAAGGACACCTACCTGGGTTACAGGTTAGCTCCTGTAGGTGTGCATGAGGTAGGCAACCAATAGATACGTTTCTCCCATCTCACATCAATATTTCTCTCTCACTCTCCTCCTTCCACTCTCCAGAAATCAATGGAGAAAATATCCTTTGGTGAGGATTAATAGCAACAACCAAAAAGTTTTATTTCTGGGACTTTCCAAATTGAAATGTTAGAATAGAATATGGGATTCTATACTTGTTATTCCTCTTTACTGAATTAATTGGGGTGACATTGGTTAGTAAAATCATAATAGATTTTAGGTGTATAATACATCCTATAATATTGTGTTCACTACTTACCTGATTTCTTCATCACTTGTTCAGTCCAAAGCTGCCTGGGACTTTTTCAAATTTGTGCTTTTATGTTCAGAAGTGCTGACCCATCATGCTCCAGTGTACTCCGTTGGTAAGAGTGTTACAGAATTATTAGGCATCCATATTTAGGAAAACGTTTGGTCCTTCAGGTTAAGTTTACCGCAAACAAAAAGTAATTGTTAGATTTTTTCATCTGCTTTTCCTCAACATGTCTGTTACTCAGGATATACTTTATTTTTTTTTTTTTTATTTTTTTTTTTTTAAATATATTTTATTGATTTTGTACAGAGAGGAAGGGAGAGATAGAGAGCTAGAAACATCGATGAGAGAGAGTCATCGATCAGCTGCCTCTTGCACACCCCCTACTGGGGATATGCCCGCAACCAAGGTACATGCCCTTGACCGGAATCGAACCCGGGTCCCCTCAGTCCCCAAGCCGACGCTCTATCCATTGAGCCAAACCGGTCTCGGCTACTCAGGATATACTTTAATTTGAAATGTTTATTTTATAGCTCAGTGGTTCTCTGCATATTTTAAAACTTTGTTATTCCTTTATTTAGAAATTAAGCATTTAATTTTTGTAGGATAGATTACAGCCTACAGATTTTGTGCAAGAATAGCAGAAATACAATTTTTTCTAACGGAGTCTTACTGAGATTCATTGTTACTTGAAAACTTTCAGATATTGTGGAAAAGGAAAACATGAGTTGGTGCATCACTAGTTTCCCTGGTGACTTGAATTAAGAATACTGGTATTACCTACACACATACACAAAACATAGCCTTGGAAAAAGAAATCAATTCATTTGTAATATGGATGGATCTAGAGAATATTATGTTAAAATAAGCCAAGACAAAGCAAAAGAGGACAGTGGTAGTTGCCAGGGACTGGGGATAATACAGAAATTGATGGTCAAATATCAGTTATGCAGAAAGACTTAATTGTGGAATTCCAATTTATTGCATGATGATATAGATAATAATGGATTATATAATTCAAATATGCTGAAAGTACATCATAAGGGTATGGACATGTCAATTTTATTGTTGCAACCCATTTCCTAACATATATTTACTGTTTTGGACCTTGACCTACTACTGGATCTGCAGGAATGGAAAACAGACTGCTGGACAGGATGATTCTTAAAGCTCAGGTTTTAATGAGAAAGATGAAAAGGCACCAAAACAGATCTTTGCTCCCATTTACCTATTTTTAAGTTTTGCACATTTATAACACCAGCACTAGAGAGATGGGAGCAGCAGCCACCCAATACTCTGATCTCTAAACTACTGTGCAGGGAGAGCCCAGCACGGCGTAGAACGAATGGTACACGGCCCCAGAAGACATTTACCTGGCTCTGTTGGGGCAGGAGGGCCCTTGACTTCTTACCTCCATGTATGTGGGTTCCTTCCAGATCTGTCCAGGCTTTACATGACACAATTCTGTTTAATTACCTATAACATAAAATAAGCAACTTAATGTACATCCTTTTTAAAAAATACATTTTTTATTTTTTTACAGAGAGGAAGGGAGAGAAACATCAATCAGCTGCTTCCTGCACACCTCCTACTGGGGATCTGCCAAAACCAAGGTGCATGCCCTTGACCGGAATCGAACCTGGGACCTTTCAGTCCACAGGCAGACACTCCATCCATTGAGCCAAACTTGTTAGGGCTAGAGAACTCTTAAAGATGTACATTGGCTCAGTGGATAGAGTGAGGCCTGTGGACTGAAAGGTCCCAGGTTCGATTCCGGTCAAGGGCATGCACCTTGGTTGCGGGCACATCCCCAGTAAGGGACGTGCAGGAAGCAGCTGATTGATGTTTCTCATCAAAGTTTCTAACTCTCTATTCCTCCCCCTTCCTCTCTGTAAAAAATCAATAAGATACATTAAAATAAAATTTAAAAATCCTCATCCTCTGATGAGGAGAAAAGAATGACTCTAGGACGTGTTTTTTTTTTTTTTTTAGGAAAACACTTGAATTGCTTTCACATGATTCTACTGAAATTGTCACTGTATCTGATAAAAATATTTTAATGAATATTATCTCAAAAAAGTTTAAATAAAAGAAACACATTGTTGCTTTGGCTGGTTTGGCTCAGTGGATAAAGCGTCAGCCTGCGGACTGAAGGATGCTGGGTTCAATTCTGGTCAAGGGTAATGCCCGGGTTGTGGGCTTGATCCCCAATAGGGTACAAGCAGGAGGCAGCTGATCAATGATTTTCTCGCATCATTGATGGTTCTCTCTCCCTCTCCCTTCCTCTCTGAAACCAATAAAAATTAAAAAAAAAAATTCTACAAAAACAACTGCTGTAAAGTGATGGTTTTCTAGATGTTCATATCTTTGATCTCTTTTGCAATAAATAAACAAATAAATAAAAATTGAGTAATTGTCCCAGTGTGGTTATGTTCATCATAACATCCTTTCTACCCTTCAGACCTATTAACATTCCAGCCTTCCATGAGGTTTACACTCTCAAAATCACACCTTCCATATCTTAACAGTAGCATTTTCTGGAATGATTCTTTTATGGTTGGCTTATTTAGAAATAAGTCTTGGGAGTCTTCAGGAGACATGACTGAAAGATACCAAATGAAATATCACACACTACACAAAGGTGAAAACACTTTAAATTCTAATGTACGAAATTAATACTGATTATAGGGCTTCAGCAACATGGCAGGATAGGAAGCAACAAAACTTGCTCCTCAATGGAGAAGCGAACTTGGTGACAGTTACTGACCCAGCAGCGTTTCATGGAGCACAATTAAACCACAGCAGTCCCAGGAGAGTAAGACAAGAATCAATTCAAAGAAGAAAGATAAGATGCTTATATCTGCCTCCAATAAATGCAAATTCTCCCTGACACATCATGGAAATATTGTGAGACAACTCCTACTTTGAAGATAGTATCTTCAAAGCAAGTTCATAAAGCCTGGCATGGTGGCTGTTCACCTAAATCTCAACAAAGACCACAAAGCATATAAACAAACAAGAAAACATGGCATATAAATAAGCCAGGAAAATATAACAAATCTCCCCAAATTTGCTTTAAAATACTGGTAAAAGGAATCTGGGTGGACCAAGATTGCGGCATAGGTGAACGTGGGTACTTGATGCCTCCCACAACCACATCAAAATTACAACTAAAATACTTAACAGTCACTCAGAACCACCTGGAAACTGGCTGCTGAGAGTCCTAAAACGAGAGCAGAAGCAAGCACACTGAGTCTGGTAGGAGGCCGAGACGCAGAACGGGATGGCCTGACACCCACCTGTGCTGTTTTTATCGGAGGGAGACAGTCCCTGCCGAGGCGGCGGGTGAAGGTGAAGAGCAAGCGGGTCCCAGCCCCACCCCAGGGTCTCAGAGCTGGGAAGAGAAGTCCCCTAATTTGGGGCTGTAAAAACCAGAAGCGATTGAGGCTGCCGGGAAGCCAGGTGTCCCCTTTAAAGGGCCAGTACACAACTTACTTGGAATCCACCCCTATAATGGAAAATATGGGGAGCTGAAGTGTCTGGCACTGGGGCAGGTGTTTGGGGGCGGCTTTCTCCCAGATCGGTGGGCTCACAAGGAACATTATGCCTCGCTAGGGCATAATTACAGGGCTGACTGGCAGCCGTGGCTGAGTCCCATCAATCTGGTTCAAATTGTTTTCTCCACCTGAGTGATCCCGAGACCCCGCCCCATACAGTTTGCAGCCCCACCCAAGCTGTTTGCAGCTCGTCACAGCTGGTCCTCACAGCCAACTGGCATGGAGGCCAATTCCTCCCAGTGACACCAACAGCAATCAAGGCTCAACTACCAGACTGTGCACACAGCCCACACAGGGGCACACCTCAAGTGCCCAGCCCAGGTGACTGGGGAGGCTGAGCCACTAGGCCCTACAGGACACCCACTATATTAGGACACTCTACCAACTCCAGGGCACATAGCAGCTTTATCTAATCCACATGTGTCAAACACAAGGCCCTCGGGCCAAATCCGTCCCACCAGGCCTTGCAATGTGGCCCGCACCGCGCTGTCATCACTGCACTCCGCTGCGTTTCCATCACAATGACAGTTTATGACTGTTCAGTAAACCATTCGGCCCGCGATTTAGGCTGGATTTTAGATTTTGGCCCCTTCTCTGATTGAGTTCGACACCCCTAATCTAATCCATAGAAACTAAAACGGAAGCAGCTGAAATGTGGGAGACAAACACGTCACACATGAACAAATGGAAGAAAACTACTGGATAAGGTTATACGGTTACTCAGGATCTTCATGAGAGCTTCAAGGGAATTAGCGGGACTTTAAAAGTTCTTAGAATGTCAAAAAACATCAAAAAAGGACCAGTAAGAACTTAAGCATACTCTAACTGAAATAAAGAATAATGTATAGGGACTCTGCAGTAGAGGGTTGCGAGAATCGAATCAATGGTTTGAAATATGGGAAAGGAAAAAACATCCAATCAGAAGAACAAAAAGAAAAAATAATCCAAAAATATTAAGATAGTTTAAGGAGCCTCTGGGACAATTTAAACCACCTGCTGTATTACCTCTGCCCTCCTCCTTGTATTTTATTAAAAGTCAACTTAAAAACAACAACAATATTAAATAATATTGAGAGATCTATTAATTACTGACCAAGAATTCAAAATGTTAAACCAGGAGGTCACCGGATTCATTTCCAGTCGGGAGCACATGCCTGAGTTGCAGTCTTGATGTTTTTCTCTCTCATTGACATTTTTAACTCCCACCCTTCTTTCCTCTCTCTAATGCAAATAAAAACATTTTTTAAAAAAAAAAAAATACATTTTATTGATTTTTCAGAGAGGAAGGGAGGGAGATAGAGAGCTAGAAACGTCGATGAGCGAGAAACATCGACCAGCTGCCTCCTGCACACCCCCCACCGGGGATGTGCCCGCAACCAATGTACATGCCCTTGACTGGAATCGAACCCGGGACCTTCCAGTCTGCAGACCGACGCTCTACCACTGAGCCAAACCGGTTTCGGCCAAATAAAAACATTTTTTAAAGAAGTGTCACAACACAAAAAGGATATTATATGATAAAAGTGTAAATTCAACAGGAAACTATAACAATTATAAACATGGATACACAATCTCAGGGCTCCCAATGCAGGAAGAGCACACAAAAGAACTAAAAATAAATAAAAAAAAAGATAGCCAGACAGTAGTAAGAAAGCTCAATATCCCAATTTCAACAAAATAAAAACACCCAAGAGGCTCAAAGGGGACAATGGGAGTAAAAAGGGGACATACATAATACTTTTAACAGGAAGTTGTAATACTTTCAACAATAAAGATGAAAAATAATAAAAGCATGTCCTCAGATGAAAATTTAAAAAATGAGTAGAACCCTAGGCCAGTGGTCGGCAAACTGCGGCTCTGTTGACTAATGAGTTTGGCTTAGTGGATAGAGCGTTGGCCTGTGGACTGAAAGTTCCTGGGTTCAATTCCAATCAATATCCAGAGTGGGGTGTGCAGGAGGTAGCTGATCAATAATTCTCTCATCACTGATGTTTCTCCCACTCTCTCTCTTTCCCTCCGAAATAAAAATAGATTTCTAAAAAATCATTATATACAGAATTCAAAGAAATAGAGCAAAATGCAAGATACAAAAACAACACAAAAATTACTTCTCATTCTACACAGTAATAGTAAATAATCTGAAAAATTAAGGATATGTTGACTAACAATAAAGTCAATGACTATAAGACACTTAGAAGTTAAAATAACTAAAAACACATCCCACGGTCCTGAGTTGAAATACTTAGTATTATAAGCTGTCAATACTACCCAAGGTATTCCACAGATTCCAAGTAATCCCTAGCAAAATCCCCAATGACACTTGTGGCAGATATAGAAAAAGTTTTTCTTTCCTTCTAAAATTAACATAAAATGTTACAGAACATCAGAAATCCAAAACAATCATGAAAAGAATGTGTAAGGTTGAAGGCATCAAACTTCCTGGTTTTAAAACATATTCTAGCCGAAACCGGTTTGGCTCAGTGGATAGAGCATCAGCCTGAGGACTGAAAGATTCCGGGTTTGATTCCGGTCAAGGGCATATACCTTGGTTGCAGCACATCCCCAATGGGGGGTGTGCAAGAGGCAGCTGATTAATGTTTCTCTCTTATCAATGTTTCTAACTCACTATCCCTCTCTCTTCCTCTGTAAAAAATCAACAAAAACATATTCCACAGCTAGGCATAGAATAATTAAGCAGAATAGAGAGCCCAGATACAAATTCTCATGGATAAGGACAGATGATCACCTGAGAAACCCTCAAATCAAAACATCTGAAGGTGAGTGTTTCTAAAAGTAGCGATGAGCAAAGGAGAGAAACAGATGCTACAAATAGAGCCATCATGGCCCTTAGAAGAGGAGTCAAGGCACTGGGCACACACCTGCATCTGCAAAGAGCAAAAAGTCAGAGGATATACCCCTGCCTGAGTGGTCACTGCAGGTGAAACCAGAGCTAGGAGCAGAAATGGTACACAATGTGTGGCAGCTGTGGTCTAGCAGCCAGCATCACCAAGCAGAAAACAAAAGTACTGACATGAGCACCTCCCCTCACAATCCTAGAGCTCCCGGAGGACCCTGCAGCAGGGGAAGTGTGTGGAATAACAGTGACACTCTGAGCCACTCTGAGGACCAGTGGAGCAAAAATACTTCTCCCTCACCGGCAGGTGTACAGTGGCTAAATCCAGTGAGGTGTAGAGCTAAAGAGGTGTAACAGCTGAGGTCTGCCAGCTCCATCACTGGGAAAAACAAGACCATAAATGCAGAACCAACCTCTCCCCGACACAACCCATGACAACAGAACCCAATAGGGCAGCCTGGGACACCTCAGAACAGCACTGGGAACTTGTGGGGCCACAACATTCCCCCACGAAGATGAAACCATTAGACACGGGTGACCTGGAAAGTGGGCATTCCCCCCTCCCAGGGAATACAGGGCCTTTTCCACAGCCAAGGCAACAGCATCCAACAGAAGTCTCAGCAGTGCAAGCCAGAGAAAATAAAAGCGTGTGCCTCGGTGCTACCTATTGGAAAACAAAAGATCTCTACAATCAACCTGCTAAATACTAAAGTGTCAAATACTTGTTTTCAGTCCCCACCCCAGAATCTGCTTATTGATTTTAGGGAGGGAGAGAGGGAGGAAGGAAGGGAGAGAGGGAGAGAGGGAGAAAGGGAGAGAGGCAGAGAGAGAAACATTGATGAGAAAAAACAATGATCAGTTGTCTCTCTTAGATGCCCTAACCAGGGATCACACTCAAAACCTACATATATGCCTTGACCAGGAATCAAAGCAGCAACTTTCCAGTATATGAGATGGTGCCCCAATCAGTTCAGCCACCTGATCGGGGTTCAATTTTTAAAAAAAATATTTTAATTTTTAAAAAATATATATTTTATTGATTTTTCTTACAGAGGAAAGGAGAGAGAGAGAGAGCTAGAAACGTCGATGAGAGAGAAACATCGACCAGCTGCCTCTTGCACACCCCCTACCAGGGATGTGCCAGCCACCAATGTACATGCCCTTGACCGGAATCAAACCTGGGACCTTTCAGTCCGCAGACCGACGCTCTACCGCTGAGCCAAACCGGTTTTGGCTTAAAAAAATATTTTATTGAATTTTACAGAGGAAGGGAGATAGAGAACTAGAAACATTTATCAGCTGCCTCCTGCACCCACCCCTACTGGGGATATACCCAAAACCAATGTACATGCCCTTGACTGGAATCAAAACCGGGACCCTTCAGTCTGCAGGCCGACGCTCTATCCATTGAGCCAAACCGGTTTCGGCTCAATAAAAAAAATTTTTTTTTTTTTAAAGAGCATTATTTCATTTCCAAAAATACCCAAGCAGAGAAATTACCCATCAAAGACAATAGAATAATGACGGTAACAAAATAGTTCAGGAAGAAAATGGAGAAACTGCAGCAAATAAACTTGACATAAAAATATGAGATTTAGCCCAACCATTGTTGCTCATTGGCTGACCTCCCAGGAGGTCAGGGTTTGATTACCTGTCAGGGCACATGCCTGGGTTGCGGGCTTGTTCCCCAGTAGGGGACATGCAGGAGGCAGCCAATCGATGATTCTCATCATTATTGTTTCCTTCTCCCTCTCTGAAATCAATAAAAATATATTTTAAACTATTATCAAGCTGAAACCGGTTTGGCTCAGTGGATAGAGCGACGACCTGTGGACTGAAAGGTCCCAGGTTCTATTCCGGTCAAGGGCATGTCCCTTGGTTGCAGCACATCCCCAGTAGGTGCTGTGCAAGAGTCAGCTGGTCGATGATTCTCTCTCATGGATGTTTCTCTCTATCCCTCTCTCTTCCTCTCTGTGAAAAATCAATATATATTTTTTAATAAATAAATAAAATATTATCAAGTCAGCTCTGACCCATGTACTCAATGTATTATCAACAAAGAAATATTTTCGCTTATTGGTCTCTTCACCGGAACTTACCAAATATTTGTGCATATTATGTGAGTTCTATGTGCATGTTCTTTTCAAAAAAAAAAAATATATATATACTTTTTGATTTTTAGAGAGAGAAACATCAATGAGAGAAACATCCTGCACGTCTCCTACCAGGAACCAAGCCCAGTCCCTAGCATGTGACCTTTTGGTTCCTGGGTGGATGCTCCACTGCGGAGCAACACCAGCTAAGCTATCGGCATGTTCTTTTATCTTGGTTGATAAAAAAAATTTCATGTCACTGGATCATGGTGAGATGGAATTTAAATAAAGATGAGAAGGACTGAGGGAAGGCCCAGGTTGAGTTTGAACAAACAAATGTCAGACGGGACAATTCGGTCAGAATATCAGCAAGTCGGGGCATTTCAAGAAGGACGAACACAACCAACTGAGAATATGACTTTACCTGAGAAACAGCCACTGTTGAACCCCGACTTCTTCCTCCTCTTTGGGGCTTCTGCCCCAGGCGACGAGAATGCTCAGCAGTGAATATGATGAAAGTATGCGGTTTATCAACATAATATACCCCTTTTCTGGGCCTTAACCATACACAGTGTTGTGGAGCGAACTTAAGTAGAGACCACTGGAGTCCTGACCAAATTAAGATTTAGGGAGCCTATAATTGCTGCCTGGTGACTGTTCTCTCTCCACGCAGGGAGGTCAGAGAGCAGCCCCGACCCTTTGTGTAGCATATTAATCACATTAATCACATCCAGTTCTTGCAGAGTAAGCAACCCAAGACAAAAGTTTTCCCAAATAATGTCAGGGCCATGATATTGACGACCATGTTATTTACAGGGTTATCCTGTTCTTTTTTTTTTTTTTTAATATATTTTATTGATTTTTTACAGAGAGGAAGAGAGAGGGATAGAAAGTTAGAAACATCAATGAGAGAGAATCATCCATCAGCCGCCTCCTGCACACCTCCCACTGGGGATGTGTCCGCAACCAAAGTACATACCCTTGACCAGAATCGAACCTGGGACCTTTCAGTCCTCAGGCTGAGGCTCTATCCACTGAGCCAAACCGGTATCGTTTTTTTTGTCTTGTTTTTTTTTTTTTAACACTTTATTTATTAATTAAATATTTTTTCATTGTTTTTTTACAGAGAGGAAAAGAGAGGGATAGAGAGTTAGAAACATCGATGAGAAACATCAATCAGTTGCCTCTTGCACAGCCCCTACTGGCGATGTGCTGGCAATCAAGGTACATGCCCTTGACCGGAATCGAACCCAGGATCTTTCAGTCCGCAGGCTGTCGCTATATCCACTGAGCCAAACCGGTTTCGGCAGGGTTATTCTGTTCTTCAGAAAGCTGACAGTGTTCTATCTTGCAAGGCTATTTTGTGAGGTGCAACTGGGAAGGGGCCATGAGACCCTATGTCCAGGCCTGGCCCGGTGTCAGCACTGACAACCCTATCTGGGGCACAGCCCACGGACCCTCCGGAGTGCTCAAAAATTCCCATTCTCTTGCCCTGGCTGGTTTGACTCAATGTCAGCCTACGGACTCCAGGGTCCCAGGTTCGATTCCGGTCAAGGGCATGTACTTTGGTTGCGGGCACATCCCAGGTGGGGGGCAGTGTGCGGGAGGCAGCTGGTCGATGTTTCTAACTCTGTCACTCTCCCTTCCTCTCTGTAAAAAGTCAATAAAATATATATTTAAAAAAAATTCCCACTCTCTAACAACAGGCTTGATCTCACCACATGGAAAAGACGTATCTGCTACTGACTGCCCGGGGAGGGAGTCAGGGGCAGTAAACAGCAGTCAGAAACTGAGTTTCCCTCCTTTTCCTTCAAACCTTCCTCTCACGTGCACACACCAGCGGTGGGAGCCCTGGCAGAGCTGACGCCCCCCTCCGGGTGTCCGGCGACACCGCGGGGGACCGGAGAAGCCGCAGCACTGGGCCGAGGAGGACCCGGTGGCTGGGGACGGGGGCTGGGGGGGGGGGGGGGGGGGCCCAGGCCAGGGGTGGGGTCGTCCGAATCCTCGGACCCAGGCGGGGACTTGGCAGCTGCGGGTGGAGGAGACGCCCCAAGGCCTGGGGGGAGCGGGCCCACCTCGCGGAGAGGTCCATGGCCCCTGAGGGGCGGCAGTGTCGCCAAAGGACAGAAAAGGGAAACGCGTGGAAAGACGGTCACACTAAGGTGAGCAGACGTCCCCGGTTTTTAACAATTCGTCCCGCGGCGTTTTAAAAAAGTCCCGATTTAAAACTTTTCTAAAACGCCGCGAGATGGGACGTCTGCTCACCTTAGGTTACCACAGACCGACCGCTGAGGGCGGGGAGCAGCCTGAGGAGCCATTGTATTTTATTCTTTTCTCCCTCCCCACCTCCCTCCCAGCCGGGCTCCCTCCTCCCCCTCCTGAGGAGCCATTTTAAACCCCAAGGGGAAGTGCGCGGGCCTCCGAGGAGGCCGCCTCCCTTGACACGGAGGGCGGGAAGGGGACGGTTATGAAACGCAGAACTAGAAAGACCAACTCACGCTCCGCAGTGCGACCTTCGCCGTCTCTCCCAGCTTCCGAGCTCCTACAAGATGGCGGCGGAGGGAAAGGGGCGTCCCGGGGGCCGGGCTCGCGCGAGGGGCGGGGCTTCGAAACGGTCGCGCATGCGCGGCTACCCCCTGCAGGTGAAAAATAATGTGCGAAGCTGCGTGGCCTGCGTGGAGTTCAGAGGCGTAGTGAGGAGCCACGCATGCGCAAGCTCAGGAACCAACCAATGAAAACCCGCGCAGAGGCGGGACCGGGCCTCAATCAAGCTTCCGCTTGGTTTGCCGCAAAAGAAAACTCACCCTGTGGGGGCGTGGCCTGAGGGGAGCTTTAGGGCAGGGCCAAGAGGCTGGGCACGCGCAGTAGCCGCAACGAACCAGACCTGAACCTGCGTGGGAAGCCGACTGGGAAGGGTCTGAGCTTCCAAAGTTCCTTTTTCGGGTAAAGAAATGCTCCTCTGAGGAGCGGCTGTCGCCATGTCCTCGGCCGCCGCCCGCTAGGGTCCGTTTGCGCCGGTCCTGTCGGCCACGTCCCGCGCGATGGCGCGCGCTGCGGCCTCGGAAGGGCCGGTGCCGGACAGGAAGGGGCAATTCCTCTGCCGGAAGTCACTGAGCGGCCAGGCCGCGAGCCGGCTTCTCGGTCGCCTCGTGGGCCTCCATGTCCCGGCTCTGTCTGTTTTTCCCACACAGATGGCCAAGTGCCCGACTTCTCCGATGGCGGCCGCGCTGAAGTCCTAGATGGTACAGAGTCTCCGAAGGAGAGAGGCGAGGCCCGAAAGGGCTTCTCCTGTTCTGGTAACTGCGACCACCGCTACATCTCCAAGAATATCGCGCGTGTGTGTGTCTCCCCAGCCTCTGCTGACCTGCTGGCCAGGTCCGACATGGAAATTATATTATCCGTCATCCTGGAAGGCAAGAGCAGGGCCTTCCAGCGGAGAGGCAAGCCGCTGATGGTGCGCCACAGAACCAAGGACGAAGTTGACCAGGAAGCCGCTGTGGATCGATTCTGGTCAAGGGCATGTGGTTGCAGGCACATCCCTAGTAGGGTATGTACAGGAGGCAACTGTTCGATATTTCTCTCTCATTGATGTTTTTAACTCTCTATCCCTCTCACTTCCTCTCTGTAAAATGTCAATAAAAAATATTTTTTTAAAAAGTCAGGGCTTCCACATGGGTCAGCTAACTCATACCTAT
This sequence comes from Pipistrellus kuhlii, assembly GCF_014108245.1. Lineage (NCBI taxonomy): Eukaryota > Metazoa > Chordata > Mammalia > Chiroptera > Vespertilionidae > Pipistrellus > Pipistrellus kuhlii. The sequence continues at coordinate 156,754 of NW_023425575.1, forward strand.
GAAATGTACACAGTCCATGATTAGAGCTCTCACTATAGTAAAATTCTCTGTAGAAAAGGCTCTTTCTGATCCAAAGGTAGAGATGAAATAACTTTCCCAACCCTTTACTTTCATGCTGTGTCTCATTTGGACAGTATACGTAAAGGGTTTTATTTTCCTAATCATTTCAGCTACCCTGTGTCTTCTGGTTGAAGCATTTAATTCATTTATGTTTTAAGTGATTATTGAGAGGTAGGTAGCTTTTTAAAAATATATATTTTTTACTGATTTTTTTTACAGAGAGGGAGAGGGATAGAGAGCTAGAAACATCAATGAGAAACATCAATGAGAAACATCGACCAGCTGCCTCCTGCACACCCCCCACTTGGGGATGTGCCCACAACCAAGGTGCATGCCCTTGATCGGAATCAAACCTGGGACCTTTCAGTCCGCAGACCAATGCTCTATCCATTGAGCCAAAGCAGTTTTGGCGGTAGGTAGCTTCTGACATTTTTTTTTTATTTTTTTATTTTTATTTTTTTTAAAATATATTTTATTGATTTTTGTACAGAGAGGAAGGGAGAGAGAGAGCGAGCTAGAAACATCAATGAAAGAGAGTCATCGATCAGCTGCCTCTTGCACACCCCCTACTGGGGATATGCCCGCAACCAAGGTATATGCCCTTGACCGGAATCGAACCTGGGGCCCTTCAGTCCCCAAGCCGAGGCTCCATCCATTGAGCCAAACCAGTCCCGGCGCTTCTGACATTTTTAAATTAATACATTCACAGTAAGAGACTTCAGCTTCCCATGGACATCAATGGATATTTCTCCCAGACAGAAATCAATAAGGAAAAAGTGGTCTTAAATGACACATTAGACAAGATGGATTGGATGTTACAGCAGAGATTTTCAACTGTAGTGTCATACGCAAAGTGGTGTGCTGCAAGAAATTTTAAAACAAGCAACTTCTATTTAGTAAGTAGCACAGACTACAATATCCATAGAATGTCTAATAATATACATGACAACAGGCAACACAGTTAACAGCTGTGTGGTGTGCATGAATCAAAATTATACATTTGTTTTGGCAAACTGGCAAAAAAGAAAAATTTATATATATATATATAGACCTCTGAATTTCAGTAGTTCGTTCTTATGTGCCATGAGAGAAACAATGTTGAAATCTCTGACTTAGAGCTTTTAACCTCATAGCACAAGAATACGCACTCTTTGCAAAATGAAGACTAGTATACCCTCTCTCCCAAGGGACAATGTCTGCTTTATTTTCCTAATGACCATGTGAAAAAAAAATCAGGAGAACATCATGCTGAGTGAAATAAGCCAGTCAATGAAAGAGAAACACCACATGACCTCACTCATTAATGGATAATAAAGAACATTATAAACTGATGAACCAAAAGATATAGAGACAGTAAAGCAACAAGCAGACTGTCAAATTACAGCGGGGAGAGTAGAGAGATCTGGGGAAGATAAGAGATCAACTGAAGGACTTGTACACATGCATGTAAGTACAACCAATGGACACAAAACTCTGGGGAGGGAGGGCATCTATGGGGGGGGTGGGGGTGGACAATGGTATATGTACACAGATAATAATTTAATAAAAAAATTTAAAAAAAATACCAAAAACTAAATTAAAAAATCATATTTTACATCAATATACTTCCTCCATATTACTCACTACAGTACCAAAAAATGGAATTAAAGTCTAGCTGATATCAAATTCCTATGGATGATACAGATCCAATAGTTTGTCCAGAACAAAACAAAACCATTAAGTCCCTGGTCCAGATAATGAGACTAGAGACAAAGTCAGGAGATTCTTATACGCATGAATGCTCCATGGGATGTCAGGAAGTAGAGTAGAAGAGTAGCCAATATCTAGTTCCTTTCATCATTGTGTGATCCTTTGGGTTGGCCCATGCAAAGTATCTGATATTACCACCTTGTACAAACTTAAAACAGTATATTGGAAAAGAAATGAATATGGGCTTTCATTTCAACCTCTACTTACCTGCTGTCCCTGGAACTTATGGTGATGGCTTGAAAAACACTGCAAGGACAACTAATGCCTATAAACATACCCGTGATCATGCTGTGAACATACAAAACTTTTGATGCAAAATAATATTCTTCAACTGCAAATCTGCCATGGTCTTGGGTTCCTCTAGAATAACCAACATTCAGCTACATTCGTATAATTGAGAATAAAATCAGTTTTATGCCAGTTGATTTTTTTTAAAATAAAATATATTTTATTGATATTTCACGGAGAGGAGGAAGGGAGAGAGATAGCTAGAAACACTGATGAGAGAGAAACATCGACCAGCTGCCTCTTGCACACCCTCCACCAGGGATGTGCCCGAAACCAATGTACATGCCCTTGACCGGAATCGAACCTGGGACCTTTCAGTCCGCAGACCGACGCTCTACCACTGAGCCAAACTGGCTTTGGCTATGCCAGTTGATTCTAACCCCCCAAAAAACTTAATGAGAACACTGAGAACTTCTTAAGGATATCAATGAAAGTCAGGACAAGAAAAATCATTCCAGTTATTAAGTACACAGAACCCATTTTATTGTATTCAAAAAATTAGTAATATTCAAAACTTAAGAATCCAGTATAAAAATAGAAAGGTGGGCTTCCTACTTCATGAATGTAAAGATATATATATAATATATATATATATATATATATATATATATATATATATATATATGTATGTCAACTTCTGATGTCAGTTACAACATTAGTAAAATTCCAAACTACTGAACAGAAGCTAGAGGGGCCTGAAGGGTTGATGTGGAGGAGGAAGAGGTTTAGATGCCACTGTTATAACACAGAGAAGAAAAAAAGATGGGGCTATAGAAACATCAATGATGAGAGGGAATAACTGTTTGGCTGGCTCCTACATAACCCACGGCTGTAACTGAGTCCCCAACTGGTGCCTGGGCCCTGACCAGGAATTGCACCCTGGCCTCCTAGTTCATACGTCCAAGCTAAACCACTGAGGCAAGTCAGCCAGTGCTTTCTCGCATTTTCTTCAGTGTAAGGCTTTCCTCCACTATAAGTCTGTGATATCCAGTAAACTTTGAGCTATAGATACAGGATATTGCACGTGCTCTACATTTGAAAGATTTCTCCAGTATGAAGTCTCTCATGTACAATAATACATGAATGGCTTTTAAAGGTTTCACAACATTTTTCACATTCACAAGGCTTGTTCACAGACAGAATTCTGTGTTCAGCAAGTTTTCACCTCTGGGTCAAGGACTTATGAGGCCCCTCATGTCTGTAATACTTCTCTCAAGTATGAACTCTCCTGTACAACAAGGCAGGAACACTGATTAAAGACTTACATTTTTTACATTTATAAGGCTCCTCTCTGGTGTGACCTCTCTGCTGTGCTATAAGGTTTGAGGAGCTGCCAGTGGATGTGCCACATTCACTTCATTCATGTGGCTTCTCTCCAGGATGAACTTTCTTATGCTTAGTAAGTTGAGAGGACCATCTAAAGATTTTGCCACATTCTCTACATTTATAAGGCTTCTCTCCGGTATGGACTCTCTGATGGAGATTATGGGACGAGGAACTTCTAAAGGCTTTGCCACATTCTCTACATTTATAAGGCTTCTCTCCAGTATGAACTCTCTGATGTATGTTAAGTCTTTCGGGCTCATTGAACGCTTTGCCACATTCTCTACATTTATAAGGCTTCTCTCCATTATGCACTCTCTGATGATAAGTAAGGTGTGAGGACCGGATAAAGGCTTTGCCACATTCTCTACATTTATAAGGCTTCTCTCCAGTATGAATTTTATGATGGCGATTAAGTTTTGAGGACTCACTGAAGGCTTTGCCACATTCTCTACATTTGTAAGGCTTCTCTCCACTATGAACTCTCTGATGTATATAAACGGAGTATGAACATCTAAATGCTTTGCCACATTCTCTACATTGATAAGGCTTCTCTCCACTATGAACTCTCTGATGACGATTAAGGGAGAAGGACTGGCTAAAAACTTTGCTACATTCTCTACACTTATAAGGCTTCTCTCCAGTATGAACTCTGTGATGCCGATTTAGTTTTGCGGAATTACTGAACGCTTTGCCACATTCTCTACATTTATAAGGCTTTTCTCCAGTATGAACACTCTGATGATTTTGAAGGTTGGAGGAATCGATAAAGGCTTTGCCACATTCCATACATTTATAAGGCTTCTGTCCAGTATGAACTCTCTGATGGATAGTAAGGTTTGAGGGCCAGCTAAAGACTTTGCCACATTCTCTACATTTATAAGGCTTCTCTCTAGTATGAACTCTATGATGCTTAGTAAGGTCTGAGGAGTGGCTACAGGCTTTGCCACAATCTCTACATTTATAAGGCTTCTCACGTCTGTGAACTCTCTGATGATAAGTAAAGTGTGAGAACTGTCTAAAAGCTTTGCCACATTCATTACATTCATAAGGTTTCTCTCCAGTGTGAATTCTCAAATGAATGCTAAGGGTAGAGCACCGGGTAAAGGCTTTGCCACATTCTCTACATTTATAAGGCTTCTCTCCAGTATGAATGATCTGATGCACAGTAAGGTATGAGGAACGTCTAAAGGATTTGCCACATTCTCTACATTTATAAGGCTTCTCTCCAGTATGAACTGTCTGGTGAATACGAAGGGTTGAGGGCCGACTAAAGGCTTTGTCACATTCTGAACATTTATAAGACTTTTGTCCCATATCATTTCTATGATGTTGAGTGTGTCTTGAGGTCTCACTAAAGCCTTTTCCATTTTCTCCGAGTTTGTAAAATTTTGAAATAGTATGAATTCTTCCCATATGTACAATAAGAGATGAATGACATTTAAAGGCTTTGCCACATGCTTTACATTTGTAAGACTTCTCTCCAGGTTGAATTCTCTGATTTACAGTGCAAACTGAAGGCCAAATAGATGTTTTACCAGAATCTGCACATGTATAAGTTTTTTCTCTACTATGGATTTTTTTCTGTCTATTTCGATTGAATTTTTGAATGAAGACCCTCCCCCACAGATTCCATTTGTAAGCCTCCTTCCCAGTATGCATATTCTCTTGTTCATTGTAATTTGAAGACTGCTGAAAAGACTGGACACAGTTACTTTCTTTCAGTGTCTTCTCCACAATAGGAATAACCTGATGTATGTTGTGATTGGACATTTGGTCAATGACTTTTCCACTTTTATAATGGTTCTCTGCAAGCTCACTTGTCCCTTGATTAAGATGTGACTCTTGGTTAAGGTTTTTCCAATGTTCAATGCATTGATAACTGTTCTCTCCATTATGTGTACTCTGGTGATAAGGAGAGATAGAAAGATGTTTAGTGACAGTTATAATTTCATTAAACATGTACACTTGTTCCATAAGAACCATTTTGTGATACTCATTAAACCATGATGGTGGTATGAAAAAAGCTTTCCTAATTTGTTAAAATTAAGGACAAAAAATAAATACAAAACATTGTCAGAGGAAGAATGAATTAATCCTTGTTTAAAAGATTACTGAATAAAAATATAAAAAAAATAAAAAATAAAAGATTACCAAATTTCCCTAGCTGGTTTAGCTCAGTGGATAAAGTGTCAGCCTGTGGACTGAAGGGACCTGGATTTGATTCCAGTCAACGGCACAAAATTGGGTGGAGAGCTTGATCCCCAGTAGGGGTTGTGCAGGAGCCACCCAAACAATGATTCTCTCTCATTATTGATGTGTCTGTCTCTCTCTCTCTCTCTCTCTCTCCCCCTTCCTCTCTGAAATCAATAAAAGTATATTTAAAAAATAATAATAAAAAATAAATAAAAGATTACCAAATTGCCCTGCCGGCATGACTCAGTGATTGAGATTCGATATATGAACAAGAAGATCATGGTTTGATACCCAGTAAGGGCATATGCTGTGGCCACGGGATCAGTTGCCAGCAGGAGGCATGCAGAAGGCAGCCAATGAATGATTCTCATCATTAATGTTTTCCTCTCCCTCTTCCTTTTCCTTATTCTCTGAAATCAATTAAAAATATTTTTAATAAAAAATATCACAAAAAACTGCCAAAGTGAGCACATTTTAATTTTATAGGTACATTATAAATCTATATATTTTAGAAATGATTGACTAAGTTTAATCCCAACCTACATTTTAAACAATTCAAATGATTATTTAAAGAATTCCTATGGCCGAAACCAGTTTGGCTCTGTGGATAGATCATCAGCCTTTGGACTGGGGGGTCTGGGTTCGATTTCAGTAAAGGGTATGTACATTGGTTGCGGGCACATCCCTAATGGGGAGGGTGCAGGATGCAGCTGGTTGATGATTCTCTCTCATCTATGTTTCTGGCTCTCTGTCCCTCTCCCTTGCTCTCTATAAAAAAAATCAATAAAAAAATAGAGAGGGGGGCAAAAAAAAACAACCCAAAAAATCAATAAAATATATTAAAAATAAATAAATAAATAAATAAATTGGCTTTATCATAATGCAAAAAAAAAAAAAAAAAAAAAAGAATTAGTGTGTGATATTCATGTATGGAAAATTCCAAATAAAAAGAGAAGTACTTTTGTAAATAAATAAATAAAGAAAGAAAGAAAGAATTCCTAGTTTTTCCAGGTTCCCTTTCCAAGAATACATTATAATAAAAAATTGTTTACAAACTTCACGTGCACAAACACACAGATCTGCCAATGTAACTGACTTCAAACTGAGAGGTTTCCTAAATGCATAATACACTTGACCTCTTTAGGTAAAAAAAAAAATTATTATGATAACTGTCCTTGATGAGTTCTGTTTATATTAATATTCTCCCTTATTATCATACTCTTCCTCAAATACTTTCATTAAGTGTACATTATCAAAGTAACACCTTTTATATCTTACCAGTATCATTTCAGATAATAAATCTTGTATTCCGGGCTTTGGCATAAAGGCCTGGTTATCTTTAGGTGGCATGGCTGAAAGAAAGCAAATTTTCAGTTTTGACAATCAGGTGAGTGCACTTTGAACTCACCAGCAAGAATTGACCAAATGACATTTTGGAGTACTCCCAAGAGTAAGATTCAACGATAGCTCAAGATAGGTACAATGAAGAAGACTCACACTGAAGGGGGAGAAAGAGTTGCTTAAATTTGCCAATGATACCCTGGGCATACAATGGCAATATTATGGAAACACTTCCAAACCCCGTTTCTTCTGTGGAGAGAGAGAGATGAGGGGAGTGCATTTGTGCATCTTCTATTTGTGGTGGTCTATTAAAGAAACACATATCCCGCCGAAACCGGTTTGGCTCAGTGGATAGAGCATCAGTCTGTGGACTTAAAGGTCCCAGGTTCAATTCCGGTCAAGGGCATGTACATTGGTTGCGGACACATCCCCACTGGGGGGTGTGCAGGAGGCAGCTAATTGATGATTCTCCTCGACGTTTCTAGCTCTCTATTCCTCTCCCTTCCTCTCTGTAAAAAATCAATAAAATATATATATATATATATTTTTTTTTTAAAAAAAGAAACATGTATCCCTTTGATTTCTCTTGTGAAACTTTAGAAAATAAGAGAATAATATGAGTGGTGTGGCTCAGTGGATAAGAGCCTATCGATGGCCGAAATCGGTTTGGCTCGGGGTGGATAGAGCATCAGCCTGCGGACTCAAAGGTCCCAGGTTCGATTCCAGGCAAGGGTTTGTACCTTGGTTGCAGACATATCTCCAGCAGCGGGTGTGCAGGAGGCAGCTGATCGATGTTTATATCTCATTGATGTTTCTAAATCTCTATTCCTCTCCCTCTCTGTAAAAAAACAATTAAATATATTTTTTTAAAAATACACAATAGGTAAAGATAGATTCTTCACCAAGAAGTGTTACAAAAATGGAACAAATACAGGCAAAAATACTAAAAGTAGACCTCATTCATAGGCCATGAACCAAAATGAACTCAGCATGAATTAACAACTAAAATATAATACCTGAAATCATGAAAACACTGGAAGTAAGTATAGTCAATGAAATTTCTCATCACGCTTAAAAATACTGGTTTGCATATATCTTCCTAGGCATAATGAATAAGCTAAAAAATAAAGAAATAAGACAAAAAACAGTAAGTTTGGTATAGCAAAAGAAACCACAAAAACCCAGCATTGTTGCATCCTCAAAAGCTAAAGAGCCAAAATATATAAGGAGCTTGCACAACTTAACACCAAAAAGACAAAAAATATGATTGAAAAATGAGCAGAGGACCTGAATACAAAGTTCCTAAACATGACATAAAGATGCGCAATAGACATATTAAATGATGTTCAACTCATTCATCATTGGAGAAATGCAAATGGACACCACTATGAAATACCACCAAACACCTAACAGGATGCCAATCATCCATAAATCAAAACCCAACAAGTATTACCAATGGAGTGAAGAAATGAGAACGTTGGTACACTGTCAGCAAGATTATAAACACTCTAGAGGCCCAGTGCATGAATTCATGCACAAGTGGTGTCTCTCAGCCTGGCCAGCAATCAGGGCCGATCAGGGCCAGCTGGCCCAGGGGAGGGATGCCAAAAGGTTGGCCGACCAAGGTCATTTGGCTGTGGAAGTGTACCGACCACCAGTGGGCAGCTCTTGTGTTGAGTGTCTGGCCCCTGGTGGTCAGTGCATTATACCAACCAGTCAACCAGTTGCTTAGGCTTTTATTTTTTTTTAATTTTTATTTTTAAAATATATTTTATTGATTTTTCACAGAGAGGAAGAGAGAGGGATAGAGAGTTAGAAACATTGATGAGAGAGAATCATCGATCAGCTGCCTCTTGCACGCCCCCTACTGGGATGCGCCCACAACCAAGGTACATGCCCTTGACCGGAATCAAACCCGGGACCTTTAAGTCCCCAGGCCAACGCTCTATCCTAGGGGTGTCGAACTCAATCAGAGAAGGGGCCAAAATCTAAAATCCAGCCTAAATCTCGGGCCGAATGGTTTACTGAACAGTCATAAACTGTCATTGTGATGGAAACGCAGCGGAGTGCAGTGATGACAGCGCGGTGTGGGCCACATTGCAAGGCCTGGCGGGACGGATTTGGCCCGCAGGCCTTGTGTTTGACACATGTGCTCTATCCACTGAGCCAAACCAGTCCCGGCTGCTTAGGCTTTTAAATATACAGACTAGAAGCCCAGTGCACGAGTCCATGCAAGAGCAGCTCGCTGTCACTTGCCTCCACTCCCCACCCCACCCACTGCTACTGGTACCTCACCACCTTGCCTGCTGCCGCCACTCATTGCTTGCCACCACTCACAGGCCAAGGGGGGAGGGACCGAGAGGTGATTAATGCTCTTCATGGCAACTGGTCAATAAGTTGTTACACTTATGATTCCTGGTCTTTTATTATTTTTTAATTTATTTATTTTAAAAATATATTTTACTGATTTTACAGAGAGGAAAGGAGAGGAATAGAGAGTTAAATACATCAATGAGAAACATCAATCAGCTGCCTCCTGCATGTCCCTCTACTGAGGATGTGTCCACAACTAAGGTCCATGCCCTTGGCCTGAATCGAATCTGGGACCCTTCAGTCCGCAGGCCGACCCTCTATCCACTGAGCCAAACCCCAGTCAGGACCCTGGCCTTTTAATACATATCGATAGGATTCCTACAGCCACTCACAAAACACAATAGAGGGTTTTCCAATACAGGAAGTCCTCGGGTTACATCAAACTCGATGTAAGTCGTTTCCTGATTACATCGCCATCTTCCATTTATTTATTAAAAAAAAAAAAAAAAAGTTCAGTCATTTCGACATATGTATATTATGTGCTTTTTTTTTTTTTTTTTTTTTAAATCATTTATTTACCACAGATTTAGGTCAGGAATTGTTATTTTTCAAAATTTTTTTAACATTTCATTTCACTACTGCTGTGATGTGAGTGACATAGGTGCTTATGTAGGCGGGTTCTAACTTATGGCAAAAATCGCGTTGTTGCACCATAGTAACAGATCTCAGATGTAACCTGAGGACCTACTGTATTTACAAACAAGTACCAGTTAACACAAAGAATACATTTCTGGTGATTTATACAGAGAACACAAATTCAAAAAGATATATCCCCCATATATCCACTGCAGCACTATTTGCAATAATAATGATATCGGACTAGGAAAAAAAGGACTATTTTTATAATGATGCTCTACCATTTGAAATAAAAGATTTCATTTGAGTTGACAAGCAAGGTGCTAAAATTCATATCTCAACTCATCTCCTTCAAGACATGACTCACTATGTGTTTATTCCAGAAATGACACAGTAGCTGCAAATATAACTTCCATGTTATTGAATATAAAACTACATTAACTTTATATAGCTCACATGTTTGAAAGGCAAATACAAAACCAGGTTTGTATTTCAATCCATTGTATTAAAATAGAAACTCCCACTGTATCAACTCAAACATTAAAAGGAAAAAAACAATAAAAAATGCACCCTCAACGGGAAAAACAAAACAAAACACAAGAAGCCACTGGCTGAGAAAATATATTTGTAAAAGTCAACATGGCCCAGCTGACCCGGCTCAGCAATTGAGCTTTGACCTATGAACCAAGATGTCACAGTTTGATTCCTAGTCAGGACACATGGCAGCTGATCAATGATTTTCTCTGATCATTGATGTATCTACCTTTCCCTCTCACCTTTTCTCTGAAATCAATAATATATATATATATTGTATATATATTGTCCACTTGGGAATTCAACCTCAAGAGCAGGAGTTTGATCCCTCGCTATGACATGCACTGACCACCAGGGGTCAACCAGCAGAGGTGGCGGGACTCTGAGGGAGCAAGGGATGGAGGAGGCCAGGATTCTAGGCCTAGGGACCCTATCCAGTAAGCATTTCGTGCACCAGGCCTCTATATATTATTTAAAAACTCAACATGTACAGGACAATTATGCAAATCCACAAAGAAGCCTTCAAACTCAACATGGACAAAACAACCTGCAAAGGTCCAAACACCTTAATGCACAGCACTACAAAATACATACACGTAGAAAATCAGTGTGACAAGATCCTGCACGTCTTATGTCACTAAGGAAATGCACATTATAACAATGGGAAGGAACAAACAGAACAAGCAAGCAACACCCAACCACCATTGAATAGGTCAGAATCCAGAACACTGACCCCACCAAGTGCCTTTGTGATGTGGAGCAACTGGAATTCCCAATCACTGCTGCTGAAAATGCCAAATGCTACAGCCCCTTGGGGAGATGCTAAAAATAATAAAGAAAAAAAAAACACCCTGCGGGTGGAGTAGGAACTCAGGAAGTCATCCTCACCCAGGGAGGCCAGGTTGCTGTAGTTCTCCAACATCACATCCAGGTACAACTTCCGCTGAGCTGGGTCCAGGCACTCCCACTCCTCCTGAGAGAAGTCTATGGCCACATCCCTGAAGGTCAATGGTCCCTGAAAGAAGACACAGTTACCAAGAGGTCACCAGGAGTTCATAATGTCACCCCACATGAAAACAGTGTAAGGGCACTTTGCTCCAATAACATTTTCTAATGTGTTTTCTAATGTTGACACCTGAGGATGACACATGTCCACAAATCCATCAGTACAGATTTTACTTTACAGGAAAATAAACTTTGAAATTAAAGCGTGGACACAGGCATATGCATTTCTGAGTGCTGTGTTTGCATCGTTTAGGGTTAGTGGTGTATCGTTCTCAGCGGGAAATGTCATGCTGATTGGAAGTATACGGACTTCTTCATAAGTGGAAAGCAGACCACAAGGGAATGAAGTTATGCAAAAATACAGATTCCGATCCAGGTTCTGAGATGTGGCTTGTGTTTCCACACGTGTAACAAGCTCACTTTTTACTTGTGATGTCAACGTTTCTGATCCATGTTCTATATTCTGAATACAGAGAAAGTGTAAACACAGAAAAAAATTCATATACAACTTTCAACTAAAAGGGTTTGTTAATGGAATTCAGTTCTCATGGAATAGAACACATAGGAACCACAATCCTAGTTGGAAATTTACTATAAGTAATCTTAGGACAAGATTATTCTGCCTGGTCCTTCTGGTGTGGCTCAGTGTGGCGTGCTAACCCATGTACCAAGAGGTCACTGGCTTAATTCCTGGTCCTGACACACGACAAGGTTGCAGGCTCAATTGCCAGTGTGGGGTGTGCAGAAGGCAGCCAATTAATGATTCCCTCCCGTCACTTATGTTTTTATTTCTCTCTACTTCTCTCGTCGTCTCTGAAATCTATAAAAACATACTTAAAAAAAAAAGCAAAAAAAAAGATGAAATAATGTTAACAATTTAGGCACAGAGATACAAATTTTACAACTATAAAATCAGTATGGTTTAGTGATTGCATAAATCTCATGAATCTATTTGTGTATGATCCACTTTGTGTTTTATAAACATAATACAAAGAGAAACATAAGCATATAAAATAAGGTAGACCTACTGTTTCCTTTGTGTGGTTGTAAATCCTCAAGTGGGGAGATTTTTTTCCACTGACTTTTCATTAGAGGAAGGCAGGGAGGTAGAGGAACAAAAAGGAGAGAGAGGGGGTGGGGGGAATATCAGTGTGAAAGACAAACAGAGAAACATGGATTGGCTGCCTACCGCAGGTACCCAAGAGGTACTTGCCCTGGATCAGGAATCAAACCCTCCACCAATAATCCACACCAGCCTGGGGGAACTAATTTTTCTTACTGGTACATTTGTTTCCAATTTTAATGTATCATTAGTGGAGAGCTATGTTGTAGAAATTTAATAAAACTGAACATATATTAATAATATCATTCTTGGAAACTTTCTAGAAAATATAAAAAAATGGTAATATAGGGTATGTCTCTCATGGGAATATAAAATATAAGGAAAATGTAAAGAATCAAGGCCTGATTAAAGTTCCCATGCAAAAGCCAATGATCTGCAGGAAAGAAACGTAAGTCTTTCATTTTCCAAAGGAAACCCAAACTAAGAAGAACATTTCCAGATGTGAAGTGATGGCCTTTGCACAACTTTCATTTAATCGTTATTACATCCTTGTTACTGAGAAAGGGAAACTATAAACTCTACAGTGAGGGGAGCACCTTTGCCACGTGAACATCAGGTGGACTGAGCAATGGGCGTCAGGTGACTGACGCACATACTCAGAAGGTCAGTCACCATTGCCGTGACATCACTGCCAAAAACACATCAATAAATAAATAAATTTGTGGAATTGACCACATATAAACATTAATTTTTGCAAGTGTCAATCCCCCTGTACCTCTCATGTTCTATAAGCTAATAGTACATTTACCTAGCAAGTCTTTTGTACTGATCTAATGAGGAAGTCTCTTCTAAGAACTTACCCCCTTTTTTTTTTCTTTAATATATTTTATTGATTTTGTACAGAGAAGAAGGGAGAGAGATATTGCAATAGATAGAAACATCGATGAGAGAGAGTCATCGATCAGCTGCCTCTTGCACACCCCCTACTGGGGATATGCCCGAAACCAAGGTACATGCCCTTGACGGGAATCGAACCCGGGACCTTTCAATCCCCAAGCCGACTCTCTATCCATTGAGCCAATCCGGTTTCGGCAGAACTTACCCTTCTTTTCAGAACATTCTTAGCTACTCTGAGGAGTAAGATGTGTATCTTCTTACCCCTGATTGAGAGCTGACGCTGCAGCCTCTTAAACCTAAAACCCCTATTTGCCTTCTTTACTGATACCTGAGCCTCTGACCCCATCCCAGAAGGAATGTTAGACATGGCTGCCTTCCAATTTGATCTATCACAAAAGGAATATTTTAAGTTAAGAGCCACTAATTAAAGGTAGCAATGCTTCCTGACCGTGGGAGGGTGACAAAATGAATGCAGACAAAGCTCTGGGACAAAAGAGGGAATTATAGGCCGGCCAGTATGGCTGAGAGGTAGAGGGTTGACCTATGAACCGGAGGGCAGGTTTAGATTCCTGGTCTGGGATCCCTCCATGTTTCAGACTCCATACCCAGTGCCGGATAAGGTGCAAGAGGCAGGTGATCCATAATTCCATAACCTAATTGATGTTTCTATCTCTCTCTCCCTCTCCTTTCCATTCTGAAATCAATAAAAAAAAATATTATTTTTAAAAAGAGAGAGTAAAAAATCAGAGAAACACAAAAAAAGAGAGAAATATAGAAACTTCTGACATTGACTATGAAGAATAAAGTAATGAAGAAAGGGGGGAAAAATAACTGGCAGACACAAGAACATGAGAAATAAATAAATCACCAGATGTTAGAGAGAAGCAATCATAGCCTCTGACACAGAACACATCTGATACCTGAGAAGCAGCCATTTGTTCCTGGTCCTGATCAGGCTCTCGGTTGTTTCCTCAGATGTCAGTATGTTGAGGAGTTAGAATATGCCTTCAAAGACGTCAGCACAGCCCTGGCCGGTTTGTCTCAGTGGACAGAGCACTGGCCTGCGGACTGAGGGGTCCTGGGTTCGGTTCCGGTCAGGAGCATGTACCTTTGTTGCAGGCACATCCCCAGGGGAGGTGTGCAGGAGGTGGCTGATCGAAGTTTTTGACTCTCTATCCTTCCTTCTTCCTCTCTGTAAAATCAATTATATATATATATAAAAGACGTCAGCACAGCATCTCAATCAGTTCACCTCACACTCACTATCAGAAGGAACTGGAATACAGAAAAGGCCACCCATCCTGTCCTCGGTCAAGGGAGAGAGTCAGCAACAATGAGCTCCTACATGGAGACCACACTGTGACTGTGTTTTTCTGTGTCTTCATGTGTCTCTCCTCTCAAAGACTTCCACAAACTCCTACAGAAATGAGAACGTGAACTGCTGTCCTGACCCCCCAAACGAAACCGAGCACCCCCTTACCTCCGCTGAGCAAAGCCTGCTCCCACTCTCACAAAGGCGTCCTGCAACGCTCCTGCTAATCCTGTCCCCACCTTCCATCACCCGGGGCACCTCAGTGACCAATGATGCCCCACCCAGAGCAGCTGTCCTCCTCCACGGGGGAAAGTGCATCTGAGAGCATTTCTTACAGCTCCTCAGGGGATCTGAGAAGTTCCAGAAGATTTACTTCAGGATATTCTTAAATAATAAATTAAGTGAAGTGTCACTCAGAGAAAAGGTTAATCCATGGAGGAAACCACACACACACTCACCACTAAGCACAGTCACAAAGCTGAGGCTTCTAATATTCCTTGAAAAAGCATCAGGTAGTTACGGACTTAGGTCACTTCCTCGTTGCCATCCAGGATGACAAGGGTCCCAGGAGCAACAGACAAGTCTCTCCCCTCTGAGTGAGTACGGGTTGCAATTGGAAGCAAATTATTATAAAATCCCCAAGCCTTACACACTGGAGATTTGTCACTCTCATTCAGACTTGTAAAAGGCAACTCAGGTGTTAAATTCACTACAGAAAGCCGTGCTCGGGTGGCATGCTCCCCGCTGGGCTTGGACCTGAGAGTCAGGGCCAGCCTGACAGGTGAGCGGACTGAGGCAGGGAGGGAAGTGAGAGAAAAAGACAGGAAAGCGGGACCGGAGGACGGCGGCAGCTTTATTCACTGCGCAGTGGCTTTTACACACAAACACGGAGTGGGAGGGCCGGGAATGGAATGACTCTCCGCTCCTCCCAATCCTGGAGATGAAGCAGGAAGCCAAATTCTCGGTAAATATTCACAGAATTCCGATGGGCCCCGGAAGGTCGCTCTCCTGCTGACAACAGAAAAGTGCCACCTCTTCCGGGGACACCGCGTTCTCCCCGAGCCCACCCCCTGGCACTGGCCCCCTGGCACTCAGACCTGATTAATGGGGGGCCTGGGAAGGCGGGCGCAGACCCCCAGGCCGGGCCATCCGGGCTCTTTGGGCGGGAAGCGCCGGGCGGGGGAGGGCAAAGGCCGGGAACCACTGACCAGACCTCCAGCCCCGCGGGGGCACCGGCGGCCCCGGGAACGGTTTTCCGCGGGAAAACCACGCGGCGGGCGGGCCCACAGCCACAGGCGGACAGACCGCGGGCCGGGCCTCAGTTTCCCTCAAAGGAACACGGCGCCTCCACTGCGCAGCCCCGGGACGCGCACTCACCGCCGGGAGGGGCTCCGGGCGGGGCTCCCACACGGACTTCAGCGCCCGCAGCGCCCTCAGCCCGCCCTGCGGGGAGGGGCCGGGAGCAGCGGCTTTAAAGCACAGACACCGCCTCAGGGAGCCGCCACCGGCCCCTCCGCAGCCGCTTCCGGCTGCCAGGACTGCGCATGCGCCTCCCTGCGTGGGGCGGGGCCTGAGTGGAGCGGCTCTGCGGTAGGGGTGGGGCCAGAGGGAGGGGGCGGGGCGGAGCCAGGGGGCGGCCTGAGCCCCTCTCCTCCTCCCACAGGGACAGCCCTTCCTGGGGGAGTTCCCGTCATTGTTGGGGTTTGGCTGGTGGCGCGGCTGTGACAGGATTCACAAGGAGAGAAGAGACAGGAGCAGAGAGGGCGGGGATTTTGCTTCTTTAAAGGGAGGAGAGGGCCCGGTGCCCTCTGATGGCACGAGGCTCCCCACATAGACGGGCTGTTCTTCTGTTAGGGTGCCAGCGAGTAAAGGCAGCTGTGGCAGAAGCAGAAAGAGGGGAGGAGGAATCTGGAATTCACACAGAAGTTTCCAGATCCCAGAGACTGTGCTCAGAGCTCCTGGCTGGCCTGCCCTTCAGCTGCACATGCCCCAGGGAGGTGTCTTTCCCAGGATCTTCACAGGCCGGGAACACATTCTCACAGGGAAGTCACAGAGAATTCCAAAGGCGGGCAGATTGGGTTTCAAACCAGACACTTTATGCCTCCGATTTGCCTAAGTCCTTAGTGAAGACGGGGAGGGGAAGGGCCACCTGCTCTCTCAGTCCCTCCCTGTCTCCCCATCTGAATGGAGAGGCAGCTTGAGTTAGGGAAGCAGGTGGATGGGGTTCAGAGACAGACCCAGACATCCATTCATGTTTAGGCACCTGATGAGCTAAGGTCCCATCCATCACAGCGGGGAAGAAATTTTAATTTAAGTGTTTTTCAAGGGATAAAAATTTCTGTTTGTAAGTTGTGGTCCTTCAAGTCTTTGTTTCTGGGAATGCATTTTCAAATGAATATTTTTACTTTAGTAGTCCCTATAACCTAAGTTGATGGGATGTTGATATTAATGTAAAATATCTCCTGTTAGTTTTCCTTATATCTAGGAAACAATACAATTTTAAAACATATTTGAAACAGTTATAAGAATAACATATGTTTTCTTAGTTTATCACCATTTTTTTTATTTTGATGATTTTTAAGTATTTTCATTAATATAGGTATTCATTCAAGTTTTTTAAAAAATATATTTTTTTTGCAGAGAGGAAGGGAGAGGGATAGAGTTAGAAACATCGATTAAAGAGAAACACTGATCAGCCGCCTCCTGCACTACCTCCACCAAAGATGTACCTGCAACCAAGGTACATGCCCCTGGCCAGAATCAAACCAGGGACCCTTCAGTCTATAGGCCAATGCTCTACCCACTGAGCCAAACCGGTTTCGGCTCATTCAAGTTTTATAACTATTTATTTTAAAGATACAATAAAATATCACCCCTTAGTATTGCCAAAAAACACACCATATATAATAAACATAAACAGATAAATATAATCCATTCTACAAAGATGGTGAAAAACTTACACACTGAAAATGACACAATTCTGAAGAAAGAAGATACAAATAAACTGAAAGACATTCCTTAATATGTCCAAGTGTCTACACCAGTGGCTCTCAATCTTCCTAATACCACGACCCTTTAATACAGTTCCTCATGTTGTGGTGACCCCCAACCATAAAATTATTTTCATTGCTACTTCATAATATAATATTGCTACTGTTATGAGTCTTTTTCTTTTCTTAAAAATGTTTTGAGTTTTTTTTACAGAAAGAAGGGGAGAGAGCTATAAACATCCATGAGAGAGAAACATTGATCAGCCGCCTCCTGCACACACCCCCCAGGGGATATGGCCGCAACCAAGGTACATGCCCCTGACTGGAATCGAACCGGGACCCTTCAGTCCGCAGGCCAACGCTCTATACACTGAGCCAAACCGGTTTCAGCAACACTAGGATATTTTTAGGTCAAGAATCATTCATTCTGGCCCTCGCTGGTGTCACTCAGTTGATACACCATTGGCTCAAGGATTGAGAGTCCTAAGCTTTGATTGTGTTAAAAGGGATGATTCAGGTGAGGAGTCACAAGAAAGATTCAATAATGTTGTCCTAGCCAAGGAATAACTGACAGTTGGAACCTCATCACGATGTGCCATGATTGTGGGTTCGAGCTCAGGCTGGGGCATATCCAGGGGTCAAAAATGAACAAGAAGGCTGAAACCGGTTTGGCTCAGTGGTAGAGCGTCAGTCTGCGGACTGAAAGGTCCCAGGTTCAATTCTAATCAAGGGCATGTACCTGGGTTGCAGGCACATCCCCAGTGTGGGGTGTGCAGGAGGCAGCTGGTCGATGTTTCTCTCATCGACGTTTCTAGCTATCTCTCTCCCTTCCTCTCTGTAAAAAAATCAATAAAATATATATTTTTTAAAATGAACAAGAAGAAAGGAATCTTTAATTGTGCAACATTCTGTGTGGTGGCAAATCCTCTGTAATGTAACCCCAAAAAGGAGTACCATTGATCAATATCCAATGATTACATCTCCCTTTATACCCACAATAATTTTTACCACAATACGTGTTAGTGAGCATCTCACCATGGATATTTCTATCTCTTCTTCTCCCTAAATCTGCAATTTTTTTTAAATTTAAATATATAAAAATAATCAAATCTTTTTTAAAAATATATTTTATTGATTTTTTACAGAGAGGAAGAGAGAGGGATAGAGTTAGAAACATCGATGAGAGCGAATCATCAATCAGCCGCCTCTTGCACATCCCCTACTGGGGATGTGCCCGCAACCAAGGTACATGCCCTTGACCAGAATCGAACCTGGGACCCTTCAGTCCACAGGCCAACGCTCTATCCACTGAGCCAAACTAGTTCGGACAGAATGTTATGATTGTATTTTTTGCAGAGGGAGAGTTAGAAACATCGATGAGCAGGAAACATTGATCAGCTGCCTCTTGCACACACCCCACTGGGGATGTGCCTGCAACCAAGGCACATGCCCTTGACCAGTATCAAAACTGGGACCCTTCAGTCTGTAGGCTGACACTCTATCCACTGGGCCAAACTGGTTAGGGCAGACTGTTATTTTTTAAAATATACTTTTACTAGAGACCTGGTGCATGAAATTCATGCACGGTGCAATACCTAGGCCTGGCCCTTGACCACAGTGCAAGGATTTGGCATGGAAGGGCCCCCATGCATGCCCTGTTGTGTGAGTCACTGCACCCAAGTCCTCAGGTGAAGATGCTGTGAGCACAGCCGGACACCGCAGGCCAGGGCACAGCGTGGCTTCTGGGCCACCCAGGTGGGCAACTCGCTCTCTCCTGGCCAGCCTCACAGACTGGCTCCTGTGTGAACCCAAGGGAAGCCCTGCAGTCCCAGCAGCTGGGAGAGGCTGCACAGCTGTGGGGCGGCTCCTAATGGGTGCCAGCATCTGAGCACAGGGGGCTTCCCTGGAGCATGGGCCCTGGTGTCAATGTAACAGAGGGAGAGGGACTTCATTGGATACCCTGCATTCTCACCAGACCTGAGGACCCAGATAGCTGGCAAGAGGTCTCAGAGCATCACTGATGCCCACGTTTCACGCTGCCACCTAGTGGTCAGCACATGTCATAGCAAGCAATGAAACTTCTCTCCAGGGAACTATTTCCATATTAGGCTTTTAAATATAGAGGCCAGGTGCACGATATTCGATCACAGGGGGAATGGGTTCCCTTGGCCAGGCCCTTTCCAATCTGGTACCCTTTGGGGGATGTCCGACTGCAGGTTTATGCCTACTCTTTTAACAGATGACAGGTCCATTGTTGTTTCTTTCCATGCTTAAACTCATTGGAATTAGTAAGTACTCAAAGTGTGTATACATTTTGGGGGCACATCCTGCATATCTCTAGTCAGTGGTGAAAGGAACCAAGGGCCAGTTTGGAACCCCCAGAAAGGGAACATTGCTCACTGCCCACACATCGCCCCACTCCACTTTCTACCTTCATGGACAACAAAAGAATCAGTGTTTTCTCTCATTAACTCAGAAAAGCACACCCTGTCACCCGCTGCCTGGCAGGTGTGTGATAGAAAGCGAGGCTCAGTCAGGGCAGGCTTCGTTCATGGGAACCAGCACCCCAAGTGCATTCTTCTCTGCAGTTGCCCCGACTCTCCCGCCATGAAGAACCTCCTTGTCTCCTCTGGGTTCCCAATCTCAAACAATGGCTGAAGGAACCTCAGCGAGGGCTGCTCTGCGCCCACCAGGTGTCTGTCAGCACCTGCTCTTACCTCAGCACCTGCATTAGCCCCATGGAGGCAATTTCATCACCGCACCAGACTCCTTGGGAACAAGGTGTCACCATTCCACCCTCTCACTGTCCTATCACAGGCACCCAACCTGATACCCAGACACGCCCCAAAGGACGTGAGCATCCTGGGGTCGACGGAAGTGGAGTGGAGGGGCAGGGGAAACGTGTGTGCACCATGGTCCGGGCACGCATGAGTGACAGGGCACTAAGGGACATTCACACATGATGGGGAAGGAGAGTATACACGCACCAGAGGCCTCTGCAGATCCAAAAACCCGCAAGTCACAGCCAGGAAGATGTCAACCTGGTCCCCTATGGTGGCTGTCCCTGTGACTGCATAGCTTCGGGGCCAGGTGGCAGCATGGGGACCAGCCAGCAGTGATGGCGAGGGCGGCCTCCTGAGAGGGGTCCACTGATGACCGGCATGTCTAGTCACAGGGGCCGCCGCCACCACAGCCACGTTGTCACCTGGCTCTGTGCTACCTCTGTCCCTGGCCCTTGGTGCAGGGAGCCAGGCTGGCCACTCCTCTAGGGCCAGGTGCAATCCGAGGGCAGGATCTTCCCACAGGTCTCACTGGAAACAGTTCAGGAAGGGTGTTTCAGGGTCAGTGGCAATGAAGGGGGTGTGTGGCATGGAGGTGGTACCTGGGCTTGTTAACTTACACAATGTGTTTTGTACCACAGCATGTGTTGGTGGCTGTAAGCGGTGCCAAGCAAAGCCTGCAGCCAAGCTGAAGCAGTGCCTGAGGGCCATCAGGAGCACTCACAGCCACTGCCATTGGGCACCACCTACCCCGCCCTTGTCCCAACTCTGGGCAAGCAGCAGTATCTATCAGGAGCGCTCACAGGCACCAACGCCGGAACTTACACAGGAAAAGAGGGAGCAATAGAAATATCAACGATCAGAGGGTATCTTGAATCAGCTAGCTCCTGTATGCCCCATATTGGAGATTGAGTCACCAACCAGGGCCTGTGCCCTCACCAGGAATTGCCCCCTGACCTTGTGGTTCATAGGTCGAAGCCAAACCACCAAGGAATGCCAAGCAGTGCTTTATCACTATTCTACAGTATAATGTTTCCTCCACTATAAACTTCTCTGTTATTCAGTAAATTATGAGCTGTGGGTACAGGCTCTTGCACATGTTCTCAATTTGTAAGGTCTCTCTTTAGTATGAAAGTCTCTCAAGTACAGTAATATAAAAATGCCTTTTAAAGACTTTTCTACATTTTTCATGTTCAGAAAGCTTCTTCCCATTTAAAATTCTGTGATGTTCATTAAGTTCTCACTGTTGGTAAAGGATTTAAAACTCTCCTCACATTTGTAATGCTTCTCGCCAGTATGGACTCTCTGATGTGCTGAGAGATTTGAGCCATTGCCAAAGGATTTGCCACATGTCCCACACATATAAGGCTTCTCTCCAGTATGAACTCTCTGATGGTAAATCAGGGCTGAGGAGTGCCTGTAGGCTTTGCCACATTCTCCACATTTATAAGGCTTCTCTCCAGTGTGAACTCGCTGATGCGTGGTGAGATTTGAGGACCAGCTAAAGGCTTTGCCACATTCTCTACATTTATAAGGCTTCTCGCCAGAATGAATTCTCTGATGTGAAGTAAGAATTGAAGCCCGGCTAAAGACTTTGCCACATTCTCTACATTCATGATGCTTCTCTCCAGTATGAGTTTTCTGATGATCACTAAGGGTTTGGGATTGCCAGAAGGCTTTGCCACATTCTCTACATTTGTAAGGCCTCTCTCCAGTATGAACTCTGCGATGATAAGTAAGGGATGAAGACTGCCTAAAGGCTTTGCCACATTCATTACATTTATAAAGCTTCTCTCCAGTATGAACCCTATGATGTCTAATAAGGGAAGATGAATCACTAAAGGCTTTGCCACATTCTCTACATTTGTAAGGTTTCTCTCCAGTATGAACTTTCTGATGTCGAATCACGTTCGAGGCATGGAAGAAAGCTTTACCACATTCTCTACATTTATAAGGTTTATCTTCAGTATGAACATCTTGACGATTAGTAACACCTGCATGGCTAATAAAGGATTTGCCATATTCTCTATATTTATAAGGTTTCTTTCCAGTGTGAATTTTCTGATGATTAGTAAGGGTTGAGGGCCAGCTAAAGGCTTGGTCACATTCTCCACATTTATACAGCTTTTCTCCAGTATGAACTCTCTGATGTCGATTAAGGGTTGCAGACTCACTGAACGCTTTGCCACATTCTGTACATTTATAAGGCTTCTCTCCAGTATGAACACTCTGATGACGATTAAGGGAGGAGGACTGACTGAAGGCTTTGCCACATTCTCTACATTTATAAGGTTTCTCTCCAGTGTGAATTTTCTGATGACTACTAAGGGTTGAGGGCCAGCTAAAGGCTTGGTCACATTCTCTACATTTATACAGCTTTTCTCCAGTGTGAACTCTCTGATGTCGATTAAGGCTTGCAGACTCACTGAATGCTTTTCCACATTTTGTACATTTATAAGGCTTCTCTCCAGTATGAACACTCTGATGCCGATTAAGGCAGAAGGACTGACTAAAGGCTTTGCCACATTCTTTACATTTGTAAGGTTTCTCTCCAGTATGAACTTTCTGATGTCGAATCATGTTTGATATGTGGAGGAATGCTTTACCACATTCTCTACATTTATAAGGCTTATCTTCAGAATGAACACTGTGATGATTACTAAGAACCACATGGCTGTTAAAGGATTTGTCATATTCTCTATATTTATAAGGTTTCTCTCCAGTGTGAATTCTGAGATGAATACTAAATGTTGAAGGCCGGCTAAAGACTTTGCCACACTCTGAACACTTATAAGACTTTTCTTCTATATAATTTCTATGATGTTGATTATGTCTTGAGGACTGACTAAAGCCTGTTCCATTTTCTTTGAGTTTGCAAAATTTTGCTATAGTATGATTTCCTCCCGTATGTACAATAAGAGATGAATGACATTTAAAGGCTTTGCCACATGCTTCATATTTGTAAGTCTTCTCTGCAGTGTGAGTTTTCTGATTTAGAGTAGAACTTGAAGGCCAATTAGATGTTTTATTAGAATCTTTACATTGATAAGGTTTTTCCCCACTATGGATTTTTTCCATTATATTTAGATTGAATATTTGACTGAAGACTCTCCCACATGGATTCCATTTGTAAGCCTCCTCCCCAGCATGAATATTATCCTGTTCAGAGTAATCTGAAGACTGCTGAAAAGATTGGACACATTTACTTCCATTGTACGTCTTCTCCACAATAGGAACAACCTGATGTATGTTGTGATTGGACATTTGGTCAATGACATTTCCACTGTTATAATGGTCCTCTGCAAGCTCACTAATCCGATAATTAAAATATGACTTCTGCTTCAACTTTTTCCAATGTTCAATCCATTGATAGTTGCTATTTCCATTATGTGTACTCTGGTAATAATGGGAGATATAAAGACCTTTAATAACAGTTATAATTTCATTTTAACTCATTTCATAAGAACCATTTTGTGACATTTATTAAACCAAGATGGTTGTACAGAAAAAGTTTTCCTAATTTGTTAAAATTAGACAAAAAATAAAAACTAGTACAAAACATTAACTGTCAGAGGAAGAAGAATGAATCTTTGTTTAAAAGACTACCAAATTTCCCAGCCACATGGCTCAGTGGTTGAGCTTTGATGTATGAACAAATAGGTCATGGTTCTGTTCCCATTCTGGGCACATGCCCTGGTTCCAAGATCAGCCCACAGTGGAAGGAATGTAGGAGACAGCCAATGAATGATTTTCCCATCATTGATGTTTTTCTCTCTCTCGTCCTCTCCCTTACTCTCTAAAAAATATATATATATATATATTTTAAAATAAAAAGTATCATAAAAGATTGCTAAATTGAGTACATTTAATTTTACAGCTACAGTATAGATCTACACATTTTAGAACTGATTAAATGAAAATTTAACGCCACCCTACATTTTAAACACTTCAAATGATTATTTACACTGCGGATTGTGAATTCCTAGTTTATTCCGATCCCCTTTCCAAGAATACATAACAGTAAAAAGTTGTTTTTGACCATCATGTGCAAAAACATACTGATCTGCCAATGTAACTGACTTTAAAGTGGGAGGTTTCCCAAATGCTTAATATACTTGACCTCTATAGGTAACAAGAAATTTATTATAACTGTTTCAGATTAGTTTTGTTTATATTAAAATCCTCCCTTCTCATCCCACTCTTCCTGAAATTTTAAGGCTTTCATTAAGTGTACATTATCAAAACCACACCTTTTATATCTTACCAGTATTATTTCAGAGAATAAATCTGGTATTCCAGGATTGAGCATAAAGGCCTTGTCATTTTCAGATAACATAGCTGAAAGAAAACAAATTTTCAGTTTTGATAATCAGGTGAGTGCACTTTGAAGTTAACAGCAAGTATTGATCAAATGACATTTTTAATTACTCCAACAGCCAGTCAAGAATTCAAAGAAGCTGAAACCGGTTTGGCTCAGTGGATAGAGCATTGGACTGCGGACTGAAGGGTCCTGTGTTTGATTCCGGTCAAGGGCACGTTGCGGGCACATCCCCAGTAGGGGGTGTGCAGGAGGCAGCTGATCGAAGTTTCTCTCTCATCGATGTTCTGGCTCTCTATCCCTCTCTCTTCCTCTCTGTAAAAAATCAATAAAATATATTAAAAAAAAGAATTCAAAGAAAGCTCAAGATAGATACAATGAAGAAAACTCACATCAAAGAAGAAGAAAGAGTTGCTTACATTTGCCAATGATACCTGCTCAAACCCTCTGGCACACAATGGCCATATTATAAAAACACTCCCAATTCCCAGTTTTTTCACTGGAGAGACAGAGGGATGAGGGAAGTGTGTCTTCAATGATATCCCTGTTTTGAAGAACATGTATCTGTTGTGCATGACACAGTGTGGAAACAGAATGATGATAGTGCATGTGAGTACCCTGTAGTGGCTGTTACAGAGAAACAACGAGCCGAAACTGGTTTGGCTCAGTGGTAGAGGGTCTGTGGACTGAAAGGTTCGATTCCGGCCCAGGGCATGTACATTGGTTGCAGGCACATCCCCGGTGGGGGGGGGGTGCAGAAGGCAGCTGGTCAGTTTCTCTCTCATTGACGTTTCTAGCTCTCTACCTCTCTCCCTTCCTCCCTGTAAAAAAAAATCAATAAAATATATATTTAAATAAATAAAAAAAGAAACAGGGGAGAATTCAACTAGGAAATTAAACATATAACTAAACAAAGAATACAGATCCTGAAAACAGTGTTGACTGAAAGTACACTTTGTTCTACAGATGGTTATTATTTGTTTCCTTCTATAGAAAGCATGTTCAAAAGCCTGCTTGTTTATAATTCTGGAATCTCAACAAAAGATATTAAGTTATGCAAAGAAACAGAAAAGGCCCTAACCGGTTTGGCTCAGTGGATAGAATATTTTTACTTTAATTATATAATATTTTGGTGATATTATTGTAATTTTATTTCTCCTTTTTAGCTTTACGATATTTAGTTCCACTCTTTTTCAGGTAATTAATACATTTCCATTAATGTAGTGCACATTTGGATACTTTTATTTTGTGTTTCTGACAGTATACTTTTTCTGTTTTTTTTTTTTTTTTTTTAATAATATACATTTTATTGATTTTTTACAGAGAGGAAGAGAGAGGGATAGAGAGTTAGAAATATCGATGAGAGAGAATCATCGATCAGCTACCTCTTGCACACCCCCCACTGGGATGTGCCCTCAGCCAAGGTACATGCCCTTGACCAGAATCAAACCTGGGACTCTTGAGTCTGCAGGCTGACCCTCTATCCACTGAGCCAAAACAGTCAGGGCTGTATGTGTGTGTGTGTGTGTATGTGTATTTTAATGTCTAAAGCTATATGGTTAACTAATCTATAAGATAGATGGCAAGAACACACATTAGGTAAAGACAGATTCTTCACCAAATAGTGGGAGGAAAAACTGAACAGATACATGCAAAAATAATAAAACAAGATCCCGTTCACAGGCCATGAACCAAAATGAACTCAGCATGGATTAACAACTAAAATATCAGACCTGAAACCATGAAAGCATAGGAAGAAAGCATAGTCAATGAACTTTACCATCATTCTTAAAAATACTGGTTTAGATATATCTTCCTAGGCATAACAAAGGAGCTAAAAAAATAAAGAAATGAGACTACAAAACAGCAAGTTTGGCATAAGAAAAAAAACCACCAAGTAACAACAACAAAAACCCAGCAATTCTACATCCTCAAAAGCTAAAGATCCAAAATATTTAAGGAACTCACACTACTTAACACCAAAACTCAGTATGATTTAAAAATGGGCAGAGGAACTGAATAGACATTTCCCAAACAGGACATAAAAGATGCACAATAGACATATTAAATGATGTTCAACTCATCCATCATCAGAGAAATGCAAATGGACACACCATGAAATACCACGAAACACCTAACAGGATGCCAATCATCCATAAATCAAAATATGACAAGAATTACCAATGACTTGGAGAAATAAGAACATTTGTGGTTTATTAAAAATAAAAATAAAAAAGAACATTTGTGAACTGTCATCAAGATTATACTAGTAAACACACATGCACAAAATTCATGCAAGGGACTCAGCCCTTGTAGCCCCTACAAGCTTCGACTGTTCAAAATAATTAGCATATTAGCTCTTTATTATAAAGGATTGGTGCAGCCACTATCAAAACATGATGAAGGATTTTCCAATATTTAAAAACAAGTACCAGGTAATATAGATTCCATTTATGGGGATTTATACAGAGAACACAAATTCAAAGATATAACCACTAATTTATCCACTGCAGTATTATTTTCAATAGTGAAGATATGGAACTGGAAATAAAGGACTATTTTTATAATGATGTTCTGCCATTTAAAATAAAAAACTTCAAGCTGAAACTGGTTTAGCTCAGTGGATAGCGCATCTGCCTGAGGACTGAAGGGTCCCGGGTTCGATTTCAGTCAAGGGCATGTACCTTGGTTGTGGGCATATCCCCAATAGGGGGTATGCAAGAGGCAGCTGATCGATGACTCTCTCTCATTGATGTTTCTAACTATCTCTCTCCTTTCCTCTCTGTAAAAAATCAATAAAATATATTTTTTAAAAATAAAAAAATAAAATAAAATGAAAGACTTCATTAGACTTGACATGTAAGGATACAAAATTTATATCTCAACTCATCTCTTTCAAGATATGACTCACTGTGTTTATTCCAGAAATGACACAATAGCTGCAAAAAAAATCCCTCCATGTTATTGAATATAAAACTACATTATATAAAATTAATTTTATACTCAATTTATAATTAAGAGTATAAATAAAAAATTAATTTATAAAATTAATTTTATACTCTTCACACTTTTGAAAGACAAATACATAACCAAGTTTGTATTTCAATCCACTGTATTCAAATGGAAATTCCCAATGTATTAACTCAAACATTAAAGAAAAAACAGCAACAAATATGGTATCCACAACAGAAAAAAAAGAAACAAAAGAAAAAAGAAAAAAGAAAAGGGATAGGCTGAGAAAATAATTTGTAAAAGTCATCATGGCCAGCTGGCATGGCTCAGCAGTTGAACGTCAACCTATGAATCAGGAGGTCACGGTTCAATTCCTGGTCAGGGCACATTCCCGAGTTGCAGGCTGGATGTCAAGTAGGGTGTGTGCGGGAGGCAGCCAATCAATGATTCTCTCTGATTATTGAGGTTTCTCTGCCTCTCTCCTTCTCCCTTTCTGTCTGAAATCAATATATCAAAGTCAACAGGTACAGGACAATAGAACCAACATGGCTGAAAAGGACCAAGCAACAAAATATACTGAGTGGCCAGATTATTATGATCTCTGAATGCATAATAATCTGACCACTCAGTGTATATACACATAGAAAAATCACTATAACAAGTTCCTGCACGTCTTATGTCACTAAGGAAATGCACATTAAAACAATGAGAAGTAACAAAGAGCAGAGGCAAGCAACACTCAGCCACCACAGAACAGGTCAGAATCCAGAACACCGACCCCACCATACCTTGGTGATGTGGAGCAACTGGAACTCCAATCACTGCTGTTGAAAATGCCAAATGCTACAGCCCTTTGGGGAGACAATCTGGAGGGTTTTATAAAGCTAAATATACACTCATCATGGGGTCTAGTAATTGGTCTCCTTACTATTATACCAAAGAGTTAAGGCTTTTATCTACACAGAAGCCTACAAGGGGCTGTTTATTCATAATTTACAAATACTGGAAGCAATAAAGAGGTCCATCAACAAGTGAATGGATAAATACGCTGAAGCACATACAATAAAGTCTTATTCACTACTATACTATCTAATAAAGAGGTTATATGCAAATTGACCACCACTCCAGCACACAAGATGGCCACCATAAAATGGTCTGCCAGCCTGATCACCCCCTAAACACTCCCCTGCCAGCTTGATCGACACCTAATTGCTCCCTATGTGGCAGCCCAGTAACACCCAACTGCCCCCCCTTGCATCATGCCAGCAAGGGAGGAAAGTTTGGAGGGACCAGGCTTAAAAGGGAGGGCAGATGTGGGGAACCCAGGCCTGCAGGGGAGGGCAATTGGGGGGAACCAGGCCTGAAAAGAGTTCAGTTGGGGAGAACCAGGCCTGCGGGGGAGGGCATTTGAGGATGACCAGGCCTACCAAAGAGGACAGTTAGGAGCGACCAGGCCGGCAAGGGAGGGCAGTTAGGGGCAATCAAACCAGCAGAAGAGGCAGTTAGGAGTGACCAGGCTGCCAAGGGTGGGAAGTTAGGTGTTGACTAAGCCAGCAGAGAAAGACAGTTGGGGGCAACTTCTAGCCAGAAGACATGGTAGAATATTGGGATATTCTAGAAAATGATTTTCTAAAATATTATTTTCTGATAATTCCTTAATTAGTGTAGACAACATGGAATGTGTGCAAACACTGAGTTCCTAATTAACATATATCACAACGCCTTTCTTTTATACACCACAGAATCCTCATTTTTCCCTTTTTTTAAAAAAAAACTAGAGGGCCAGTCCAGGAAATTCAAGCAAGAGTAGGCTGTCCTTCCCCTGGCTGCCAGCACCGGCTTCCCTCCTATACACAGGACCCGGGCTTCCATCGCAGAGGGAGACTCCGCCAACCCTCACAGCTCACTGGTTGGGCCTGGACCTCCCTCTTTGGAACGATCACGGAGCAACCCGATTGATCACCTCGACAGGATGGATTATGGGGACATGGCCGGGTCCCCAACTAATCGCATCGAACCTGTCTTGGATATTGGGGCGTCAGTGGGTGTCATAGCATAGTCCCAGATGGTATTTCCACTGTTTGGCCGTCTTGTTCATTTGCATATTATACTTTTATTATATAGACTATATTTTTATTGCTTTCAGAGAGGACAGAGAAAGAGATAGAAACATCAATGACAAGAATCATCGATCGGTTGCCTTCTGCATGCCACCTATTGGGGGGCGAGGCTACAATCCAGGCATTGGCACCTGACCAGAATTGAACCTGGAACCTTTTATTTTTTATTTAAATATATTTTATTGATTTTTTACAGAGAGGAAGAGAGAGGGATAGAGTTAGAAACATCAATGAGCTGCCTCTTGCACACCCCCTACTGGGGATGTGCTCGCAACCAAGGTACATGCCCTTGAACGGAATAGAACCCGGGACCTTTCAGTCAGCAGGCTGACGCTCTATCCACTGAGCCAAACCAGTTTTGGCGAACCTGAAACCTTTTAGTCTGCAGGCCATGGAGTCTATCCACTGAGCCAAACCAGCTAGGGCACAATTTGTTCCTACAGAACAAATTCTACCACCGAAAGCAGAAGCCCCTCAGAGATCTTAAAATAATAAAGGAAACAAAACCCTGCGGGTGGAGGAGGAATTCAGGAAGTCATGCTCACCCAGGGAGGCCAGGTTGCTGTAGTTCTCCAACATCACATCCAGGTACAACTTCCGCTGAGCTGGGTCCAGGCACTCCCACTCCTCCTGAGAGAAGTCTATGGCCACATCCGTGAAAGTCAACAGTTCCTGAAAGAAAAGACACAGTTACCAAGAGGTCACCAGAGGAGTTCATAATGTCACCCAACATGAAACCAGTCAGACGAAGAGGTTTGGACCTAGGGGGGTATCCTGAATCATCCGATAAGATCACTTTGTCCCAGTAACATTCTCTGATGTGTTTTCTAACACTGACACATGAGGATGAAAGATGTCTGCAAATCCAGGTGCAGATTTTACTTTACAGGAAAATAAACTTTAAAATTAGGGCATGGCCCTAGCCCAGTGGTCGGCAAACTCATTAGTCAACAGAGCCAAATATCAACAGTACGACGATTGACATTTCTTTTGAGAGCAGAAAACCGACTTCTGCGCATGGCCACGAAGTTTCAATCGCACTGTCCATGCGGGCCTGCACGTGATATTTTGCGCAAGAGCCACACACAAGGGGCCAAAGAGCTGCATGTGGCTCCCGAGCCACAGTTTGCCGACCACTGCCCTAGCCGGTTTGCCTCGGTGGAGTGTCAGCCTATGGACTGGTTGGATTCGAGTGAATGTCACATGCCTGGGATGTGGGCTTCATCCCCAGTAGGGAGTTTGCTGGAGGCAGCCAATCAATGATTTTTCTCTCATCATTGATGTCTCTCTCTCTCTTTCTCCCTCTCCGAAATAATTAAAAATATATTAAAAATTAAATTAAATTAAGGCATGGACACAGCCATATGGATTTCTGAGTGTTGCATTAGGGTCAGTGGCGTATATTTCGCAGCGGGAAATGAGATGGTGGGTTGGAAGTATACGGACTTCTCAAATGTGAAGCAGACCACAACGAAATGTAAACACACAGATTCTGATCCAGGTTCTGAGATGGGGCCTGTGTTCCCACATGTGTAACACATGTCCTCACTTTTCACTTGTGATGCCAATGTTTCCACATCATGTGCCATACTTCTGAATACAGAGAAAAAGAAAACACAGAAAATAATTCATATACAAATTCGAACTAAAAGGCTTTGTTAATAGAATTAGGTTCTTATGGAATATGACACTTAGGAACCACAATCCTAGTGGGAAATTTACCATGAGTAATCTTAGAACTAGATTATTGTGGCTGGTCCGGCTGGTGTGGCCCAATGGTTGAGCACTCATCCATGCACCAATGTGTCACTAGTTTGATATGCAGTCTGGACATACGACCAAATTGCAGCCTCAATCCCCAGTGTGGGGTGTGCAGGAGGCAGCTGATCAATGATTCTCTCATCATTGATGTTTTTTCACCTCTCCTTCCCATTCTGAAATCAGTAAGAACATATATTAAAAAAGAGAGAGCAGAAATATAGAAACTGCTGACGTTGACAATCATAAGAAAAAAGGAAATGAAGAAATAAAGATAAAGTACCTGGAAAGGCAAGAACATCAGAAGTAGAGAAGGAGAGGAAGGAGCCCCAGAGGGATGAAGGGGACTGAGAGGGAGGAGGGGTCCTGGTGCACGGAAGTGGCCGTAACATAGGGGGAGGCACTTCAGACAGAGACACTGGTTCAGAAGAGAAGAATTGGGGGGAGTGAGTGTAGGGACAGAAGGGGGGGCTTAGGGATGAGGGAGAAGAGTGAGAAGCAGCACTGAGTCAGCCAGCTATGGGGAACAGGGCAGACTGTAACGGGGCAGCAAAGGGGACGCAGGTGTGGGGAGGGAAAGAGAAATAGATCAACAGATGTTTCAGAAAAAGCAAACACAGCCTCTGACACATCTTTTACCTGAGAAGCAGCCATTGGCCCTGGTCCTGATGGGGTCTGGGTTGTTTCCTCAGGTGACACTGTGTTGAGGAGTCACAGAATGTGCCTTCAAAGGCGTCCGCACAGCCTGGTAATCAGCTCCCTTCACACTCAGTCAGAAGGACCTGGAAATGAGGAAAAGATGACCCCCCTCCTGTCCTTGGTCACAGGAGGGAGTCAGCAGCAATGAGCTCCCACATGGAGACCACACTGTGAGGGGTTTTGTTTTGTCTTCATGTGTTTGCCTTTCCAAAGACTTCCACAACCTCCTATAGCAGTGAGCGCATGTACTCTCAACTGTATCCTCAAACCCAACAAAACACCCCTAATTTCCCCTGAAAAAGCCTGCCCTGGCACCCATGACAGGGCACCTTTAACCAGTTCCCTCCTGGGGCCTGCGAGGCTCCCCCAGAGCTGTTTTCAGTAGCGCTGGGTACCCACATCACACCCAGCACACCTGAGACCTCTGAGCAGTGGGAGGGGGTGGAATCGGAACTTGTACACGTGCAGGTTTCCTCCCCCCTTTCCCAGGAAGTTACAGAGAATAGGTCTTCATGCTAAAGCCTTTGGGAAAAGTTAGCTCCTGAAATGTGCTCATCCAATGACTTCACCATGAATAGAGGGGCCCTGTGGGAACCAAGTTCCAGTTCAATCCAGTCCATCCTTCAATAGTTCCAGAGAATGGACAAGAGGGACTTAGGGGAACAGCTCCTTTGTGGCTCACAGACACTAAATCAAGAAATCACATGAAGGGAAGGAAAGAGGTGCTGAACGTTAGGCCAGCTCACACGAGCTCCTGACTGTGAAGACCATTGCCATCCTTATCACGTGCACACCGAGATCGCCTCACATCCCTAAGTGCCAGTGAATGTCTCCATGTATGATAGACAGTAGAAAGGATGCAGGGCTCAGAAGCTGAATTACACACAATACATTTAAAGCCATAAACAATCAGCGTTCTGTCGTTTTAATGTACTGACTTATAGGTTTAAAGCTTTAATAAGGTGAAGACTATGTTATATTAAGCAAAGAACGATGAGACGTGAGTGTCAGACATCCCCACTGCTAATGTCAGAAGTTAATGGTCATTTACATGAATTTAATCTCAGAAACTCAAAAAGAAAATCCATGGGAGAGAAAAATAAATAAATAAATAAATAAAAAAGATCAAGTGCTTCTAATAATCCCTGATAAAGCATCACTCAGTCATCTCTGTTCCCAGGTCACCTCCTTCTTGCTATCCAGGGAAATGACAAGGGGCCCCCCGTGATCAACATATCAGGCTCTCCCTCTGTGAGTAAGGTTGCAAATGGAAGCAAATAAGTATACAATTTGCAAGTCTTATGAACAGGAGATTTGTCATTCTCATTCAAATCTGTTTAAACCAGTGGTTCTCAACCTTCCTAATGCAGCGACCCTTTAATATAGTTCCTCATGAGGTGGTGACCGCCAACCATAACATTATTTTTGCTGCTACTTCATAAGTATAATTTTGCTACTATTATTGATCGTAATGTAAATATCTCATATGTAGGATGTTTCGGCTTAGGTAACCCCTGTGAAAGGGTCATTTGACCCCCCAAGGGTTGAGAACCGCTGGAAACAATTCCATTGTTAAATTAAACATAAAAAGCCACAGGCCAATATATCAAACTTAACCATCCACACCCCCTCAGATCACTACTCACCCAGATCAGGGTTCCCCTCCTCCCACTGCTATGTATTTCTGTCTATGGGTCTGTCTCTGTCTCCCTGTTCCATTTCTCTCCACTGCGGTCCTTTCCTGTGTCCCCTCCTTCTCCCCTGCTCTTTCTCCCCTTTTCTCTCTGTCTGTCCCTACACCTGGACCATGAGACTCCTGAGGCCCATTTCCCTCTGGGGCTCTCTCTCCTGGTCTCTCTGCTCCATCTCCACACACGGCTGCGTCTTTCCCTCCCCACCCCCGTGTCCCCGCTGCTGCCTGTTAGAAACTGTGCCCCCCTGGCACTCAGACCTGATTAATGGGGGCCCTGGGAAGGCGGGCGCAGACCCCCAGGCCGGGCCATCCGGGCTCTTTGGGCGGGAAGCGCCGGGCGGGGGAGGGCAAAGGGCGGGAACCACTGACCAGACCTCCAGCCCCGCGGGGGCACCGGCGGCCCCGGGAACGGTTTTCGGCGGGAAAACCACGCGGCGGGCGGGCCCACAGCCACAGGCGGACAGACCGCGGGCCGGGCCTCAGTTTCCCCCAAAGGAACGCGGCGCCTCCACTGCGCAGCCCCCAGGACGCGCACTCACCGCCGGGAGGGGCTCCGGGCGGGGCTCCCACACGGACTTCAGCGCCCGCAGCGCCCTCAGCCCGCCCTGCGGGGAGGGGCCGGGAGCAGCGGCTTTAAAGCACAGACACCGCCTCAGGGAGCCGCCACCGGCCCCTCCGCAGCCGCTTCCGGCTGCCAGGACTGCGCATGCGCCTCCCTGGGGGCGGGGCCTGAGCGGAGCGGCTCCGCGGTGGGGGCGGGGCCATGCCTGGGCGGGGCCAGCGGGAGGGGGCGGGGCGGAGCCAGGGGGCGGCCTGGGCCCCTCCCCTCCTCCCACAGGGACAGCCCTTCCTGGGGGAGTTCCCGTCTTTGCTGGGTTTGGCTGGTGGCGCGGCTGTGACAGGATTCACAAGGAGAGAAGAGACAGGAGCAGAGAGGGCGGGGATTTTGCTTCTTTAAAGGGAGGAGAGGGCCAGGTGCCCTCTGATGGCACAAGGCCCCCCACATTGAGGGGCTGTTCTTTGTTAGGGTGCCAGCGAGTAAAGGCAGCTGTGGCAGAAGCATAAAGAGGGGAGGAGGGCTGAAACCGATGACTCTGGATAGAGCATTGGCCTGCGGACGGAAAGGTCCCAGGTTCTATTCAGGTCAGGGGCATGAACCTTGGTTGCGGGCACATCCCCAGTGGGGGGGGGTGTGTGCAGGAGGCAGCTGATCAATGTTTCTCTCTCATGGATGTTTCTAACTCTCTATCCCTCTCTCTTCCTCTCTGTAAAAAATCAATAAAATATGTTTCCAGATCCCAGAGGCTGTGCTTAGAGCTACTGGCTGGCCTGCCCTTCAGCTGCACATGCCCCAGGGAGGTGTCTTTCCCAGGATCTTCACAGGCCGGTTACACATTCTCACAGGGAAGTTGCAGAGAATTGAAAAGGTGGGCAGATGGGGTTTGAAACCAGAAACTTCCTGTCTGTGATTTTCCTGGATCCTTAAACCCTCGGTGAGGACGGGGATGGGGAGGACAGACTGCTCTCTCAGCCTCTCCCTGTCTCCCCATCTGAATGGAGAGGCAGCTTGAGTTAGGGAAGCAGGTGGATGGGGATGTCAGAGACACACTCAGACATCCATTAATGGGTAGGCACCTGATAAGATCCCATGGGAAACAAATTTCATTTGATTTCAAAGGTTAATAAAAAAAATCTAGTTGTTATTTGAGGTCTTTGAAGTCTTTGTGTTCTGGGAAGGCATTTTTAAATGAATATTTTAAATTCAGTAGTCCCTATAACCTAGTTAATGGGACAATGATATTAATGTAGACTGTCTCAAGTTAGTTTTCCTTATATTTGGGAAACAAAACAATTTTTAAATCAAGAATATTTAAAAATTATAAGAATAACTATTATCAGTTTACTCACTTCCATAACACTTTATTTTCCAGTATTTTCATGAATATAAGTATTCATTTGAATTTTATGAATCTTTATTTAAAAATATGACCTGTTTAGAAATCTGTAATTTAAAGTAAGTCAGTGAAAAGCGGTTTGGCTCAGAGGATAGAGGGTCAGCCTGTGGACTGAAAGGTCCCAGGTTTGATTCCCATCAAGGGCATGTAACTTGGTTTAGGGCACATCCTCAGTAGGCGGTGTGCAAAAGGCAGCTGATCGATGTTTCTAACTATCTCTCTCCCTTCCTCTGTGTAAAAAAATCAATATAATATATTTTAAAAAAATAAAGTAAGACCAGAGGATTATGTTTAACTTATACTATTTAATAAAATCCTGATATACAAACTTACCTAACAGCAGAACAAGCAGTAACTATGACCAGCAATGACCACCAGGGGGCAGACGCTCAATGCAGGAGCTTCCCCCTGGTGGTCAGTGTGCTCCCATAGGAGGTGTGCTGCTCTGCCTGAAGCCAGGCTCGTGGCTAGCAAACGCAGTGGCCAGAGCCACTCCCATTGCAGCAGCAGTGGTAAGGAGCAGAGCTGGCAGGCAGGAAGGAGTGAGGGGTCCCAGACTGTGCGAGGCCACAGGCCATGCTGAGGGCCACTCCCTGCTCCCCGCCCTCCCCTCCCCCCAAGTGCACACATTTCAAGCACTGGGGACTCTAATAAAAGAGCAATATGCAAATTGACCATGCCTCTACCACACCAATAAGCCATGCTCACCAGCCAATCAGGAGTGAGTATGCAAATTAACCCAACCAAGATAGCTATGACAACGGAGTGAGCAGGAGGCTTGGGTTTCCCCAGCGATGGAGGAAGCCAAACTTCCTGGCTTGCCCTGGCCTCTCAAGGCTACATTTCAATTATAGAAGATAAATAAATCCTAGCTACCAGGACCTCTGCTTGGGTCACCGGGGCACATGGCAGACCTGAAAACCACCATAGGGCCTTCACCCAGGCCACCCTACAACCCAAGGGAACCCCCACCCTGATCTGGGATACCCTTCAGGGTAAACCAGCTGGCCCCCACCCATGCACCAGGCTTCTATCCTATCTAATTAAAGAGTAATATACAAACTGACCATCACTCCAACACACAAGATGGCTGCCCCATGAGGTCAAAGATCCTGACCCCATGTGGACACAAGATGGCCACCACAAGATGGCCAGCAGGAGAGCAGTTGGGAGGGACCAGGCCTGCAAGGGAGGGCAGTTGAGAGGGACCAGGTATGCAAGGGATGGCAGTTGGAGTTGATCAACCCTGTAGGGGAGGGCAGTTAGGGGTGGCCAGGCTGGCAGAAGAGGGAAGTTGGGGGCAAACAGGCTGGCGGGGGAGCAGTTTGACATTAATCAGGCTGGCTTGGGAGTGGTTAGGGGGGTGATCAGGCTGGCAGGCAGAAGCAGTTAGAGGCAATCAGGAAGGCAGGGAGGTGAGCAGTTGGAAGCCAAGTCCTGGATTGAGAGGGATGTCCGACTGCCCGTTTAGACCCGATCCCATTGGATGTTAAACTGCCCATTTAGACCCACTGGGATCGGGTTTAAATGGGCAGTTTAACATTCCTTGAAGGGTCCCAGATTGGAGAGGGTGCAGGCTGGGCTGAGGGACACCCCTTCCCCCTGTGTGTATTTCATGCACCAGACCTCTAGTATTCTAAATAAAATATGAAAACCAACATTGTAAGTGCAACCATTGGCCAAAATGCACATCACAAACATTTAAGATGTATTACTAATCTTCTGAAGCAGGAGGCTAAAGCAAACAGCTGTTAGTATAAATGTGCAAAAGAGACACTGGAAGGCCAATGGACTTTGATATTCAGCAGGGCTTAATATCAGCACAAGTTTGCCCTGCTGTGATTGCAATTGTTCCAGGCTATTTCCTGACCTGATAATCTTTTTATAAAAATATATTTTATTGGGTTTTTTTACATAGAGGAAGAAATAGGAATAAACACATTGATGAGAAAGAAACATCGATCAGCTGCCTCCTGCACTCCTCCTACTAGGGATGTGCCCGCAACCAAGGTACATGCCCTTGACAGAATCAAACCTGGGACCTTTCAGTCCGCAGGCTGATACTCTATCCACTGAGCTAAACTGATTAGGGCTGACCAGATAATCATTACATTGTATACCAAATTTTACCTTTGATCTCCCTGTATGCATTACTAAAGGGGAAATGTGTATTCAAACTGAATTAAAAACCAGCATGACCCGGTGTCTCAGTGTTCTTCACAAAAGAGGTTCCATCTTCCTCTCTGTAAAAACTCAATAAAATATATTAAAAAAAGAAAATGGGTGTGTTGCCCTATTGTACCACATTTCCACTGGCTGAGGGTTGTGGATAAATTCATGTATTTGTATAGTGTATTTATTCTGTCGTCAGTTTCTTTCAAGTCATACTAAACTCGCAGGGAAGGTCATGGCATTCTGATATAATAATGTAATAACTGCTTCATTTGGTCCTTTGAACGGAGGCTAATCAATTAGGAAACATGAATGTATAATAATTTTATGCACTTAGGGATGAGTTGTCTGTATACGTTCTCAGATATGCCTCATATCTTCTTTATTTTACCACATCAACCAATGTTCATCACTTCAATCTATGCCTACTTTGAAGATACATCAGGATTTTGGTGAACTGCCACCACATTTCCCTGAAAGTTTAACTGGCAAATTTAGTCAAAATTTATAATGCCCACCGGGACTGGTTTGGCTCAGTGGATAGAGCGTCGGCCTGGGGACTAAAAGGTTCCGGGTTCGATTCCGGTCAAGGGCATGTACCTTGGTTGCAGGCACATCCCTAGTAGGGGGTGTGCAAGAGGCAGCTGATCAATGATTCTCTCTCATTGATGTTTCTAACTCTCTATCCCTCTCTCTTCCTCTCTGTGAAAAATCAATAAAATATATTTTTTAAAAAAATTTATAATGCCCTTTGCGATAACATAAAACAAAATTCTAAGTCAACCACAATCTCCATTTAGATGGTCTTCAAGCAGTGTGCATTACAATATAAGCAATATTCCATAGAAAAGAATATATCAGTGAAACCCATGCAATATACAAGACCTCACAGGTATTTAAGGCAGTAACAACCCCATGATTTCACACAAACACCAGGAATAAAACATGGTAGCATCAGCGATATGGGAGCAGAATCACATTCATATTTACTTTTCAATATATCGCAAATAATGTCAATAAAAAATAGACAACACTGTAAGTAAATTATGGAATCATTGCTTCTTTTAATATATTCAAGTATAATAAAAATTACTTATGTTCATTTAAACATTGGATTATTCTCTATAAGTAT
The DNA here is from genome assembly GCF_014108245.1 of Pipistrellus kuhlii. Taxonomy (NCBI): domain Eukaryota; kingdom Metazoa; phylum Chordata; class Mammalia; order Chiroptera; family Vespertilionidae; genus Pipistrellus; species Pipistrellus kuhlii. The sequence continues at coordinate 196,040 of NW_023425575.1, forward strand.
TCTGATTTAGAGTAATACCTGAAAAATATTGACTATTCATCTAGTGTGAATTCTGTGATACTTTAAAATTTAATTTCAAATGCATTCCTAAAAACTTTGGAAATGCTTTTAGGCTTTTGAGAAGCATTTTTTTTTTTTTTTAAACAAAACTCTTTTGTCCTGTATCATGAACATAGAATTAAGTCCAAATTGCAATCCCTGATACTGACTGAGACTGCAGGTCCAGCTACAGGATTTCCCACATTCTTTGGTTTTAGGATTTCCCTCTGCTATAAATTTCAATGTGAGGAAAAAAATTATAAATGTGGGATAAAGACTTTTGAACATAGTTTACATTTCATTGTTTCTCACGAGTATGAATTCTAATCTCAAATATGGTTCACGTATGGAGTGAAACTTTGCCACATTCTTTATATTTGCCGGGCTTCACTCCAACAATAATTATGACATGATGAATAACATATAAATGAAAATATACACTTTGGCACATATGTTACAATTTATAAAACTTAATTTGATCATACTCAATGAAATTAGAACATTTGTTAAATCTTTGAGCAAATTCTTTATATTATGAGTAAGTTTAAGTACTTACTCATAATTTGCGATGACATAAAACAACATTCTAAGTCAACCGCAATCTCCATTTAGATGGTCTTCAAGCAGTGTGCATTGAAAAGCTTTGCCACATTTTCCTTTGGTAATGTTTCACTCCATTATTTTTTGTTGCGTGAGACACCAGTCGTGATTACAGGCTTTGACAGACTCACTATATTTATAGGTCTGCTCTCCTGTATGAATTTTATTGTGTTGAGAAAGACATCAATGGTCATTTAAAAACGTGCCTAATTCTTCACATTTGTAAGGCTTCTCTTCACAATGAATTATCTGATGTTCAATAAGATCACACTGACAAGAAAAGGATTTTCACACTCCTTACATCTGTAAGATTTCTCTCCACTATGAAGTCTCTCATGTGGACTAAATCACGAAAATCTTTAAAAGCTTTTCCACATTTCTCTAAGTCATGAGTCTTCATCCCAGTATGAATTTTATGGCGCACAGTCAGTCAGTCCTCACTGCTGGTGAAGTACTAATGGCACTCCTTGTAACTCTAAGGCTTATCTCAAGTATGTACACTTTGCTGTACAATAGGACAAGTACACTGGTTGAAGTCTTTGCCACATTCTCTACATTTATAAGGCTTCTATAGATTATGAACTCTCTGATGATAAGTAAGACTCGAGGACCTACTAAAAGCTTTGCTACATTCTCCACATTTATAGGGTTTCTCTCCAGTATGAACTCTCTGATGATAAGTAAGATTAGTTGCCCCACTGAAGGCTTTGCCACATTCTGTACATTTATAAGGCTTCTCTCCAGTATGAACTCTCTGATGCTTACTAAGGTTTGAGGACTTACTAAAGGCTTTGCCACACTGTCTACATTCGTAAGGCTTCTCTCCAGTATGGACTCTCTGATGTACAGTAAGGGTTGAGGACCTGTTGAAGGCTTTGCCACATTCTCTACATTTATAGGGCTTCTCTCCAGTATGAACTCTCTGATGATAAGTAAGGTTTGTTGCCACAACAAAGGCTTTGCCACATTCTCTACATTTATAAGGCTTCTCTCCGCTATGAAGTTTCTGATGTCTATTAAGGTTTGAAGAATTACTGAAGGCTTTGCCACATTCACTACATTTATAAGGATTCTCTCCACTGTGACTACTCTGATGAAGACTACACCTTGAGAATCTCCTGAAGGCTTTGCCACATTCTCCACATTTATAAGGCTTCTCTCCAGTATGGACTCTCAGATGATAAGTAAGGGATGAGGATCTGGTAAAGGCTTTGCTACATTCTCCACATTTATAAGGCTTCTCTCCAGTATGAACTCTCTGATGAAAAGTAAGTGTTGATGCTGCACTGAAGTCTTTGCCACATTCTCCACATTTATAGGGCTTCTCTCCAGTATGCACTCTCTGATGATAAGCTAAGTATGATGCCCCACTGAAGGCTTTGCCACATTCTCCACATTTATAGGGCTTTTTTCCAGTATGCACTCTCTGATGATAAGCAAGGCTTGAGGCCGCAGTGAAGGCTTTGCCACATTCTTTACATTGATAAGGCCTCTCTCCAGTATGAACTCTATGATGTTGATTAAGGACTGAGGACTCACTGAAGGCTTTGCCACATTCTCTACATTTATAAGGCTTCTCTCCGGTATGAACACTCTGATGACGACGACACTTCGAGGACCTCCTGAAGGCTTTGCCACACTCTCCACATTTATATGGTTTCTGTCCAGTATGAGTTATCTGATGGCCAGAAAGGGTTGTGGAGCACCTGAAGGCTTTGCCACATTCTCTACATTTATATGGCTTTTCTCCGGTATGAATTCTCTTATGATAAATAAAGGCTGAGGACCGGCTGAAGGATTTGCCACATTCTCTACATTTATAAGGCTTTTCTCCTGTATGGATTCTCTCATGTTCACGAATATTTGAAAGGAAATTAAATGTTTTACCACATTCTTTACATTTATAATGTTTTTCTCCAGTATGGAGTTTCTTAAGTTTATTTAGATTGAGAATTTGACTGAAGAGTCTTGCACAGAAATTAAACTTGTAAGCTTTCTCTCTGATATGAATATCGTCTCGTTCAGTATGATTTGAAGATTGTTTCAAAGGTTTGCCACATTTACTTTGTTTGTTTATTTCTGCAACAGTATGAATAAACTGAAGTATACTTTGATTTGACATTTGGTCAAAGACTTTTCCACCATTATAATGGTACTCTGGAAACTGAATTTTCTGATGTATATTACAATTTGACCCTTGGTTAAAATTTTTCAAATGTTCCTTGCATTGATAAATTCTGTCTTCATTGCATGTATTCTGGTAATCATTAAAGATCGAAAGGCCTTTAGTGACAGCTATAATTTCATTAAACATGTACATTTTTTTTCAAATAACTATTTTGTGGAAAATATTAAACCATGATTGTGTGTAACAAAAACACTCCTTCCAGGCTGGTGTGACTCAGAGGTTGAGCAACAAACCATGAACCAGGAGGTCACAGTTTTATTCCTATTCAGGGCACATGCCTGAGCTGTGGCCTTGATCCCCAGTAAGGAGTGTGCAACAGGCAACCAGCCAGTCAATAATTCTCATCACTGATATTTCTCTCTCCTCTCTCCTCCTTCCTCTCTCTTAAGTTGATAGACATATTTAAAAAAAGATCCCAAAGTTTATAAAAAATTATAGACATTTGTGTCAAAAATATTATTTCTCAATAGTATACGATACCTTAATATAGAAGTCAACAAACTAATTGCAATTAAGTTTTGTGTGTTCATTATAAATCACTATATTCTAGGAAAGACTGGAAATTTCATCCCACACTACACTGTATTAATTCTTATATTTACAGCACAGATTATATAAATTCATAGATTTTCAGTATTTTCATTTCAAGAATGTATAATATTAAAAACATTATATTTGGACTTCACATTTAGAAATATATTAATTTAAAAATATAACTAATTTAAATTGGGAGTATTACCAAATATGTAATACTTTTGATTTCATTAAGTGACAATGATTTTATTATGAATAACTATACCACATTACTTCTGTCCATGTTAAAATACTTTTTTCTCATTTACCATCCTCAAATTCTAAGGTTTTCACTAAATGTACATTATCAAAGCCATACATTCAATATCTTACCAGTATTATTTTAGAGAATGAATCTCTTATTTTTGGCTTTTGCAAAATGGCCTGGTTGTCTTCAGATAAGATAGCTGAAAGATATGAAATAAAGTTTCACAGTTATGATGCCCAGAGGAAATGCACACTGAACTAACCAGCAATTACTGACCAAATGACATTTTTTTAAAATATATATTTCCTGTCAGCTGATTTCTCAACAGAAACCATGCAGGCCAGATGGGAAAGGCAAAAAATATTCAAGGTGATGAATAGCAAGAACCTACAGCCAAAATTACTTTACCCAGCAAAGCTATCACTCAGAATCGAAGGCCTTCGCAAATGAAAAAAAGCTAAAGGAGTTCATCGCTGCCAAACCAGAATTATATGAATTGTTGAAGGGGGTTCTTTAGGAAGAGGAAGAAAATAAAGATAAAAATTATAAACAACAAATATGTAACTATCAACAAGTGAAACTAAAAACCAAGGGAATTAAAAAATCTGATGAACAATATTAACTGGTGAATATAATAGAATCAGAGGTATGGAAGGGGAGTGGAATGACAATTCTTGGGGGAAAAGGGGAGTAGGGGGTACTGGAAGAGACTGAATAAAAACTGTGCACCTATGGATGAGGACAATGGGGGGTGGAGAAAGGGCAGAGGGTGTGGTGGGAACCTGGTGGGAGGAGGGATGAAGGGAAAAAATAAAAGAGGAACATTTGTAATAATCTGAATAAATATTTATTTAAAAAAAGATAAAAACGTAAATAGAAATTATATATATATATATATATATATATATATATATATATATATATATATTTTTTTTTTTTTTTTTTCCTCATTGATTTCAGAGAGGAAGGATGGAGGAGAGAGATAGAAACATCAATGATGAGAGAGAATTGATTGGCTGCCTCCTGCACTGCTCTTACTGGGGATCGGGCCCACAACAATTCTATACATGTGCCCATGGCTGGAATTGAACCGGGGAATCTTTAGTCTGCAGTCCAAAGCTCTATCCACTGAGCCAAGCCAGCCAGGGCCACATAACATTTTTGAGTACTCCAAAATTAAGTTAAATGTTCACAGCAAGATCAAGAAAGGTACAAGGAAATGTCACATCAAAGAGAGTTATAAAGTTGCTTCCATTTGCCACCAATACTTGAAAACACTCTAGCAAACAGTGGCAGTATTAAAAACAAAAACTCCCACTTCCTAGTTTCTTCTCTGAAGAGACAGAGATGAGGGTACTGTGTGTGTTCAATGATCTTGTGTTTTTGCAGTATCTTGAAGAATATGTTTCTGTTTTGCATGATACAGATTGCTAAACTAATGGCATTACTGGTACATGGTGAATGCATTGTAATGGCTGCTAAAGAGAAAAAGTGGATGACTGGTCAACATGGTTCAGTGGCTGTGCATCAACTTATAAACCAGTGTCATAGTTCGATTGCTGGTCAAGGCACATGCGTGGATTGTGGGCTTAATCCTGTGTTGAGGGGCAGGAGGCATTCGATCAATAATTCTCTTTCTGGGGGACACATGTCATAATTTTAACAATAAAGAATTATTAAAAATAAATATAATTCTCACTCATCATTGATGTTTCTCTCTCTTCTTCTCTGAAATCAATTAAAAAGTATTTAAGAAAGAAAAAAGAACATATGAGTAATTATACAAACACTACAGAGACTGCAGTAGTGAAAACACTTAGCAAGAACAAAGAGCCGAAACCGGTTTGGCTCAGTGGATAGAGCGTTGGTCTGAGGACTGAAGTGTCCCCAGTTTAATTCCGGTCAGGGGCATGTACATTGGTTGCGAGCACATCCCTAGTAGGGGGTGGGCAGGAGGCAGTTGATCGATGTTTCTCTCTCATCCATGTTTCTAACTATCCCTCTTCCTTCCTCTCTGTAAAAAAAAATCAATAAAATATATTAAAAAAAAAAAAAGAACAAAAAGATATTTTGGGTTATGGGGGAGAAATAGAAAATTATTTTAACTTGGAACTTACACTCTGCCCTCAAACAATTTTGACAGAAATTAGAATTTCTACCTCAGGTGATTGTTATTTTCTCTTACAAAAAGCAAGTCCATAAGGCCTGGTTGTTTAAATTCCTGAACCCCAACAAGAGATATTAAGATATTGAGAAAAACTAAAAAACATGGTCCAAACATAAAAGTATTTATGAAATAAAATGGACATAAAAGGGAAGCTAAAAAAAAAATGCACCAGTATAAAAATACAACAGAATTATCAATGAGAGATATGACCAACCTGAAGAATCAAAAAACTTACATACTACATTGAAGATTTTGATAGAGGGAAGCCCACATGGGACAATAACAAATCGACCACTTTGCATAGCAAATCGAGTGACATAAATACCGAGTAGTAAAAAAGAGTGATGACAGAAATTAAGAGTTTAAGACTTGGGCCGAGACCAGTTTGGCTCAATGGATAGAGCGTCGGCTTGGGGACTGAAGGGTCCCGGGTTCGATTCCGGTCAAGGGCATGTACCTTGGTTGCGGGCACATCCCCGGTAGGGGGTGTGCAAGAGGCAGCTGATCGATGACTCTCATCGATGTTTCTAACTCTCTATCTCTCTCCCTTCTTCTCTGTACAAAATCAATTAAATATATTTAAAAAAAAAAAAAAAAAGAGTTTAAGACTTGGGGAGCAATGTCAGCAAAATGGAGGCGAGAGAGATCACCCAGACTTTTCCTCCTGCAACTAGAATAAGTTAATCAACTATATCTCAACAAGGAATTCCCTGCTCATTATAGAAGCCTGACTGAGGGACCACCACACTGAAACATCTAGAGGTGTGCAACCAGGAATAGAAGGAGAACAAGGGAGGAGAGGCCAGATGGCCATGGACACAGCCCTGCAGCAGGAGTTGGTGACCAGCTCCATCCAGAGTGGGGGAAGCTGGTGGTATTTAGTTGTTTCCATGGGGCAGAACAGAGAGTCTCAGTGGGCACTCCAGCAAGGTGAGCAGTGAGAATAGCAGCTGAGCCAGCAGAGATGCCTGGGCAAGGACATAGAATAGGGATTCTTCCATGACTATCTACTGTAGGGCAATGGTGTTTCAGACAAAGCGATGTAGCCACAGAGTGCTACCCTCTCCCTTAGATTCCCAAAACTTGCTTCCACTTGCTCTGGGTCAGAGACCACAGTATCAGCACAGAGATCTAGTGCAATAGAAATCACTGTTGACTTCTGTGATGGATAACCAGGTGAGGCCTGTGGGTGGGAGGACCCACAGAGGTCTGGGGTCACCATTACAATAACGGCAAAACTAACACCCACCAAAGCAGCAGGGCTGCAGTCAGCTCTATGAATTCACTGAGTTAATAATGTTGATCCCACTCTGGGGATTGCGCCCACAACCTGGGCCTGTGCCCCCACTGAAAAACAAACCATGACCTCCTGATTTTCTATCCACCGAGCCAACTGGGCTCCATTCATTTTTAAAGAGAGTGGGATGCAGAGAGGGAGAGTGAGAGAGAAAGAAACATTGATTACTAGCCCCCGCTAATGGGGCCAGGGAATGAACCCATGACCCTTTGGAGCTTGAGTGGATGTGTGTTTTCCTATCATTTTTTCATGCCCATATGATAAACATTTGTAACCTATATAAAAAGCAACAAAACAAGATGTCACTTCAGAAGAATAAGTATAATCAGGATCAAAGAAACAAAGTATAGAGGGATGGTGGTGACTGGGGAGAGGTCAATGGGGGGAAAAGGAGACAAAGGGAATACTATATGTAATACTTTAAACAATAAAGAATTTAAAAAATAAAAATGAAAAATAAAAAAAGAAAAGAAAAAGTATATCAACTGTCTTATAAACTGTTGAGAAAATGGACTCTATACATGGCTGAATGAAACATTAATTGGTGCCAATATGAGAAATGCAGTAGCATGTCAAAATATTAAATAGAATAATCCCATTATGCAAACATCCCATTTCTAGGTATTTATTTAAAAAAAAAACAACAACCCACATTTGCAGCCCTGGCCGGTTTGGCTCAGTGGATAGAGTATCGGCCTGCGGACTGAAGGGTTCCAGGTTCGATTCCGGTCAAGGGCATGTACCTTGGTTTAAGATACATCCCCAGGTGTGCAGGAGGGATCAAATGCACAACAAAAGAAATACCCATTTGCAGTTTGCTCTATAGCTCGTATCAAGCTGGTGTGGCACACCAGCTGATGTGGCCCAGGGGCATAGCACTGACCCATGAACCAAGAGGTCGCTGGTCCAATTCCCAGTCAGGACACATGCCTGGACTATAGGTTCCATACACAGTAGGGCGCATGCAGGAGGCTGCTGATCAATGATGTTTCTATCTCTCTATCCTCCCTTCCTCTCTGTCTAAAATAAACAAAAACATATTTAAGAAGAAAAAACAAAATACCCATTTGCAAGTCGCTCTGTAGCTCATATCAAGTGGCCCCAGGAAGACACAGGTGGTGACTGACCTTGGCCCACACGTCCTGAAGGCCACAGAGCCAGTCCATTCATTAGCTACAACCCAACCTCCAGGGAAGACACACTCACGGGGAGACTTGGTGGACACTCAAGCACATCAGCAAGTTCAGTTATAGAGGCTTGGCCCCAGCACTGCTGCTTCTCTTCTCAAGTTGCAGTAGGTCCTCACAGTCAATCTGCCTGGGGGTCGATCCCTTCAGTAATGTGCCCACAGCAATCAAGGCTCAAGGACAGGACAGGAAACGCAACCCACACACAGCACTGGCCTGGAGCCCTTAGCTGGAGTGACTCGGGAGGCAGTGGCCCTGATCCCTACAGAACATCTATCGATACTTGAGCCATGCTCCCAAGTCCCACAGATGGCCTGGCTCTACCTAATACACAGTCAAGCACAAAGATGCAGCCAAGTAGGAAGACAAAAAACGGGTCCCAAATGCAAGAAAAGGAGAAATCTCCAGAAGAAATGGAGGCAAGCAAACTACCAGATACAGAATTCAAAGCAATTGTTATGATGTTGCCTAAGAAACATCATGAAAACGTCAATAGCTTAAAACAGAACACGAAAACCATTAAAAATATAAGTCAGAAATGAAGGATACCTTAATTAGTCTAGACAACAAGTAAAATTTTCAAACAGTGAGTTCCTAATTCACACCCATAACAGAGTCTTTCTTTTCTAAATCAGAAAACCCCCCCATTTGTTCCCTAAGGGCAAAAATCAGAAAGTCTACCCTAGAAACCAGAAGCCCCTAAAGACGTTAAAATAATAAAGGGAACAAACCCTGTGGGAGGAGGAGAAACTCAGGAAGGAAGTCATCCTCACCCAGGGAGGCCAGGTTGCTGTAGTTCTCCAACATCACATCCAGGTACAAGTTCCGCTGAGCTGGGTCCAGGCATTCCCACTCCTCCTGAGAGAAGTCTATGGCCACATCCCCGAAGGTCAAAGGTCCCTGAAAGAAAAGACAAGTTTAACAAGAGGTCACCAGAAGAATTCATGATGTCACCCAACATGAAAACAGTGTTAGCAGACGAGAAAAAAAAAAATAAGGGGTGGGGGGGAACAACACACACACACACACACACACACACACACTCACAAAACAAACAGAAAAGAAAACAGTGTTAGGAGAAGAGGTTTGGACCAAGGGGAATATCCTGAAACCCCCAATATGATCACTTTGCCCAGTAACATTCTCTGATATGTTTTCTAACACTAACAAATGAGGATGACACATGTCCCAAAATCCCCAGTACAGACTTTACTTTTCAGGAAAATAAACTTTAAAATTAGGGCATCGACACGGGCATATGGGTTTCCGAGGGCTGTGTTTGCATCGTTCAGGGTCCAGGGTGTGTGTTTCTCAGCTAGAGATGTCATGCTGAATTGGAAGCATAATTACTGCCTGAAGTTAACACAGTCAACCACAACTGCACATTCCTAAAAATATAGATTCTGATCCAGGTTCTGAGATGGGGCCTGTGTTTCCACATCTGTAACAAGCTCACTTTTAACTTGTGATGTCAGCGCTTCTGGTCCATTTGTCATACTTATAAATACACAGCAAAGAAAACAGAGGGAAAAGTTCATACATAACATTTTTTTTAATTAAGTCTTTTTTAAAAATATAGTTTATTGATTTTTTACAGAGAGGAAGAGAGAGGGACAGAGAGTTAGAAACATCGATGAGAGAGAGACATTGATCAGCTGCCTCTTGCACACACCCCACTGGGGATGTGCCCACAACCAAGGAACATGCCCTTGACCAGAATCGAACCTGGGACCTTTCAGTCCACAGACCAACGCTCTATTCACTGAGCCAAACCGGTTTCGACCATACATAACATTTAAGTGAAAGAATTTTTCAATGGAATTTATAGTACTCGTGGAATAGGATACATAGGAACCACAATCCTGTATGAAATTTTACTATGAGTATTCTTAGAACAAGATTATTCTGTTTTTGATAGAATATTTTGTGAAACATAAAAAAAAGTTAAACCGTTTTACTCCAAACTCGATCTATTATACAATGAAAAAACAAACAGAGGTCAATACCTAATGAAGAAAACTCATGAATATTCACAGCAGATTCTGTGACTGAGAAGAAGAATAAAGACAAATTAAGCAAGTAAGAAAATGTAGCTCAAACAATGTTAATATTTTATGTGGAGACAGATACACTGATGAGAATTCACCTATAATATAAAATGGATAGAAAAATGAATTGTCATGTCAATGAAATCAAGGTTATTTTGTGATTCCATAAATTTCATGAACCTCCTTCTGAATAATACCCTTTGTGTATTATATACACAATAAGGAGATGAACTCATATAATGATAGAAAATATATTGGACCTATTGTTTCTTAGTTGCTAATTTATTTGGAAATTTTTGTGTGTCATTAGTGGAGAGCTACAATCATAGAAACTTACTTGAATTGAACATATATTAAAAATATGATTCTTGCCCTGATCGGTTTTGTTCAGTGGATAGAGCATCAGCCTATGGACTCAAGGGTCCCAGGTTCGATGCTGGTCAAGGTCATGTACCTTGGTTGCGGGCACATCCCCAGTGGAGTGTAGGAGGCAGCTGATCAATGTTTCTCTCTCATCAATGTTTCTAACTCTCTATCGCTCTCCCTTCCTCTCTGTATAAAATCAATAAAATATATTGTAAAAATTATTCTTGTAAACGTTCTAGAAAATATAAAAAGTGATTATGTCCAGTATGTCCATAACGTGAGTGTAGAATATAATGAGAATTCAAAGCAAGAAGGTATGATTGGTTAAAGCTCCCATGTCAAAACACTATGATCTATAAGAAATAAAAAGGGTTTTTATTGTTCACAGCAAATAGAAGCTAAGACGAAGAGGGGTCTTCTGGATGGTCTGTGTCATCTCTCAATAAATTCTACGATTAGGGGAGCATCTCAGCCAAGGGAGTATCAGGTGAACTGGAACAAAGGATACCAAGTGACTGAGGCAAGGAAAGGACATGTCACAGCAAAAATATGTAAGTAAGCAAGTCATTGTGAAAATGGTCACAAATAAACATTACTTGTGGCAAGTGTCAATCCATGTGTACCTCTCACATTCTGTAAGCTAAAGGTACATTTAAATAGCAAGTGTTTCTTATAATCTAGTGAGCAAGTATCTCCTATTTACTCTTCTTTTCAGAACTTGCTGAGCTATCCTGAGCAGTAAGATGTGCATTTTCTGCCAAAACTGGTTTGGCTCAGTGGATAGAGCATCAGCCTGAGGACTGAAAGGTCCCAGGTTCGATTCCGGTCAAGGGCATGTACCTTGGTTGCAGGCACATCCCCACCAGGGGGTGTGCAAGAGGCAGGTAATTGGTGACTCTCTCTTGTCTATGTTTCTAACTCTCTACCCCTTTCTCTTCCTCTCTGTAAAAAAAAATCAATAAAATATATATATTTTTAAAAATGTGCATTTTCTTACCCCTATTCTAGAGCTGATGCTGCAGCCACTTGAACCTAAAAGCTACATTTCTCTTTTTCACCGATACCCAGGCTTCTGGCCCCATCCTAGTAGGGATGTTAGACATGGCTGCCTTCCAATGTTGATCTGTCAGAGAGGAATGTTTTCAGTAGGTAAAAGTCATCAATTGAAGGTGGGAAATCTTCTTGACCTGGTGGAGCCTGCATAACATGAATGCAGAGAAGGTGCTGGTCAAAGGAAAAACCTATATAAACTGCTGACCTTGACTATCACAAGAAAAACAGTAATTAAATAAGAAAAGGAAAAGAACGTGAATAGCACTAACATCAGAAGTGGCAGGTTCTAAATCCACAGATGTCAGAGGAAAAGGAAACACAGCCTGGGACCCAGGACACATCTTTTACCTGAGAAGCAGCCATTGGTCCTGGTCGTGATCGGGGTCTGAGTTGTCCTCTCAGGTGACAGTGTGTTGAGGAGTCACAGAATGGGCCTTCAAAGACTTCAGCACAGCGTCTCAATCAGCTCCCCTCACCTCACCGTCAGAAGGACCTGGAAATGAGGAAGAGGTCACCCCTCATGTCCTGGGTCACAGGAGAGTCAGCGACAATGAGCTCCTACATGGAGCCACACTGTGAGTTTTTCTGTGTCTTCATGTGTCTCTCCTCCCAAAAACTTCCACAAACTCCTACAGAAATGAGATGAGCTGCTGTCCTGACCCCCAAACCAAACCGAGCACCCCTTTACCTCCGCTGAACAAAGCCTGCTCCCACTCTCACAAAGGCGTCCTGCAACCCCCCTGCTAATCCTGTCCCCACCTTCCAATCACCCGGGGCACCTCAGTGACCAATGATGCCCCAGCCAGGGCGGCTGTCCTCCTCCACGGGGGAAAGTGCACCTGAGGGCATTCCTTACAGCTCCTCAGGGGATCTGAGAAGACCCAGAGGATTTACTTCAGGATGTTCTTAAATATTAAATTGTCAGACATAGAAAAAGTAAATCAATTGAAGTAACACACACACACACACACACACACACACACATACAGGATGTTCTTAAATAATAAATTGTCAGACATAGAAAAAGTAAATCAATTGAAGTAACACACACACACACACACAAACACCCACACACACTCACAAAACACCACAGCCACAAAGCTGAGGCTTCTAATATTCCTTGAAAAAGCATCAGGTGGTGACAGACACAGATCACCTCTTTGTTGCCATCGCAGAACAAGGGATCCATGAGCAACAGACAAGTCTCTCCCCTCTGAGTGAATACAGATTGCAATTGAAAGCAAATTATTATAAAATTCCCAAGCCTTACGCACTGAGATTTGTCACTCTCATTCAAATCTGAATAAGACAATTCAGATGTTAAATTAACTATATAAAGCCATGCTCACTGGTTGAGATTGGACCTCAGAACCAGGAGGTCATGGTTAGATTCCTAGAAAGGGCATGTGGCCAGGTTACATGTTTGATCCCCAGTGAGGGGCATGCAGGAAGCAGATGATCAATGACTGTCTCTCCTCGGTGATTTTTCTTTCTCTTTCTCCTTCTCCTTGCCTGAGAGATCAATAGAAATGTCCTTAATACACACACACACACACACACACACACACACACAGGCAAACACACAGACACACACAAATAAAGCAACAAGCCAATAAATCATAACTTAACCATCCACACACCATCAGCTCACCCCTCACCCAGATCAGGGTTCCCCTCTTCCCACTGCTATGTATTTCTGTCTATGGATCTGTCTGTCTCCCTGTTCCCTTTCTCTCCACTGCGGACCTTACCTGTGTCCTCCTTCCTCTCCCTGCTTTTACTCCCCTTTTCTTTTCATTTTTAAAAATATATTTTATTGATGTAGAGTGGAAAGGAGAGGGAGAGGGAGATAGAAACATCAATGATGAGCGAGAATCATTGATTGGCTGCCGACTGGGGACCTTGCCCTCAACCCAGGCATGTGCCCTTGACCGGAATCACACCTGGGACCCCTCAGTGCACAGGCGGATGCTCTATCCACTGATCCAAACAAGCTAGGGCCGCCCCTTCTCTCTCTGTCTATCCCTACACCTGGACCATGAGACTCCTGAGGCCCATTTCCTCTCCTGGTCTCTCTGCTCCCATCTCCACACACGTCTGCGTATTTCCCTCCCCGCGCCCGCGTCCCCGCTGCTGCCTGTTGGAAACTGTGCCCCCCTGGCACTCAGACCTGATTAGTGGGGGGCCTGGGAAGGCGGGCGCAGACCCCCAGGCCGGGGCCATCCGAGCTCTTTGGGCGGGAAGCGCCGGGCGGGGGAGGGCAAAGGGCGGGAACCACTGACCAGACCTCCAGCCCCGCGGGGGCACCGGCGGCCCCCGGGACGGTTTTTGGCGGGAAAACCACGCGGCGGGCGGGGCCACAGCCAGAGGCGGACAGACCGCGGGCCGGGCCTCAGTTTCCCCCAAAGGAACGCGGCGCCTCCACTGCGCAGCCGCCGGGACGCGCACTCACCGCCGGGAGGGGCTCCGGGCGGGGCTCCCACTCGGACTTCAGCGCCCGCAGCGCCCTCAGCCCGCCCTGCGGGGAGGGGCCGGGAGCAGCGGCTTTAAAGCACAGACACCGCCTCAGGGAGCCGCCACCGGCCCCTCCGCAGCCGCTTCCGGCTGCCAGGACTGCGCATGCGCCTCCCTGCGGGGGGCGGGGCCTGAGCGGAGCGGCTCCGCGGTGGGGGCGGGGCCAGCGGGAGAGGAGGGGCGGAGCCAGGGGGCGGCCTGGGCCCCTCCCCTCCTCCCACAGGGACAGCCCTTCCTGGGGGAGTTCCCGTCATTGTTGGGGTTTGGCTGGTGGCCTGGCTGTGACAGGATTCACGAGAGAAGAGACTGGAGCAGAGAGGGCGGTGATTTTGCTTCTTTAAATGGAGGAGAGGGCCAGTACTTCTTTAATGGAACAACCATAGGGTTTTTATAGAACAAATGGCAGCTGTGGCAAAAGCATAAAGAGGGGAGGAGGAGCCGAAAACCGGTTTGGTTCAGTGGATAGAGCGTTGGCCTGTGGACTGAAAGGTCTAAGGTTCGATTCTGGTCAAGGGCATGTACCTTGGTTGTGGGCAGGTCCCCAGTGGGGGGAGTAGGGAGTGTGCAAGAGGCAGCTGATCAATGTTTCTCTCTCATCGATGTTTCTAACTCCATCCCTCTCTCTTCCTCTCTGTGAAAAATCAATAAAATATATTTTTTTTAAAAAAAGAGGGGAGGAGGAATCTGGAATTCACACAGAAGTTTCCAGATCCCAGAGGCTGTGCTCAGAGCTACTGGCTGGCCTGCCCTTCAGCTGCACATGCCCCAGGGAGGTGTCTTTCCCAGGATCTTCACAGGCCGGTTACACATTCTCACAGGGAAGTTACAGTGAATTGAAAAGGCTGGCAGATTGGGTTTGAAACCAGAAACTTTCTGCCTCCAATTTGCCTTAAATCCTCAGTGAGGAAGAGGTGGGAGGGGGAGAGCAGCCTGCTCTCTCAGCCCCTCCCTGTCTCCCCATCTGAATGGAGAGGCAACTTAAGTTAGGGAAGCAGGTGGATGGGGGTGTCAGACAGACCCAGCTATCATTCATGGTTAGCCACCTGATAAGGTCCCATCCAACAAAGAGGGAAACACGTTAATTTACATATTTTTCAAGGAATAAAAATTCCCTAATTGTAAGTTGTAATCTTCGAAGTCTTTGTGTTCTGGTAATGCATTTTTATTTATTTTTTAAAAAATATATTTTATTGATTTTTTATAGTGAGAAAGGGAGATAGATAGAGAGCTAGAAACGTTGATGAGAGAGAAACATCGGCCAGGTGCCTCTTGCACACCCCCTACCGGGGATGTGCCCGCAACCAATGTACATGCCCTTGACCGGAATCAAACCTGGGACCTTTCAGTCCACAGACTGACGCTCTACCACTGAGCCAAACCGGCTTCGGCAGTAATGCATTTTTAAATGAATATTTTTACTTTAATAGTCCCTATAACCCAGTTAATGGGTCATTTACACTGCCTCACCAGACTATTATGATTTCTGAACACATAATAATCTCACCACTCAGTGTATATCCTATATAATAAAAGGATAATATGCAAATTGTCCCCCGGACCAGGAGTTCTACCAGCAGGCAAACCAGCCAACCGTCCTTGTCCACACCCCATGGTCAGGATGGCCAGACCCCACCCATCCAGGAATTCAATAAATATATATTTACTGAGTGGCCAGAGATCATGATACTCTGGCCACTCAGAGTATATTAATCGAGAATGTCTCCTATTAGTTTTCCAAATATTTGGAAAACAATACAATTTTTTAAAGTTTCTTTAAATTGACTTTACAGAGAGGAAGGGAAAAAGATAGAGAGTTAGCAACATCAATGAGAGAGAAATATCAATCAGCTACCTCCTGAACACCTCCTACCTAGGATGTGCCCGCAACCAAGGTACATGCCCTTGCTTGGAATCAAACCTGGGACTTTTCAGTCTGCAGGCCAATGCTCTAGCATGCCGCCCCAGCCTCTCCCTCGTCCCCAGGCCAGCCGTGAGGGAAGCCCGCACAAGGCAGGGGGAGGGAGAACAAGCAGGGCAGAAGGAGGCAGCCTGAGGGAGCAAGCGCCCAA
Organism: Pipistrellus kuhlii; assembly: GCF_014108245.1. Lineage (NCBI taxonomy): Eukaryota > Metazoa > Chordata > Mammalia > Chiroptera > Vespertilionidae > Pipistrellus > Pipistrellus kuhlii. Next base: position 212,349 of record NW_023425575.1, read on the forward strand.
GCGCCTGTGGCCTGAGGGGAAGCCGCTGCCCACCCACTTCACCTTCCCTGGTCTCCCCCTCCCAGCTCCACCACCACCACCACCACCACCATACACACACACACACACACACACACACACACACCACACACACCCTCCCCCCACACACACACCCCCCACACCCCCCACACACACACCACACACACCCCACACACACATACACACACACACCCTCCCCACACACACACACACCCCACATCCACACCACACACACACCCTCACCCCCCCCACACCCCCCCACACCCCCCCCACACACACCCCACACATTCACACACACACACACCACACACAGCCTCCCCCAACCTCCCCCCACACACCCCCACACACCCCCACACACACACCCTCCCCCACACACACACACACCACACACACACCCCACACACACACACACACACACACACACACACACCCTCCCCCACACACACACACACCACACACACACCCCCCACACACACACACACACACACACACACCCTCCCCCCCACACACACACACCACACACACACACACACACACACACACACAGGCGGAGCAGCACACTGTCAGCACTGGCGGTCAAAGTCAGTAAAAAGGAGCTCAACTCCAACCACAACAGGGCCAAGGAGACCTCAGAAAAAGAACAGCAAGAAGCGATTGAACATATTGATGAAGTACAAAATGAAACAGACAAGACTTAATGAACAAGCCAGTGAGGAGATTTTTGAAAGTAGAACAGAAACATAACAAACTCCACCAACCATTTTTTCAGAAGAGGTCAGAATTGATCGCCAAAATCCCAAATATCGGGTCTAGTAATAATTAATGTCGTTTTTAAACATTCGTTTAAAATCTTGCTTGGCGTTGACTTGTATTGACATAACCTTCAAACACGTGGTATCTACAGAACATGTGAAGGGCAATTAACAAGTTTTGCTTGAAAAAGTTTGTGTTTGGTTTGGTTTTTGTTGCAAAACTAGGGCTAAGAAGATGGCGGATGAAGAGCATATTCGGCACTGCATGCTTTACGAGTTCCAATTAGGAAGAAAAGCAAGTGAGGCTGCAAAAAACATCTGTAGTGCTCTTGGTCAAGATGCAGTTAGCGCCAGAAAATGCCAGCATTGGTTTGAGAAATTTCGCGAGGGAAATTTTTCGTTAGATGACAAGAGTGGTCGAGGCCGTGTGTCCAATTTTGGTCAAGAATCTCTTCAAGCTCTTTTGGTGCAAAATCCTCAAATTACCCAACAAGAGCTTGCGACAACTTTAAATTGTTCACAAAAAACAATTTCCAATCAATTGCGTGCACTTGGCAAAGTCCAAAAGTTTGGAAAATGGGTTCCTCATGAGTTGACCGACAACAACTGTAATCAAAGAGTCACAATTTGCAGTTCGCTCCTCTCTCGTCAAAACCGTTTGCCGTTTTTAGAGCAAATTGTTACTGGAAATGAAGAATGGGTGCTGTATGTTAATTTGAAAAGGCGGCCTCAATGGTTGGACAAAAATGAGGCTCCGCAGCCCACGCCAAATCCTGACTTGCATGCGAAAAAAGTGATGTTGTGTGTTTGGTGGAATTTTAAAGGAATTCTTCATTATGAACCTTTACCATCTAACCAAACCATTACAAGTGCAGTGTATAGTGCCCAATTGGAAAGGTTAGCCCAAGCTTTAAGAGAAAAAGAACCCGCGCTGATTAATCGGAAGGGCGTAATTCTTCACCACGATAATGCACGACCGCATACTGCAAGAATCACTGCTGAAAAACTGCGCCAGTTGGAATGGGAAGTTCTCCCTCAACCTGCATATTCTCCTGATATTGCCCCTTCCGATTACCATTTGTTTCGTTCTTTGCAAAACTTTCTTCTTGGAAAAAAATTTAATAATGAAGAATGCCTCAAAAATGCATTGACCGAATTTTTTGCATCAAAATCACAAGAATTTTACAACAGAGGGATTAAAATGCTTCCTGAGCATTGGGCACAAGTAGTAGAAAACAACGGCAACTATATTGTTAATTAAATTTTGTTGTATTGTTTAAATAAATTCGATTAAAAAAAAATATTAGAAAACGACATTAATTATTACTAGACCTAATATTTGGGTAACAACATTTGCCAACCACCCACAAGTGTCTGCACTGCTTGGGGAAGAGGATGAAGAGGTGCTGCATTATTTGACAAGAGTTGAAGTGACAGAACTTGAAGATATTAAATCAGGTTACAGAATAGACTTTTTTATTTTAATGAAAATCCTTCCTTCGAAAATAAAGTTCTCTCCAAAGCGTTTCATCTGAATGAGAGTGGTGATCCATCTTCAAAGTCCACTGAAATCCAGTGGAAATCTGGAAAGGATTTGACGAAACGTTCAAGTCAAACACAGAATAAAGCCAGCAGGAAGAGACAGCATGAGGAACCCGACAGCTCCTTCACCTGGTTTACTGACAATTCTGCTGCAGGTGCACGTGTTAGGAGAAGTCATCAAAGATGACATTTGGGCTGAGACTGGTTTGGCTCAATGGATAGAGCGTCGGCTTGGGGACTGAAGGGACCCGGGTTCGATTCCAGTCAAGGGCATGTACCTTGGTTGCGGGCATATCCCCGGTAGGAGCAGCTGATCAATGACTCTCTCTCATCGATGTTTCTGGCTTTCTATCTCTCTCCCTTCCTCTCTGTACAAAATCAATAAAATATATTAAAAAAAAAAAAAAAAAAAAGATGACATTTGGCCAAATCCTTTACAGTGCTACTTGTTTCCTGACATGGATGATGAAGGGGAAGGAGAAGATGATGATGATGAAGAAGAGGAAGGGTTGGAAGATATTGATGAAGGGGATGAGGATGAAGGGGAAGATGAGGGGGAAGAAGGAGAGGAAGATGAAGAAGAGCACTAATGAACACTGATGGATTCCAACCTTTTTTAAATTTCTCCAGTCCCTGGGAGGAAGTTGCAGTCTTTTTTTCCTTTTTCTCTCCACCCCCCCCCCCTTGTGCTCAGTCACCCTGTTTGTGAGGTCTTTTTTTCTCCTTTACACCATGGTTCTCACCTTATTTGGGGGGATGTACCTTGAGCAGAATACAGTGGGAAAAGAATCTTTGCCCCTTTCTGTTCCAAATTCATTTATTTTTTAAAAATATATATTTTATTGATTTTTTACAGAGAAGAAGAGAGAGGGATAGAGTTAGAAACATCGATGAGAGAGAATCATCGATCAGCTGCCTCTTGCACATCTCCTACTGGGGATGTGCCCGCAACCAAGGTACATGCCCTTGACCGGAATTGAACCTGGGACCTTTCAGTCCACAGACCGAGGCTCCATCCACTGAGCCAAACCGGTTTCGGCCCAAATTCATTTTTATCCCTTCCTGTCTCAAGAAAACCTTAATCACCACCATCATGCTCTATGGGAAAAAAGAAAAACCTTCTGGTCCCTTAGATTTGCTGGGAGCTGGAGGTTGCTAGGCCCCTGTGTAGTAGTGCATACAATTCTAGCTTTTTTCCTCCTTTCTCTGTATATTGGGCTCAGAGATTACACTGTGTCTCTATGTGAATATGGACAGTTAGCATTTACCAACATGTATCTGTCTACTTTCTCTTGTTTAAAAAAAGAAAAGAAAAAAAAAAAGGGAGGGATTATAGAAGGTGAGCAAAGGGTGGGGTTGAGATGTTTGGGTGGGTTAAGTGGGCATTTTGACAACATGGCTTCTCCTTTGGCATGTTTAATTGTGATGTTTAACGGACGTCCATGCAGTCTAAGATGACATATTTAAAATAAAATTCTCTCCTAATGATGACTTGAGCCCTGCCACTCGATGGGAGAATCAGCAGAACCTGTAGGATCTTATTCGGAATTGACATTTCTCTATTGTAATTTTGTTCCTGTTTATTTTTACATTTTCTTTTTGTTTCACTGGAAAGAAAAGATGCTCAGTTTTAAACATTAAAAGTGTACAAGTTGCTTTGTTACAAAACTAAATGTGTACACACACACACACAGAGTATGTACACCCGAAACTGGTTTGCCTCAGTAGATAGAGCTTCAGCCTGCTGACTGAAAGGTCCCAGGTTCGATTCTGGTCAAGGGCATGTACCTTGGTTGTGGGCACATCCCCAGATGAGTCCTGGTCACAAAATATCAGGAGATACATATACAAATGAATGCCCCATGGGAATGTCAAAAAGTAGAGTAGAAGAATATTGAACATCTTGTCTCTGCAATGATTTTGTCAGTCCTTTGGGTGGCACATGCATAGGAACTGATGTTTACCACCTTGTACAAATTCAGCACTGGATACTGGAAAAGTAAAAAAATGTGGTGCTTTCATTTGTCTCCTCTATCCTGCTGTCCCTGGAACTTGCAGTGATGGCTTGGAAAACACTGCAGGGACAGCTAATGCCAAAAGACATACCTCTGGTCAGGCCATAAATATACAAAATAACTTTGCGCCGGGACTGGTTTGGCTCGGTGGATAGAGCGTCGGCTTCGGGACCGAAGGGTCCCGGGTTCGATTCCGGTCGGGGGCATGTACCTTGGTTGCGGGCATATCCCCAGTGAAGGGTGTGCAAGAGGCAGCTGATTGATGACTCTCTCTCATCGATGTTTCTAACTCTCTATCTCTCTCCCTTCCTCTCTGTATAAAATCAATAAAAATATTTTAAAAAAAATAACTTTGCAACCAAAATAATAAGAGGGTTGGTCTCTGGGGTTCCTCTACAAAGAATGACCAACATTAGGCTACATTCAAGAAAGTGAGAATAGCCGAAACTGGTTTGGCTCAGTGGATACAGCATTGACCTGTGAAATGAAGAGTCTCAGGTTCGATTCCAGTCAAGGGCATGTACCTTGGTTGCAGGCACATCCCAAGTGGGGGTCATGGAGGAGGCAGCTGATCAATGTCTCTCATAGATGTTTCTAGCTTTCTATCCCTCTCCCCTTCCTCTTTGTAAAAAATCAATATATTTAAAAAAAAAAATAAAGTATGCCTCATAATTTGTAAGACCCAATTTCATCATTTTAAATGATAAACTATGGTTAAATCTTTGGATGAAAACTTTGTATTATTGCTCTTTCTCTTTAGAATGATTCCGAAAAAGTTGAGATTAGACCTCAAATTAAAGGCTTTCTCACATTCTTTACAGTGTAAGGCTTTCCACCACTATATACAATACATTTTATTCAGTAAAATTTGAGCTGTGGGTACAGTCTCTTGCACATGCTCTACAATTGTAAGGACTGTCTTTAGTATGAAGTCTCAGGTACAGTTAAAGGCTTTTCTACATTTTTCACATTCATAAGGCTTTCTGCCAGGATGAAATCTGTGAAGTTCAGTAAGTTCTCAGAGGTGTTAAAGACTTACAACATTCCTCACATTTGAAAGTCTTCTCTCAAGTAAGAACTCTGCTGATGCCCTGATCGGTTTGTCTTAGTGGATAGAGCGTTGGCCTGTGGACTGAAGGGTCCCAGGTTTGATTCCGGTCAAGGTCATGTGCCTTGGTTGCGGGCACATCTCCAGTGGGGAGTGTGCAGGAGGAAGCTGATCGGTTTCTCTCTCATTGATGTTTCTCTCTATCCCTCTCCTTTCCTGTCAGAAAATCAATAAAAAATATTTTAAAGAATAAATAACTCTGCTGTACAGTAAAGCAGGAACACTGATGACTGCATTATATCTTCTACATGTATAAGGCTTCTGTACAGAATGAACTCTCTGATGCTTAGTAAGGAATGAGGAGCTGCCAAAGGATTTGCCGCATTCTCAATATTTATCTGGTGCAATGTTTCTCTGCAGTGTGAACTAGCTGATGATTAATAAGGGATAAAGACTGGATAAAGATTTTCCCAAATTATCTACATTTATGAGGCTTCCCTCCAGTGTGAACTCTGATGCTTAGTAAGGTCTGAGGAGCTGCTAAAGGTTTTGCCACACTATCTACATTTATTAGGTTTCTCTCCATTGTGAACTCTCTGATTAAGTAATGACACAACACGGAAGATTTTGCCACATTCTCTACATTTATAAAATTTTTCTCCAGTGTGAACTCTCAATTACATACTTGGGTCAAGTTTTTATATCTTTAAAGACACTTTAAGGCATAAATTCCTTAGTTTTGTAAACGGTATATTTTGAACAAAAGTCCTTTGTCTTATATCATGAATACAGAATTTCTACCCCATTATAATCCCTAATATTTACTGAGACTGAAGATCCAACTACATGATTTTCCACATTCTTCTGTTTTTAAAAAATTTTATTGATTTTTTTTACAGAGAGTAAGAGAGAACTAGAAACATCGAGGAGAGAAAAACATGAATCAGACACAATGCATTCTCACATAGAGCTGGTATGTTGTACTAGTGTGAAAGTGTATCTATCTCCTCATGAACAAGTATGCCAAGCCGCAGGTACAAATCTGCAGAATTTTACTCTTATGAAACAGATAACTATAGGCGGTGGGGTCTCCATGAGCGTCACATGTCTTCTGGCCACATTTCCTCTCTTATACGATCTAGAGGGGATACCATGGGACAAGTACATCCATGCCAATAGAGGATCAGCAAATTCCCTCACACAGCCTATTGAATGGGGACCAAATGTAGAGTTAGATGATATGGCGGTTAAAAGAGTCATCAAGATTGCACTGGCTATGACGTTCTACCTTGTCAAAAGACCTCAACAAAACCCTATGCAAACGATCAAGAAAAGATTCAATGCACTCCATGCGATCCTGTTCCCTGGGATTCAGGCACCAACCATTGATCTAGACCTAGCCTTGGACCTTTGTGAGCCCACTGAATGGATGAGCTCTGAAGAACTCGATGTGAAAATCTTGAACAAACTCTTATTTATTGATGACCAAGATCTTCCTGGGCTTACCTCAAGAGCCTTTGTTATTCAACTCAAGCTATTTTCATCATTTGAAGAAATGACTTCTTATTCAATAACCAGATCTCTTATCAATGATGGATTCTCAAGAGTGATGATTATTCAACAGGTGTCTGCTGATGCTGCAAGGTTTGTTAAGCTTGAAAAGAAGCTTATTGAACAACATACTGAGAAGTTTCAATACTTGAAAATTCTTAAGCTTGAGGACCATCACTTACTTACTCCGCAGTCATTTCCAATTCTCTTCAGGGCTGCTCTCTTGTTTAAAAAAATGAAGGAACATTTAGGGACTACAGAACCACTAAAGAGCTCAATGCAGAGGTCTCCAAGCTGGAGATTGAGGAGGCACTCCAGGAGTCACCATTCAAAAAGATAAAGCTGGCACAACTCGACTATGAGAGCCTAAGAGCCATCTACGGAATGACCAATGCGGACATTGATGCAGTTGTAGGCTCAGATGAGAAAGCCAAAGAGTCTAGTCATGAGCAACTCATTGCACTTTCAAGGCTTCTGGAAAGGCTCGCATCGGGAATGGATCGTTCTGCATTAAGAGAACAGACCTCAACACAGTAAAGTCCAGCTATTCGAATCATCTGATATTCACTTAAGAAAAACATGGTAGTTGACACAATGGCCAACGACCAAGCACCCAGATCCACAGGGATGCGCAGGGAGAAGAGAACGTGCACACAAGAGAAGAAGGCACCCACCAAACGAAGAAAAACAACACAAGCCGCAGAATTTAGAGGTGTTGAAATATGCACTCCAAGTGAAACACTTTCAGAGTCGCCTTGAGAAAGTCCGACGCCATCACAGATCTCTGGTTCTGAAGCTGAGAATGTCGAGCTTGTCAGAGAAATAACCCACACACAAATAGCGGAGGAGACATCAAAGAAGCAGAAGCCACCACCAATGGGAATGGATATTCTATCGAGGATGTTGGCTACCAGAGATCATCTTTCGGTCCTTTCAGTATTATCCGAACAAATGAATTGAAAAAGATAATGCAAGATGTTCAAATCGAGGTCACAAATGTTTTTCAAGACTTGTTGGAGCAAAGATTAGCAGTGATGTAGTTGACCTTTGGCCAGCACTCAGTCCACAGCTACGCTCATTTTCCCAAACTCAACAGCAATTAACCTCTGAGAGTAGGACTAATCGGATGCGCAGTATGCACTTTTTCTGAAAAGTACAATCAATAAAGTAGAAAAATCTGAATGATAATATAAGAAGAAAAAAACAGATCAGATGTCTCCTGCACTGGGAATGTGCCCGCAACCAAGGTACGTGCCTTTGACCAAAATGGAACCCTTCCATCTGCAGGCCGACACTCTATCCACTGAGCCAAACCAGTTTCGGCACATTCTTCAGTTTTAAGGTTTCCCTCTAGAACACATGTGTCAAACACAAGGCCCGTGGGCCAAATCCGTCCCGCCAGGCCTTGCAATGTGGCCCGCACCACGCTGTCATCACTGCACTCCGCTGCGTTTCCATCACAATGACAGTTTATGACTGTTCAGTAAACCATTCGGCCCGCGATTTAGGCTGGATTTTAGATTTTGGCCCCTTCTCTGATTGAGTTCGACACCCCTACTCTAGAATGTATTCCAATGTGTGGAATAAGGTATGCGTATTGATTAAAGATTTTAGGATAATATTTACATTTGTATCGTTTCTCTCCAGTATGAATATTGCTTTCAACTAAGTTTTGCATACTGAATAAACTTTCATACATGCTTTTTATCTGCTGGGCTTCTATCCAGTAATAATAACCACCAGATGTTGTATAAGATATAAATGAGGACATAAGACTTATAATTAATAAGGCCTAATTTTATCATTCTCAATGAAGATTAAATCTATGGTTAAGTCTTTGGAAAAATACTTTTTTGTTTCTACTTAGAATGATTTTTTTTTTTTAATGTATTTTGTTGATTTTTTTACAGAGAGAAAGGGAAAGGGATAGAGAGCCAGAAACATCGATGAGAATCATCGACCAGCTGCCTCCTGCACAATCCCCACCGGAGATGTGCTAGCAACCAATGTACATGCCCTTGACCAGGATTGAACCCAGGACCTTTTAGTCCACAAGTCAATGCTCTATCCACTGAGCCAAACCAGTTTTGGCAGAATGATATTTTTTTTTTAAACATATTTTATTGATTTTTTTACAGAGAGAAAGGGAGAGAAAGAAACATCGACCAGCTGCCTCATGCACAAGCCCTACCGGGGATGGGCCCGTAACCAATGTACATGCCCTTGACCGTGATCGAACCTAGGACCTTTCAGTCCGCAGACTGAAGCTCTATCCACTGAGCAAAACTGGTTTTGGCTAGAATGATACTTAAAATGTGTACTAAGTTTGACCACACATTAAAGTCTCCCTCACATTTTCTACAGGCTTTCCTTCACTATAAAATCTCTGATGTTCAGTAAACTTTGATCTGAGGGTAAATGCTATAGCCCAGTGGTCTGCAAACTCATTAGTCAACAGAGCCAAATATCAACAGTACGATTGAAATTTATTTTGAGCCAAAATTTTTAAACTTCTTCTAATGCCACTTTTTCAAAATAGTCTCAACCAAGCCGTAGTATTTTGTGAAATAGCCACACTCAAAGTTGCCAAAGAACTGCGTGTGGTTTGTGAGCCACAGTTTGCCGACCACGGCTCTAGCCCATTCCCTAGTTTTGTAAGGTCTCTCTTTAGTATGAAGGCTGTAAAGTACAGTAATACATGAATAGCATGGAAAGGCTTTTTTATATTTTACAAATTAATTTGGCTTTTTCCCAGTATAAATTCTGTGATATTCACTAAGTTCTCCCTGGTAAACACTTCTAATACTCCTCACATCTGTAAGACTTCTCTCAAGTATGAACTCTTTGATGATAAGTAAGAGATGAAGAATGGCTATAGGCTTTGCCACATTCCCTACATTTATAAGGCTTCTCTCCAGTATGAACTACCTGATGCTTAGTAAGGTGTGAGGGCCTACTAAAAGCTTTGCCACATTTTCCACATTTATAAGACTTCTCTCCAGAATGAATTCGCTGATGTTCATGAAGGGAGAAGGAACGGCTAAAGACTTTGCCACATTCTCTACATTTATAAGGCTTCTCTCCAGTATGAACTTTCTGATGTCGTTTAAGCTTTGTGGACTCACTGAATGCTTTGCCACATTCTCTACATTTATAAGGTTTATCTCCAGTGTGAACGCTCTGATGCTTTTTAAGGGATGAGGACTGGCTAAAGGCTTTGCCACATTCTCTACATGTATATGGCTTCTCTCCAGTATGAACTCTCTGATGCCTAGTAAGGACTGAAGAGCTGCCAAAGGCTTTGCCACATTCTCTACATTTATAAGGCTTCTCTCCGGTGTGAATTCGCTGATGACAAGTAAGGTGTGAGGGCCTACTAAAAGCTTTGCTACATTTTCCACATTTGTAAGACTTCTCTCCAGAATGAATTCGCTGATGTTCATGAAGGGAGAAGGAACGGCTAAAGACGTTGCCATATTCTCTACATTTATAAGGCTTCTCTCCAGTATGAACTCTCTGATGTCGATTAAGCTTTGTGGACTCACTGAATGCTTTGCCACATTCTCTACATTTAGAAGGTTTATCTCCAGTGTGAACGCTTTGATGCTTTTTAAGGGATGAGGACTGGCTAAAGGCTTTGCCACATTCTCTACATGTATATGGCTTCTCTCCAGTATGAACTCTCTGATGCCTAGTAAGGACTGAAGAGCTGCCAAAGGCTTTGCCACATTCTCTACATTTATAAGGCTTCTCTCCGGTGTGAATTCGCTGATGACAAGTAAGGTGTGAGGACTCTGTAAAGGCTTTGCCACATTCTCTACATTTATAAGGCTTCTCTCCGGTGTGAATTCGCTGATGACAAGTAAGGTGTGAGGACTCTGTAAAGGCTTTGCCACATTCTCTACATTTATAAGGCTTCTCTCCAGTATGAACTCTTTGATGGGTAGTAAGGTGTGAGGACTCTGTAAAGGCTTTGCCACATTCTCTACATTTATAAGGCTTCTCTCCAGTATGAACTCTTTGATGGGTAGTAAGGTGTGAGGACTCTGTAAAGGCTTTGCCACATTCTCTACATTTATAAGGCTTCTCTCCAGTATGAACTCTTTGATGGGTAGTAAGGTGGGAGGAGCTACCAAAGGCTTTGCCACATTCTCTACATTTATAAGGCTTCTCTCCAGTGTGAATTCTCTGATGATAATTAAGGGATGATGTTTTACTGAATGCTTTGCCACATTCCCTACATTTATAAGGCTTCTCTCCAATGTGAATTCTCTGAAGATAAGTAAGAAATGAGGAATTCCTAAAGGTTTTGCCACACTTTTCACATTTATATGGCTTCTCTCCTGTATGAACTTCCAGATGGTAAGTAAGGTGTGAAGACTGGCTAAAGGCTTTACCACATTCGCTACATTTGTAAGGCTTTTCTCCAGTATAAATTCTCTGATGACAACTAAGCCATGGTACAGAAATGAATCCTTTGTCACATTCACTACATTTATAAAGCTTCTCTCCGGTGTGAGTTCTCTCATGATAAGTAAGGTTTGCGGACCATCTAAAGGCTTTGCCACATTCTCTACATTTATAAGGCTTATCTCCAGTATGAATTCTCTGATGCTTAATAAGGACTGAAGAGCTGCCAAAGGCTTTGCCACATTCTGTACATTTATAAGGCTTTTCTCCAGTATAAGTTCTGTGATTTACAGTGCTACCAGAGAGCCAATTACATGTTTGGCCAGAATCTTTACATGTATAAGGTTTTCCTCCACTATGGATTTTTTTCATTTTATTTAGATTGAATACTTGACTAAAGATTCTACCACAAGGATCCCAATTGTAAGCCTCCTCCCCAGTATGAATATTCTTTTGTTCATTATAACTTGAAGACTGATGAAAAGACTGGACACATTTACTTCCTTTGTGTGTCTTCTCCACAATAGGAATAACCTGATGTATGTTGTGATTGGACATTTGGTCAAAGACTTTGCCACTTTTATAATGGTCTTCTGCAAGCTCACTTGTCCGATGATTAAGATATAACTCTTGCTTAAAATGTTTCCAATGTTTAATCCATTGATAACTGCTATCTTCTTTATGCGTACTCTGGTAATAATGGGAGAAAGAAAGACTTGTAGTGAGATTTATAATTTCATTAAACATGTACACTCATTCCATACGTACCATTTTGTGATACTCATTAAACCAAGATGGCTGTGTAAAAAAAGCTTTCCTAATTTATTGAAATTACAGATAAAAAAATAAATACAGCCGAAACTGGTTTGGCTCAATGGATAGAGCGTCGGCTTGGGGACTGAAGGGTCCCGGGTTCGATTCTGGTCAAGGGCATGTACCTTGGTTGCGGGCATATCCCCAGCAGGGGGTGTGCAAGAGGCAGCTGATCGATGACTCTCTCCCATCGATGTTTCTAACTCTATCTCTCTCCCTTCCTCTCTATACAAAATCAATAAAATATATTAAAAAAATAAATACAAAACATTGTCAGAGGAAGAAGAATAAATCCTTGTATAAAAGATTGCCAAATTGCCCAGCCAGCATGGTTAAGTGATTGAGCTTCGAAAGATAAACATGGTTATGGTTCCATGATTAGTAAGGGTTAATGATCTGACTGCGGGATCAGTCCCCAGTGGGAGGCATGCAGGAGGAGGCAGCCAATGATTCTCTCTCATCATTGATGTTTTCCTCTCCCTGTTTGTCTCTCTCTCTCTCTGAAATAAATAAATAAAATATTTTAATTTAAGGAATCATAAAAGATTGCCCAATTGTGCACATTTTAACTTTATAGGTATGTTATAAATCTATACATCTTAGATATGATTGCATGAAAGTTAATTCCACCCTACATTTTAAATAATTCAAATAAATATTTACACTAGAGAATATGTGAATTCCTAGCTTTTACAGATTTCCTTTCCAAGAATGCTAAACAATAAAAAGTTGTTGCCAATCTTCATGTACAGAAACACACTGATCTGCCAATGTTACTGATTTTAACCTGGAAAAATCCCAAATGTATAATACACCTGACTTCTTAAGGTAACAAGAATTTGATTATAAGTGTTCCAGATTAGTTCTGTTTCAATTAATATCCTCCCTTCTTATCATATTCTTCCTCAAATTCCAAGGCTTTCAGTAAGTGTACATTATGAACGCAACACCTTTTTTAAATCTCACCAGTATTATTTTAGGGAATAAATCTTGTATTCCAGGCTTTGGCATAAGGATCTGGTTATCTTCAGATGACATAGCTGGAAAAAAAAACAAAAAACACACACACACACACACACACACACAAGTTTTTAAGTTTTGACAATCAGGTCAGTGAACTTTGAAGTTAACAGCACATATTCATCAAATTACATTTTTTAATACTCCAAGAGCATGAAAAAAATTCAATCAAAGCTCAAGATAGGTACAATGAGGAAAACTCACATCAAAGAGGGGCAATGAGTTCCTTATATTTTCCAATGATACCTGCTTAAAACCCCTGGCACACAATGGCAATATTACAAAAACACTCCCAATGTCCAGTTACTTCATTGGAGAGAGAGCGATGAGGGAAGTGCACATTCAATGTCCTCCCTATTTCGAAACTTCTTGAACAACAAGAAGTGCGAACACAGATTGAGAACAGAATGGCAGTATATGATGAGAGTCCTGTAGTGGCTGCTACAAAGAAACAACGAGAAATTGAGAACCACAAACAGTGGTAATGAAGATGTATATCAAGACTAAAAAGATACCAAAACCGGTTTGGCTCAGTGGACAGAGTGTCAACGTGTGGACTGAAAGTTCCCGGTTCAATTCTGGTCAACAGCATGCACATTGGTTGCAGGCCCATCCACATAAGGAGGTGTCCAGGAGGCAGCTGATCGATATTTCTCTCTCACTGATGTTTCTAACTCTCTCCCTTCGTCTCTGTTAAAAAACAAACAAACAAACAAACAATAAAATATATTAAAAAAATAAAAATACTAGCCGAAGCCGGTTTGGCTCAGTGATAGAGTGTCAGTCTGCAGACTGAAAGGTCCCAGGTTCGATTCCGGTTAAGGGCATGTACCTTGGTTGCAGGCACATCCCTGGTACGGGGTGTGCAAAAGGCAGCTGGTCGATGTTTCTCTCTCATCAACGTTTCTAGCTCTCTAACGAGACCATCTTAACTGGGAAATTAAACAGACAACCGAACCAAGAATACAATAGTGAAAACTGCTGATAGAAAGTAGAATTGATTCCACAGATGGCTATTATTTGTCTCTTCTTATAGAAAAAATGTTCAAAAGACTGCTTGTTTACAATTCTGAAATCTCTACAAAATATAAGTCATGCATAGAAACAGAAAAAGTGTATCATCAAAAATACAAAATAAAAGTAATCAAATGAGCTGAAGCCGGTTTGGCTCAGTGGTAGAGTGTCAGTCTGCGGACTGAAGGGTCCCAGGTTCGATTCCGGTCAAGGGCATGTACATTGGTTGTGGGCACATCCCCAGTGGGCGGTGTGCAAGAGGCGGCTGGTCGATGTTTCTCTCTCGTCAATGTTTCTAGCTCTCTCTCTCTCTCTCCCTTCCTCTGTAAAATATCAATAAAATATATTAAAAAATATAAAATAAAATAATGAAACTAAATATCTTAAAGCCAAAAAGGTGGGGAAAAAACAAAAACTCCATAATATCACCAAAAATATTATATAACCAAAGTAAAAATACAATAAAAGAGTACTTTATAAACAACACATCAAAAGGTGAAATTAAAAAACATAATAGCCAAATTAAAAAATACAGTAGAGGGATCCAAGATGGCTGTGCCCAGGTAAACACCTAGCCGCAGCCGCACACAACAATTTCAATAAAATACAACTAAAATATAAAATGGACATTACCCAGAACTACAGGAAAGTCGACTGACTGGAAATTCTACAACGAGAAGCAAGGAGAAAACCAGAAGGAAGCGCGGAGGAGCTGGAAAAGCCCAAGGTACAGAGACATGCGGCACAGGCGGAGAGGACGGAGCCGGAGAGGAGGGAGGCCGAATGCCTGGCTGGCGTTCCCTAGCGAGAAGGAGATAAAACTCCGACTATGCTGGGCCCCAGTTGTGACTGCTCTGAACCCCAGTTCTAGGCCAGACCCCGGGGACCCAGGCTCATCCATACGGAGCTGGGCTGTAAGGAACCCCGGGGAAGCGGCGAAAGGAGGTCCCAGAGGCACGCACAATGCGCGCAGAGAAGGGATGGTCAGCTGTGCCGCGGGATTGCCCTGGCTGGAAGGAGACTGGGGCTCCAGTCTGCTCTGAACGCCACCTCCAACTCCACTTCCAACTGAACTGAACCCCAATACCGGGCTCATTGGGGGAAAGCCTAGACTGTTTGGCAGCAGGTGAAAATCGAGGGCACCTATCTCTCAGAGGTGCTTTGCAGTGAGTACTGAAGGACCCTGAGACGCAGGATCCGCATAGGGCGGGGCTGACGGAGGCCAAGGCTGTAGGCTCCACCCTGAAATCCTGTCCCATCTGTAACTGCGAAATGCGACAACGAAATAGATCACAAACGAAAGAAATGGAGGACAAAAAGAGACTGGATATAGAGTTCAAAACTACACTTATAAGGTTTTTCAAGAATTTCCTAGAAAAGATGGATAAGACGTATGAGGATATGAAAAGAGATCAACTAGAATTAATAAGGAGTCAACAAGAAATGATAAGGGATCAACAAGAAATAAAGAATACATTGACTGAAATAAAAAATATTATACAGAGTCCTAAAAACAGAATGGAAGACTGCAAGAATCAAGTCAAAGATTTGTAATATAAAGAGCCAGAAGACACTCCTCCGCAGAAGCTAGAAGGCAAGAAAATCCAGAAAATTGAAGATAATGTAAGAAACCTCTGGGACAACTTCAAGCGAACCAACATCAGAATTATGGGGGTCCCAGAACATGAAAGAGAGCAAGATATCGAAAACATACTGAAAGAAATAGTGACAGAAAACTTCCCCCACCTGGTGAAAAAATTAGACTTAGAAGTCCAGGAAGCGCACAGAACTCCAAACAAAAGGAATCCAAAGAGGACCACACCGAGACACATCATAATTAAAATTCCAAGAGCAAAAGACAAAGAGAGAATATTAAAAGTAGCAAGAGAAAAGAAGGTAGTTACCTATAAAGGAGCACCTATAAGATTGTCAGCTGATTTCTCAACAGAAACCATGCAGGCCAGTCGGGAATGGCAAGAAATATTCAAGGTGATGAATAGTAAGAACCTACAGCCAAGGATAATCTATCCAGCAAAGCTATCACTCAGAATCGAAGGTCAGATAAAGAGCTTCACTAATAAAAAAAAAAGCTAAAGGAGCTGAAACCGGTTTGGCTCAATGGATAGAGCGTCCAGTTGGGGACT
Organism: Pipistrellus kuhlii; assembly: GCF_014108245.1. Classification (NCBI taxonomy): domain Eukaryota; kingdom Metazoa; phylum Chordata; class Mammalia; order Chiroptera; family Vespertilionidae; genus Pipistrellus; species Pipistrellus kuhlii. The sequence continues at coordinate 228,676 of NW_023425575.1, forward strand.
GAAAGGTCCCGGGTTCGATTCGGGTCAAGGGCATGTGCCTTGGTTGCGGGCATATCCCCAGTAGGGGGTGTGCAGGAGGCAGCGGATCGATGACTCTCTCTCATCGATGTTTCTAACTCTGTATCTCTCTCCCTTCCTCTCTGTACATAATCAATAAAATATATATATTAAAAAAAAAAAAAAAAAAAAAAGCTAAAGGAGTTCATCAACACCAAACCAGAATTATATGAATTGCTGAAGGGGATTCTTTCAGAAGAGAAAGTAAATAAAGGTAAAAATTATGAAAAAAAAAGAAAGATAAAAATTATGAACAACAAATACGTAACTATCAACAAGTGAATCTAAAAACCAAGGAAATTAAAAAAAAATCTGATCAACAATATTAATTGTTGAATATAATAGAATCAGAGGTATGGAAGGGGAGTGAACTGACAATTCTTGGGGAAAAGGGGAGAGGGGGATGTGGGAAGAGACTGAACATAAACTGTGCACCTATGGATGAGGACAATGGGGAGTGGGGAAAGGGCAGAGGGTGGGGTGGGAACCTGGTGGAGGAGAGCAATGGTGGGGTGGAGCGGGAAGGAACATCTGTAATAATATGAACAATAAAAACTTATTAAAAAATACAGTAGTCTCAATAACAAAAGAACATCAACTTAGAACATCAAAGAATTTTCCATAAAATGGTGGCTCAGTGGTTGAGCTTCGATCTATGAACCAAGTGGTCAAACTTTGGTTCCATGGTAAGTCACAGGCCTGAGTTGAAGGCTAGACCCCCATCATGTAGGAGACAGCTGATCGATGATTCTCTCTTTCACTGGTATTTCTATCTCTTTTCTCTGAAAATAAAATAATCAAAGAACTTGTACATATTTCATAAAAATTTAAATAAAATCCAAAATAAAAAAAAACAAAGAACTTATATTTCATTAAAAAAAAAATAATTCATTAAAATTTTGATTAAGAAAACCCAACAGACGTGTGGAAATATAAAGAGAATTTAAGAAATTCCTAAGACACTAACAAGTCGACCTCCAAGAAGATACCAAAAAGTATTAGATAGCTTATATAAAAAAATCAATCATTTAAGAGCCTGACAACTGGAGAAAGTGACATACAAATGCCTCCTGCAATGCCCCTACTGAGGATCAAGCCTGCATCCTAGTCATGTTCCCTTGATTGGAATAGAACCTGGGACCCTTCAGTCCACAGGCCCACATTCTATCCACTATGCCTATCTGCCTAAGGCAGGGGTGTCGAACTCAATCAGAGAAGGGGCCAAAATCTAAAATCCAGCCTAAATCGCGGGCCGAATGGTTTACTGAACAGTCATAAACTGTCATTGTGATGGAAACGCAGCGGAGTGCAGTGATGACAGCGCGGTTCAGGCCACATTGCAAGGCCTGGTGGGACGGATTTGGCCCTCGGGCCTTGTGTTTGACACATGTGGCCTAAGGCATATAGGAAAGTTTTTATGACATTTGATTTTATATTGTAGCACTGAATGGAAAGGTACTCAAAATAATCAAAAGGCATTACACACCAAATAAAAATAATTTCACATTAAAGCAAATTCTTAGTGCATTAAAAATACAAGCTGTGCCGAAACCGGTTTGGTTCAGTGGTAGAGCTTCGGTCTGCGGACTGAAGGGTCCCGGGTTCGATTCCGGTCAAGGGCATGTACCTTGGTTGCGGGCACATCCCTGGCAGGGGGTGTGCAGGAGGCAGCTGGTCGATGTTTCTTTCTCATCGATGTTTCTAGCTCTCTATCTCTCTCCCTTCCTCTCTGTAAAAATCAATAAAATATATTAAAAAAAAATACAAGCTGTGAAATGTAAAAAAAAATTTCTACAAAGCAGATTACCTGATAAGTAGTTAATATTCCAAATATATGAACACCTTTTAAAAGTCAACATGAAAAAGGAAGTAACACAACTTTAAAAATGTCCAAAGCTATATGGTTAACTACTTTACAAGATAGAAGGCAAGAACACACAATAGATAAAGACAGATTTTTCATCAAGTAGGGAGACAAAATGGAACAGATACATGCAAAAATAATAAAACTAGATGCCGTTCATAGGCCATGAATTAAAATGAACTCAGCGTGGAACTAAAATATAAGACCTGAAACCATGAAAACACTGTCAGCATTATCAATGAACTTTACCATTACTCTTAAAAAATACTGGTTTGCATATATCTTCCTAGGCATAACAAAAAAGTTAAAAAAATAAAGAAATGAGACTACAAAAGAATAAGTTTGGCATACCAAAAGAAACTATAAAATAACAAAAACAACAACAGCCCAGCAATGTTACATCCTAAAAAAATAAAGATACAAATTATGTGAGGAATTCACACAGCTTAATACCAATGAGACAAACAACATTATTGAAAAATGGACAGAGGACCTGAATGGTCATTTCACAAACAGAACATAAAGATGCACAATAGACATATTAAATGAAGTTCAACTCATTTATCACCAGAGAAATGCAATGGACACCTCCATGAAATACCACCAAACACCTAACAGAATGCCAATCATCCATTAAAAAAAAGAAAAAGTAATACCAATGAAGTGGAGAAATGACAACATTCATGCAGCAAGATTATAAACACATTAGATGCTCAGTGCACAAAATTCTTGCAATGGGGGCCTGTGTCCTTCAGCCCAGTCTGCACCCTATCCAACCTGGGACCCCTTGGGGGGCTTTCTGACTACTGGTTTAGGCCCGATCCCTGTAAGACATCACCCTCACCAAGTCGGGCGTGCTGGCTCTCACACGCTCACCTACCTGCCTGCCTGATTGCCCCTAACCGTTTCTGCCTGCCAGCTTGATCGATGCCTAACTGCTCCCCTGTTGGCCTGACTGCCGCCTACTGCCCTCCCCTGCAGACCTGGTAACCCCCAAATGTGCTCCCACCGTAGCCCTGTAACCCCCAACTGCCCTCCCCTGCCGACCCAGTTGTCCCTAACTGCCCTCCGCTGAAGGCCTTAGAGATGTTAAAATAACATAGGAAACCAAGCCCCGCGGGTGGAGTATGAACTTGGGAAGGAAGTCATCCTCACCCAGGGAGGCCAGGTTGCTGTAGTTCTCCAACATCACATCCAGGTACAACTTCCGCTGAGCTGGGTCCAGGCACTCCCACTCCTCCTGAGAGAAATCTATGGCCACATCCGTGAAAGTCAACATTTCCTGAAAGAAAAGACATTTTACCAAGAGGTCACCGGGAAAGTTCATAGTGTCTCCCAACATGAAAAGTGTCAGGAGAAGAGGTTTGAACCTAGGGGAGTATCTTGAATTATTCAATAGATCACTTTTCCCCAGTAACATTCTCTGATGTGTTTTCTAACACTGACACATGAGGATAACACATGTCCACAAATCCACGGTACAATTATGTTTCAGGAAAATAAACTTTAAAATTAAAGCATGCTAGCCTAGGACATGAACGGTCCCAGATTTGATTCTAGTCAAGGGCACATGCCTGGGTTGCGGGCTGCATCCTTCTGGGAGCATGCAGGAGGCAGTTGATCTGTGACTCTCATCATTGATGTTTCTATCTCTCTCTCTCTCATCCCCTCTCTTTTCCTCTCTAAAAACAATTTAAAAATTTTGAAAAATATATTTCATTGATTTTTTACAGAGAGGAAGTAAGAGGGATAGAGAGTTGGAAACATCAATGAGAAACATCGATCAGCTACCTCCTGCACACCTCTTACTGGGAATGTGCCCGCAACCAAGGTACATGCCCTCGAGCAGAATCGAACCTGGGACCCTTCAGTCTGCAGGCCGACACTCTATCCACTGAGCCAAAACAGGGCAATAACAATATATTTTTAAAAAATTAAATAATGTACACAGGAACCTGGATTTCTGAGTACCGTATTTCCATCACTCAGGGCCAGTGGTGTATATTTCTCAGCAAGAAATGCCATGCTGGTTGGAAATATACGGACTTCTTCTCAAGTGTAAAACAGACCACAAGGAAACGAACTTTTGTATACATATAGATTGTGATCCAGGTTCTGAGATGGTACCTGTGTTTCCACATATGTAACAGGCTCACTTTTTACTTGTGATTTCAATGTTTCCGATCCATGTGCCATAATTCTGAATACAGAGAAAGTGAAAACAGAGAAAAAAATTCATACAGAACTTTAAACTAAAAGGGTATGTTAATATAATTCATTTCTCATGGAATAGCACACATAGAAACCATAATCCTAGTGGAAAAGTTACTATGAGTAATCTTTTTTTTTTTTTTTTTTAATAAGTTTTTATTGTTCATATTATTACAAATGTTCCTTTCCCCCCCCCCCACCATTGCTCTCCTCCACCAGGTTCCCACCCCGCCCTCTGCCCTTTCCCCTCTCCCCATTGTCCTCATCCATAGGTGCACAGTTTATGTTCAGTCTCTTCCCACGCCCCCCTCTCCCCTTTACCCCAAGAATCGTCGGTTCACTCCCCTTCCATACCTCTGATTCTATTATATTCACCAGTTAATATTGTTCATCAGATTTTTTTAATTTCCTTGGTTTTTAGATTCACTTGTTGATAGTTATGTATTTGTTGTTCATAATTTTTATCTTTGTTTACTTTCTCTTCTGAAAGAACCCCCTTCAGCAATTCATATAATTCTGGTTTGGTGGTGATGAACTCCTTTAGCTTTTTTTTATTAGTGAAGCTCTTTATCTGGCCTTCGATTCTGAGTGATAGCTTTGCTGGGTAGATTATTTTTGGCTGTAGGTTCTTGCTATTCATCACCTTGAATATTTCTTGCCATTCCCTTCTGGCCTGCATGGTTTCTGTTGAGAAGTCAGCTGACAATCGTATAGGTGCTCCTTTGTAGGTTACTACCTTCTTTGCTCTTGCTTCTTTTAATATTCTCTCTTTGTCTTTTGCTCTTGGAATTTTAATAATGATGTGTCTCGGTGTGGTCCTCTTTGGATTCCTTTTGTTTGGAGTTCTGTGCGCTTCCTGGACTTGTAAGTCTAATTCTTTCACCAGGTAGGGGAAGTTTTCTGTCACTATTTCTTTCAGTATGTTTTCGATATCTTGCTCTCTCTCATCTTCTGGGACCCCCATAATTCTGATGTTGGTTCGCTTGAAGTTGTCCCAGAGGTTTCTTACATTATCTTCAATTTTCTGGATTCTCTTGCCTTCTAGCTTCTGTGGAGGAGTGTCTTCTGGCTCTTTATGTTCCAAATCTTTGACTTGATTCTTGCGATCTTCCCTTCTGTTTTTAGGACTCAGTAAAATATTTTTTATTTCAGACAATGTATTCTTTATTTCTTGTTGATCCCTTATCATTTCTTGTTGACTCCTTATTAATTCTAGTTGATCTCTTTTCATATCCTCATAGGCCTTATCCATCTTTTCTAGGAAATTCTTGAAAAACCTTATAAGCGTAGATTTGAACTCTATATCCAGACGCTTTTTGTCCTCCATTTCTTTCGTTTGTGATCTATTTTGTTGTCGCATTTCGCAGTTACTGATGGGACGGGGTTTCAGGGTGGAGCCTGCAGCTTTGGCTTCCGTCAGCCCCGCCCTATGCGGGTCCTTCAGTGCTCGCTGCTGCCGGCGCCTCTGAGAGAAAGGTGCCCTCGATTTTCGCCTGCTGCCAAACAGTCTATGCTCTCCCCCAATGAGTCCGGTATTGGGGTTCAGTTCAGTTGGAAGTGGAGTTGGAGGTGGCGTTCAGAGCAGTCTGGAGCCCAGGTCTCCTTCCCATCAGGGCAATCTCGCGGCACAGCCGATCGTCCCTTCTCTGCGCGCAGTGTGCACGCCTCCGGGACCTCCTTTCGTCTCTCCCCGGGGTTCCGCCTTACAGCCCGGCTCCCTATGGCTGAGCCTGAGTCCCTGGGGTCTGGCCCAGAACCGGGTTCAGAGCAGTTGGGGGCCCAGCACAGTCGGAGCTTTTCTCTCCTTTCCGCTCGGGAACGCCCGCCAGGCACTCGGCCTCCCTCCTCTCTGGCTCCGTCCTCTCCGCGCGCCGCGTCTCCGTACCTTGGGCTTTTCCAGCTCCTCCGCGCCTCCTTCTGGTTTTCTCCTTGCTTCTCGCTGTAGAATTTCCAGTCAGTCAACCTTCCTGTAGTTCTGGGCAATGTCCGTTTTATATTTTAGTTGTATTTTATTGAAATTGTTGTGTGCGGCTGCGGCTAGGTGTTCACCTGGGCGCAGCCATCTTGGATCCCACTATGAGTAATCTTAAAAGAAGATTATTCTGCATAGTCCAGCTGGTGTGGCTCAGTGTTGCCTGCTAACCCATGTACCAAAAGGTCACTGGTTTCATTCCAGATCTGGACATAGAACCAGTATGAGGGCTCAATCCCCAATGTAGGTTGTATAGAAGGCAGCTTATCAATGATTCCCTCTCATCAATGATGTTTCTCTCTCTACCTCTCTTTTTCTCTGAAATCCATAAAAATGTACTTTGGGGGAGGAGGAGGAGAAAAAATATCTGAAATGAAGTTAACAGTTTAGGCTCAGAGACACACATTTTACAACTATGAAATAGAGATGATTTATTGATTTTGTAAGTCTCATGGATGTATTTGTGTGATCCACTTTGTGTTTTATGAAAAGAATGAGAGAAACATAAAGATATAAAAACAGTTAGATCTTTTGTTTCCTTTTATGGTTGTAAATCCTCACCTCAGGAGATTTTTTTCCATGGATTTTTGGGGAGGGGAAGGCAGGAAGGTTGAGGCATGAAAGGGAAAGGAGAGAAAGAGAGATAAAGAGATAGGTAGAGAGAGACACACACATCAATGTGAGAGACAGAGACATATGTATTGGTTGCCTACCACAAGTATCTATAACATACTTGCCCTGGACCAGGAAATAAATCTTCCACCATTGATCCACAACAGCTTGGCAAACTAATTTTTATTAGCACATTTCTTTCAAAATTTTTGTGCATCATTTATTTTTCTTTTTAAGTAACTCTTTATTGTTCATATTATTAGAAATGTTCCTCATTTCCCCCCCCTCCATTGCTCCCCTCCACCAGGTTCCCACCCTACCCTCTGTCCTTTCCTCACCCCCCCCCCCACTGTCCTTATCCATAGGTGCAGTTTATGTTCAGTCTCTTCCAGCACCCCCTACTCTCATTTCCCCCCATGAATTGTCAGTCCACTCCCCTTCCATACCTCTGATTCTTTTATATTCACCAGTTAATATTGTTCATCAGATTTTTTAATTCCCTTGGCAGTGATGCACTCCTTTAGCTTTTTTTTATTTGTGAAGCTCTTTATCTAGCCTTTGATTCTGAGTGGTAGCTTTGCTGGGTAGAGTATTTTGGGCTGTAGGTTCTTACTATTCATCACCTTGAATATTTCTTGCCATTCCTGTCTGGCCTGCATGGTTTCTGTTGAGAAATCAGCTGACAATTGTATAGATGCTCCTTTATAGGTAACTACCTGCTTTGCTCTTGCTGCTTTTAATATTCTCTCTTTGTCTTTTGCTCTTGGAATTTTAATTATGATTTGTCTTGGTGTGGTCTTATATGGATTCCTTTTGTTTGGAATTCTGTGCGCTTCCTGGACTTGTAAGTCTAATTCTTTCACCAGGTGGGAGAAGTTTTGTCACTATTTCTTTCAGTATGTTTTTGATATCTTGCTCTCTCATCTTCTGGGACCCCCATAATTCTGATGTTGGTTCGCTTGAAGTTGTCCCAGAGGTTTCTTACATTTTCTTCAACTTTCTGGATTCTCCTATCTTCTTGTTTCTGCGGAGGAGTGTCTTCTGGCTTTATATTACAAATCTTTGACTTGATTCTTGCGATCTACCATTCTGTTTTTAGAACTCTGTATAATATTTTTTATTTCAGACAATGTATTCTTTATTTCTAGTTGATTCCTTTTCATATCCTCATAGGTCTTGTTTATTTTATCGGCCTTTTCTAGAAAATTCTTGAAAAACCTTAGAACTGTGGTTTTGAACTCTATATCCAGTCACTTGTCCTCCATTTCTTTCATTTGGGATCTGTTTCCTTGTCTCGGCATTTTCGCTGCTTCCCTGGATCAGTAGGGTGGCTTTGTGTGCTAAGGTGTCCTATGTGGTTCAGTGGGTCAGTGCACTCTTAGTGCACCCCTTTGTGTACTGTGTGTATAGCCATATTGTAGTTAAATCTTGATTGTTGTTGTTATCTCTGGGAGGACCTGACCTCCAGGCCAATTGGCTGTGAGGATCAGCTATGTCTATGCCGGGAGACAGCCTTATTTGACTAGACTTGGAAAATTGCAAAAGCCTCTGTGCTCAGATTGGATGGGGCGGAGTTTGGATGGAGCTTACAGCCTTGGCTTCCCCTCAGCTCTGCCCTATGAGGTTCCCTAGTCTCACTGTTCCTCAGTGTCCTTAGGTACTCGCTGCTTTGGTACTCACTGCAAGCAACTGTGAGAGAAAGGTGCCCTGAAGTTACACCCGCTACCAGACAGTCTAGTCTCTCCCCCAATGAGTCCGGAACTGGGGTTCAGTGCAGCTGGAAGTAGGGTTCAGTGCAGTCTGGAGCTTTTGTCTCCTTCCCGCAAGGGCAATCCAGCGGCACAGTCAACAGTCCGTCCTCTGCGCGCAGCATGCATGCCTCCGGGACTCTGCCTTTCACCACTCCACTGAATTTCCGCCTTACAGCCTATTTCCCTCTGTATGAGCCTGGGTCCCCAGGGTCTTGCCCAGAACTGGGGTTCGGTGCAGTCGGAACTGGGGTTCAGCACAGTCCGGAGCTTTTATCTCCTTCCCACTATGGAACGCTGTCCCGTCCTCTCCAGCTCAGTCCTCTCCCACATGCACACCGTGTCTCTGTACCTTAGGCTTTTACAGCTCCTCTGATTTTCCTTATGGTTTTCTTATTCCATCTAGTTGTAGAATTTCCAGTTAGTCAACTTTCCTGTAGTTCTGGATAATGTCCATTTTGTATTTTAGTTGTATTTTTTAAAAATATATATTTTATTGATTTTTCATAGAGAGGAAGTTGAGAGGGATAGAAAGTAAGAAACACTGATCAGCTGCCTTTTGCACACCCACTACGGGGGATGTGCCCGCAACCAAGGTACATGCCCTTGACCGGAATCGAACTCGGGACCCTTGAGTCCTCAGGCCAACACTCTATCCACTGAGCCAAACTGGTTTCAGCTAGTTGTATTTTTTTGAAATTGTTGTGTAAGAGTGCAGTTAGGCATTTACCTATGCTGCCATCTTGGTTTCTCCTCTTATGCATCAGTATATATACTATGTGGTATAAATTTAATGAAACTGGATACACAATACCATTCTTTTTTTTTTTTTTTTAAATATATATTTTATTGATTTTTCACAGAGAGGAAGAGAGAGGGATAGAGAGTCAGAAACATTGATGAGAGAGAATCATCAATCAGTTGCCTCTTGCACACCCCCTAATGGGGACGTGCCCGCAACCAAGGTACATGCCCTTGACCGGAATCAAACCTGGGACCCTTCAGTCTCCAGGCCGACACTCTATCCACTGAGCCAAACCGGTTTCGGCCCATTCTTGAAAACTTTCTAGGAAATACAAAAAAGTGATAGTATTTGCACAACTTTATTAAATGTCTATTATACCCTTATTACTGAGAAAGGGAGACTACGAACTCTATAGTGAGGGAGCACCTCTGTCACATGAACACCAGGTGGACTGAAGAATAAGTATAAGGTGACTGAGACCACAGAAGGTCAGGTCATCCCTGCTGTGACACATTACTGGCAAAAATACATCAATAAAGGAATAATTTTGCCAAAATTATCACAAACTTTAATTTTTGCAAGTGTTAATCCACATGTATCTCTCATGTTCTATAAGCTAACAACAGTACATTTATCTATCAAGTATTTCACACTAATCCAGTGAGCAAGTCTCTCCTATTTGCCTTTCTATTCAGAAAGTTCTGAGTTATTCTGAGATGTGCATCTTCTTACCCGTGATCTAGAGCTGATGCTGCAGCCATTGAACCTAAGACCTTCATTTGCCTTCTTCAGTGATATGTGAGCCTCTGACCCATCCCAGTAGGGATGTTAGACATGGCTGCCTTCCAAGCTTTATCTGTCACAAAAGGGATGTTCTGATTAGTTGAAAGTCACTAAATAAATGTGGGAATGCTTCCTGCTTTCAGAATGAATACAGACAAGCCTACAGGACAAAGGAAGAAATTATAGCTGGCCCAGTATGGCTGAGAGGTAGAGGGTTGACTTATGAACCAAGAGGTTAGGGTTGAATTCCTGGTCAGGGCACCTGGTTGGATTCCTAGTCAGGTTTCAGACTTGATACCCAGTGCAGTATGGGGTGCAAGAGGCAGGAGATCAATGATTCTCCATCCTGATTGGTATTTCTGTCTCTATCCCCTCTCCTTTCCATTCTGAAATCAATAAGATATATTTTTAAAAAGAGAGATAAAAAAAGAAAAACACACGCACAAAAGAGAGAAATATAGAAACTGCTGACATTGACTATCCTATATAAAACTCTAATAGGCAAATCAACCAAGCTGGGGAACAACCAGTTGTTATGACATGAACTGACAACCAGGGGTAGGTGCTCAACACAGGAGCATCTGTGCCCTGAGTGTTCTCAGTAGAGCATCTGCCCTTTGAAAGGGAGACCGGCTGCTATGGTGGCAGAGGGTGGGAATGGACAGCAGCGGCCCCTGACCACCCCCCAAGGCGGGTGCTAGTGGAGACTCACCAATTGCCCCATCAGTCACCCCACAGATGGGCCATGATTGCCGGCCAGGCTTAGGGACCCGACCCCATATATTGGGATCAGTCTCTTAGATTTATAACTTAAAAATGAGAAAGGCTACTCTAACACTGAAAAAACAGGATGATGCAGCGTTGACATGACTGGACTCTAGCTTATAGATTTTGTGGTCAGCCCTGATTCTCATAACTTATAACTGTGTGACAAAGCCAATTATGTAACTTCTCTCTCCTTTAGTTTTTCGACCCATACGATGAGGAAAATGATAGTACTGCCAAAGAAGGATCATATTATGCACTACTTTTTATAATCAGGGCAAAAAAAATGTAGCTGCCCATATGAAAGCAAGAAGCCTTTCAACTGTATGAAAAGTATGGTAACTGGAGCATGCAGCATCTTGCATTGCAAGAGGGTTGTCCAATTGCTAGTTGTTGGACATCCCCCAAAGGGTCCCAGAGTGCACGCGGGTGCAGGAAAGGCTGAGGGACCCTCTACCCCCTTGCATGAATTTTGTGCACAAGACCTCTAGTAATGAACAAAGTAATGAAATAAGGAAAGAAAAACAACCTGCAAAGGCAAGAACAACAGAAATAGAGAAATTAACCACCAGATGTTAGAGAAAAGCAAACATAGCTTCAGACACAGGACACATCTTTTACCTGAGAAGCAGCCATTTGCTCCTGGTCCTGATCAGGGTCTGGGTTGTTTTCTGAGGTGACACTATGTTGAGGAGTCACAGAATGTGCCTTCAAAGGTGTCAGCATAGACTCTTATTCAGTCCACCTCACACATACAGAAAGACCTGAAAATGCAGAAAAGGCCACCCCTTCAAACCATTGTCAAAGGAGAGAGTCAGGAACAATAGAAATCACACTATGAGGTGTTTTACTTTTTTTTTTTAATTTTTTAAAAATATACTTTATTGATTTTTTCCAGAGAGGAAGGGAGAGAAATAGAGTCAGAAACATCGACGAGAGAGTCATCAATTAGTCGCCTCCTGCACACCTCCTACTGGGGATGTGCCCGCAACCAAGGTACACGCCCTTGACCGGAATCGAACCCGGGACCCTTCAATCCGCAGGCTGATGCTCTATCCACTGTGCCAAACCGGTTTCAGCACTATGAGGTGTTTTAGTCCATCTTCATGTGTCTGTCCTCTCAAAGACATCCACAAACTCCCAGTCATAAGAACGTGAGCTGCTGTCCTGAGCCCCCAAACCAAACAGAGCACCCCTTTATTCCCCTGAACAAACCTTCACCTCACTCTTATGAAGACATCCTGCAAACCTCTGGCTAATCCCTGTCCTCACCTTCCATCACCCGGGGCACCTCAGTGACCAAGGATGACCCGCCCAGAGCAGCTGTCCTCCTCCAGGGGGGAAAGTGCCCCTGCGGGCTTTTCTTAAAGCTCCTCAGGGGATCTGAGAAGACAGAGGATTTGTCTCTGGATGTTTTAAAATAAATTAAATGTCAGACATTGAAAAAGTAAATGCATCAATGAAACACACACACACACACACACACACACGCAAAAAACACCACAGCAACAAAGCTAAGCCTTCTAATATTCATTGAAAAAGCATCACATGGCCCTAATCAGTTTGGCTCAGTGGATAGCTCGTCAGCCTGCGGACTCAAGTGTCCCAGGTTAGATTCCAGTCAAGGGCAAGTACTTTGATTGCAGGCACATCCCAGGAGGGGGCGTGCAAGGAGCATCTGATAGATGTTTCTCTCTCATTGATGTTTCTAACTCTCTATCCCTCTCCCTTCCCTCTCTGTAAAAAATCAATAAAATATATATTTTTTTTTAAAAAAGAAAAAAAGCATCACATGGTGACAGACACAGGGCACCCTAGTCTTTGCCATCCCAGGAAATGACAAGGGACCCATAACCAAGAGATAAGTCTCTCACCTCTGAGTGAATAAGGGTTGCATTGGAAGCAAATTATTATAAAACTGGTGCACAAAATTCCTACACGAGGTGGGGGTGGGGGCACGTGTGTGGTGTCTCTCAGACCAGTTTGCACCCTCTCCAATCTGAGATCCCTCAGGGGACGTCCAACTGCCGCTTTAGGCCCAAACCCAGGTAGTTGGACATCACTCACAATCTGGGACTGCTGGCTCCCAACCACTCGCCTGTCTGCCTAATTGCCCCTAACTGCTTCTACCTGCCAGCCTGATCACCCCCTAACCACTTCCCTGCCAGTTTGAGTAATCCGGTTGCTCTCCTGCCAGCCCGATGGCCCCCAAATGACCTCTCTGCTAACCAAGTCGCCCCTAACTGCCAGCCCAGTAGCCTCCAACTGTGCTCCCATTCTGGGCTAGTCGCCCCTAACTGCCTTTCCCTGGCAGCCTAGTCAACCCTAACTGCCCTCCCCTGCACATCTGATCATGCCCAACTGCCCTCCCCTGCTGGCCAGGTTGCCCCCAACTGCCCTCCCCTGCCAGCTATCTTGTAGTGGCCATCTTGTGATGACATGGCCATGCCCATCTTTTCACCACATGGGGGTGGCCCTCTTGTGAGGGTGTGACAGTCAATTTGCAAAGTACCTCTTTATTACCATATTTTTCGGACCATAAGACGCACTTTTTCCCCCCCAGAAGCGGGGGGGGGGGGGGGGGGGGGGGGGGGAGTCCCTGCGTCTTATGGTCCAAATATAGCCTACACATATACTTTAAAAAAAAAGTTTTCTTACTTGCCCGGCTGTGTGGTCTGTGTGCTTGCCCGGCTCTAAAATGGTTCTAAATGCTGCCGTTTACTTTACAGGGTTGATTGCATGTGTTTATGACTGTGATGTTGGGTTTTAATGCACATAAAATATTTTAGGACACTATTTGTTTCAGAATCTTTTTTTCTTCATTTCCCTTCTCTAAAAACTGGTGCGTCTTATGGTCCGGAGCGTCTTATGGTCCGAAAAATATGGTATATAGGACTCCCAAGCTTTATAAACTAGAGGTATGTCATTCTTATTCAAATTTGCATAACTAAAACAATTCAGTTGTCAAAGTAAATATATAGGCACACCTAGGTGGCATATCTCAGCAGTTGAGCTTGGACCTATGAACCAGGAGGTCACAGTTAGATTCCTAGTCAGAGCATATAGCCAGGTTGCATGTTAGATCCCCAGTTAGGAGCATGCAGGTGGCAACTGATCAATGATTATCTCTAGTCATTGATTTTTTTTCTCTCTCTCTCCCTCCTTGCCGCTAGGGCAGTGGTCAGCAAACTCATTAATCAACAGAGCCAAATATCAACAGTACAACGATTGAAATTTCTTTTGAGAGCCAATTTTTTAAAACTTAAACTATATAGGTAGGTACATTGTTATTAACTTAATTAGGGTACTCCTAAGCTGGCCTTTGCTAAAAACTCAAGGGGCCAAAGAGCCACATGTCACTCGAGAGCCACAGTTTGCCGACAACTGCTATAGGGAAAAATATATATTTAAAAAAATACACACACACACACACACATCTCCACAAACCAATACAAAACTAAATCATCCACAACTCATTAGCTCAACCCTCACCCACATCAGGGTTCCCCGCCTCCCACTGTTATGTATTTCTGTCTATGGGTTTGTCTGTCTCCCTGTTCACTTTCTCTCCACCGTGGTCCTTTCCTGTGTCCTCCTCCCCTCCCTGCTCTTCCTCCCATTTTCTCTATTTCCATTCCTACACCTGGACCATGAACCTCCTGAGGCCCATTTCCCTCCGGGGCTCTCTCTCCTGGTCTCTCTGCTCGCATCTCCACACACGTCTGCGCCTTTCCCTCCTCGCGCCCGTGTCCCCGTTGCTGCCTGTTACAGTCTGTGCTGCTCCCCCTCTGCTCCCCCATACTTTGTGGACCCCTCTCCACCCCCCCACCCCCCGTGTCTGTCTCTCCCTCCCTCTCCTGCCCCCCAGCCCGGCCCCCACCCCGCAGTCACCGACCCCACAAAGCCCTCCCTGGGGCAGGTCCCTCTTCGGGGGACACCGAGTTTTCCCCGAGCCCACCCCCTGGCACTGGCCCTCTGGCACTCAGACCTGATTAATGGAGGGCCTAGGTGTTGTGCCCAAGTGTCATCAACCCCAAAGACTACCAGGGAGCCGAATCCGATGCAATTGCAGAAAGCCTGTATTTATTTCGGACTAGTCCGGGCCCAGTCTCACCTACACCAACGAGGGCATGGGCGAGAAAGAGGAAGAACTTAACAAATCAATGGGTTTTATAGGGAGGGTGGTGCCGCTACTTTGGCTGACCTGATTGGTTGGGTTAGGCCTAGAGTCCAGTTACCTGGAGCTGGACCCGCCCCACCCTGCCCTCTCGCCCCGCCTACCCTCTTACCCCGCCCTGCCCTCTTACCCCGCCCTGCCCTCTTACCCCGCCCGCCCTCTTACCCTGCCCTGCCCTCTTACCCCGCCCGCCCTCTTACCCCGCCCGCCCTCTTACCCCGCCCGCCCTCTTACCCCGCCTGCCCTCTTACCCCGCCCGCCCTCTTACCCCGCCTGCCCTCTTACCCTGCCCTGCCCTCTCACTAGGAAGGCGGGCGCAGACCCCCAGGCCGGGCCATCCGGGCTCTTTGGGCGGGAAGCGCCGGGCGGGGAGGGCAAAGGGCGGGAACCACTGACCAGACCTCCAGCCCCGCGGGGGCCCCCGCGGCCCCGGGAACGGTTTTCAGCGGGAAAACCACGCGGCGGGCGGGCCCACAGCCACAGGCGGACAGACCGCGGGCCGGGCCTCAGTTTCCCCCAAAGGAACGCGGCGCCTCCACTGCGCAGCCGCCGGGACCCGCACTCACCGCCGGGAGGGGCTCCGGGCGGGGCTCCCACACGGACTTCTGCGCCCGCAGCGCCCTCAGCCCGCCCTGCGGGGAGGGGCCGGGAGCAGCGGCTTTAAAGCACAGACACCGCCTCAGGGAGCCGCCACCGGCCCCTCCGCAGCCGCTTTCGGCTGCCAGGACTGCGCATGCGCCTCCCTGCGGGGGGCGGGGCCTGAGCGGAGCGGCTCCGCGGTGGGGGCGGGGCCAGCGGGAGGGGCGGGGCGGAGCCAGGGGGCGGCCTGGGCCCCTCCCCTCCTCCCACAGGGACAGCCCTTCCTGGAGGAGTTCCCGTCTTTGCTGGGTTTGGCTGGTGGCTTGGCTGTGACAGGATTCACAAGGAGAGAAGAGACAGGAGCAGAGAGGGCGGGGATTTTGCTTCTTTAAAGGGAGGAGAGGGCCCGGTGCCCTCTGATGGCACAAGGCCCCCCACATAGACGGGCTGTTCTTCTGTTAGGGTGCCAGGGAGTAAAGGCAGCTGTGGCAGAAGCATACAGAGGGGAGGAGGAATCTGGAATTCACACAGAAGTTTCCAGATCCCAGAGGCTGTGCTCAGAGCTACTGGCTGGCCTGCCCTTTAGCTGCACAGGCCCCAGGGAGGTGTCTTTCCCAGGATCTTCACAGGCCGGGAACACATCCTCACAGGGAAGTCACAGAGAATTAAAGGCGGGCAGGTGGGGTTTGAACGGAAACTTTCTGCCTCTGATTTTCCTGGATCCTTAAACCCTCAGTGAGGAGGGGGGAGGGGAAGGGCAGCCTGCTCTCTCAGCCCCTCCCTGTCTCCCCATCTGAACAGAGAGGCAGGTTGAGTTAAGGAAGCAGCTTGAGTTAAGGTTGTGGGCCTCAGAAACAGAACCAGATATCCATACAGAACCAGGTGGTCCGGAACCTGAGATAAGGTTCCATCCAACATAGTGGGAAACAAATTTAATTTACGTATTTTTCCAGGGATAAAATTTTTCTAGTTGTAAGTTGTGGTCTTTGAAGTATTTTGTGTTCTAGGAAGACCTTTTTAAAATGAATATTTTAACTGTTCTAGTCCATGTAACCTAGTTAATGAGAGATTGATAGTAATGGAGAATGTCTCCTGTTAGTTTTCCTTAATTTGGGAAGCAAGACTATTTTAAAATCAACAATATTTAAAAAAGAGTTATAAGAATAACTATTATCAGTTTACTTAGTCCCATTCTTTTGATTATTTTCCAGTATTTTCATGTATATAGATATTCATTTCAGATTTATAAATATTTCTTTACTTTAAAAATATGATTTGTTTAGAAACCTTTAGTTGGGAGTAAGTCAGAGGATTATGTTTAACCTATATAAGTATTTAATTGCTTCAGGGCAATAAAATACCACTTCTTATTATTGCCACCTGAAGCCAAAAAACACACCACACATAATAAACAGATGAACATATAAAGACAATCTATTCTACAAAGACGGTGAGTCATACAGTGAAAATGACACAGCAATGCTAAAGAAAGCAGATACAAATGAACTGAAAGACATTCCTTAATATATCCAAGTATTATACACAATAAATTGATTACCCAGTCAATGCAATTTTGACAGTAATTTAAGCAAAAGTTATTCAGGAGAGGCAAAATACTTCAAATAGAGGTAAGTTGGAACATTCATTTTTTGACACTGAAAACATTTTACAAAGCAAGATTAAGTGTTGGAAGATACCCATTGCCTTCACTAACAGAAAAGTGTAAACAAGGAGTGGGGAATGCTGATGAACCTGGAGCCCTGACAAGGGCCAGAGCTATGCACCGATTGTTTAGTGGACACAATGGGGGCTCAAGCAATTTCCTGACCAAATAGTCTTAGTGTAAATCTTGACTACTATTCACTGATCTTTAAGATAGTCTCCCTGTGACTGGAATTGCCTGGCTAAGGGCTATACATGTATCCAAAATTGAATAGAAGGTTGGCAAGCCCTGGGCACCAGTGAAAGTCCTTCCCCTTGCAGTGGACTTTCCCTCTGGCCTCCATTATTTCCAAATTTTTATTTCCTGTCTCATCTCTGTCATTTGGGCTCAGGCTTTCTCCAGATCCTGATCTCTGAACCACTCGGGACGAGGCTCACACAAGTCAGTCAGTGGTTGTGAGCAGGGATTAACGCAGATTCTTATACCAATGGAATGGAGGGGAATTCTCCAACGTAAAACCTGATGAAACATCACCTGCATCAGACAGGAGCCTTCTCTGGGAAGAGGATACAATCCACAGGGGCAAACGATGTGTTCAAAGTGATCACCAACTTTCAGACATTCCTGTGGATTGCCTTCTTAAAATTGATAATGGAATGAAATGGTTAGTGATGAAATTCTTAAAATTGATAATGGAGCCGAAACTGGTTTGGCTCAATGGATAGAGTGTTGGCTTGGGGACTGAAAGGTCCTGGGTTCAATTCTGGTCAAGGGCATGTACCTTGGTTGTGGGCATATCCCCAGTACGGGGTGTGCAAGAGGCAGCTGATCGATGACTCTCTCTCATCGATGTTTCTAACTCTCTATTTCTCTCCCTTCCTCTCTATACAAAATCAATAAAATATATGCATATTTTTTTAAATTGATAATGGAATGAAATGGTTAGTAATGAAATTCTGATAATGATGTGTGCTTGTCAACAAACCTCTCCATTCCCAATGGTGAAGTTTGGAAGTCAGTGACTCACACATTTAGCTTTAAATGTTATGAAAGCACTCAGAAAGATTTCCACATGTGTTGGAAACCAACAGTTGAAAAGAGTTGTCAGGGAGGTAATTTGCCCCGCCCAGTAATGCAGGCAGATGATGGTAGTGAGGCTGAAGCAACTCTGTAGGAAATGGGGCAGTAGGTGGGGAGGAGATTGAACTCCAGAACATGATTGTGATTGGAATTTACGTAAGCACTTTCATTAACCAAAGAGTTGCAATGGTCTGTGTGAGCATGAAGAACTAGAAGGTGAAACCACAACTCTCCCTGGGTAGATGGGCAATTTCACATTCGCACCAGCAGCCCTTCCTGCTCCCTTCCTCATTCACCAGGGAGACCAAGAGTCAACATGGCTGAGTTCCAGAGCCTTTCAGAGGGACATGACCTGGGATATGAGACTTGGGTGACTAAGGTATGTGATCATTTAGGACAATATCATTGCTTAAAAATAAACCTTTTAAAGAACATTGTTGCCGAAACCGGTTTGGCTCAGTGGTAGAGCGTCGGTCTGCGGACTGAAAGGTCCCAGGTTCGATTCCGGTCAAGGGCATGTACATTGGTTGCGGGCACATCCCTGGTAGGGGATGTGCAAGAGGCAGCTGGTCGATGTTTCTCTCTCATTGACGTTTCTATCTCTCTATCCCTCTCTTCTCCTCTCTGTAAAAAATCAATAAAATATATTAAAATAAAAATAAAAAAAAATAATGAACATTGTTATAAATCTCATTACTAAAACAAATGTTGTGTCCAACACTTGAATTAAATTACCTTGAATTCTGTTTTTCTACTATATAACTTTTATTATTTCATCAAGCATTTGAATATAACACTTATTCCAGAATAAACATATCAAAAATAAACATTGTTGATTTGCCTTAGAAAAAAACATTGAACTCTCCTTTCTTGATAATATTATCTAAGTAAAATTTCAAGAATATGTACAGAAAGGTTAATCTATCTCCTCCTTTTATATGACCCAACTTCTATCAGAATAGGACCCCACTCTCTTTTGACCTCTTATAACCTTAATGACCTCACTAAACCCCCTATCACCAAATAGACATCGTGGGTGTTAGGCTGTCAAAATATCCATTTTCGGGGGACACTATTTAGTCAATAAGAGTGCTACAAGTGCATTCGCTGTTGTATAAAACCACCCCAAAATGGATTCTCTTAATTTAACTATATTTCCATATTACTTATGAGTCTATGGTTTGGCCAGGTGGTTCTACTGCTTCATGTGCTACTGTATCCATACCTCAGGCTTTTGCAGCTCCTCAAATTCTCCTTGTGCTTTTACTTTCCTTCTAGTTGTAGAATTTCCAGTCAGCCAGCTTGCCTGTGGTTCTGGATGATGTCTGTTCTGTCTTTCAGTTGTAGTTTTGAAATTGTTGTGAAAGGTAGCAGTTTAGGTGTTTGCCTGTGCCAACATCTTGGTTTCTC
This sequence comes from Pipistrellus kuhlii, assembly GCF_014108245.1. Lineage (NCBI taxonomy): Eukaryota > Metazoa > Chordata > Mammalia > Chiroptera > Vespertilionidae > Pipistrellus > Pipistrellus kuhlii. The sequence continues at coordinate 248,342 of NW_023425575.1, forward strand.
TCTCCTAATCACCAAATTCTGATGTCAGTCATTCATAAGTGCATACCAAAAAAATGAGCAGAAGCTACACGGGCTTGATGAAGAGTTTTCTATGCTGTGGACATAGCACTGCAAAAAGAATGGCAGTGCCCTGACTGGTTTGGCTCAGTGTATCGGCTTGTGGACTGAAAGGTCTCAAGTTCGATTCCTGTCAAAGACATGTACTTTGATTGTGGGCACATCCCCAGTAGGGAGTGTGCAGGAGGCAGCTGATTGATATTTCTAACTCTCTATCCCTCTCCCTTCTTCTCTATAAAAAATCGATAAAATAGACTTTTTAAAAATGGCAGCCTAGAAGGTAGAGTGAAAAACCAGAGAGGAACAGAAAATGGGAAATGAAAGAAATATAATTTTTCTGAGTTCAGCCAGCAGTGCAATCTCAGAAAGTTTTCCTCTTTCCACATGCAGAGTTCATGCCAATTCTGCATCTTGGATACAACAACGACACTGGTATTACAATATTCCTCTTAATTATGGAAAAGCTATTATACAGACAGCACTGTCCTGAGTGTACTTCCATTCATCTAAACATCAAAACCACAAATTGAATGCCCTCCTAAAATTTTCATCCAAAAACACTGGCACAGAAAAGGAAGTAATTTTGATGTAATCATTTATAAGACTCAAGAACTATTTTAAAAGATTCATTCAATAGTGTAAATCTCTAATGGAAAAAAATGTGCACCTTACAATGTATCCAATATTCCATGAAAAATGTGCATAAGTGAAGTCCATACAACAGCTCACAGATCTCTAAGCCAGAAACAATTAAGCCCATGATTTCACTCATACACCAGGAATAAAATATAGCAATATCAAGTGATATCGGAACAAAATTACATTAATATTTCTTTTTCCAAATACCTGTAATGATTTCAATTTCAAATAGGTAGCACTTTAAATAATTGTACCTATGGAAACATCAATTCTTTTGATTTATTTAAATATACAAATATTACCTAACTATATTTAAAGTTGGGAGTACGCTGTGTAATAAACCTTCTGATTTGGAGCAATACCTGAAAGGCATTTTGGGTACCTCTCTGGTGTGAATTATTAATCAATTAAAACTTTAAATTCATAATCAATTACATACTTGGGTCAAGTTTTTACATTTTAAAGTCACTTTAAGGAATATATTCCTTGGACTTTTGTAAACTGTATATTTTGTTCAAAAGTCCTCTCTCCTATATCTTGAATGTAGAATTTCTATCCAAATACAATCCCTACTATTGACTGAGATTCTAGGTCCAATTATAGGATTTCCCATATTCTTCTGTTTTAAGGTTTCCTGCTAGAATGAATGCCAATGTGAGGAATAAGCTACGGATGCTGATTAAAGATTTTAGGAAATTGTTTACATTTGTTTCTCTCCAGTATGAATGCTGATGTTGGGTCAGGTTGCATACTGAGTAAGCTTTGTCACATTATTTATATCTGTTGGGCTTCTATCCACTAATTGTCAGATGGTGTATGACATATAAATGAAGATAAATCCTTTGGGTTTTTAATTTTTATTTTATTTTATGAAGATAAATCCTTTGACATACTGCGGGAAGCTCCCCGTTGTCTTCACAAGCAGAAAGGTGTGGACAAGGAACCCAGAAGGCTGGTGACTCTTGAACTCTGTCAAAGGTCAGAGTTATGAACCCACTGATTAGTTGAGACTATGGTAGCTGAAGCAACTTCCCTACCAGTCATGTAAATCCTTACGGAGAAGGTAATCTGCCTGTTACTGGAAATTGCCTGCCTAAGGGCTATAGGTATATCACAAAAATGAGTAAAGGGATGGCAGGCCTAGAGTCCTACCTCTTGAGCTGGGCTCCCACATGGTCCCTAAATATTTCCAAATTATTTCTTGTCTTGTCTCTTTATTTGCATGTGGCCCCTCTTCCAGAGGCTGAACCTTGAGCCACGTGGGACATGGGGGAATCATTCACATTTGGTGCCTCAGCAGACCCCTGGAGAAGACTTCGCCTAGAGCGAAAAAACAAACTTTCATCAGCAAGGTGGGGGGGGGGGGGAAGAGTTCACTAGTCAGCAAGGAGGGGGGGAGGGACACTGTACAGGTGGTAAATTTCACTGCATGCAAAGCCTACACTCAGCTTCAGAAGTCACAACATATAAGTAGGGTTGGGAACCTTTCTTTAACCAGGATAAGGGCAGAATTCGATTATATACTTTATTATAGACTTTTGGTTTGCATGCTTAAGGAATTAAAAGTTTCAGAAGGGAGTCTCTTGAAGTTTTTGCTTGATGTTATAGAACATAAGCCTTGGATTCCTGAAGAAGGTACATTAGATCTTGAATGTTTGGCAAAAACTTGGTTAAAATTTGAAAAACCTCAGTGACAGGGAAAAAAACTTGCCTTCAAACTATTTCTCATTATGAGGTGCTGTATTTCATTTGCTAGAGCCTTTTAGAAAGACTTGCACCCTCCGCCCCAGGGGGTTGGGAGAGAAATAGAAAAATTGGAGGAATGGACTTCATGGCCCCATTCCACCTCCATGTCCTAATACTGAAATATCTAATTCACCGTTAATAGAGTCACCTGTGCAAACAGCTATAAGAGAAAGATTACAGGAGAAATTATGAATACTATTTCTTAGCTCCTTATGATTGGTATTCTCTGGCTGTTGAAACTCTGGATGGAGATCATTTACTATGGAAGGGAGAATCTTTGAAGATGATTTGAGCATGTCAGAATGTGGGGTCAGGCATTCTTCAAGCAAATTTTATGGCTGTAACAGTGGGAACCGGTCTCGGCAACATTTTGCCATGTTTTTATTTCACAATCCATCATTTAAAATTTAGACAGCCAAAGCCAGAACCGGTTTGGCTCAGTGGATAGAATGTCAGCCTGCGTACTGGAAGGTCCCAGGTACGATTCCGGTCAAGGGCATGTACCTTGGTTTTGGGCACATCCCCAGTAGGAGGTGTGCAGGAGGCAGCTGATCGATGACTCTCTCTCATCGATGTTTCTAACTATCTCTCTCCTTTCCTCTTGGTACAAAATTAATAAAATATATTTTAAAAATAAATAAATAAAACAAAATAAAATAAAAGGAACAGAGAAACTCTCTAAAAGTTAGCCTGGAAATTATTCTACAGGGAAATAAAGATTTCCTTCAAATGTCTGGGAAAAAGTATTCAGCTTTGAAAAATAATTTGTATTTTTGCCTCCCTAAACAAAGCTTATATAAAGGTACTAAATGACTAAAAGAAATTTAATTGTCATTTACTGTCCATAACCTAGGACAAGTCAAGAGAGAAATCTTATGTCAGATTGAGGTAAACTGGCTAATTAAAATAAATTATATGGGAAGATATGTATACATATAATACATTAATTAAAAATTAATGTATATTAATAAAAACTGTGTTGTTTAGGCAGGAAACTGTTCCTGAAGCATTAACTAATTTTTCACTAATAGTTCATCTCATAGTAAACTTGTAAGACTTCCCTCCACTAAAGAAATCTCTCTTATTTTGTAAATTTTGAGCTGTGGTTACAGAATCTTTCACATACTCTACATTTTTAAGGAATCTCTTTAGTATGAATTTTCTCAGGTACAGTAAGACATAAATAGATTTTAAAGGCTTTCTACATTTTTCACATTCTTAAGGCTTCTTCCCATTCAGAATTCTGTGATGTTAAGCAAGTTCTCACAGCTATTAAACGACTTACGACACTCCCCTCTGTAAATCTTCTCTCAAGTATGAACTCTGCTGTGCAGTTAGGCGGGAACACTGGTGAAAGACACTTATATTTCCTAAATTTGTAAGTTTTCTCTTCAGAATGATCTCTCTGATGATTTGTAAGGCGTGAGGAGCTGCCAAAGGATTTCCGACATTTTCTACAATTACCTGGTATAAGGTTTCTGTCCAGTGTGAACTCTCTGATGATATCCAAGGCTTGAGGACTGGCTAAAGGCTTTGCCACATTCTCTACATTTATAAGGCTTCTCTCCAGTATGAACTCTCTGATGATTAGTAAGAGATGAGGAATAGTTAAAAGCTTTGCCACATTCTCTACATTTATAAGGCTTCTCTCCAGTATGAACTCTCTGATGATTAGTAAGGGATGTAGAATAGTTAAAAGCTTTGCCACATTCTCTACATTTATAAGGCTTCTCTCCAGTATGAACTCTCTGATGATTAGTAAGAGATGAGGAATAATTAAAGGATTTGCCACATTCTGTACATTTATAAGGCTTCTGTATAATATGAACTCTCTGATGATTAGCAAAGGATAAAGAATGACTGAAAGCTTTGCCACATTCTCTACATTTATAAGGCTTCTCTCCAGTGTGAACTCTTTGATGATTAATAAGGGATGGGGAGTGGCTGAAAGCTTTGCCACATTCTCTACATTTATAAGGCTTCTCTCCAGTATGAACTCTCTGATGATTAGTAAGCGATGAGGAATAGTTAAAGGCTTTGCCACATTCTCTACATTTATAAGGCTTCTGTCCAATATGAACTCTCTGATGATAAGTAAAGGATGAGGAATGGCTGAAAGCTTTGCCACATTCTCCACATTTGTATGGTTTTTCTCCAGTATGAATACGGTTATGTTTAATGAGACATGTATGACTAATAAAGGCTTTGCCACATTCTCTACATGTATAAGGCTTCTCTCCAGTGTGAATTCTCTGATGTATAATTAGTTTTGAGGAGCTGCTAAAGCTTTTTCCACATTCTCTACATTTATGCGGTTTCTCTCCAGTATGAATTCTCTGATGAATCCTAAGGTCTGAGGACTGGATAAAGGCTTTGTCACATTCTATACATTTATAAGGCTTCTCTCCAGTGTGAACTCTTTGATGATATCCAAGGTTTGAGGACCTAATAAAGGCTTTGCCACATTCTCTACATTTGTAAGGTTTCTCTCCAGTGTGAATTCTCTGATGAACAATAAGTTTGGAGGGTTGGCTAAAGGCTTTGCCACATTCTGAACATTTATAAGGCTTTTGTTCCGTATGATTTCTATGATGTTGAGTATGTTTTGAGGGCTGACTAAAGCCTTTTCCATTTCCCGTAAGTTTGTCAAGTTTCTCCCTAGTGTGAAGTCTTCTCTCATGTACAGTGAGAGTTAAATGAGATTTAAAGGCTTTGCCACATGCTTTACATTTGTAAGGCTTGTCTCCGTTCAGAATTCTTTCATTTAGAAAACAACCTGAAGGACAATTGGATGTTTTCCTAGAATTTTTACTATTATAATGTTTTTCTCCACTATGGATTTCTTTTAGTCTATTTAGATTGATTGTTTGACTGACGATTTTACCACATACATTAGCTGTGTAAGTTTGCTCTCCAGCATTAATATTCTCTTGTTCAGTGTAATTTGAAGATTTCTGAAAAGATTTGACACGTCTACTTCCTTCATGTGTCTTTTCCACAATAGGATATAACTGACCTACATGGTGATTGGACATTTGTTTCAAGACTTTTCCACTTTTATAATGGTCCTCAGCAAGCTCAATTCTCCATTGTTTATTAAGATATGACTCTTTTTGAAAGTTTTTCCAATGTGCGTTCCATTGATAATTTGTGTCTTCGTTATATTTACTCTGCTGGTAATGGGATATAGAAAGGTCTTTAGTGACAGTTATATATTTAAGAAACATGTACACTTCTGAATAAGAACCACAAAAAAAGTTGTTTAAAAAAGATTTCAGTATTTATTAAAATTATAGACAAGCCGGGACCGGTTTGGCTCAGTGGATAGAGCGTTGGCTGCCTGCGGACTGAAAGGTCCCGGGTTCGATTCCAGGAAAGGGCATGTACCTTGGTTGCGGGCACATCCCCAGTAGGGGGTGTGCAAGAGGCAGCTGATCAATGATTCTCTCTCATCGATGTTTCTAACTCTCTATCCCTCCCTCTTTCTCTCTGTAAAAAAATCAATAAAAAATATTTAAAAAAACAACAACAAAAAAAACCACAAAATTAGACAAAACATAAAAAAAAACTGTTTGAGGAAGAATAATGAATCCTTGTTTAAAACATTGCCAAACTGCCCAGCCGGCAGTGTTCGGGGGTTGAGCATTGACATATGAAAAAGGAGATCATGGTTCGATTCCCCATTAGGGCACATTCCCAGGTTTCAGGCTAGGTCCAAAAAGAGCCATGCAGGAGGCAGCCAATCAATGATTTTCTCTCATTTCTTAAAAAAAAAAAAAAAAAATATATATATATATATATATATATATATATATATTTTTTTTTTTTTTTTTTCAGAGCAGAAGGGAGACAATGAGGAAAGAGAAGCATTGATCAGCTGCCTCCTGCACTTCCCCTACTGGGGATTGTGCCTGTGACCCAGGCATATGCCTTGGACTTGAATTGATCTTGAGACCTTTCAATTCACAGGCTGAACTAAACCAGCTATGGCTATCTTTCATAATGGATGTTTCTCTCACTCCCTCCCCCTTTCTCTCTGAAATCAATAAAAATAAAAATTATAGCCGAAACCGGTTTGGCTCAATGGATAGAGCGTCGGCTTGGGGACTGAAGGGACCCAGGTTCGATTCTGGTCAAGGGCATGTACCTTGGTTGCGGGCATATCCCTAGTAGGGGGTGTGCAAGAGGCAGCTGATCGATGACTCTCTCTCATCAATGTTTCTAACTCTCTATCTCTCTCCCTTCCTCTCTGTACAAAATCAATAAAATATATTTTAAAAAAATAAAATAAAATAAAAATAATAAAAATAAAAATTATATAGATATAGATATATTTTTTAAAAGTAATAAGATTGGTAAATTAAGACTTTAATCTTATAAGAACATTATGAATATCTAAATTTAAAAATAATTGCAAGTTTAATCCCACCCTACATTTTAAACAATTCTAATCACTATACACATCACAGACTGAATTAGCTCCTAGTTTTCCAGATTTTCTTTTCAAGGTCATATCACAGCAAAAAGTTTTCAACCATCCTGTGCAGAAACAGACTTATCTGCCAATATCACTGAGTTTAATGTGGGAGGTTTCCCAATGCATAATACACTTGACTGCTATAGATAACAAGAATTGTATTATGAATGATTGTTCCCGGTTAGTTAATTTTCTATTAACATCTTCTCTTCTCTTCACATTCTTTGTTAAATTCCTAGGCTTTCATTAATTGTATATTGTTAAAACCACACCTTTTATACCTTACCAGAATCATTTCAGAAAATAAATCTTGAATTCCAGGTTTTAGAAAAAAGGTCTTGTCATCTTCACATGATATAGCTGAAAGAAAACAAATTTTTAGTTTTGACAATCTGATCAGTGCACTTTGAAATTACCAGCAAGTATAGACCAAATGACATTTTTGAGTACTTCAAATGAAAGTGAAGAATTCAAAGAAAGCTCAAGATAGGAGCAGGGAATGCAGGGAAATGCAATACTGTCTAACTGGGAAACAGGCGTGCCAAATAGAATAGAGGAGGTGAATGACTTTCACTACTTGTACTTTTTATATTTTATTTTTTCATTTTTACTTAAGAAACTATTTTTTTCTTTCTTCCTCGCTTGATTTTACCTTTTTAAAACATTTTTACTTTTTAAAAAAAATATATTTTATTGATTTTCCAGAGAGGAAGGGAGAGGGATAGAGAGCTAGAAATGTCGATGAGAGAGAAACATCGACCAGCTGCCTCCTGCACACCCCTTACCAGTGATGTGCCCGCAACCAATGTACATGCCCTTGACCAGAATCGAACCTGGGACCTTCAGTCCACAGACCGACACTCTATCCACGGAGCCAAACCGGCTTCGGCAAAACATTTTTACTTTTAATAAGTATTATTACTTATTCAATGTAATTTTTAGTTTTACTCAGTTATAATACTTATTAAAAAAATAAAAATATAATAAAAAAGTAATTTTAATTTTTACCATTTTTTAAAAATGTCATTTTATTTTACTTTGAGATTAGTGCTATACATTCTATTTTCATCTTTCTTTTAATATCATTCTACTCTATTTCAATCTACCTTTATATCATTACTCTCTTCTTAACTTTTAGCCTTTTTTTGTCCTGTTTCTCTTACCCTTTTTCTGCTTTAGATTTTACTTATTCTTTTTTTTTACCCGTTAACATTTCACCCTACATATATATCTAATTTCCAATCCCCTGCCAAGTCCATACACACCTCTCTTCTCTGTCTTCACTATTTAAAAATTGATTCTCTCTCTGTCCTTTTTTTGTTGTTTGCTTGAATGTCAATTATATCGATTTTTTATGCTTGTTTGAGAGATTGTTTTATTCTTTTTTCTTTTTTGTAAATATAATAAATTTTTATTGTTCAGATTATCACAATTGCTTCTCCTTTCCCCTCACATAACTGACAAAGTAAGATTTCAAAGTGAAGGACATAACAAGAGGTAAAAAAGGCCACTTAATAATACTAAAGGGAGCAATCCAACAAAAAGAACTCTGGTAAAATATACACACCCAATACAGGAGCACCCAAAAACATAAAAAAACCTCCTGGACTGTATGAAGGCAGAGATTGACAGCAATACAATCATAATAGGAGACCTTAATACCCCACTATTACCACTTGGCAAATCATGTAATAAAAAAAAAAATTAGCAAAGAAACATCAATCCTAAATGACTCATTAGATCAGATGGAATTAATTGACATCTTTAGAACATTTCACCCCAAAGCCACAGAATATACATTCTTCTCAAGTGCATATGGGTCATTTTCAAAGATACACCATATGTTGGGTCATAGGCAAAGTCTTTTCAAATTCAAGAAGATAGAAATCATATCAAGCATCTTCTCAGATCACAGTAGCATAAAACTGGAAATCAACTACAATAAAAACAATCTCACATGCTGAGTAAAATAAGCAAGTCAATGAAAGAGAAACACCACATGACCTCACTCATTTATGGATAATAAAGAACATTATAAACTGATGAACCAAAAGATAGATATAGAGACAGTAAAGCAACAAGCAGACTGTCAAATTACAGCGGGGAGGGTAGGGAGATCTGGGATAGATAAAAGATCAATCAAAGGACTTGTATACATGCATATAAGTACAACCAATGGACATAAAACTCTGGGGAGGGAAGGCATGTATGGGGGGGGCAATGGTATATGTACACAGATAATAATTTAATAAAATTAAAAAAATCCCCAAAAAATCATACATATGGAGACTAAACAGCATGCTATTAAACAATGACTGGATTACCAGGAAGAAATAAAAAACATCATGGAAACAAATAACAATGAAAACACAACAATCCAAAATGTATGGGACACAGCGAAAGCAGTCTTGAGAGGGAAGTTCATAACTCTAGAAGCCTACTGCAAAAGACAAGAAACAATGGAAATAAATAACCTGACCCTACAACTCAAAGTGTTAGAAAGCAACAAGAAAAACCCAGTGTAAGCAGCAAAAAGGAAATAATAAAGATCAGAGTGGAGATAAACGACATTGAGACAAAAAAACAACAACAAAAAACAATACAAAAGATCAACAAAACCAAAGCCAACAAAACCTGATTCTCTGAAAGGATAAACAAGATTGATGAACCTCTAGCCAGGCTCACAAAGAAGCAAAGAGAGAGGACCCAAATAAACAAAATCAAAAATAAAAGAGGTGAAATAACAACAAACCCCACCAAAATACAAAGGATTGTTAAAAAAAATACTTGAACAACTCTACTCCAATAAATTGGACAACCTGGATGAAATGGATATATTCCTAGAAAAATATAACCTTCCAAAACTCAATCAGGAAGAATCTAATTATCTCAATAGACCAATAATTATGGAAGAAATTGAAGCAGTCATCAAAAAGCTTTCAGCAAACAAAAGCCTGGGGCCAGATGACTTCACAGGGGAGTTTTACCAAACATTCAAGGAAGAACTAAAACCTCTCTTCCTCAGACTATTCCAAAAAATTCAAGAGGAAGGAACACTTTCAAGATCCTTCTATGAAGCCAGCATCACCCTAATACCAAAAGTAGATAAAGACAACACAAAGAAAGAGAATTATAAGCCAATATCCCTCATGAGCATAGGACCCAAGTGGTGCACAAATTCGTGCACTGGGTCTCAGATTAAAATAATAAAAGGAACAAAACCCCTGCATAGGAATTCAAGAAAGAAGTCATACTCACCCACAAAAGACAGGTTGCTGTAGTTCTCCAACATCACATCCAGGAACAATTTCCGTTGAGCGGGGTTCAGGCATTCCCATTCCTCCTGAGAAAAATCTATGGCCACATCCCTGAAGGTCAGCAGTCCCTGAAAGAAAAGACACATTTACCAAGAGGTCACTAGAGGAGTCCATAATGTCACCCAACATGAAAACAGTGTTAGGAGAAGAGGTTTGGACCTACGGGTGCATCTTGAATCACCCAATAAGATCACTTTGCCCCAGTAACATTCTCTGATGTCTTTTTGAACAATGACAAATGAGGATGATACATGTACAACAATCCTTGGTACTCATTTCACTTTTCAGGGAAAAAAAGTTTAAAGTTTAAAATTAGTGCATGGATACAGGCATGTGGATTTCTGAGTGCTGTGTTTGCATCATTAAGGGTCAGTGGTGTATATTTCTCAGCGGGAAATGTCAAATGAGTCCGAAATATAAGCACTTCAAGGGTAACACACACAAAAAACGACTGCACTTTCTGAAAATACAGATGCTGATCCACGTTCTGAGATGGGGCCTCTGTTTCAACTTGTCTTACAAGCTCACTTTTTCCTTGTGATACCAATGTTACCGGATCATGTGCCATATGTCTGAATATGAAATGAAAACACAGGAAAAATTAATATATAACTTTGATCTTCAGGGTTCTGTTCATGGAATTTACAGTTCTCATGGACTAGGACATAAAGGAGCCACAATCCTATTTGAAAACTTACTATGAGTAATCTTAGAACAAGATCATTTGCCTGGTCCAGCGGGTGTGCCTCAGTGTTTGAGCACTGACCCATTAACCAAGAGGTCACTGGTCAGAACACATGCCCAGGTTGCCGGATTGATGCCAGTGTGGGGCGTGCAGAATTTAGTCAATGATTCTCTCTCATCATTCATGCGATTATCTCTCACTCTCTCTTCCTTTTTGCAATCAACAAAAATATACTACAAGAATAAGAGAGGGAAATATAGCAACTGCTGGCATTGACTATCACAAGATAATAGGAAAGAAAAATAAACAAGCAAGGCAAACCATCAACGGTAGAGAAATAAATCCGAAGATATTAATGTAAAAGCAAATTCAGCCTCTGACCCAGGACACTTATTTTACCTGAGAAGGAGCCATCTGGTCCCGGCTACTGATTCTGGCCGTGGGATGTTTTCTCAGGTGACAATATCTTGAGGAGTCACAGAATGTGCCTTCAAAGGCGTCTGCAGCACCTGTTAATCAGCTCACCTCACGCTCAAGTCAGAAGAACCTGGAAATGAGGAAAAGTCCACCTCATCCTGTTATCACAGGAGCCAGGAACAATGAGCTCCTACATGTGAGGTGTTTTATTCCGTCTTTATGTGTCTGTGCTTCCAAACACTTCCACACACTCCTACAGCAATGAGTGCATATGCTCATTTCAGGAAACACCAAAAGCAACAGAGCACCCCTTATTTCCCCCCAAAAAAGCCTGCACTGAGGCCCATGCTATGCCATCTTTAACCAGTTCACTCCTGAGGCCTGCGAGGCTCCCCCAGAGCTGATTTCAGTAGAGCTGGGTAACAGACATCAGTCCCAGCACACCTGAGACCTGTGGGTAGTGTGATGGTGTCACAGTACAGCTGCTCTGAGTCCATATATTCTTCTGAATTCCGCTCCACTACCCCATGTGTAAGAGTAGGATCCATGCCGAGTCCAGTTTCGCTCAGTGGATAGAACGTTGGCCTGAAGACTGGGGGGGTCCTGGGTTCAATTCCGGTCAAGGGCGTATACCTTGGTTGCGGGGATGTGCAGGAGGCAGCTCATTGATGATTTTCTCTCATCGATGTTTCTAACTCTCTATCCCTCTCCCTCCTCTCTGTAAAAAATCCATAAAATTAAAAATTAAAAAAAAAAAAAGTAGGATCCATTTCTCTGGGAGTGTTTACTCCTAAATCCTGCCCATATGCTAATTGTGAGAGCAAGTTCCACCTTGAACCCTGCTCACTGCACCAACTGTTGGGAACTTAGTCTAAGTTCATTCTTTCCTCTCAGCTCAACTATAACAACAGTGGGGTTTGAGCTTCTCTTCCAGGGGCTGGACCTTCTTAAACGCCAAACAGCAGCAAGAGAAGCCATGAGAAGTTGTGGATATATAAGAGAATCTTTATTATAGAAGCTAATTTGGGGATGTGTCCACAACCAAAGTACATGCCCTTGACCAGAATTGAACCTGGGACCCTTTAGTCTGCAGGCCAAGTTCTAGCCACACATCAAGGCGGTGGTATTGCAGCACCTCTGGAATGGTGCAAAAAGAAAAACAAAGAAACCAACAAACAAACAAACAAACAAAAACACAAAAAACAATTAGGGTGGTTATTTTCTTTTTAATGTAATGATATCTAGGTTTAAAAATGTGAAAACGTGGAGATTACCTTATATTAACAAAAGAATGGTAAGCGTTGCTTCTGAGATGTCACCAATGCTTATTTCAGCGGTTAACCACTATTTTCTTTTTCTTTTTTCTAATATATTTTATTGATTTTGTACAGAGAGGAAGGGAGAGAGAGAGAGAGAGTTAGAAACATCGATGAGAGAGAGTCATCGATCAGCTGCCTTTTGCACACCCCCTACTGGGGATATGCCCGTAACCAAGGTACATGCCCTTGACCGGAATCGAACCTGGGACCTTTCAGTCCCCAAGCTGACACTCTATCCATTGAGCCAAACCGGTTTCGGCTTAACCACTATTTTCATGAAGGAAATGTCAGAGATAGAAAATGCAAATCCATGGGAGAGAAAAAAAATTGATCCTTCTAATACTGCTTGATAAAGCATCTTGTGGGGGCAGACTTAGTCATTTCTTTTCCCAGGTCACTTCCTTGCCACCCCGTGAAATGACAAGGGGCCCATCAGGAACATACCAGTCTCTCCCTCTGTGTGAATAAGGTTTGCAAATGGAAGCAAATAAATATACATTTGCCAAACCTTATAAACTGGAGATTTATAATTCTCAGTCAAATCAGTTTCCACGATTTAACTGTTAAAATTAAACATATCACTACACAAACTGATATATCCCAACTTAATCATCCACATTCCATGAGCTCACCTCTCATTCAAATTAGGGTTCCCCTCCTTCCCACTACAGTGTATTTCTGTCTATGGATCTGTTTCTGTCTCACTGTTCCCTTTCTCCACTGTGGTCCTTTCTTATATTTCACTGTCCCTCCCACTTTCTCCCCTTTTCTCTATTTCTGTCCCTACACACGGACCATTAAAATCTTGTAACCCATTTCCCTTCAGGTGCTCTTTTAAAAAAATAATAAAAGATTTTATTGATTTTATACAGAGAGGAAAAAAGAGGGTGTTAGAAATATCCATGAGAGAGAAACATGGATCAGCTGCCTCTTGCAATCCCCTACTGGGGATGTAACTGCAAAAAAAGGTGAATGCCCTTGACTGGAATCCAACCCAGGACCCTTCAGTCGCAGGTCCACACTCTATCCACTGAGCCAAATTGGTCAGGGCCTTCCGGGGCTCTCTCTCCTGGTCTCTCTGCTCCCATCTCCACACACGTCTGCGTCTTTCCCTCCCCGCGCCCGTGTCCCCGCTGCTGCCTGTTACAGTCTGTGCTGCCCCCCACAGCTGGCTGCCTCCGTGCTGCTCCCCTTCGGCTCCCCCATCCTCTGGGGAACCCTCTCCGCCCTCCTCCTCCCCCGGGTCTGTCTCTCCCTCCCTCTCCTGCCCCCCAGCCCGGCCCCCGCCCCGCAGTCACCGCCCCCACAAAGCCCTCCCTGGGGCAGGTCCCTCTTCCGGGGACACCGCGCTCTCCCCGAGCCCACCCCCTGGCACTGGCCCCCTGGCACTCAGACCTGATTAATGGGGGGCCTGGGAAGGCGGGCGCAGACCCCCAGGCCGGGCCATCCGGGCTCTTTGGGCCGGAAGCGCCGGGCGGGGGAGGGCAAAGGGCGGGAACCACTGACCAGACCTCCAGCCCCGCGGGGGCCCCGGCGGCCCGGGGACGGTTTTCCGCGGGAAAACCACGCGGCGGGCGGGCCCACAGCCAGAGGTGGACAGACCGCGGGCCGGGCCTCAGTTTCCCCCAAAGGAACGCGGCGCCTCCACTGCGCAGCCGCCGGACGCGCACTCACCGCCGGGAGGGGCTCCGGGCGGGGCTCCCACACGGACTTCAGCGCCCGCAGCGCCCTCAGCCCGCCCTGCGGGGAGGGGCCGGGAGCAGCGGCTTTAAAGCACAGACACCGCCTCAGGGAGCCGCCACCGGCCCCTCCGCAGCCGCTTCCGGCTGCCAGGACTGCGCATGCGCCTCGCTGCGGGGGGCGGGGCCTGGGCGGAGCGGCTCCGCAGTGGGGGCGGGGCCAGGCCTGTGCGGGGACAGAGGGAGGGGGCGGGGCGGAGCCAGGGGGCGGCCTGGGTCCCTCTCCTCCTCCCACAGGGACAGCCCTTCCTGGGGGAGTGTCCATGTCATTGTTGGGGTTTGGCTGGTGGCGCGACTGATCCTGGATTGACAGAGATACATACACCAATGGAACAGAGGAGAATGCCCTGACAGAAACCCTGATGAAGCCTCACCGGCATCAAACAGGAGACTTCTCTGTGGGAGAGGATACAATCAGAGAGGCAAATGTAACCTCCAGAAATGATTGTTAAAAGTCATCTATGGCCGAAACCGGTTTGGCTCAATGGATAGAGCGTTGGCTTGGGGACTGAAGGGACCGGGTTCAATTCCGGTCAAGGGCATGTACCTTGGTTGCGGGCATATCCCCAGTAGGGGTGTGCAAGAGGCAGCTGATCGATGACTCTCTCTCATTGATGTTTCTAGCTCTCTATCTCTCCCCCTTCCTCTCTGTACAAAATCAATAAAATATATTTAAAAAATAAATAAACACTTCTAACTTAGCTAAGTAGCAAAATTGAAGTATTCTTTCTTTATATTACCCAAATAAAACTTCAAGAATATGTACAGACAGGTGATTCTTTTTTCTTCTTCTCTATCTTCTTTTATAAGGACCCCATGTCTATCAGATTAGGCCCCCATCTTATGACCTCATGAAAAGTTAATGACCTCTGTAAACCCCTTATGTCCAAATATAGACATATTGGATGTTAAGCTTTAATCCATTTGGAGGGGACATAAAGCATCTCCACTTCATTATCTGTTATGTAAAACCACCCAAAAGGGATTCTCTTAATGCAGCAATACTCGATATTTCTTATTATTCTATGGGTTGCTCAGGTGGTTTTTCTGCTTCATGTGCTATTGGCAAATGGTTCGTCAACTTTTTACTAGATCAAAACATGATTTTCAAAAAAAAAAAAAACAAAACCACCACCACCACAATTTCCCCTCCTTCCAGACTTCCATCCTAGTTCCTTCACTGCAGCATCCACTAATAGTCTCCTTCCAGCCTCTATCCACTAGCCAGTTACCAAGGCCAAGTCACATGCATTAGGCTTTCATTACTGAACATCTGAACCTCGGGAACTATTTTTATTTTTAGAATATTTTGTTGATTTCAGAGAGTTAGGGAGTGAGAGAGAAACATCAATGATGAGAAAGAATCAATGTTCCATTAATTCCTGCATGTCCCCTATCGAGAACTGAAGGGAAAACCCAGGCATGTGCCCTGACCAGGAATCTAACCCGACCTCCTGTTTCATAGGTCAATGCTCATTCACTAAGCAACTCAAGTTGGGCAACTCAACATTTAGTTCTTATATTATTACTAGAGTCCTGGTGCATGGATTAGTGCACTTTCATACGTTATTCGAGCATTCAGCCCATGATTTGTGTGGGCTTGCTCCTGACATTTCTCCAAAAATTCTCCCTTCCATAGTAAATAATCTCCTCCATCCAGAGTTGCATGAGCCAAAGAATACCACTCATAAGGAACTAAATATGCTTCAGAAATGTTAGTCATACTTTCCCCTTTAATCCATGTCAGATAGTTCTTGGCACAAGTTATTCTATTAGTGGCAAATTAAACATTTCAGGATTAGGACATGGAGGTGGAGGGGGCTATGAAGGCCATTTCTCCAATTTTTCTTTTTGCTCCTCTTTAGGAGCGGAGGGTGCAAGGTGAGGAGGTTTATCTTCCTTAGCCTCTCTAAAAAACTCTAGCAAATGCTATACCATTTTTCACAAGGAGAAACAATTTGGAGGCAAATTTTTCTCCTGCTGATGAGTTTTTTTTTCAGGTTTTGACCAACTCTTTCCCAACATTCAACATCTGATGTACCTCCTTCAGGAAACCAGGGATTATGTTCTATAATAACTTGTAAAAACTGTGAGAGAATATCTTCTAACACATTAATTCCTTTATCCTTAAGCATGCAAGCCAAAAGTTTACAATAAACCTTTTTATTTTCACCAAATTCTCCCCCATTAGCCTAGCTTTAAAGAACACATTCCTACCCTACTTACAGATTGCGACCTCTACAGCTGGCCATGGGCTTTAAATGCAATGAATTTCCCCACCATTTGGATAAATTCTTTTCCCCACCTATCTGGTGAATTTTTGCCACCTATCCGGTAAACTTCGTTTTTCGCTGTAGGCAATTCTTCTCCTCCAGATTTCCCCAATAGAGAGCCAGATGTGTGAACAACATCCCTCATGATTCAGTGTTCACAATCTGGAAAAGGGCCGTGCACAAATGACAGAGACAAGAAATAATAATTTGGAAATATTGGGAGCCAGGCGGAAAGTCCAATGCAAGGGGAAAGACTTCCACTGATGCCAAGGCCTTGCCAACATTTTATTCAATTTTGGATACATATATAGCCCTTGGTCAGGCAGGCAATTCCAGTAACAGACAATCTTAAAGGTCAGTAAATATTAGTAAAAATTTACTCTGAGATTATTTGGTCAGGAAATAGCTTGAGATCCCATTGTCTCAACAATCTGTGCATAGCTATGGCCCTTGCCAGGGCTCAAGGTTCACCAGCATTCTGCGCACCTTGTTTACACTTCACTGATACAATTTTCCTGAAAATAAGACAGTGTCTTATATTAATTTTTGCTCCCAAAGATGTGCTAGGTCTTATTTTCAGGGGGTGTCTTATTTTTCCATGAAGAAGAATACGGTACACATTTATTGTTAAATGAAAATAAAGGAAATTTATTACCTGTACACGGTATAGTAGTACGGTAGTTGTCAACACAAACCAGACAAACTGTGAATCATACCGTATCAAGAATTTAATCATTTATTCAATGACAATCATATCATCTTCTGGGACATCATCATAACAATCCAATTCCTGAATTTCCTGGTGAGTTTCTTGTGACTCCATTTCTTTCAGAATCAGTGGACCAAATCTCTCATGTTTAACCTAGAGGGGCCTTATTTTCGGGGGGATGCCTTATATTTCACTCAGAAGGAAACCTGTAAGTAGGTCTTATTTTCGGGGAAACGCGGTAGTGAAGAAAATGAGTAGCTCCAATAGTACAGGCCTTGCACGTGCTCTACATGTGAAAGGTATCTCCTTTAGTGTGAAGTCTCTCGTGTACAGTAATTCATGAATGGCTTTGAAAGGCTTCACTACATTTTCCATATTCATAAGGCTTGTTCGCAGTCAGAATTCTGTGGTGTTCAGTAACTTGTCACTGCTGGCCAAGGACTTATGAGGCTCCTCATATCTGTAATACTTCTCTCAAGTATGAACTCTGCTGTACAATATGGCAGGAACACTGATGAAAGGCTTTATGACATTCTCTACATTTATAAGGCTCCTCTCTAGTATGACCTCTCTGATGAGGAGGAGCCGCCAGTGGATGTGTCACATTCACTTCATTCATGTGGCTTCTCTCCAGGATGAACTTTCTTATGCTTAGTAAATTGAGAAGACCATCTAAAGGCTTTGCCACATTCTGTACATTTATAAGGCTTCTCTCCAGTATGAACTCTCCGGTGACTAGTAAGGTGTGAGGACTGGATAAAGGCTTTGCCACATTCTCTACATTTATAAGGCTTCTCTCCAGTATGAATTTTATGATGGCGAGTAAGTTTTGAGGAATCACTGAAGGCTTTACCACATTCTCTACATTGGTAAGGCTTCTCTCCACTATGAACTCTCTGATGTATATTAAGGGAGTACAACCATCTAAAGGCTTTGCCACATTCTCTACATTGATAAGGGTTCTCTCCAGTGTGAACTCTCTGATGACGATTAAGGGATAAGGACTGGCTAAAGACTTTGTCACATTCGCTACATTTATAAGGCTTTTCTCCAATATAAACTTTCTGATAACTAAGGGATTCGGACTGCCTAAAGGCTTTGCCACATTCTCTATATTTATAAGGCTTCTCTCTAGTATGAACTCTGTGATGTTTATTAAAGGAGGAGGAATCACTAAAAGCTTTGCCACATACACTACATTTATAAGGCTTCTCTCCAGTATGAACTCTGTGATGTCTATTAAGGTTTGTGGACGCACTGAACGCTTTGACACATTTTGTACATTTATAAGGCTTCTCTCCATTATGAACTTTCCGATGTCGAAACAGGTTTGAGGTGTGGAGGAATGCTTTATCACATTCTCTACATTTATAAGACTTACCTTCAGTGTGAACATTGTGATGATTAATAAGAACTAAATAGCTGTTAAATGATTTGCCACATTCTCTATATTTATAAGCTTTCTCTCCAGTGTGAATTCCCTGATGAAGAATAAGGTTTGAGAGTCGACTAAAGGTTTTGCCACACTCTGAACATTTGTACGAATTTCCTTCTGTATGATTTGTATGGTTTTGAGTATGTCTTGAGAACTGACTAAAGTCTTTTCCATTTTCCCTGAGTTTATAAAATTTTGCAATACTATGAAATCTTCCCCTATGTATAACAAGAGATGAATGATATTTAAAAGTTTTGCCACACGATTTACATTTGTAAGGCTTGTCTCCAGTACCAATTATCTGGTTTAGTGTACAACCTGAAGGCCAAATAGATGTTTTACTAGAATCTTTACATGTACAAGGTTTTTCTCCACTATGGACTTTTTTGCATCTATTTAGATTGAATATTTGACTGAAGACTCTCCCACACGGATTCCATTTGTAAGCCTCCTCCCCAGCATGAATTTTTTCTTGTTCGGGGTAATTTGAAGATGGCTGAAAAGACTGGATATATTTACTTCCATTTTGTGTCTTCTCCACAATAGGAAAAACCTGATGTATATTATAATTGGACATTTGGTCAAAGACTTTTACACTTGTATAATGGTCCTCTGCAAGTTCACTTGTCCAATGATTAAGAAATGACTCTTGCTTAGATTTGTTCCAATGTTCATTCCATTGATAACTGCTATATCCATTATATGTACTCTGTTGATAATAGGAGATAGAAAGACCTTTACTGACAGTTATAATTTCATGAAAATGTATACTTGTTCCATAAGAACCATTCTGTGATACTCATTAAACATAGATTGTTGTATAGGAAAAGCTTTTCCAATTTATTAAAATTATAGACAAAAAAAATAAATGCAAAACATTAATTTTCAGAGGAAGAATAATGAATCCTTGTTTAAAAGAGTGCCTAACTGCCCAGCAAGCATGCCTCACTGGTTGAGCTTCATCATATCAACAAGATCATGATTCCATTCCCAATAAGGGAACATGGCTTGCCTATGGAATCAGTCCCCAGTGGGAGGCATGCAGAAGGCAGCCACTGATTCTCTCTCATCATTGATGTTTTCCTCTCCTCTTTCTCTCCCTTACTTTCTGAAATCAATAAATATATTTTTAAAATAAAAAATATCAAAAAAATTGACAAATTCAGCTCATTTTAATTTTATGGATACATTATAAGTCTATACATTTTAGAAATGATTGAAAGTTTAATCTGACCCTACATTTTAATCAATTCAAATAATTATTTATTCTAGAGACTATGTGAATTCTTAGTTTTTCCAGATTCTCTTTCCAAGAATGCATAACAATAAAAAGTTATTTTTGATCTTCAAGTGAAGAAACATACTGATCTGCCAATGTAACTGACTTAAAATTGGGAGGTTTCCCAAATGTGTAATACACCTGACTTCTTTAACAATAATTTTATTATGATAACTGTTCCAGATTTGTTCTGTTTATATTAATTTCCTCTCTTCTAATCACACTCTTCCTCAAATTCAAAGGCTTTCATTAAGTGAGCATTATCAAAGCGACATCTTTTATTCCTTACCAGTATTATTTCAGAGAATAAATCTTGCATTCGGGGTTTTGGCATAAAGGCCCGGTTACCTTCAGATGACATAGCTGAAAGAAAACAAATTTTCAGTTTTGACAATCAGGTGAGTGCAATTTGAAGTAACCAGCAGGTATTGACCAAATGACATTTTGATTATTCCAAGAGCAAGTGATGATTTTAAACAAAGTTCAAGATAGGTACAATGAAGAAAACTCACATCAAAGAGCTGCTTATATTTTCCAATGATACCTGCTTAAACCCCCTGGCACACAATGGCAATATTATAAAGACATCCCCAGTTTGTTCACTAGAGAGAAATGAGAAATAAAGAAAGTCTATGATCAATGATCTCCTTGTTTTAAAGGCTCTTGAAGAACACTTATCTCTTGTGCATGACTCAGGGTGTGAACAAAATTGCAGTACAGTTGAGTGCCCTGTAGTGGCTGCTACAAAGAAACAATGAGAACTAATTCAAACACCACAAATACTGAGGGAATAAAGTATTAGGTCAAGCCCAAAAAGATACCATGGTCTGAGAAATAAACAGAGAACATTTCCAACTGGGAAATTAAACACACAACCGAACCAAGAATACAGATCCTGAAAACAGTGTTGACTGAAAGTGGAATTTGTGCCACAGATGGTTATTATTTGTTTCCTCCTATAGAAAGCATGTTCAAAATCCCGCATGTTTACAATTCCAGAATCTCAACAACATATATGAAGTCCAAAAAAACAGAAAAAGTGTACCATCAGGAAAACAGAATAAATGTAATCAGACTGGCACTATATTAATGGAAGTATATTAATTATCTAAAAAAAAAGGGCAAATAAGTACCTTAAAGCCAAAAAGGGGAGAAAAATACAACTATATAATATCACCAAAACATTATATAACCAAAATAAAAATACAATGAGAAAGTATTTTATAAACACCACCGAAAGGGTATATTGCAAAACATAATACCAGAATTAACAATACAGTAGAATCATTAATGAAAGACACTTTCAACTTAAAACATCAAAGTATTTGCCGGGAATTTGCTCAGTAGTTGAGTGTCTATCTATGAACCAGGAGGTCATGGTTTGGTTCCATGTCAGGGCACAGGCCTGGGGTGAAGGCTTGATCACCAATCATGCAGGAGGCAGCCGATTGATGATTCTCTTCACTGATGTTTCTATCTCTCTCTCCCACTCCCTATAACTCTGAAATCAATAAGAATATATTTAAAAAATAATTAAATGATGAAATAATTAGTACATAAATCATTAAAATGTTAATTCAATAAAATCTTGAAGAAAAGCCAACAAATGTGGAAATATGAAGAGAATTTAAAGATTTCCTAAGACACTAACAAACTGACCTCCAAGAGGACCCAATAAAGACAGGAATGTGAAAAGGAGTAGGTAACTCATATAAAAAATTAATCATGTAACATCCTGACAATTGGAGAGACATACAAACGCAAGCAGCTAACTGAATTCTAAGTATTATGAATATAAACATGAGAACAGATAAAAAAGAATGAAAATGTCATAAATACTAGAATACTTATGATATTCAAAATATCATAAGTATCTAAAAAGCGTATAAAGATATAATTTGTAATGGAAAAGATAGTTACTCTGAGGTCATTAGGGGATTTCTAAGTAGAATACTATTGGGGGCAAGGAAAGAGCATGAAATAAAACAGGGAACTATTAAATGAACAAAAACCATCCAACAAAAATACTGATAAAACAGATGATCAACAATGGAGAGTAAAACATTTTCCATATCCAAAACTCTCATTATTAGACTTGCACTAAAAATAATTCTTCAGAAACACACTTCTGGCGATAAATATGAACATATGAAGATTCCTTCTATGTGAAAAAATATATAGGAATATAAAAATTTGTGGTGTTCTAAAAAAAAACACATGTCACTTTGATTTCTCTTGTGGAAC
The DNA here is from genome assembly GCF_014108245.1 of Pipistrellus kuhlii. Classification (NCBI taxonomy): domain Eukaryota; kingdom Metazoa; phylum Chordata; class Mammalia; order Chiroptera; family Vespertilionidae; genus Pipistrellus; species Pipistrellus kuhlii. The sequence goes on from NW_023425575.1 coordinate 270,678, forward strand.
TTTAGAAAATAAAAGGAATAGTCTGAACAGCATAGCTCAGTGGTAAAGGGTATACCTATGAACCAGGTAGTCACAATTCAATTCCTGGTCAGGGCACATGCCTGTGTTGTGGGCTCATTCTCCAGTATGGCATGTGCAAAAGGAGGCCAATCAATTATTCTCTTTCATTGGGAATGTTTCTATCTCCCTCCCCATCTCCTCTGAAATATAAATGTATTTATAAAAAATAAATAAAAGGAATTAAATAAAAAATCTCTGCTATAAGACATAGTAAAAAGTAAAGTGATATAAACTTATGTGTGTACATGGTCAGAAATGGCAATTAGCAGACTTTTGTATGAAATTGACACTGAGTTTAAGATACATCGTTATAACCTTAAGATATTTTAAGTCGCCCTAACCGGTATGGCTCAGTGAATAGAGCATCAGCCTGCGGACTGAATGGTTCCAGGTTCGATTCCGGTCAGGGGCATGTACCTTGGTTGCAGGCACATCCCCAGTAGGGGTTGTCCAAGATGTAGCTGATCGATGTTTCTCTCTTATGGACGTTTTTAACTCTCTATTCCTCTCCCTTCCTCTCTGTTAAAAGTCAATAAAATATTTTTAAATAAATAAATGAAAATAGAGTATAAAGTAGTGCTGGGTGTAATTAAAGAACTCAATAAATTAACTACACATGCAATGACCTTAAATTGGAATGCTAACAGTTTGAGCTGTCACAAGTAGCCAAGGTTGACACAAACATTCAAAGCAGTTATTATCCATGTCCCTTTTCACAAAATTAACAAACCTCTTCCTAAAACTGATATGAAATGACAAAAGACACCAGGGAACTAAAATAAACATAGGAGACAGTATAAGTTTAAAGACATCATGCTTTATGATTTAAAAAACTATTTAAAAATTGATATTATCCAGCCGAAACCGGTTTGGCTCAGTGGTAGAGCGTCAGTCTGCGAACTGAGGGGTCCCAGGTTCGATTCCGGTCAGGGGCATGTATGTTGGCTGCGGGCACATCCCCGGTAGGGGGTGTGCAAAAGGCAGCTGGTTGATGTTTCTCTCTCATCAATGTTTCTAGCTCTCTGTCTCTCTCCCTTCCTCTCTGTAAAAAATCAATAAAGATATTAAAAATTGATATTATCCAAAGTATCATCTAAACATTAAGACAGAGGTAAATAAAGGAGCACGGAGGCCCTGGTCAGTGTGCCTTAGGGTTAGGGCATCATCCTGTGCACTTACTTAAGGGTTGCGGGTTCAAATCCCCTTAAAAAGCACACACCTGGTTGCAAATTCCCACCCCCACCTGCGTTGAAGTGCGAGAAACAGGGGGACAGGCAAGGTGTATCTCTCACATGGATGTTTCCCTCTCTGTTCCCCTTTCTTCCTTCCCTTCCATTCTCTCTGAAAAGCAATGGAAAAAGTGTTCTCATGTGAGGATTAACAAGAACTACAAAAAAGCACTATAGAATAAAGAGCCTACTTACAACTTCTCATAAAAGATAGTCTCACATATACGAATAGTGTTGAGATACTCAGATGTCTACGTGTAAAGGAATGAGTGAAGTTGGACTGTTATTCAACACCGTGTACAAATATTAAACCAAAATGGATAAAAGATTTGAAAAATAAAACTACTAATAATCTATTAAAAGAAAACTTATAGGAAAGTGTTTTTAAAAATACATTTAAAAAAATATTTTACTGATTTTTTACAGAGAAGAAGGGAGAGGAATAGAGAGCTGGAAACATCTCTATGAGATGAGAATCATCGATCAGCTGCCTCCCGCACACCCCCCACCAGGGATGCATACCAAAAGGAACGACAAAGTAAACAACAAAAACTTTCCTATAAGTTTTCTTTTAATAGATTATTATTATCTCTATCCCCCTCTCTTCCTCTCTGTAAAAAATTAATAAAATATATTTTTTAAAAATAAAATGTGCATATCTTAAAAAAAAAAAAAAAAAGAGATTTAACTACAATAAGACTGTGCACACAGCCCACAAAGGGGTGCACCAAGAGTGTCCACCTTAGGTAACTGGGGAAGCTGAACCACTCGGCCCTATAGGACACCTAGCACACAAAGCCACTCTATTAACTCCGGGAAGCAGCCAAAATGTGGAGACGAACAGGTCACAAACGAAAGAAATGAAGGATACGGAGTTCAAAACCACAGTTATAAGGTTTTTCAAAAAATTTCTAGCGACCATCGATAAATTTAGTGAGACTCTTGAGGATATGAAAAAGGACCAACAAGAAATTAAGCATACACTGAATGAAATAAAGAATAATATACAGCCAAACCCGGTTTGGCTCAGTGGATAGAGCGTCAGCCTGCAAATTGAAAGGTCTCAGGTTCGATTCCGGTTAAGTGCATGTACTTGGTTGCGGGCACATCCCCATTAGGAGGTGTGCAAGAGGTAGGTGACCACCAAAGGCAGCAAGATGCTGAGGGAGCAAAGGAAGGAGGAGCCCAGGAGGCGGGGAGGCCAGGCTTAGGGACCTATACTGCAATAAATCCGTGCCCTAGGCTTATAGTGGTAAAATAATAAAGGAAACGAAACCCTGGTGGTGGAGTAGAAACTCAGGGAGGAAGTCATCCTCACCCAGAGAAGCCAGATTGCTGTAGTTCTCCAACATCACTTCCAGGTACAAGTTCCGCTGAGCTGGGTCCAGGCACTCCCACTCCTCCTGAGAGAAGTCTATGGCCACATCCCTGAAAGTCAATGGTCCCTGAAAGAAAAGACACATTTGCCAGGAGGTCACCAGAAGAGATCACAATGTCACCCAACATGAAAACAGTGTTTAGGGAGAAGAGGTTTGGACCTAAGAGAATATCCTGAATCACCCAATAAGATCATTTTGTCCCACTAACATTCTCTGATGTGTAATCTAAAACTGACAAATGAAGATGACACATGTCCACAAACCCATGATACATATTTTACTTTAGAGGAAAATAAACTTTAAAATGAAGGCATGGCCCTAGCCAGTATGGCTCAGTTGATAGAGTGTTAGCCTGCTCACTAAGACCTGCACTGAGTAAATAGAGTGACCGAAGAGTCACAGGTTCGAGTCCAGTTAAGGACCACATGCCTGGATTGAGGGCTCCATCCCAAGAAGGGAGTGTGCAGAAGGCAGGCAAGCAATGATTATCTCATCATTCATGTTTCTCTCTCTCCCTTCATCCCTGAAATACTTAAAAATATACTGAAAATAAATAAAATGAAATAAAATTAAGGCCAGGACCGAGACATATGGATTTCTCAGTGCTTTGTTTGCATCATTCAGGGTCATTTGTGTAAAAAACATGATGGGTTGGAAGTATAGGTACTTCTTCGCAACTGTGAAGAGGACCACAAGGAAAGGAACTCATGTAAAGACACAGATTCTGATCCAGTTTCTGAGATGAGGCCTGTGTTTCCACATGTGTAACAAGCTCAATTTTCTCTTGTGATGTCAATATTTCTGCATATCATGTGCCATACTTCTGAATACATGAAACAAAAGGAAAAAATTCATGGAGAACTTTTAACTAAAAGGGTTTCTTCATGGAGTTTATTCTCATAGAATAAGACACAAGAATCACAATCCTAGTTGAAAATTTACTATGCATAATCTTACAACAAGATTGCCCTGCCTGGTCCAGTTGGTGTGGACCAGTGGTTAAGCACTGGCCCATGCACCAAGAAGTCACTGGTTTGATATCCAGTCTAGACACAACAAAGTTATGGGCTCGATCCCCAGTGTGGGTTGTGCAGAAGGCAGCTAATCAATGATTCTCTCTCATCATTGATGTTTCTATTTCTCTCTACCTCTCCCTTCTTATCTGAAATTTATAAACATGTAATTGGGGGGAAAAACGAAAAGAAAAAGTAACTGACATAACATTAACAGTTTAGGCACATAGACAACACATTTTACAACTGAAATCAAAATGGTTTAGTTGCCAGAACTGGTTTGGCTCAGTGGATAGAGCATCGGTCTGCAGACTGAAGGGTCCCAGGTTCGATTCCGATCAGGGGCATGTACCTTGGTTGTGGGCACATCCCCAGTAGGGGGTGTGCAAGAGGAAGCTGATCGATGTTTCTCTCTCATTGATGTTTCTGGCTCTCTGTCCCTCTCCCTTACTCTCTGTAAAATATCAATAAAATATATATATATATATTTTTTAATGGTTTAGTTATTCCATAAATCTCATTAATAAAATTGTGTATGATCCCCTTTGTGTCTTTTAAACACAATAAGGAGAAAAATATGTGGATAGAAAACAAGTTAGACCTATTGTTTCCTTTATGTGGTTGTAAATCCTCACACGGGAAGATTTTTTTCAATGAGTTTTGGAAGGTGGAAGGCAGGAAGGTAGAGGTATGCAAGAATCAAGTTAAAGATTTGAAATACAAAGAAGCAAAAAATACCCAACCAGAAAAGCATAAAGAAAAAAGAATCCAAAAATATGAAGATAGTGTAAGGAGCCGCTGGGACAACTTCAAGGATACCAACATCCAAATTATGGGGGTGCCAGAAGAAGAGAGAGAGCAAGATATTAAAAACGTATTTGAAGAAATAATGACAGAAATCTCCCATACCTGATGAAATAGACTTACAAGTCCAGAAAGTGCAGAGACCCTCAAACAAGAGGATTCCAAAGAGGACTACACCAATACACATCATAATGAAATATTCAAAGCAGCAAGAGAAAAGCAGTTAGTTACCTACAAGGAACTACCCATAGGATTGTCAGCTGATTTCTCAACAGAAACTATACAGGCCAGAAAGGAGTGCCAAGAAATAGTCAAAGTGATGAATAGTAAGAACCTACAACCAAGATTACTCCACCCAGCAAAGCTATCATTAAGAACTGAAGTTCAGATAAAGAGCTTCATAGTAAGAAAAAGCTAAAGGACTTCATCACCGCCACATCAGTTTTATATGAAGAGGAAGAAGTAAAAGCTAAAGATAAAAATTACGAACAACAAATACATATCGATCAACAAGTGTGTCTAAAAATCAAGTGAATAAAAAATGTGATAAACAGAATAAACTGGTGAATACAATAGAATGAGGGGCAGAGAAAGGGAGTGGACTAACAATCCTGGGAAAAAGGGGGTGTGGGAGAGTCTGGACAAAAATCATACACCTATGAATGACACCAGCAGGGGGACGGTAAAGGCAAAGGGTGGGGTGGGAACAAGGTGGAGGGGAGCTATGGGGGGGGGGGAAAGAGGAACAATTGTAATAATCTGAACAATAAAGACATTGAAATTTAAAAAACGATAAAAAAGAAAGATAGTGCAGAGGAGAAGATCTGGGGGTGCGAATGGAGCTACAGAAACGGGCGTTTAGGATAATGGAGCAGAGAGAAGCAGCACTGAGTCAGCCAGCTGTGTGTAACAAGACAGAGTGTAATGGGCATCAGAAGGGACATAGGTGTGGGAAGGGAAAGAGAAACCTATCAACAGATGTTCAAGAAAACGCAAACAGCCTCTGACACAGGGCACATCTTCTACCTGGAAAGCAGCCATTTGGTCCTCGTCCTGATCAGGGTCTGGGTTGTTTTCTCAGGTGACAATATGTTGAAGAGTCACAGAATATGCCTTCAAAATAGTCCACACAGCCCACTAATCCGCTCACAGGACACTCACAGTCAGAAGGACCTGGAAATGAGGGAAAGACCAAACTCTTGTCCTTTGTCACAGGAGAGTCAAGAACAATAAGCTCTTCCATGGAGACCAAACTGTCAGGGATTTTGTTCTGTCTTCATGTGTTTGTCCTTCTAAAGACTTCCACAAACTCCTACAGCAATGAGAACATGTACTCCTCTGCTGAACCCCCAAACGCAACAGAGCATCCTTTACTTCCCCTAAAAAAGCCTACCCTGAGGTCCAAGACATGCTATCTTTAAGGAGTTTCCTCCTGGGTCCTGAGAGGCTCCCCCAGAGCAGTTTTAGTAGTGCTGGGTCCAGACATCAGACCCAGCACACCTGAGACCTCTTGGCAGTTGGAGGGGTTGAAGGAGGAACTTGTATAGGATTCCCAGGTAACTTTCCATTCTCTGTTTTCAAGAAATTATGGAAAATAGATCTTCATGTCCTAACTGGTTTGGCTCAGGGGATAGAGCGTCGGCCTGAGGACTGAAGGATCCCAGGTTCTATTCCGGTTAAGGACATGCACATTTCTTGCGGGCACATCCCCGGTAGGGGGTGTGTGAAAGGCAGCTGGTCAGCTGGTGGATGTTTCTCTCTTATCCGTGTTTCTAGCTCTCTATCCCTCTCCCTTCCTCTCTGTAAAAAAATCAATGAAATATATTTTAAAAAAGAAAACAGATCTTCATCTTTAAGTCTTTGGGAGAAGTTACCTATTGAATTATACTGACCAAGTGACTTCACCATGAATAGATGGGCTCTGTGGGGATAAAGTTCTAGGTTAATTCAGTCTATCCTTCAGTATTTCCAGAGAATGGACATGAGGGACTTGAGGGGAACAGCTCCTTTTGAGGCTCACAGTCAGTAACAGAACAAATCACATGAGGGGAAGGAAGAGGTGCTGAACTCTTCCAACTCACAGAATTAGCTTCCGACTATGATGATCACCGATATCTTTACAAAGTGCACACTGAGCTCACCTCCAATGAATGTTTCCACATATGATAAACAGTAGAAAAAATGCAGGGCTCAGAATCTGAACTACAAACAATATATTTAAAACTAAAAACGACTAGGTTGTGTGTGTTTTTTTACTTTTAACGTAGTGACTTCTCAGGTTAAATAATTCAGATGTTAAATTGAAGATATAAAGCCACAAACCAATTCATCACAACTTAATCCAACACATCCCATCAACTTACGACTCACAAATCAGTGTTCTCCTCCTTTCCATTACTATGTATTTCTGTCTATGGATCTGTTTCCGTCTTACCGTTCCCTTTCTCTCCAGTGTTGTCTTTTCCTATGTTTTTTATTTTTTGTTTTAATATGTACTTTTATTGATTTCAGAGTGGGAGAGGGAGAGATAGAAACATCAATGATGGGATATTGTCATTGATTGGCTGCCTCCTGCAAGCTTCCTAGTGGGGACTAAGCCGAAAAATAAGACCAGGAATTGAACCGTTACCTCCTGGTTCATAGGATCACCTTCAACCACTGAACAAAGCTGATTGGAGTTTTCCTGTGTCCCCCTCTCTTTCCCTCCCCGCGCCCGTGTCCCCGCTGCTGCCTGGACCCCTCTCCACCCCCCTCCTCCCCCGGGTCTGTCTCTCCCTCCCTCTCCTGCCCCCCAGCCCGGCCCCCGCCCCGCAGGCACCGCCCCACAAAGCCCTCCCTGGGGCAGGTCCCTCTTCCGGGGACAGCGCGTTCTCCCCGAGCCCACCCCCTGGCACTGGCCCCCCTGGCACTCAGACCTGATTAATGGGGGGCCTGGGAAGGCGGGCGCAGACCCCCAGGCCGGGCCATCCGGGCTCTTTGGGCGGGAAGCGCCGGGCGGGGGAGGGCAAAGGGCGGGAACCACTGACCAGACCTCCAGCCCCGCGGGGGCACCGGCGGCCCCGAGGACGGTTTTCGGCGGGAAAACCACGCGGCGGCCGGGCCCACAGCCACAGGCGGACAGACCGCGGGCCGGGCCTCAGTTTCCCCCAAAGGAACGCGGCGCCTCCACTGCGCAGCCGCCGGGACGCGCACTCACCGCCGGGAGGGGCTCTGGACGGGGCTCCCACACGGACTTCAGCGCCCGCAGCGCCCTCAGCCCGCCCTGCGGGGAGGGGCCGGGAGCAGCGGCTTTAAAGCACAGACACCGCCTCAGGGAGCCGCCACCGGCCCCTCCGCAGCCGCTTCCGGCTGCCAGGACTGCGCATGCGCCTCCCTGCGGGGCGGGGCCTGAGCGGAGCGGCTCCGCGGTGGGGGCGGGGCCAGGCCTGGGCGGGGCCAGAGGGAGGGAATGCGGGGCCAGAGTGAGTGAGGGCGGGGCGGAGCCAGGGGGCAGCCTGGACTCTGTTCCCACAGCTCCTTCACAATTTGGGGATCTTGGCTGACACCCCCAGAGGCAACATAACAACTGCCCTTCCCCAGACCCACTGGTGAAATCTCCTCCCTGGACCCCCTTCACCAAATCCTGCCTCCCCTCCTTTTGACCAATGCTTTCACCCGCATCCTGACCCTGTAGCACATGTGTCAAACACAAGGCCCGCGGGCCAAATCCATCCCGCCAGGCCTTGCAATGTGGCCCGCACCGCGCTGTCATCACTGCACTCCGCTGCGTTTCCATCACAATGACAGTTTATGACTGTTCAGTAAATCATTCCGCCCGTGATTTAGGCTGGATTTTAGATTTTGGCCCCTTCTCTGATTGAGTTCGACACCCCTACATGTAGTGTAAGGCATACTTCTACCCTAAAGGAAACTTAGTCACCCCTTCAGGGCTGACACCTGTATTCTGGGCTAATCCTGCAGTGAGGGAATGGAGAGCAATTTCCTAAAGTCTCACCCTGTCTCTGGGGCTGGCTCCTGTGGGTCGGACCAAACAGGAGGGATTCAGGGGAATTCACTGAAGTTTTCCAGATCCCAGAGGCTGTGCTTGGAGCTACTGGCTGGCCTGCCCTTCAGCTGCACATGCCCCAGGGAGGTGTCTTTCCCAGGATCTTCCAAGCCTGTAACATTCTTACAGTGAACTTATAGAGAATTCAAAAGTGGGGCAGATTGGGTTTGAAATCAGAAACTTCCTGCCTCCAGTTTCCCCCGAGTCATTAAAACCTCAGGGGGGAGGCAGGAGAGGCAGGCAGACTGTTCTCTCAGCCCCTCTGTCTCGCCATTGAAGGAGAGGCAGCTGGAATTAAGGAAGTCAGCCATCTCTGCGGGTAATTACCAGGTGCTTTTCATAGCCAATGGGTTACTTCAGATAAAAAGAAAGGTCTTCCATTTTCCTCCTGACAATCATCACTCCAGTCATTTCTAACATTGCTTTCCAAAATCGTATTATGGGGACCCTTCGAGGACGCGATTTTGGATAGGATCTTCTCCACACATAATATACCTTTAAGGTTTCTCTAAGATGTGTATTGACAGATGTTGAGAGGGCAGGGCAGAGCGAGGCTAACTCCTGACTAGAACCCTGCCTCCTTGTGGGGCAGGGCGGAGCTAACCTCCATTTTGTGTAACTGGACCCTAGCTCTCACCCAACCAATCGGGGTCAGCCAAAGCAGTGACATCACCACCGGTATAAAAGCCCTGGACTTGTCAAAGTTTGAGCTCTGGTCTGCCATGCTGTCTGCGTGAGTGGGACAGAGCCCATGTTAACATGGAAGAGGCTCTCTTGTTAATTGCATCGGACTTGGCTCCCTGCTGGACCTTGGGGATCATGGAATCTCAGTACAACAATGTGTAGTGATGTTTAACTCTCTGTTAAATACATCCCCCAATTCCTTATATCTTAACATCTTCCTGTCAACATAAGATACATTCAAAAGTATGAAGAATTTTTGGGAGTTTATTTGAGCCAAACTGTTCACAAGTGCCAGAAAGCAAAATTGCAACAAATTGAGATAAGGTTCCAGAGAACAGCATTTGTGCTTTTTACTTTTTACATCACTAGAGGCTCAGTGCATGAAAATCATGCACTTGGGAGGAGTCTTTCAGGTCAGCCAGAGCCCTATCACAGTCGAGGAGCCTTGGGATTGATCACCCCAAAGAGGTACTTCACGCCCACACACCACAGTGCTGTGGCCTGATAATCTGGGCCTTCCTCTCTGGGGCTATCTATCCCAGGGCTCCATCATCAATTGCACCAAAGAGGTAGGCCTTGCCCACCCGGCCAGGACTATGTGATGGATTGTCCCCTCTTCTTTGGTGGCCAGGGCCTTTCTGTTTGGGGCAACTGTGGAGCTACCCAATTGATCGATCTCCCCACTGGCTGATGACCTGTGCCTCCCTCTGCAGGGTGATCATGGAGCAATGGCTGGGCCCCCAACAAATCTCATCTCATCTGCTTGTATGACTTGGCACCAATTGGTGTCATAGCGTGGTCATCTAGAAGGTCATCCAGGGGTCTGCTGTTAGGTCATTCAGTAGACTTGCATATTATCCTTTTATTATTATAGATTATTATAGATAATTAAAAGAGAAGATGCAATGGGATAATATGAAATCCATTGGTGATAGATACATGTCTTTTATGTAAGTGAACACACCTTACTTAACTGTGAACCATTAGCATAACATCCATGAGAGGGTTTATGGTTTTGTCCTGGTGCACTGGTTGTGTCCTGAGGGCTCTGGAAAAGGGGGGAGTTACCCTGATATTCCAAAGGAATTTTATCCTGGCTGCAAACTACAATAGACAGGCTGAAGTAAGGATTCCTTTTTGTTAAGGAATATTCTTGTCTTATACCTGACTACCTGCTACAACTGCTCTTAAAAAGATTTTCATTTCAGATCATCCTTTCTGGTTACTTTAGGTCTCTTGGCTCTGACAGGCTGACATGCAGGCCTTCAGAGAGCTTGTTAAGTTAGCATGTGCCCTCTTTTCATGCACACATTCCCCTTGGGACATAAATCAATCCAAAGGAAGTATTGAGGAGCCAAATTTTTGTTGGATAGTGAGGTGCCCTGGCACTGGGAAGGTTCATTCTAGGAAGGCTCAGTCTTAGTATTTTTTCTTCATAAATAACAGACCACTGAGGTTGGAGAAAGACTGTAACCTTGGATGGCAGTCAAGGCCAGTTTTTTGTGTGTTTTTTTAAGTGAAAGTAATGTAAATGGAAGGCAGTCAAGTCTTATCGGCCTATATTAATATGCAATTAAAAATAGATTTTTATTTATATTAGTGAGGAAAGGAGAGGAAGAGAGAGTAACATGAATGATGACAGAGGATCCTGGGTCAGATGTCTCCTGCATGCCCCTCCCTGGGGACAGAGCCCACAACTCTGGCACGTGCACCAGCCTGGACTGGAACTCTGACCTCCCCGTTCCTAGGACAATATTTAATAACAGAGCCACACTGGCCCAGCACAATAGATTAATTTTAATTTATAAGTTATGATTCAGGTTTTGTTTTACTTATTATATATTGTTTAGTATTATATTTTCTTATAGTTTCTTAAGTCATATAATACACCTTCAGTAATATTAATAGCTGTGATACATATATGTAGACTTGAAAGAACATATTATTATTATTAATCACTATATTATAGCAGTAATATTCATTTAAAAGGCCACACCAATTTCTTTAGATGGCATCCTATTTATGATGATTGGGCTATTAATTTTGAAAAGTCTGATTTCTATTATAAGTGAGGGAAGTGTCAGAGACAGACACAGATGTCCATTCATGTTAGACACCTGATAGCAACACTGTGGGAGAGAATTTTATTTTTTTAAATTTTTTACAGAGAGGAAGAGAGAGGGATAGAGAGCTAGAAACAAAGATAAGAGAGAAACATCCACACCTGCCTCCTGCACAACCTCCAACAGGGATGTGCCTGCAACCAAGGTACATGGCCTTGACCGGAATGGAACCTGGGACCTTTCAGTCTGCAGGCTGACGCTCAATCCACTGAGCCAAACTGATTTTGGAATGTACCAGAAAAATTTTAATGTAAAATACAATAAAAGTCTTTGTGTTCTGGGAGTACATTTTCAAATAAATGTTAATTTGGTAATTCCTATAATCTCAATGGCCTGTCCTACCTAATAAAATAGTAATATGCAAATTAACCATCACCCTGCTGCACAAGCCACGCCCACCAGCCAATCAGAAAGAGAGTATGCAAATTAACCCCAACCAAGATTCCGGTCAAGGGCTATGGGATCTGGCACATCCCCATTGTGGGGTGTGTAGGAGGCAGATGATTGATGTTTCTCTCTCACCAATGTTTCTAGATCTCTGTCTCTCTCCCTTCCCCTCTGTAAAAAAATAATTTATTTTATTTTTTTAAAGAAGTTAGCCGGGACCGGTTTGGCTCAATGGATAGAGCGTCAGCCTGTGGACTGAAAAGTCCTGGGTTCGATTCCGGTCAGGGGCATGTACCTTGGTTGCGGGCACATCCCCAGTGGGGTGTGTGTAAGAGGCAGCTGATTGATGATTCTCTCATTGATGTTTCTGGCTCTCTATCCTTCTCTCTTCCTCTCTGTAAAAAATCAATTAAAAATATTAAAAATAAAAATTAAAAATAAAAAAGAAGTTAAAAGATAACACTGAGAAATTCGTAGGGTTTCCAATAAAAATCACTACCAGAAAAGCATTCCAATTACAAAGTACACAGATGCCAATTTGTGGTATTCCAAAACTTTATATTTGTATTAAAAACTATAAGTATTAAGCATGAGAACCTGAATAGTGGGCTACCTGATTCCTGAAAATAAAGCAAAATATTCATCAAATTCTGATGTCAGCCTTTGCATTATTAAATTCTATACTACTGAGTAGAAGCTACAGGGTTTGAAAAGCTAATGTGGTTCAGGAAGAGCTTTACATGCTGTGGTCATAGCACTGCAAAAAGAATGGCAGCCTAGAAGACAAAGTGAAAAACCAGAGAGGAATAGGAAATAGGAAATGAAAGATAGAATTAACTTTTCTGAGTTCAGCTAGCAGTGCAGCCTGGGAAATGTGTCCTCTCTCCACATGCAGAGTTCATACCAATTCTGCAGCCTGGATACAACAATGTTACAGGTATTGCAATATTCCTCTTAATTAATGAAGACCTATTACACAGACAGCACTATCCTGTTCCGGTCACCTAAATGTGACAACCACAAACTGATAAGCCCTAAAAAATTTTCAGCTGAACACATTGGCACAGAAAAAAAATTTAATTTTGATGATATCATTTACCAACCTAGAGAAGAATTTTAAAAGATTCTTTCCATAGTGTTATCCTATATAATAATCCTATATAATAAAAGGATAATATGTAAATTATCCCCTCGGGGGAGTTCAACCAGAACACCAGACAATCGTGATTGGCGCTGACCACCAGAGAGTGGCACAGAATATGGTGGGCAAACAATGGTGGTGGTGCACAAGTGGCAAGGGAAGGAGGAGGTGGGGAAGTGGGAAACCTGATTGGCCCTGATCAGCACCCAGGCCTAAAGACCCTACTTGTGCATAAGCACTGGGCCTCTAGTTCTCTAATAGAAGAAAAATAGTGTGCCTTACAATGTATTAAATATTCCATGGGAAAGTACACAAAAGTGAAGTCCATATAATATACAACAGCTCACAGATCGTTAAGGCAGAAACAATCAACTCCATTGTGTCATATACAAACACCAGTAATAAAACGTAACAGCATCAAGTGATATGGGAGAAGAATCATATTTCCTTTTCAAAATACTTCAAGTGACTTCAATATAAATAACACTTTAAAAAATTGTACATATGAAAACATCAATTCTTTTGATATACTCAAACATACAAAATATACCTAACTACATTTAAAGTTTGTAGGACACTATGTAATAACCATTCAGATTTAGAGCACTACCAGAAAGACATTTTGGCTACCTATCTAGTGTGAATTCAATGATACTTTAAACTTTATAATCAATTACCGCATTTTCCGTTGTATAAGACGACTCCTAATTTTACAGTTAAAACATAGGTTTAAGCCTATATTCGCTGTATAAGACTACCCCCCAATTCCGAGGCAATACCAGTTTTTTTTTTTTAATAGATCGCCTTTCTAACTCAGCCAATCCGAGCAGGCTTTTTATGCTTGCAAATTATACATGTTCTGTACCCGAAGCAACACTGTTCTAGTAAAAAGCCTGCTCAGATTGGCCAGAGTCAGAGAAGCGGTCTATTAAAAAAAGAACTGGTGTTGCCTTGGAAGTGGGGGGTAGTCTTAAACAGCAAATATAGGCCTAAACCTATGTTTTAACTGTAAAATTAGGGGGTCGTCTTTTAAGCCGGAAAATATGATACATACTTGAGTCAAGTTTTTACATCTTGAAGGTCACTTTCAGGTATAAATTCCTTGCAGATTTGTAAACTGTGCACTTTGAACAAAAGTCCTTCCTCCTATATCATGATTGTAGAATTTCTACCCAATTACAATCCCTAATATTGACTGAGGCTGTAAGTCCCACTATACAATTTCCCACATTCTTTAGATTTAAGGTTTCCCTCTAGAATGAATTCTAATCAGCTATGGATGCCGATTAAAGACTTTAGGACATTGTTTACATTTTTATTGTTTGTCTCTGTATGAATTCTGATGTCAGGTAAGGTTTGCATACTGAATAAGCTTTGTCACATTCTTTTTATCTGCTGGGCTTCTATCCAGTAATAATTATCAGGTGTTGTGTGACATATAAATAAAGATAAGCACTTTGATATATACTTCATAATTTTGAAGACCTAATTTTATCATTCTCAATGAAGTTTCAACCATGGTTAAATCTTTCGCCAAATACTTTATATTATTTCTCTTTCTCTGTAGAATGATGCCTAAAATGTTAAGTTTGACCACAGGTTAAAGGATTTTTCACTTTTTTTTTTTTTTTACAGTGTAAGACTTTCCTCCACTAAATAATCTTTGATATTCAGTAATTTTGAGCTATGGGTAAAGGCTCAAGCCCATTCTCTACATTTGTGAGGTCTCTTTTTGTTATGGAGTTTCCAGTAATACATGAATGGCTATTAAAGGATTTTTATAGTTTTCACATTCATAAGGCTTCTTTCCAATATGAATTCTGTGATGTTCAGTAAGTTCTCACAGTTGGTCAAGAACGGACAACACTCCTCACAATCCTAAGACTTCTATCTCTGTTGTGCAGTAAGGCAGGAACACTGATAAATGGCTTTCTTACATTTTCTACATTTATAAAGCTACTCTCTATGGTGAACTCTCTGATGAAAAGTAACAGATGAGGACTGGCTAAAGGCTTTGCCACATTCTCTACATTTATAAGGCTTCTCTCCAGAATGAACTCTCTGATGCTTAGTAAGGTCTGAGGAGCAGCCAAAGGATTTGCCACATTCTCTACATTTATAGGGCTTCTTTCCAGTGTGAACTCTCTGATGAGAAGTAAGGGAGGAAGACTGGCTAAAGACTTTGCCACATTCATTACATTTATAAGGTTTCTCTCCAGTATGAACTCTTGGGTGGACAGTAAGGTGTGATGAGGCAGTGAAGGCTTTGCCACATTCTCTACATGTATAAGGCTTTTCTCCCATGTGAAGTCTCTGGTGATAAGTAAGGTGTGAGGAGCTGCCAAAGGATTTGCCACATTCTCTACATTTGTAGGATTTCTCTCCAGTGTGAACCCTCTGATGAGAAGTAAGGGATGAGGAGGTGCCAAATGACTTATCACATTCTCTGCATTTTTAAGGCTTCTCTCCAGTGTGAACCCTCTGATGACTATTAAGGGATGAGTAATGGGTAAAGGCTTTGCCACATCCATTACATTTATAAGGCTTCTCTCCAGTATGAATTCTCTGATAATTAAAGGATTATGCCAATCTGAATCCTTTGCCACATTCTCTAATTTTGAAAGACTTCTCACCAGTATGAACTCTCTAATGTTGATTAAGGGATGAGGACTGGCTTGAGGCTTTGCCACATTCTTTACATTTATATGGCTTCTCTCTGGTATGAACTCTCTCGTGTGTAGTAAGGTGTGAGAAATGTCTAAAGGCTTTGCCACATTCTCTATATTTATAAGGCTTCTCCCCCGTATGTATTCTATGATGTGCAATAAGGGTTGTGGCGTCTGTGAAGAATTTGCCACATTCTTGACATACATGCTTCTTCTCCCCAGTAAAAATACTCTGATGCACAGTAAGGTGTGAGGACTGACTAAAAGCTTTGCCACAATCTCTACATTTGTAAGGCTTCTCTCCTGTATGAACTCTCTGTCTACTGAGGGAGAAGGAATCTCTAAAGGCTTTGTCACATTCTCTACATTTGTAATGTTTCTCTCCATTATGAGCTTTTTGATGTCAATTCATGTTTGACGCATGAAGGAATCCTTTACCACATTCTCTAAATTTATATGACTTATCTTCAGTATGAAAACTTTGATTATAAGTAAGATTTGCCTTACTGATAAAGGATTTGCCAATTTTTTTATATTTATAAGGTTTCTCTCCAGTGTGAATTCTCTGATGAATACTAAGAGCTGAGTGTTGGCTAAAGGCTTTGCCACATTCTCTACATTTATACGGCTTCTCTCTAGTATGAACTCTGTGATGAATGCTAAGGGCTGATGGCCAGCTAAAGGCTTTGTCACATACTGAACATTTATAAAATTTTTCTCCCATGTGATTCTTATGATGTTGAATGTTTGGAGGAATGGCTAAAGCCTTTTCCATTTTCCCTGAGTTTGTAAAATTTTGCAATAGTATGAATTTTTCCCTTATGTACAACAAGAGATAAATGGCATTTAAAGGCTTTGGCATGTGCTTTCCATTTGTAAGGCTTCTCTCCAGTATGAATTTTCTGATTTAGCATACATTCTGAAGGCCAATTAGATGTCTTACAAAAATCTTTACACGTATAAGGTTTTTCTCCACTATGAAGTCTTTTGCATCTATTCAGATTGAATATTTGACTGGAGATTGTATCACAATGGTTCCATTGGTAAGCCTCCTCCCCAGTATGAATATTCTCTTGTTCAGTTTAATTTGAAGATTGCTGAAAAGACTGGACACATTTACTTTCTTTGTGTGTCTTCTCCATGATAGGAACAACCTTGTGCATTTTGTGACTGACCCTTGGGTCACAGACTCTTCCACTTTCATAATTGTCCTCTGTGAACTCACTTCTCCAATGATTAAGATATGACTCTTGCTTAAAGTTTTTCCAATGTTCGTTCCATTGATAACTTCTGTCTCTAATATGTGTACTCTGGTAGTAATGGGAGATAGAAAGAACTTTACTGATGGTTACAATTTCATTATACATATACACGTGTTCCAAAAGAACCATTTTGTAATACTCATTAAACCATGATAGTTGTATAACAAAATATCTCCTAATTTATTAGAATTATAGACAAAATACAAAACATTGTCAGAGGAAGAAGAATGAATCCTTACTTAAAAGATTGCCAGCTCTAACTGGTTTGGCTCAGTGGACAGAATTTCGGCTTGCAAGCTGAAGGATCCAAGGTTCGATTCTGGTCAAAAGCAGGAACATTCCCAGTAGGGGGTGTACAGGAGCAAGCTGATTAATGTTTTTCTCTCATCAATGTTTCTAACTCTCTATCCCTCTTCCTTCCTCTCTTTAAAAATATCAATAAAGTATATTAACAACAACAAAGATTGCCAAATTGCCCAGCCAGCATGGTTGGATGGTTGAGTCTTAACATTTGAACCAGAAGGTCAGTTTAATTCCCCATCAGGGCACAAGCTCTGGCCTCGGATTCAGTCTCCAGTGTGAGGAATACAGGAGGCAGCCAGTCAATGAGTCTCTTTCATCACTTATGTTTGCCTTTCTCTTTTCATCCTCTCTGAATTAAAAACATATATATTTTGAAGAAAATATAAATAAAAGCACTAGCTGATTTTGGCTCAGTGAATAGAGCTTTGGCAAGCACACTGAAGGGACCTGGATTTGATTCCAGTCAAAGGCACATGCTCAGGTTGTGGGCTCCATCCTTAGTGGGGGGCATGTAGGAGGCATCAAATCAATGAGTCTCTCTCATCATTGATGTTTCTCTCTCCCTCTACCTTCCTCTCTGAATTCAATTAAAATATATTTAAAAGAGTTAATATAATGATTGCCCAACTGTGCACACTTAAATTTTATAGGTATATTGGAAATCTCTACATTTTAGAAATGATTGCATGAAAGTTTAATCCAACCCTACAGTTTACTAACTTGAAATAATTATTTATAGTACAGACTATGTGAATTCCTACTATATCCAGATTTCCTTTCCAAGAATGCATAACAATAAAAGTTGTTTTCAACCTTCATGTGCAGAAAAACACTGATCTGCCAATTTAACTTACTATTAAGTGGAAGGTTTTCCAAATGCATAATACATTGGACTTTTTCAGGTACAACAATTGTATTATATTAATATAAACAGATTAGTTCTGTTTATATTAATAACCTCTGTTCTCATCACTCTCTTCCTCAAATACCGAGATTTTCATTAAGTGGACATTATCAAAGTGATACCTTTTATATCTTACCAGCATCATTTCAGAGAATAAATCTGGTATTCTGGTATTTGGCATTAAGGTGTGGTCATCTTCAGATGACATAGCTGAAAGAAAACAAATTTTCACTTTTGACAATCAGGTGAGTGCACTTTAAAGTTACCGGCAACTATAGGCCAAATGACATTTTTGAGTATTCCAAGAGCCAGTGAAGGATTCAAAGAAAGCTCAAGATAGGTACAATGAGGAAAACTCACATCAAAGAGGGACAAAGAGTTGCTTACATCTGTCAATGATACCTGCTCAAACCCCCATCACACAATGGCAATATTATAAAAACTCCCAATTCCCACTTTCTTCACTGGAGAGAGGAGGGAAGTGCATGTTCAATGATCTCCCTGTTTTGAGGCATGTTAAATAACAAGTGTCTGTTGTGCGTGACACAGAGTGCCAACAGAATGGCCTTAAGTGCCCTTTAGTGATGCTAGAAAGTGCCCTTTAGTGATGCTAGAAAGTGCCCTTTAGTGGATGCTAGAAAGACACAATGAGAAATTGTTCGAGCACAATGAAGACCGATAACTGAAGATACATATCAACGCAGAAAACATATTGTGGGTCTGAGAATTCACATACATCACAAAACCTTTCTTTTCTACCCCCAATTTGTTCCTCTTTTAAAAACTATATTTTTTATTGTTTTCAGCGAAGAAGGGAGAGGTAGAGAGAGATAGAAACATCAATGAAGAGACAGAATCATAGATTGGTTGCCTCCGTCACACATGCAACTGGGTAGCGAGTGAGCAACCCTATCATTGGCCCCTGACCGGAATCGAACCTGGGACCTTTCAGTCTGTAGACCAGTGTGCCATCCACTGAGCCAAATTTGTTCCTGTAGAGCAGGCGTCTTCAAACTCCGGCCCGCGAGCCACATGCGGCCCGCAGAGGAGTCTGATCTGGCCCGCCAGGTTTTTTGGGCAGTGAGCGCAGCCGAAGTGTTATAGTAGGAATTAGTAGTTCATATAGTCCGGCCCTCCAAGTCTCTGAGGGACCGTGATCTGGCCCCCACTTTAAAAAGTTTGAGGACCCCTGCTCTAGAGCAGTGTTTCCCAAACTTTTGACATATGTGTATCCCTTCTATAATTTTCGTAACGCTGAGTACCGTTATGTACTCAGCTATACTCATGAGAACGTAGAATTAGGCGCAGCTAAGCACGGTGCAGTGCATACCCCCACCAAACTCTTCCCGTACCCCTGGGGGTACGCATACCACACTTTGGGAAACAATGCTCTAGAGCAAAAATCTACCATAGAAAGCAGAAGGCCCTGAGAGATGTTAAAACAATAAAGGAAACAAAACCCTGTGGGTGGAGTAGGAACTCGGAAAAGAATCATCTTTACCCACGGAGGCCAGGTTGCTGTAGTTCTCCCACATCACATCCAGGTACAATTTCTGCTGAGCTGGGTCCAGGCACTCCCACTCCTCCTGAGAGAAATCTATGGTCACATCCCTGAAGGTCAATGGTCCCTAAAGGAAAACACACATTTACCAACAGGTCACCAGAAGAGTTCACAATGTCAGCCAACATGAAAACTGTTAGGAGAAGAGATTTTGACCTAGGGGGTATTCTAAATTGTCCAGTAAGATCATTTTACCCCGGTAATATTCTTTGGTGTTTTAAACACTGACACATGAGGATGACACTTGTCCACAAATCCACGGTTCTAATTTCACTTTATAGGAAAATAAACTTAAAAATTAAGGCATGGACAGAGGCCCAGGTACTTCTGAAGGCTGCATTTGCATCGGTCAGGGTCAATGATGCATATTTCTCAGTAGAAAATGTCAGGCTGGTTAGAAGTAAATAGACTTCTTTTCAAGTGTGAAGCAGACCACAAGGAAATTAACTTCTGTAAAGACACAGATTCTGATCCAAGGTCTGAGATGGGGCCTGTGTTTCCACATGTGTAACAAGCTCACTTTTAACTTGTGATGCCAGTATTTGCATATCATGTGCCATACTTCTGAATACAGAGAAAGTGAAAACACAAAAAAAGAATCTAACTTTGAATAAAAGGGTTAATGGGCCGAAATCGGTTTGGCTCAGTGGATAGCGCATCAGCCTTCAGACCAAAGGGTCCCGGGTTCGATTCCAGTCAAGGGCATGTACCTTGGTTGCGGGCACATCCCCAGGAGGGGGTGTGCAAGAGGTAGTTGATCGATGTTTCTCTCTCACTGATGTTTCTAACTCTCTATCCTTCGTCCTTCCTCTCTGTAAAAAATCAATTATATATATATATATATATATATATATATATATATATATATATATATATTTTTTTTTTTTTTTTAAAGGGGTTAATGGAATTCAGTTCTCATGGGATAGGACACATAAGAACCATAATCCTAGTTGGAAATTTATTATGATCTCAGAACAAGATTATTCTGCCTGGTCCAGCTGGTGTGGCTTAGTGTTGTGTGCTGACCCATGCACCAAGAGGTCACTCACTCAATTACCATTCTGGACACATGACCAGGTTGCGGGCTCAATCCCCAGTGTGGGGTGTATAGGAGGCAGCCAGTCAATGATTCTCTCACACCATTGATGTTTCTATCTGTCTCTACCTCTCTCTTCCTTTCTTAGTTTATCCAGATTTCCTTTCTAAGAATGCATGACAGTAAAATGTTGTTTTCAATCTTCACGTGCAGAAACACACTGATCTGCCAATGTAATTGACTTTAAACGGGAGGTTTCCCAAATGCATAATATACCTGACATCTTTAGGAAACAACTATTTTATTCTGGTAACTGCTTCAGATCTGTTCTGTTTATATTAATATCCTCTCTTCTCATCACACTCTTCCTCAAATACCAAGGTATTCATTAAGTGAATATTATCAAAGCGATATATCTTACCAATATAACTTCAGAGAATAAATCTGGTATTCCAGTATTTGGCATTAAGGTGTGGTCATCTTCAGATGACATAGCTGAAAGAAAACAAATTTTCACTTTTGACAATTAGGTGAGTCCACTTTGAACTTACCAGCAAGTACTGACCAAATGACATTTTGGAATACTCCAAGAGCCATTGAAGGATTCAAGGAAAGTTCAAGGTAGGTACAATGAGGAAAATTCACATCAAAGAGGCAGAAAGAGTTGCTTACATTTACCAATGAAATCTGTTCAAACCACCTGGCACACAATGGCCATATTATAAAATCACTCCCACATCCCAGTTTCTTCACTGGAGGAAGGCGAGGGGGGAAGGCGGGGGGGGGGGGGGGGGGAGATGGGAGATGGGAGATGAGGGAAGTGCATGTTCAATGATCTCGCTGTTTTGAAGCAACAAGTGTCTGTTGTACATGACACAGAGAGGGAAAATAATGGAAATACAGGTGAGTGCCCTGCAGTGGCTGCAGCAAAAAAAACATGAGAAATGGTTTCAGAACCACAAAGATTGAGGTACTGACGATGTATATCAAGCCTGAAAAGATACAGTGGGTCTGAGAAAGAAACAGAGAACATTTCAACTGGAAAATTAAACAGACAACCAAAATAAGAATATAGATACTGAAAACCATGTTGACCGAAAGTACAGTTTGTTCCACAAATGGTTATTTGTTTCCTACTTTAGAAAGCATGTTCAAAAGCCTGCTTTTCTTCAGAATTCTAAAATCTCAACAAAATATATCAAATCATGCACAAAAAAAAAACCAAAAACACACACACACACAAAAAAAAAACCAACAAGCAAACAAAACAAACAAAAAAAAGTTTTCCATGAGGAAAAGAAAATAATCAAATTGGGACTACATTAATGGAAATATATTAGTATTATAAGTTGAAAAGAATGGCAAATAAGTACCTTAAAGCTGAAAAGGAGAAAAAAAAAAGACAACTATATAATATCACCAAAATATTATATAATGAAAACAAAAATACAATGAGAAAGTATTTTACAAACATCACACCAATGGGGGAAATTGAAAAACATAATACTCAAAATAAAAGATACAGTAGAATCATAAATGAAAGATGTGATCATCTCAAAACATCCAAGAATTGGCCTGGGCCCTAACTGGTTTGGCTCATGGATAGAGCTTTATCCTGCAGACTGAAGGGTCCCAGGTTTGATTCAGGTCAAAGGCATGTACCAGTAGGGGGTAGGCAGATAGCAGCTGATCCATGTCTCTCGCTCATCGATGTTTCTTTTTTTTTCTTTTTCTTTTTTTTAATATATTTTATTGATTTTGTACAGAGAGGAAGGGAGAGAGATAGAGAGTTAGAAACATCGATGAGAGAGAGTCATCGATCAGCTGCCTCTTGCACACCCCCTTCTGGGGATATGCCCGCAACCAAGGTACATGCCCTTGACCGGAATCGAACCCGGGACCTTTCAGTCCCCAAGCCGATGCTCTATCCATTGAGCCAAACTGGTCTCGGCTCATCAATGTTTCTAACTCTCTATTCCTCTCCATTCATCTCTATAAAAAAATCAATTTTATATATATATATTTTTAAGAATTTTATGGGGGAGGGAGGGAGGGGGCAAAAAAAAAAAAATCATTAAAATATGTAAAAATAAATAAATAAATTAATTAAAAAAAAAAAAAAAAAAAAAAAAAAGAATTTGCCTGAAAGCAAAAGAAACCATCAACAAAACAACAAGAAAGCCCACGGTGTGGGAGAACATATTTGCAAATAACACCACTGATAAAGGTTTAATCTCCAACATCTACAGACAGCTGATACAACTAAATAAAAGGAAGGTGAATGATCCAATTAAGAAATGGGCAATGGACCTAAATAGAATATTTTCAAAAGAAGACAGAAGGAAGGCCAAAAGACATATGAAAACATGCTCAAAGTCACTAATTATCCGAGAGATGCAAATCAAAACAACAATGCGGTACCATCTCACACCTGTCAGAATGGCCAACATCAACAAATCAACAAACGACAAGTGTTGGCGAGGTTGCGGAGAAAAAGGAACCCTCGTGCACTACTGGTGGGAATGCAGACTGGTGCAACCACTGTGGAGAACAGTGTGGAGTTTCCTCAAAAAACTGAAAATGGAACTCCCATTTGATCCAGTAATCCCACTCCTAGGAATATATCCCAAGAAACTAGAAACACCAATCAGAAAGGATATATGCACCCCTATGTTCATAGCAGCACAATCTACAATAGCTAGAATTTGGAAACAGCCTAGGTGCCCGTCAGCAGATGATTGGATCCAAAACCATGGTACATCTACACAATGGAATACTATGCTGCCATAAAAAAGAAGGAATTCTCATCATTTGCAGCAACCTGGATGGAATTGGAGAACATCATGCTGAGTGAAATAAGCCAATCAATGAAAGAGAAACACCACATGACCTCACTCATTTGTGGATAATAAAGATCATTATAAACTGATGAACCAAAAGATAGATACAGAGACAATAAAGCAACAAGCAGATTGTCAAATTTCAGCGGGGAGGGGAGGAGGATCTGGGGGAGATAATAGATCAACTGAAGGACTTGTATCCATGCATATAAGTACAACCAATGGACATAAAACTCTGGGGAGGGAGGGGATGTGTGAGAGTGAGGGAGGGGGGAAAAATCAATAAAATATGTAAAAATAAATAAATAAATAAATGTAAAAAAAAAAAAAATTTGCCTGAAAGAGGTAGCTCAGTGATTGAGCTTCAATCTATGGACCAGTCACAGTTTGGTGCTATGTCAGGGCACAGACCTGGGTTGAAGGCTTGATCCCCGATCATACAGGAAGCAATCGATTGATGATACTCTCTCTTCACTGAGGTTTCTACCTTCCTCTCCCTCTTCATTCCTCTCTGATATCAATAAAAATACATTTAACAAGTAATAATTAAATAATCAAAGAATTTGTACATAAAGCAGTAAAATTTTAATTCATTATAATTTTGATTCAGAGAAGCCAACAAACACGTGGAAATGTGAAAAGAATTTAAGGAATTCCTAAGACACTAATAAATCGACCACCAAGGGGACCCCATAGAGACAGAATAGTGAAAAGGAGTAGCCAAAACCGGTTTGGCTCAGTGGATAGAGCATCTGTCTGTGGACTGAAAGGTCCCAGGTTTGATTCCGGTTGAGGGCATGTACATTGGTTGAGGGCACATCCTCGGTAGGGTGTATGCAGGAGGCAGCTGGTCGATGTTTCTCTCTCATCAATGTTTCTAGCTCTCTATCCCTCCCCCTTCCTCTCTGTAAAAAAAGCAATAAAATATTAAAAAAAAAAGAAAGAAAGAAAGAAAGAAAAGGAGTTGGTAGTTTACAAAAAAATTAATAGTTTAAGATCCTGACAATTGGAGAAAACGATATACAAATGCAAGCAACTCACTGA
Organism: Pipistrellus kuhlii; assembly: GCF_014108245.1. Classification (NCBI taxonomy): domain Eukaryota; kingdom Metazoa; phylum Chordata; class Mammalia; order Chiroptera; family Vespertilionidae; genus Pipistrellus; species Pipistrellus kuhlii. Next base: position 295,159 of record NW_023425575.1, read on the forward strand.
ATTCTAAGTAGAATGAATATAAGCATGAGAACAGATTAAAAAAACACACAAAACAATGAAAATATCGAACTCCAGAATACTACCCTATATAAAAAAAAAAAAAACTCCTCATGGAACTGACAGCTCCTCTAAGATCATCAGGGTGTTTCTAAGTAGAAAACTAGTTGGGGGGAAAGGGCACAAAAGAAAATACGGAACTGATAAATGAACAAAACCATAAAAAAAAAAAAAACATCCAACAAGAATACTGACAAAACAGATCATCAACAATGTAGAGGACAAAACTTTTCCAGCTCCAAAACTTTCTCATTATTAGACCTTCTCATTATTAGAACTGCCCTATAACAAATCCTTAAGAAAGTGCTTCTGAAATTAATGTAAAAATTCTACACAACAGTAACATATGAACATATAAAGATGCCATATATGTGGGGAAATATACAGAAATATAAAAATTTGTTGTTATATTAAAGAAATACATATAATTTTGATTTCTCTTTAGGAACTTTGGAAAACAAATGGAATCATCGGACCACAATGGCTCACTGGTTGACGGTTGACATGATTTGATTCCTGATCAGGGCTCATGCCAGTGTTGGGGGCTCCATCCCCATTTGGGGACATGTAGGAGGAAACCAATCAATGATTCTCTCTCAACATTGACATTTCTATATCTTTCCCCACCTTTTCCTCTGAAATCAATACAAATATTTAAATAAATAAATAAATAAATAAAACATGAAAGAAATAAAATCTTAAATCTCTGATAGAAGACACACACATAAAACATAATATGACATCAATAACTTAAATGAGCACAGGGGTAGAGCTGGCAAGTAGCACAGTTTTTGTATGCAACCGACACTCTGAGTTTATGTATATTATTACAGCCTTTACCATACACACACAATGGAATACTCTTCTGCCATAAAACATAAAGATATTATCACCTGAGCTGAAACCGGTTTGGGTCAGTGGATAGAGCGTCAGCCTGCGGACTGAAGAGTCCCAGGTTCGATTCCAGTCAGAGGCATGTACTACATTGGTTGCAGGCACATCCCCAGTGGGGGGTGTGCAAGAGGCAGCTGGTCGATGTTTCTCTCTCATCGATGTTTCTAACTCTCTATCTCTCTCCCTTCCTCTCTGTAAAAAATCAATAAAATATATTTAAAATATATATATATCACTTGATATCACAAGGAGCAATGTCAATGACCCTTTTTTCTCTAGTCCACCACAGGCCCCTCAAAGCTAAGGCTCTCACGAAAGCCTCTATGCCCCCAACATACACACACATTCCATCCCATCCCAAGCTGTGTAGGACTGGCTCTCCCCGGACCTGTAAAGTTCCAGAATAGGATTCGTAAATCCTATTGACCATCACCACTGACTGGTCATTTTTTGCACATTCTCCAGGGAGCCAAGGTCCCTCCTGGGTTCCTTTTTTTTTTTAATTGACTTTTTACAGAGAGGAAGGAAGAGTGATAAGAGAGTTAGAAACATCGATGAGAGAGAAACATCAGTCAGCTGCCTCTTGCACACTCCCCTACTGGGGATTTGCCTGCAACCAAGGTACATACCCTTGACTGGAATCGAACCTGGGACCCTTCAGGACGCGGGACAATGCTCTATCCACTGAGCCAAACCAGTTAGGGCCATCCTGGGTGCTTATACCTACACCTTAGAGGCCTTATCTCTCTCTCCCTGAAACTGACATTATTGGTTAGAAAACTGAGCAACAATAGTGTTTCTTTTCCATGGCAATTGCTCAAGCTCGAATGGAGCAGAGGGGTTGCTATTCGCCATGTCCTTAGCATCGTCAGCACATCTCCATGAGAACTGCATCTCTTTCTCTGTTTTTATGAGCTTTTATGACACTTGTAAGTCTTTAGGAAATTTATTGGGTCTAGTAATAATTAATGTCGTTTTTTAACATTCGTTTGGCGTTGACTTGTATTGACATAACCTTCAAACACGTGGTATCTACAAAACGTGTGAAGTGCAATCAACAAGTTTTGCTTGAAAAAGTTTGTGTTTGGTTTGGTTTTTGTTGCAAAACTAGGGCTAAGAAGATGGCGGATGAAGAGCATATTCGGCACTGCATGCTTTACGAGTTCCAATTAGGAAGAAAAGCAAGTGAGGCTGCAAAAAACATCTGTAGTGCTCTTGGTCAAGATGCAGTTAGCGCCAGAAAATGCCAGCGTTGGTTTGAGAAATTTCGCGAGGGAAATTTTTCGTTAGATGACAAGAGTGGTCGAGGCCGTGTGTCCAATTTTGATCAAGAAGCTCTTCAAGCTCTTTTGGTGCAAAATCCTCAAATTACCCAACAAGAGCTTGCGACAACTTTAAATTGTTCACAAAAAACAATTTCCAATCAATTGCGTGCACTTGGCAAAGTCCAAAAGTTTGGAAAATGGGTTCCTCATGAGTTGACCGACAACAACCGTAATCAAAGAGTCATAATTTGCAGTTCGCTCCTCTCTCGTCAAAACCGTTTGCCGTTTTTAGAGCAAATTGTTACCGGAGATGAAGAATGGGTGCTGTATGTTAATTTGAAAAGGCGGCCTCAGTGGTTGGACAAAAATGAGGCTCCGCAGCCCACGCCAAAACCTGACTTGCATGCGAAAAAAGTGATGTTGTGTGTTTGGTGGAATTTTAAAGGAATTCTTCATAATGAACTTTTACCATCTAACCAAACCATTACAAGTGCAGTGTATAGTGCCCAATTGGAAAGGTTAGCCCAAGCTTTAAAAGAAAAAGAACCCGCGCTGATTAATCGGAAGGGCGTAATTCTTCACCACGATAACGCACGACCGCATACTGCAAGAATCACTGCTGAAAAACTGTGCCAGTTGGAATGGGAAGTTCTCCCTCAACCTGCATATTCTCCTGATATTGCCCCTTCAGATTACCATTTGTTTCGTTCTTTGCAAAACTTTCTTCTTGGAAAAAAATTTAATAATGAAGAATGCCTCAAAAATGCACTGACCGAATTTTTTGCATCAAAATCACAAGAATTTTACAACAGAGGGATTAAAATGCTTCCTGAGTGTTGGGCACAAGTAGTAGAAAACAACGGCAACTATATTGTTGATTAAATTTTGTTGTATTGTTTAAATAAATTCGATTTTAAAAAGTATTTTAAAACGACATTAATTATTACTAGACCTAATACTAGACCATTATCTGTATTAGCATTACCTTGATCAAAGATGTAACTACTGTGGCTTTAACATTATCAAGATAGTTGCCATAGCTCGACATCACATCTATGTTCAGGCAGTAGAAAGTAAGTAAGGTGCTGTGCTGGAATCCCCACCCAACCACTTCCAACTGCATCTTATTGGCTGCTCTTATTTGCTATGGAGTGAGTATTTTAGCTGGGCATATTTCTAGTCCCAATAAAATTAATCAGGGATCTCTGTCAAGCAGGATATTTGCTAAGTAAATTGCAATCTTGCCTGCTACTCTTTATACCTAATAAAACAAGGCTCTTCCTCCTTGGAGAGGTTAACTGGTTCACTCAAGGCCAGTAGCTATAAGTGGTGAAGCCGAAGCTGGAATATGGGTTTTCTGACTCCAAAGCAAGGGCAAAGGAAAAGAGGCCTGTACAAGTCCAACTTGCAATGATGACACCCAGAACTACCAATGACATTTTTTCAATGAAGCACACAAGTCACAAAGAGGCAGATACTACAGGATTTCCTCAGGTGAGTCATCAAATGTAGTCCACGTAATAGGGGGGGGAGGGGGAAGGTAGTAACAAGCCTTCCTTTTAAACCAAATGAGGCCAAAACCGGTATGGGTCAGTGGATAGAGCATCGATCTTGACTGAGGGGTCCCAGGTTCGATTTCAATCAGGGGCATGTGCATTGGTTTGTGCAGGGGGTGGCAAGTTGATGTTTCTCTCTCATCCATGTTTCTGGCTCTTTAACCCTCTCCCATCCTCTCTGTAAAAAAAATCAATAAAATATATTTAAAATTAAAATAAATAAATAAATAAATAAAGCAAATGAGGAAGTAGTGGCTTAATACATAATGAGAGATTTCTGCAAGATGGAAGTTTTGAGAGATCACATATACCACAGAGACAATAAGAATCTACTCTAGAAAGCAGAAAGCCATGAGAGATGTTAAAATAACAAAGAAACAAAACCCTGCTGGTGGAGTAGGAACTCGGGAAGAAGTCATCCTCACCCACAAAGACGAGATTGCTGTAGTTCTCCCACATCACATCCAGGTACAATTTCTGCTGAGCTGGGTCCAGGCATTCCCACTCCTCCTGAGAGAAACTTATGGCCACATCCCTGAAGGTCAATGGTCCCTAAAAGAAAAGACACATTTGCCAAAAGGTCAACAGAAGAGTTCACAATGTCACCCCACATGAAACTAATGTTAGAAAAGATTTTGACCGAAAAGAATATTATGAATCACCCAATAAGATCACTTTGCCCCAGTGACATTCTATGATGTATTTTCTAACACTGACACATGAGGATGACACATGTCCCAAAATTCACAGCACAGATTTTGCTTTTCAGGAAAATAAACTTTAAAATTAAGGCATTGGCACAAGCATATGGGTTTCACATACCCAGTAGGGGGTGTGCAGGAGGCAGCTGATCGATATTTCTCTGTCATTGATGTTTCTAACTCTCTATCCCTCTCCCTTTCTCTCTGTAAAAAAAATCTGTAAAATATATATTTTTTAAAAAGAGTAATCAAGCCAAAACCAGTGTGGCTCAGTGAATAGAGCGTCGACCTTCGGACTGAGGGGTCCCAGGTTCGATTCCAGTCAGGGGCATGTGCATTGGTTGCAGGACATCCCCAATAGGGGGTGTGCAGGAGGCAGCTGGTCGATGTTTCTCTCTCATTGATGTTTCTGGCTCTCTGTAACCTCTCCCTTCCTCTCTGTAAAAAATCAATAAAATATATATATATTTTAAAAAGAGTAATTAAGGTGGTGTGATATGACTTTAATACAGATTCATAAAGAAATGGAACAGAAGAGAATGCTCTTAAGTAAACCCTGATGAAGCCTTAATTCATAAAACATAAAGGCTTCTTTGTTAAAGAATACAATCTGCAAGAAGAACAAGCAATCTCCAAGAAATGGATGTGATAATAACAATCTAAGTAATCTCTAACAGTCAGACATTTTGGTTGATTTCAGACTTTACAAATGAAAATTATATAAGACACCCTCTACCACTTTCCTCTCAATTTCTGGATCATAAAAAGTTTGAAGGCCGAAACTGGTTTGGTTCAGTAGATAGAGGATCAGCCTGTGGACTGAAGGTTCCAGGTTCAATTCTGGTCATGTACCTTGGTTGCGGGCACATCCCCCAGTAGGGGATGTGCAAGAGGCAGCTGATCGATGATTCTCTCTCATCGATGTTTCTAACTCTCTGTTCCTCTCTCTTCAATAAAATATATTTTTTTTAAAGTATGAAGACAGTGATTCACTCATTTAGCTTCAAATATATTATAAAAACAGTCAGAAAGATTACTGGGTACTGATCCCTTTTCCAAAACTTAGCAGGTATCTGTAAATATTATCTCGTGACATCAGTGGATAGAGAGCATCGGCCTGCCGACTGAAAGGTCCCAGGTTCAATTCCGGCCAAGGGCTTGTATCTTAGTGGTAGGCACAGCCCTAGTGGGGAATGTGCAGGAGGCAGCTGATCGATGTTTCTAGCTCTCTATCCTTCTCCCTCCCTCTCTGTAAAAAAATCAATAAAATATTTATTTTTTTTTAAAGAAAAAGTATTCATGTCACTGGGTCATGGTGAGGTGGAATCTAATTAGAGGTGAGAGAGACTGAGGGAAGGCGCAGATTGAGTGTGATAAAACAGGTGGGACAATTCAGAATCAGAGAAGATCAGCAAGTCAAAGGGCATTTTGAGAAGGACATACCAACTGAAAATAGGACTTTACCTGAGAAAGAGCCATTGCTGAGCCCTCTTTCGTTCCTCTTCCTCCTCTTCTAGGCTTCTTCCTCAGGGAAATAAGAATATTGAGCTGTGGCCCTAGCTGGTTTGGCTCAGTGGATAGCGCATCAGCCTGCAAACTGAAGGGTCCAGGCTTCCAGTCCAGTCAAGGTCACATAAATGTAGCAGGCGGCAGCCAATCAATGATTCCCTCTCATTATAGATGATTCTCTCTCTCCCTTTCTCTCTGAAATCAATGTGTGTGTGTGTGTGTGTGTGTTTAGCAGTAAATATGGAAAGGGGAAAATATACTGTTTATCAACATACTGTGCAAACCCCCCCCCCCCCCCCACACCCACACACCCCTCACCACTTGCAGGGGTCCTCAAACTTTTTAAAGTGGGGGCCAGATCACGGTCCCTCAGAGACTTGGAGGGCCCGACTATATGAACTACTAATTCCTACTGTAACACCTCGGCTGCGCTCACTGCCCAAAAAACCTGGCGGGCCGGATCAGACTCCTCTGCGGGCCGCATGTGGCCCGCGGGCCGTAGTTTGAAGACGCCTGATAGGGCATAGAAAGGGCATGTCTGCTGCCCACTGCCACAGGAGCTGATCAGAGGCAAACAAATGAGTTTTTCCCACCCTCTTTCTTAGGATCATACTGCCCTACTGGTGACATGTTCTCTCCCTCCCTCTCTCACATAGAAGGCTAGATCCCCAAACCAGGGGTGCTGGTAAATAAAACACAGCATACCCGGGAGCCAGGCATCAAGGCCAGTATCTTTACTCCCACAGGAGGGTGCACAAGCTCAGGGGCTGGGGGCCCTGGCACACTGAGCAGGTGGCCCCTAGGCTTTTATTCCTAACGCGCGAGATCTGTTCCTCACACAGGATTGGAGCACCGGCTCCTAATCTTATCCAATCGGGCTCGAAGAGGGAGACCTTTACTATTTCAAAATGGCAGTTCCCAGGGGAGCTGTAGGCCAAAATGGCAGCTGCTAAAGCTGTTCTTTGACAGAAAAATTATTGCTTATTCACACACACACACACACAGCCGCTGTGCTGGGGCTGAGCCCACACTCACCTGCAGGTCACAGCCCAGCCCTGGTGGATCAGCAACTACAACAATAAGGCCTGAGGCGCCCCGGCCGCGATAGGGACCTCGGAGGGTGTCTGGGGTGGGGTGTCCGGACTGGGGTGGGGCCGCCTGAACCCCAGAACCAGGGAGAGGCTATGCCTCCGCTGGTGCCGGAGGGGACACTGCCCCCAGGAGCTCAGTACGCGAGGGGGCGGCACAGATCCAGCTCCCGGAGGGACTTCAATGGCGCGGGACAGGACGGGAGTTCATGAAAAGGTAAAAAAACAAAAACAAAACACCAACATACAGAAACGACTCAAAAGTCTCCACAAGTAGAACGAAGGCAAAAGAGCAAAGACAGGGAGCAGCCTGGCAGCCGTTTAAAACACCGGGGGAGGAGCCGTTTAAAATACCGGCTGAGGGGACTTGAAGGTGCGCTGGGACCAGCAAACCCAGTTGGACGGACAAAGGCGGGATGGCGACGCGCAGGTGACACTAGGGAGACGGCAGTTACTGCCTCACAGCGCGGCCTCCACGTCTGCCTCGTCCTCCACCGCCTCCACCTCCCGTCCTCAGACTCCACACAAAATGGCGCTGGGCTGCCCTGGGGGCGTTCTGAGGGCGGGGCGCAAGGCCCAGGGGGCGGGGTCTGGGAATGGCCGGCTGCCGCTGATTGGGGGAAAAGCCCGGATAGACTCGAGCCCAGAACTGAAATGAGCTACGGGGCGTGGCCTAAGGGACAAAATGGCGCTGGGCTGCCCTGGGGGGCGTCCTGAGGGCGGAGTGTGAGTGGAGCACATGGCTCAGGAGGCGGGGCCTGAGGGCTGGCCGGCTGTCGCTGATTGGAGGAAAAGCCCGGCTAGAAGGGAGGAAGGGCGTGGCTTAAGGAAGGGCCAGGCTCGCGCAGTTACCACGAGGAACCCTGAGGAACTGGCTGTGGAAGGGCCGGGGCGGCCCTGAGCTCCTGAGGGATCCGTTAGCAAACATTGTTCCCTGGGCCGAAGGAGGCGGCGGCCTTCCCATGCGCTGGGGGAGGGTTGGGAAGGAAGAGGAGGACCGTGTGGCGCGTGGAGGGGAACTGGCCGAGGAAAACCACCCGAAAAAGCGTATCCCAAAGTGTATTCTTCGAAACTAACACCCACCGCTCAACACCTGCCACCGCTAGAAGGTGACCATGGGAACATCTTTTTACCGAAACAGCTGCTTGAATGTCTGCCGAAATGTTCAGAGCGAGGCACCGTTGGAACACAAATTCTTTTCCAGCCCAGCCTACATGGTTCAGTGATTGAGTGGTTGAGAGCAGACCTATGAACCAGGAGGTCACTGTTTGATTCCTGGTCAGGGCACTTTCCCAGGTTGTAGGCTGACTCCCCAGTGAGGGTTGCAGCCAATAGATGATGCTCATCATTGATGTCTCTCTCTCTCTCTCTCTCCCTCTCCAGGCCTCTCTGAATAAAAAAATATTTTAAATATATTTTTATAATTATTGTCCAGATTTAGAAATGCTTCTTTGTGTTATGCTAGTGAAGTAAGTCAGTCAAAGCAAAATAAATACCATGTTTTCACTTATATCTAGACTCTAAAGAACAAAATAGACAAAACTGAAACAGATTCTGAAAGAGAAATATGGAGATTGGGAGTGGGAAGGGTTGAGGATTGCAGTGAAAAAGGTCATATGGGTTGAAGAATAGCATAGGGTATAGAATTAATATAATCAGTACAGATGGTGTCGTGGAATTACCCATCGGTAGGAACAATTTGTAAGAATATAATTGTCTAATCACTATGCTCTATACCTAAAATCAATACAAAATTATATTAAATGTAAACAGTAATTGAAAAAAAGTTTAAAGTAAAGATGTGTTCAAGTGTCTTTCACATCTGTGAACAGCTTTGATTCCTGCCCATATTAAGTCACATCGCCTATCAGTTTTACGGTGAAAGTTTGGAGTGATGGGAACCACTTCTGTTGGAAACTATTTGAATTCCTCTTAACAGCTGAAAAGATTTATGTAAAAAGCTATTATTTCAGAGCAGCCACGACTCAAAAAAGATTTAATTCCAGAACCTTTTATAGGGACTCAACATGTGATATGAGATTTGGAGATGTAAGGCAGGTGATAATGAGGTCAATAAACATTGCCTTAAAAAAAACTTTTAAATTTGTTATAAATTGAATTTTTAGAATAATTATTGTTCTATACCAAACTTGGAATAAATTACCTCCAAATCAGGGGATATTAGAGATCTTCCTCCCAAGCATATGCTGTCATTTCCCCGAAAATAAACTCTAACAGAAAACAGTCCGCCCTGTGTAGCTCAATGATTGAGGATCAACCTATAAACCATGAAGTGACTGATTCCAGGCATGGTCACATATCTGGGTTGTGGGCTCATTCCCCAGTGTGGGGAGTACAGGAGGCAGTGTGGGGGGTGCAAAAGGAAACATCTTTCTCTCTCTCCCTCGCCCTTCATCTCCGAAATCAATAAAAAAAATCAACAACAAGCCAAAACCAGTTTTGCTCAGTGGATAGAGCGTCATCCTGTGGACTGAAAGGTCCCAGATTCGATTCCTGTCAAGGGCATGTATAATACCTTGGTTGCAGGCACATCCCTAATAGGGGGTGTGCAAGAGGCAGCTGATCAATGATTCTCTCTCATTGATGTTTCTCTCTGTCCCTCTCTTCCTCTCTGTAAAAAATCAATAAAATATATTTAAAAAAACACACACATGAAAACAACAAACCAACAACAAAAAAAACCTTGTTCAAATCATAATATAATGTACTTAGATCATATTTTTTATTAAATTATCTGTGTACATATTTTAATATTGCCCCCCCATTCCATACATACCTTCCCTCCCCAGTTTTGTGTCCATTGGTTGTACTTATATACATGTATACAAGTCCTTCGGTTGATCTCTTATCTCCCCCAGATCTCCCTACCCTTCCTGCTGTAATTTGACAGTCTGCCTGTTGCTTTACTGTCTCAATATCTATCTTTTGGTTCATCAGTTTATAATGTTCTATACTAGGGGTGTCGAACTCAATCAGAGAAGGGGCCAAAATCTAAAACCCAGCCTAAATCGCGGGCCGAATGGTTTACTGAACAGTCATAAACTGTCATTGTGATGGAAACGCAGCGGAGTGCAGTGATGACAGCGCGGTGCGGGCCACATTGCAAGGCCTGGCGGGACGGATTTGGCCCTCGGGCCTTGTGTTTGACACATGTGTTCTATACTATCCATAAATGAGTGAGGTCATGTGGTATTTCTCTTTCATTGACTGGCTTGTTTCACTCAACATGATATTCTCCAATTCCATCCAAGTTGCTGAAAATGATGAGAATTCCTTCTTTTTTATGGCAGCATAGTATTCCATTGTATAGATGTACCATGGTTTTGGATCCAATCATCTGCTGACGGGCACCTAGGCTGTTTCCGAATTCTAGCTATTGTAGATTGTGCTGCTATGAACATAGGGGTGCATATATCCTTTCTGATTGGTGTTTCTAGTTTCTTGGGATATATTCGTAGAAGTGGGATTACTGGATCAAATGGGAGTTCCATTTTCAGTTTTTTGAGGAAACTCCACACTGTTCTTCACAGTGATTGCACCAGTCTGCATTCCCACCAGCAGTGCACGAGGGTTCCTTTTTCTCCGCAACCTCGCCAACACTTGTCGTTTGTTGATTTGTTGATGTTGGCCATTCTGACAGGTGTGAAATGGTACCGCATTGTTGTTTTGATTTGCATCTCTCGGATAATTAGTGACTTTGAGCATGTTTTCATGTGCCTTTTGGCCTTCCTTCTGTCTTCTTTTGAAAATATTCTATTTAGGTCCATTGCCCATTTTTTAATTGGATCATTCATCTTCCTTTTATTTAGTTGTATAAGCTGTCTGTAGAGGTTGGAGATTAAACCTTTATCATTGGTAACATTTGCAAATATGTTCTCCCACACAGTGGGCTTTCTTGTTGTTTTGTTGATGGTTACTTTTGCTGTAAAAAAGCTATTTATTTTGATGTAGTCCCATTTGTTTATTTTCGCTTTAGCTTCCATTGCCCTAGGGGCAGTATCAGTGAAGAAGTTCTTTTGGCATATGTCTGCGATTTTGCTGCCTGTGGATGCTTCTAGTATTTTTATGGTTTCCTGTCTTATGTTTAAGTCCTGTATCCATTTTGAGTTTATTTTTATGTATGGTGTAAGTTGGTGATTTAGTTTCATTCTTTTGTATGTATCTGTTCAATTTTCCCAACACCATTTATTGAAGAGACTCTCTTGACTCCATTGTATATTCGTGCCTCCTTTGTCAAATATTAATTTGACAGTGATTTGGGTTGATATCTGGGTTCTCAATTCAATTCCATTGATCTATATGTCTGTTCTTGTGCCAGTACCAGGCTGTTTTGAGAACAGTGGCTTTGTAATACAGCTTGAAGACTGGTATTGAGATCCCCCCTACTTTACTCTTCTTTCTCAGGATTGCTGTGGCTATTCGGGGTCTTTTATTGTTCCAAATGAACTTTTGGAGCGTTCTTTCTCCCATCCAAGTATTAACCAGGCCCGACCCTGCTTAGCTTCCGAGATCAGACGAGATCAGGTGCGTTCAGTATGGCCGTAGACTGGAGAGTTCTTTCTAAGTCAGTGAAATATGCCATTGGTATTTTAATGGGGAGTGCATTGAACCTATAGATTGCTTTAGGAAGTATGGACATTAGATCAATCATATTTAAATGCAATTTCAATTTAATTATATGTTCCTTCTGGTAACAGTTTATTTTTTATTTTAAAATGGTAATAATTTACCTCTATTTTTGTTTTCTATATTTGCCCAGATGGAGGGTTTGTCGGAGGAAACTCCCTGAGATGTCTCTGCTTTCAGGCCTTTACACAATTCCGGCTGTGTGGAGGGCTTTCTGCTGCAAGCCATTCCAGGAAAGCACTCCCACCCAACCAGGTTTAAAGTCTCAGGAAACGACTAGAGTTTAGTCAAACCCTTTGTGTGCCTTTCCCCACATCTCTGCCCCAGGCCCTGAGAGTCCAGATGGCTTCCCTTCCGCTATGCACCCATTTTAGGGCCAAGAAGAGAGCATTTCAGATCTTGTCTCTGGTGTGTCATCAGTTTGCTTCAAATAATTTCAATTATCCCTTCCCCAAAAATAATGAGCATAGATTTCCAGGAAGAGCAGTCTTCATGGGGTGGGACATATAGGGAAAGAAAACAGTGTCCTCTGGACAGGTGATCTGCCCGCAAGGAGGGGCTTTCTGGGAGCGATTCCTCTATGTGTTCCTTGTTTTTGCTCAGATTTGGGAGGTTACTCCTCTAAGACCACTAGCATAATTAGTGCTCCAAAATTTGGCTCAATGATTAAGGCGTCTTTGGTCTAGTTGGCTGATTTACAATATAACAGTAATCCCCTAAAATGGGCTCTAAGGCCCCCATTTTCTTGACAATCTCCTCTTGCTTCTCCTCCCTTAAGCCCTCTTTGTTACACACTGTAAATAACATTTTCTCAAAAGCCACCTGGACTGGTGTGAAATCTTTCTTACATGGTCAACGCTAAAGGGAGAGGTGCTAAGTCAGACCAACCCTAGGCCTGGATGCCATGTGGTAACTTTCTGAATTCAATCACTACCTCTCTAAAAATAAGTAATGGCATGTAACAAAATTAAAAAGAACATCAGGGCTATGTCCTGCACTTACACTTTGCCAGACTTGTGACTTTTAACTTCATAAAAGCAAGTGAGAATAAAACCTGTGTAAACTGGGTTAATTGCATCCCAATAAAGAAGTTAATGAGATAACACTGAAAAATTATTCTTTCCAATGGAAATCAGGACAAGAAAAAGGATTCCAGCCAAAACTGGTTTGGCTCCATGGATAGAGCGTCAGCCTGAAGACTGAAGGTCCCAGGTTCGATTCCGGTCAAGGGCATATATCTTGGTTTCGGGCACATCCCCAGTGGGGGGTGTGCAGGAGGCAGCTCATCGGTGTTTCTCTCTCATCAATGTTTCTAACTCTATCACTCTCCCTTCCTCTCTGTAAAAAATTAATAAAACATTAAAAATAAAAAAGGATTCCAATTACAATGTACACAGATGAGAATTAGTGGTATTCCTAAAATTCTTATTCATAATAAAAACTATAGGTGTCCGCATGAGAACCTGAATGGTGGGCTATGTACTTCATGAAAATAAAGCAAAATATTCACTAAATTCTGGGGTCAGTCATTGCATAATAAATTCCAAACTACTGAGTGGAAGTTACAGGGGCTTGAAAGGCTGATGTGGGGCAGGAAGTTTCACATGCTGTGGTCATAGTACTGCTAAAGGAATGGCAGCCTAGAAGACAAAGTGAAAAACCAGAGAGAAACAGAAAATAGGAAATGAAAGAAACAGAATTAATTTTTCTGAGTTCAGCCAGCAGTGTAGCCTGGCAAAACTATCCTATCCCATATGCAGAGTTCAGGAAAATTCTGCATCTTGGGTACAACACTGTCACTGGTATTGCAATATTCCTATTAATTATTGAAAATTTTTACACAGACAGCCCTGTCCTGAGTGTAGTTCCTGTCCCCTGAATGTTGCAAACTCACATGCCCTCAAAAAGTTTTCAGCTGAACACAGTGGCACAGAAAAGGAAGAAACTTCGATGACATCATTTACAAAAATCAAGAACTATTTTAAAAGAATTATTTAATAGTATTATTCTCTAATAGAAGAAAATACTGCACCTTAGAATGTATCCAATATTCCATGAGAAAGTGTACACAAGTGAAGTCCATACAACAGCTCACAAATCTTTAAGGCAGAAACAATCAACCCCATGATTTCACTCACACAAGACACCAGAAAACAAAGCAGTATCAAGTGATATGGGATTACAGTCACATTAATATTTCCTTTTCAAGACTTCAAATGATTTCAATATAAATAACACTCCAAGTAACTCTACATATGGAAACACCAATTCTTTTGATATATCCAACTATATAAATATTCCCTAATTACATTTTAAGTTTGGAGGACACTGTTTAATAAACATTCTGACTTAGAACAATACCTGAAGAGCATTTTGGTTATTAGTGTGAATTCACTGATACTTTGAAAATCATAGTCAATTGCATAAAGTTTTAACATCTTTAAAATCTACTTAAGGCATAAATTCCTTGAAGTTTTGTGAAATGTACATTTTGAAGAAAAATCCTTCCTCCTATTATCATGAATATGGAATTTCTACAAAATTATAAGCTGATACTGAGCGAGGCTGTAGGTCCAAGTATATGATTTCTGACATTCTTCAGATTTAAGGTTTCCCTCTAGAATTAATTCCAATGTGAGGAATAAGCTACAGATGCTGAATAAAGACTTTAGGACACTGTTTACATTTGTAGTTTCTCCCCAGGATGAATTCTGATGTCGGGCCAGGGTTGCATACTGTGTAAGATTTGTCACACTCTTTATGTTGATGGGAATCAACCCAGTAATAATTATCAGAGATAGTATGACATATAAATGAGGACATACACTGACAATATGCCTCATAATTTGTAAGACTTCATCTTATCATTCTCAATGAAGTTTCAACCATGGAGAAACCTTTGGATGAAAACTACATTATATCTGTTTCTTTAGAATGATTCCTGAAATGTTGAGTTTGACCTCAGGTTAAGGCTCACATTTTCTACAGTGTAAAGTGTCCCTCTACTATTCAATTCCCTGATGTGCAGTGAATTGAGCTGTGGGTATATGCTCCATCCTATTCTCTACATTTGTTTGGTCTCTCTCTCTTATGAATATCTCAATTATAATAATACCTGAGTGACTTTAAAAGGCTTTTTTACATTTTTCTCTCCAGCATGAATTCTATGATGTTAAGTACTCTGCTGATCAAGGACCGACCACACAAGGCATATCTGTAAGACTTCTCTCAAGTATGCACTCTCTGCTCTATAGTTTAGCAGACACACTGAATGAAAGCTTTGTTACACTTTCTACATGTAAAAGGCTTCTCTCCAGTATGAACGATATCATTCTTAGTAAGGTAGGAGGAATTGACAAAGGATTTTCCACATTCTCTACATGTATAAGGCTTTCTCAAGTATGAACTCTCTGATGCTTAATAAGTTTTGAGGGGTAGCTAAAGGCTTTGCCACATTCTCTGCATTTATGAGGCTTCTCTGCAATGTGAACTGTCTGATGCTTACTAAGTTCTGAGTCTCTACCAAAGGCTTTCCCACATTCTCTACATTTATAAGGCTTCTCCGTGTGAAGTCTCTCATGCTTAATAAGGTTTGATGGACACCTAAAGTCTTTGCCACATTCTCTGCATTTATAAGGCTTTTCTCCAGTGTGAACTCTCTGATGTTTAATAAGGTCTGAGGACCATCTATAGGCTTTACCACATTCTATACATTTAAAAGGCTTCTCTCCAGTGTGAACTTTCTGATGATAAACAAGGCTTGAAGATGCACCAAAGGATTTGTCACATTCTTTACATTTAAAAGGCTTCTCTCCAGTATGAACTCTCTGATGGTTAGTAAGTTCTGAGGACCATCTATAGAATTTACCACATTCTCTGCATTTATGAGGCTTCTCTCCAGTTTGAACTGTCGGATGCTTACTAAGCTGTGAGTTTCCATCAAAGGCTTTGCCACATTCTCTAAATGTATAAGGTTTTTCTCTAGTGTGAACTCTCTGATGCTTAGTAAGGTATGAAGAACGTGTAAAGGCTTTGCCACATTCTCCACATTGATAAGGCTTCTCTCCAGTATGAAGTCTCTGATGATTAGTAAGGTATGAGGAACATGTGAAGGCTTTGCCACATTCTCCACATTGATAAGGCTTCTCTCCAGTATGAACTATCTGATGATTAATAAGGTATGAGGAACGTGTAAAGGCTTTGCCACATTCTCCACATTGATAAGGCTTCTCTCCAGTATGAATTCTCTGATGATTAGTAAGGTATGAGGAACGTGTAAAGGCTTTGCCACAGTCTCCACATTGATAAGGCTTCTCTCCAGTATGAACTCTCTGATGATTATCAAGGTATGAGGAACTTTTAAAGGCTTTACCACATTCTCCACATTGATAAGGTTTCTCTCCAGTATGAACTATCTGATGGGTAATAAGATGGGAGGAACATGTAAAAGCTTTGCCACATTCTCCACATTGATAAGGCGTCTCTCCAGTATGAACTTTCTGATGATTAGTAAGGTATGAGGAACTTCTAAAGGCTTTGCCGCAATCTCCACATTTATAAGGCTTCTCTCCAGTATGAACTTTCTGATGATTATCAAGGTATGAGGAACTTTTAAAGGCTTTACCACATTCTCCACATTGATAAGGCTTCTCTCCAGTATGAACTATCTGATGGGTAGTAAGATGGGAGGAACATCTAAAGGCTTTGCCACATTCTCTACATTGATAAGGCTTCTCTCCAGTGTGAACTCTTTTATGATAAGCAAGGTGTGAGGTTCTACCGAAGGATTTGCCGCATTCTCCACATTTATAAGGCTTCTTGCCAGTGTGAACTCTCTGGTGGATAGTAAGGGTTGATAACGCAGTGAATGTTTTGTCACATTTTCTACATATATAAGGCTTATCTCCAGTATGAAATAACTGATGGGTAATTAAATGTGAGGAAAATCTAAAGGCTTTGCCACATTCTCTACATTTATAAGGCTTCTCTCCTGTATGAACTCTCTGATGATAAATAAGGTTTGAGGACTGGTTAAAGGCTTTGCCACATTCTCCACATTTATAAGGCTTCTCTCCAGTATGAAATAATTGATGGGTAATAAAATGTGAGGAACATCTAAAGGCTTTTCCACATTCTCTACATTTATAGGGCTTCTCTCCAGTATGAACTCTCTGATGATAAGTAAATGAGGACTGGTTAAAAGCTTTGCCACATTCATTACATTTATAAGGTTTCTCTCCAGTGTGAATTCTCAGATGAATACTAAGGGTTGAGGGATTGGTAAAGGCTTTGTCACATTCTGAACATTTATAAGACTTTTCTCCCATATCATTTCTATGATGCTGATTATGTCTTGAGGACTCACTAAAGCTTTTTCCATTTTCCCTGAGTTTGTAAAATTTTGCAATAGTATGAATTCTTTCCTTATGTACAATAAGAGATGAGTGACATTTAAAGGCTTTGCCACATGCTTTACATTTGAAAGGCTTCTCTCCAGTATGAATTTTCTGATTTAGAATACAACCTGAAGACAAATTAGATATTTTACCAGAATCTTTACATTTATAATGTTTTGCTCCATTATGGATTTTTTTCATTTTATTTAGATTGAATATTTGACTGGGTATTTTACCACAAGAATTCAATTTGTAAGTCTCCTCCCCAGGATGAACATTCTCTTGTTCAGTGTAATTTGAATACTGCTGAAAAGACTGAACACTTTTATTTCCTTTGTGTGTCTTCTTCACAATAGGAATAACCTGACATATATTGTGATTGGAACTTGGGTCAAAGACATTTCCATTTTTATGTTTCTCTGAAAGCTCGCTTCTCCAATGATGATTAAGATATGATCCTTGCTTAAAAATTTTCCACAGTTGATTGCATTGGTAACTTTCATCTCCATTATGTGTACTCTGGTAGTAATAGAAGATAGAAAGTCCTTTAGTGACAGTTATAATTTCATTAAACATGTACATGTGTTCCATAAGAAACAATTTGTTACATTTAATAAAGATGGTTGTCTAAAAAAACCTTTCCTAATTTTTAAAAATTATACATAAAACATAAACACAAACATTGTCAGAGGAAGAATAATGATTCTTATTTAAAAGATTGCCAATTCCCCAGCTACCGTGGCTCAGTGGTTGAGCTTAGATGTATGGACAAGTTGGTTGAGGTTCCATTCCAGGTCAGAGCACAAGCCCAGGGTTCCCCAGTATAAGGAGAGCAGGAGGCAGCCAAGAAATGACTGTCTCTCATTATTGATGTTTTCTTCTGTCTTCCTCTACCTCCCTATCTAAAATCAATAAAAGTATATTTTTGAATAAAAAATAAGAACCCTAGCTCAACTGGCTTAACAGATAGAGCATTTCCCTGAGGACTGAAGGGTCCCAGGTTTAATTCCAATCCAGGGCACATTCTCAGGTTGCAAGTTTAATCCTCATAAGGGTATGTAGGAGGCAGCCAATCAATGATTCTCTCTTATCAATGATTCTCTCTTATCGAGAGAGATTCTCTATCTCTCTCACTACCTCTCTGAATTTTAATAAAAATACATTTAGCAATAATAATAATATTAATGTTATAATAATGTAATCCCTCTAATGTATGAAATAATTATTATCTGAAATATTTGTGGTATAGAAACGCCCAATACTCTCTAACTTCAACAATTTGCTATATAGAAACCCCCAATACTCTGTAACCAATATCTTGATGTAAAAACTCTGCGTCCTTAAAATTTAAAATGCCCTTGCCTAAACCGGTTTGGCTCAGTGTAAAGCGTTGGTCTGCGGACTGATAGGTCCCAGGTTCAATTCCGGTCAAGGGCATGTACCTTGGTTGCCGGCACATCCCTGATAGGGGGTGTGCAAGAGGCAGCTGGTCGATGTTTCTCTGTCATCAACGTTTCTAGCTCTCTCTCTCCCTTCCTCTCTGTAAAAAATCAATAAAATGTATTTTTAAAAATAAATAAATAAATAAAATAAAAGTTGTTTTCAACCATTACATGCAGAAACACTGATCTGCAAATAAACTGACTTTAATATCAGAGGTTTCCCAAATGCATACTACATTTGACCTCTATAGATAACAACAATTTTATTATAACCTTTCCAGATTAGTTTTGTTTATACTAATTCCCTCTCTTCTCATCACACTCTTCTGAAATATCAAGGCTTTCATTAAGTGTACATTATATTATCAACATGACAACTTTTATATCTTACCGGTATTTTTTCAGTGAATAAATCTTGTATTCCGGACTTTGGCATAAAGACCTGGTTACTTTCAGAGGAAATAGCTTAAAAGAAAACAAATTTTCAGTTTTGACATTGAAGTGAGTGTACATTGAAGTTATCAGCAACTATAGGCCAAATGACAGTTTTGAGTACTCCAAGAACCAGTGAAAGATTCATTTAAAGCTTAATATAGATACCATGAGGAAAATTCACATCAAAGAGGGACAAAGAGTAGCTTACATTTGCCAATGATGTAAAAACTCTGCGTCCTTAAAATTTAAAATGCCCTTTTTACCTGCTCAAACCCCCTGGCACATCATGGCCATAATTATAAAAACACTCCCAATTCCCAGTTTCTTCACTGGAGAGAAAGAAGAGAGAGAGAATTGCATGTTCAATGATCTCCCTGTGCTGAAACCATCATTGTCACTTATAGAGATATATGAACAGGGAATCTGGATGGCTGGCCAACCTTAATTGCTCTGAATGGTCAGAGCTAAGCTAATCATTGTTTAGTTGAGAAGTTTGTAGTTAAAGCAGCCTCCAACTGTTAGTCATATGTAAATTCTTGCTGATTGGCTATTATTGAGTGTCCTGCCTAAAGGATACGTGTGTATCTCATAACCTTAATAATAGGGATAACAAGGCCAGAGCAGCTTGTAGTCCTCTCCCTAGAGGTGGACTCCCGCCTGGACCACTATTTCCCAAATTAATTCTTTTTGTTTCTTTCATTTTGTGTGTGGCCTTCTGCAGAAACCCAAACCCTGAACAGGAACCCTGAACCACGCGGGATGTGAAAGGAGCTCCCACATCCCTGTTTTGAAGCATCTTGAATAAGAAGCATCTGTTGTGCATGACACAGTGCAAACGAATGGCAGTACATGGTGAGTGCCCTGTAGAAGCTGCTACAAAGAAACTATGAGATATTGTTCAAGCACCACAGTGACGGCAGTACTTAAGACATATTATCAACCCTGAAAAGATATCGTGTGCCTGAGAAGAAAACAGAGAATATTTCCCACTGGTATATTAAACAGACAATGGAACCAAATTAGAGATACTGAAAGCAGTGTTGAACGAAAATAGAATTTGTTCCACAGATGGCTATTATTTGTTTCTTCATAAAGAAATCATGTTCAAAAGTCTATTACTTTACAATTCAGAAATCTCAACAAAAGATATCAAGTCATGCCGAAACTGGTTTGGCTCAGTGAATAGAGTATCTGCCTGCGGACTGACGGGTTCCGGGTTTGATTCCGGTCAAGGGCATGTGCCTTGGTTGCGGGCACATCCCTGGTGGGGGGTGTGCAGGAGGCAGCTAATCGATGTTTCTGACTCTCTATCTCTCTCTCTTCCTCTCTGTAAAAAATCAATAAAATATATTTTTAAAAATAATAATTAAATTAAATTAAATTAAGGTGAACATCCCAGGACTCCATGTAACGAAGTCAATCATGAAAAGAATATATGCAATTAAAGGCTTCAGGCTTCCTGATTTTAAAACATACTTCAAAGCTTCTGTTACCAAAAACTATAATGAAGCCCTAGCTGTTTTGGCACAAGGGATGGAGCATCTGTCTGTGGACTGAGGGGCCCTGGTTCAATCCAATATATATAAGAAACTTACACAATTCAACACCAAAAAGACAGTATTATTGAAAAATGGTCAGGGGACCTATCATATATAGATATTTCCCAAATAGGACATATTGATGTCCAATAGACATATTAAATGATGTTCAACTCATTCATCATCAGAGAAATGCAAATGGACACACCATAAAATACCACCAAACACCTAACAGGATGCGAATCATTCATAAATAAAAAAACGACAAGAATTACCAATGAAGTGGAGAAATGAGAACGTTGATGCACTGTCAGCAACATTATAAACATACTGGTGCAGCCACTAACAAAACACGGTGGAGGATTTTCCAATATTTACAAAAGGTACCAGGTAACACCATGAATTTATATCTGGTGATTCATACAGAAAACACATATGGTCAGGGCACATATAAAATAATCAATTAATACCCAGCTGAAGTTTCTATCTCTAAGTCTCCTTTCCTCCCTGAATTCAACAAAATCTTTCAAAAATCAGGGAGATTCTAAAAATCTCAATAGGCCAATAACTACGGAAGAAATTGAAGCAGTCATTAAAAAGCTTCCAACAAACAAAAGGCCAGGACCAGACTGCTTCACAGGGAAGTTTTACCAAACATTCAAGGAAGAACTGAAACCTATCCTCCTCAGACTATTCCAAATGTTTCAAGAAAAAGGAACACTTCCACACTCCTTCTATGAAGCCAGCATCAACCTAATACCAAACCCAGATAAAGACAACATAATGAAAGAGAATTACAGGCCAATATCCCTCATGAACACAGATGTCAAAATCCTCAATAAAATTCTAGCATATCAGATCCAGGAATACATCAGAAAGATCATACACAATGGCCAAGTAGAATTTATCCTGGGGATGCAGTATGGTACAATATCTGCAAATCAATAAACGTGACACATAACAAACAAATTGAGAGATAAAAATCACATAGTCGTGCAGAAACCGGTTTGTGCTGAAACCAAGCTAATCTATGATTCTCTCTCATCATATACATATACACATATACATATATATGTATATATATTATTTTACATATATATAAAATAATATGTATATTATTTTTAAAATTTTATTTTTATTGATATTTTACAGAGAGGAAGGGAGAGGGGATAGTTAAAAACACTGATGAGAGAGAAATATCCATCAGTTGCCTCCTGCACACCCCCCAGTGGGGATGTGCCCGAAACCAAGGTACATGTCCACAGGCTGATGCTCTATCCACTAAGCCAAACCAGTTTCGGCCCAACCACCTTTCTTAATTAAAACTCTCAGCAAGGTGGGAATAGAAGGATCATATCTCAACATAATAAAAGCCACATATGACAAACCCACAGCCAACATCATACTCAAAGGGCAAAAACTAAAACCATTCCCCCTAAGAACAGGAACAATACAGGAATGCCCACTCTCACCATTACTGTACGACATAGTACTGGAAGTATTAGCCACTGTGATCAGACAAGAAATAAAAGACATCGAAATTGGAAAAGAAGTAAAAGTGTCCTTATTCTCAGATGACATGATACTGTACATAAAAAATCCCTAAAGACTCCATAAAAAATTATTAGACTTAATAAAGGAAATCAGCATATGCAGGATACAAAATTAACACCTTAAATCTATGGCATTTCTATATACCAATAATGAACTTACAGAAAGAGAGACTAAAAAAACAATCCCATTTACATCGCACCAAAATAAGTAAGATACCCACGAATAACCCTAACCGGTTTGGCTCAGTGAATTTTTTTTTTTTTATAATATATTTTATTGATTTTTTACAGAGAGGAAGGGAGAGAGATAGAGCCAGAAACGTCGATGATAGAGAAACATCGACCAGCCGCCTCCTGCACATCCTCCACTGGGGATGTGCCCGCAGCCAACGTACATGCCCTTGACCGGAATCGAACCCGGGACCTTTCAGTCCGCAGACCGACGCTCTACCACTGAGCCAAACCAGTTTTGGCTGGCTCAGTGAATTTGATTAACAACATTTACAGGGAAGTCATACAACTTTAAAAAAGGAAGATAAACACCACAATAAAAAAATGGGCAATGGACCTAAATAGATACTTTTAAAAAGAAGACAGAGACAAATGAAAACATACTCAAAGTCACTAACTATCCGAGAGATGCAAATCAAAACAACAATGCGGCCAATACTGGTTTGGCTCAGCGGATAGAATGTCAGCCTATGGATTGAAAGGTCCCAGGTTCGACTCCATTCAAGGCCATTTACCTTGGTTGCAGGCACATCCCCAGTAGGGGGTGTGCAAGGGGGCAGCTGATTGATGTTTCTCTCATCGAAGTTTCTAAGTCTCTATCCCTCTCCCTTCCTCTCTGTAAAAAATCAATAATATATATTAAAAAAACAAAACAAAACAAAAAAACGACAATGCAATACCATCTCACACCTGTCATAATGGTTATCATCAACAAATCAACAAATGATAAGTGCTAGGGAGGATGCAGAGAAAAAGGAACCCTCGTGCAAGACTGGTGGGAATGTAGACTGGTGTAGCCACTGTGGAGAACAGTATGGAGTTTCCTCAAAACACTAAAAATAGAACCGCAATTTGACCCAGTGATCCAACTTCTAGGAATGTATCCCAAGAAACTAGAACCACCAATCAGAAAAGATATATACATCCCTATGCTCATAGTAGCACAAATCACCTTAGCGAAGAAAACAGTCTAAGGGCCCATCAGCAGATCAGTGGATTAAAAAAACTGTGGTACATCTACACAATGGAATACTATGCTGCAGTAAAAAGGAAGGAATTCTTACAATTGGCAACAGCATGGATGGAACTGGAGAGCATTATGCTAAGTGAAATAAGCCAGTCAGAGAAAGATAAATATCACATGAACTCAGTTATTAATAGAATAAAATAAACAACAATAAATGATGAACAAAAACAGATCCAGAGACAGAAAAGCATCAATCAGACCATCAAGTCTCAGAAGAAAGGTAGGGGAGGATGGGTATAAGGAGGAGATATCAAACAAAAAAATTTTATGCATGCATATAAGCCTAACCAATTGTCACAGACAACAGGGGGGATGAGAACATCAGTGCGGAGGGGAGGGGATGGTGGGTAATTAGGGGATAAGGACATATAGTAATACCTTAATCAATAAAGAAATTTAAGGTTGATCCAAGATGGCTGCGCCCAGGTGAACACCTAGCCGCAGCCGCACACAACAATTTCAATAAAATACAACTAAAATATAAAACGGACATTGCCCAGAACTACAGGAAGGTTGACTGACTGGAAATTCTACAGCGAGAAGCAAGGAGAAAACCAGAAGGAGGCGCGGAGGAGCTGGAAAAGCCCAAGGTACGGAGACGCGGCGCGCGGAGAGGACGGAGCCAGAGAGGAGGGAGGCCGAGTGCCTGGCGAGCGTTCCCGAGCGGAAAGGAGAGAAAAGCTCCCACTGTGCTGGGCCCCCAACTGCTCTGAACCCGGTTCTGGGCCAGACCCCGGGGACTCAGGCTCAGCCATAGGGATCCGGGCTGTAAGGCGGAACCCCAGGGAGAGGAGAAAGGAGGTCCTCGAGGCGCGCACACTGCGCGCAGAGAAGGGACGGTCGGCTGTGCCGTGAGATTGCCCTGACGGGAAGGAGACTGGGGCTCCAGACTGCTGTGAACGCCACCTCCAACTCCACTTCCAACTGAACTGAACCCCAATACCGGGCTCATTGTGGGAGAGCATAGACTGTTTGGCAGCAGGCGAAAATCGAGGGCACCTTTCTCTCAGAGGCGCCGGCAGCAGCGAGCACTGAAGGACCCGCATAGGGCGGGGCTGACAGAAGCCAAAGCTGCAGGCTCCACCCTGAAATCCCGCCCCATCTGTAACTGCGAAATGCGACAACAAAATAGATCACAAACAAAAGAAATGGAGGACAAAAAGCGTCTGGATATAGAGTTCAAATCTACGCTTATAAGGTTTTTCAAGAATTTCCTAGAAAAGATGGATAAGGCCTATGAGGATATGAAAAGAGATCAACTAGAATTAATAAGGAGTCAACAAGAAATGATAAGGGATCAACAAGAAATAAAGAATACATTGTCTGAAATAAAAAATATTTTACTGAGTCCTAAAAACAGAAGGGAAGATCGCAAGAATCAAGTCAAAGATTTGGAACATAAAGAGCCAGAAGACACTCCTCCACAGAAGCTAGAAGGCAAGAGAATCCAGAAAATTGAAGATAATGTAAGAAACCTCTGGGACAACTTCAAGCGAACCAACATCAGAATTATGGGGGTCCCAGAAGATGAGAGAGAGCAAGATATCAAAAACATACTGAAAGAAATAGTGACAGAAAACTTCTCCTACCTGGTGAAAGAATTAGACTTACAAGTCCAGGAAGCTCACAGAACTCCAAACAAAAGGAATCCAAAGAGGACCACACCGAGACACATCATTATTAAAATTCCAAGAGCAAAAGACAAAGAGAGAATATTAAAAGAAGCAAGAGCAAAGAAGGTAGTAACCTACAAAGGAGCACCTATACGATTGTCAGCTGACTTCTCAACAGAAACCATGCAGGCCAGAAGGGAATGGCAAGAAATATTCAAGGTGATGAATAGCAAGAACCTACAGCCAAAAATAATCTACCCAGCAAAGCTATCACTCAGAATCGAAGGCCAAATAAAGAGCTTCACTAATAAAAAAAAGCTAAAGGAGTTCATCACCACCAAACCAGAATTATATGAATTGCTGAAGGGGGTTCTTTCAGAAGAGAAAGTAAACAAAGATAAAAATTATGAACAACAAATACATAACTATCAACAAGTGAATCTAAAAACCAAGGAAATTAAAAAAATCTGATGAACAATATTAACTGTTGAATATAATAGAATCAGAGGTATGGAAGGGGAGTGAACTGACGATTCTTGGGGTAAAGGGGAGAGGGGGGCGTGGGAAGAGACTGAACATAAACTGTGCACCTATGGATGAGGACAATGGGGAGAGGGGAAAGGGCAGAGGGCGGGGTGGGAACCTGGTGGAGGAGAGCAATGGTGGGGGGGGGGAAGGAACATTTGTAATAATATGAACAATAAAAACTTATTAAAAAAAATAATAAAAAAATAAAATAAAAAAAATAAAGAAATAAATAAAAAAAAATAAAGAAATTTAAAAAAATAATAATAAGCCGAAACCGGTTTGGCTTAGTGGATACAGGATAGGCCTGCGGACTGAAAGGCCCCAGGTTCGATTCCGGACAAGGGCATGTATCTTGGTTGCGGGCACATCCCCAGTAGGGGGTGTGCAAGAGGCAGCTGATTGATGATTCTCTCTCATCGATGTTTCTGACTCTCTATCCTTCTCTCTTCCTCTCTGTAAAAAAATCAATGATGTATTTTTAAAAAAATAATAATAATAAAATGGAGTGTGACTTTTTTTGTTTGTTTTTGTTTTTATATATTTTATTGATTTTTCACAGAGAGGAAGAGAGAGAGATAGAGTTAGAAACATTGATGGGAGAGAATCATCAATCAGCTGCCTCTTGCACCCCCCCCACTGGGGATGTGCCAGCAACCAAGGTACATGCCTTGACCAGAATCAAACCCGGGACCTTTGAGTCCGCAGGCTGATGCTCTATCCACTGAGCCAAACCAGTCTCGGCTGGAGTATGACTTTTGATAGAGGCTTTGCCACTTCCAATCCAGGTTGTCCTCTGGTCATAAGACATGGTAGAATATTAGAATATTCTAGAAAATGATGTTCTAAAATATTATTTTCTGATAGTACCTTAATTAGTGTAGACAACATGTAATTTGTGCAAACACTGACTTCCTAATTCACATACATCATAAAGCCTTTCTATTCTATTCTAAGGACCCCAATTTGTTCTGATTTAAAAAAAATATATATTTTTTTTATTGCTTTCAGAGAGGAAGTGAGAGGGAGAGAAAGAGTGAAACATCAATGATGAGAATCACTGATAGGATATCAACTCCATGCCCCCTACTGGGGAGCGAGGCAACAACCCTGTCATTCATTGGTCCTTGACCAGAATCAAACCTGGGACCTTTCAGTCTGTAGATCAGTGCTCTCTCCTCTCAGCAAAATCAGCTAGGGCCCAAATTGTTCCTCAAGAACAAGAATCTAACATTGGCTGAAACCGGTTTGGCTCAGTGGATAGAGCATCAGCCTGCGGACTCAAAGGTCCCAGGTTCGATTCCGGTCAGGGGCATGCATGTACCTTGGTTGTTGGCATATCCCCAGTAGGGGGTGTGTAAGAGGCAGCTGATCAATGTTTCTCTCTCATCGATGTTTCTAACTCTCTGTCCCTTTCCTTTCCTCTCTGTAAAAAATCAATAATATATATATATATATATAAAGAATCTAACATTGAAAGCAGAAGCCCCCTAGAGATGTTAAGTAATAAAGGAAACAAAATCCTGTAGTTGGAGTAGGAACTCAGGAAGGAAGTCATGCTCACCCACAGAGGCCAGGTTGCTGTAGTTCTCCAACATCACATCCAGGTACAATTTCCGCTGAGCTGGATCCAGGCATTCCCACTCCTCCTGAGAGAAATCGATGGTCACATCCCCGAAGGTCAACAGTCCCTGAAAGAAAAGACACAGTTACAAAGAGGTCACCAGAAGAGTTCATATCACCAAATATGAAAAGCAAAACGTGAAAACCAAACATGAAAAGCAATGGGGTTTTGACAGAGGGGGTATTCTAAATTATCCAGTAAGAATATTTTGCCCCAATGCCATTCTCTGATGTTTTCTAACACTGACACATGAGGATAACACATGTCAAACTCAGTACAGATTTTACTTTACAGGAAAATAAACTGTGCAATTAAAGTGTGGACACAGGCCGGGACCGGTTTGGCTCAGTGGATAGAGCGTCGGCCTGCGGACTGAAAGGTCCCGGGTTCGATTCCGGTCAAGGGCATGTACCTTGGCTGCGGGCACATCCCCGGTGAGGGGTGTGCAAGAGGCGGCTGGTCGATGTTTCTCTCTCATTGACATTTCTAACTCTCTGTCCCTCTCAATTCCTCTCTGTGTAAAATCAATAAAATATATTAAAATATATATTAAAAAAAATAAAAATAAAAATAAAAAAATAAAGTGTGGACACAGGTATATGGGTTTCTGAGTGCTAAGTTTGCATCGTTTAGGGTTAGTGGTGTATATTTCTCAGCAGGAAAAGAAGTATATGTACTTCTTCTCAAGTATAAAGTAGACCACAAGAAAATGAACTTCTGTAAAAATACAGAATCTGATCTAGGTTTGGAGATGAGGCCTGTATTTCCAAAAGTGTAACAAGCTCACTTTTTACCTGTAACGTCAATATTTCCGATCCATGTGTCATACTTCTGAATACAGAGAAAGTGAAAACACATGAAATATTCATTCAGAACTTTGAAAATAAGGGTTTGTTAATGGAATCAGTGCTCCTGGAATAGGATACATAGGAACCATAATCCTAATTGAAAATTTACTATGAGTAATCATAGAACAAGATTATTCTGCCTGGTTCAGCTGTGTGGTTCAGTGGTCCGTGCAAACCCATGCACCAAGAAGTCACTGATTTAATTC
Organism: Pipistrellus kuhlii; assembly: GCF_014108245.1. Classification (NCBI taxonomy): domain Eukaryota; kingdom Metazoa; phylum Chordata; class Mammalia; order Chiroptera; family Vespertilionidae; genus Pipistrellus; species Pipistrellus kuhlii. The sequence continues at coordinate 323,314 of NW_023425575.1, forward strand.
CCCGTCTGGACACACAACCAGGTTACAGGCTCAATAGCCAGTTTGAGGTGTGTAGGAGGCAGTTGGTCAATGATTCTCTCTCGTCATTTACGTTTTTATCTCTCTCTCTCTCTCTCTTCCTCTCTGAAATCTATAGAAATATACTTGGGAAAAAAACACAAAGAAAAAATAGCTGAAATAATGTTAACAGTTTAGGCACAAAGATACATTTTACAATTACGAAATCAGGACGGTTTAGTGACTGTATGAATCTCATGAATCTATTTGTGTATGATCCCCTTTGTGTTTTACAAACACAATATGGAGAGAAACTTAATGATATAAAATAAGTTAGATATACTGTTTCTTTTTTTGTGACTCTAAATCCTCCCCTACGAAGATATATTCCATTGACTTTTCAAGAATGGAAGGCAGGGAGATAGAGGGACAAAAAGGAGAGGGAGAGAGAATGAGTAAGAGAGAGACAGAAAGAGACATCAATGTGAAACACAGACAGAGACACATGGATTGGCTGCCTACCGCAGGTACCCAGGAGTTACTTGCCTTGGATCAGGAATCAAACCCTCCACCACTGATCCACACCAGCTTGGGTTAACTTAATTTTTCTTACTGGAACATTTCCTTAAAAAATTTTATGTATCATTAGTGGAGAGCTATATTATAGAGATGTTAGAGATGGCTGCTTTCCAAGTTTGATCCATCACAAAAGGGATGTTTTGAGTAGTTGAAAGTAACTAATTAAAGATGGGAATGCTTCCTGATCTGGGGAGGGTGACAAAATGAATGCAGACAAAGCTCTGGCACAAAGGAGGGAATTATAACCCAGCCAGTGTGGCTGAGAGTAAGAGGGCTGACCTATGAGCCAAAGGACAGACTTAGGTTCCTTAACAGAGCACACACCAGGTATCAGACTCCATACCCAGTGCAGGGGTGGTGCAGGAGGCAGATGATCCATGATTCTCCAATCTAATTGATGTTTCTACCTCTCTATTCCTCTCCTTTCCATTCTGAAACCAATAAACAATATATATTTAAAAAGAGAGAAAAAAAAGAAAAACACACAGAAAAAGAGAGAAATATTGAAACTGCTGACATTGACTATGCTAAAATAAAGTACTGAAATAAGGAATGAAAAACAACCTGCAAATGCCAGAACATCAGAAATACAGAAATAAATCACCAGAATTTAGAGGAAAAGTAAACATAATCTCTGACACAGGACACATCTTTTACCTGAGAAGCAGCCATTTGGTCCATGTCTGGGATGTTTCCTCACGTGACACTATGTTGAGGAGCTTCAGAAAGTGCCTTCAAAGAAGTTAGCACAACCTGTTAATCAGCTCCCCCCACACTCACAGTCAGAAGGACCTCGAAATGGAGAAAAGGCCACCCCCTCCTGACCTTTGTCACAGGAGAGAGTCAGGAACAATGAGCTCCTACATGGAGACCACATTGGGAGGAGTTTCATTTCGTTTTTATGTGTCTCTCCTCCCAAAGACATCCAAAAACTCTTACAGAAATGAGAACATGAGCTGTTGTCCTGACCCCCAAACCAAACCGAGCACCCCCTTACCTCCCTGAACAAAGCCTGCTCCCCACTCTTACAAAGACATCTTGCAAGCCTCCTACTAATCCCTGTCTGCACCTTACAATCACCTGGAGCACCTCAGTAACCAATGAGGACTTGATGCTGTGTCCCAGTTTGTGCTGGTCCAGACTCTGACAGCAGGGAGGAGGATGTCCCATCCCCACAGAATCAGCCCGAATCACGCAAAGGTCAGACAGCTCTAGGTGGCCTGACAGCCATCTGACACAGGGAGGAGGAAGTCCCGCCCCTAGAGAATCAGCAGGTGGTCAGACAGCTCCCTCCACGGACAACTCCTCCTGTGCCGCTCCCACTTCTGCTCACCAGGACCCTCTCCCTCTCAGCGCACCTTCCTCTCTCTGGGGCTCCCCCTCCCCCTATTTCTCCACTTCCTTCCTCCTCAGGCTGCTTTCCCCAGTTACCCCCTCACTCCCACCATCGCCGTCCAGTCCCTCCCTCACCCCTATGGGCCCTCTGTGGACCCCTCTCCGCCCTCCTCCTCCCCCGGGTCTGTCTCTCCCTCCCTCTCCTGCCCCCCAGCCCGGCCCCCGCCCCGCAGTCACCGCCCCACAAAGTCCTCCCTGGGGCAGGTCCCTCTTCCGGGGACACCGCGTTCTCCCCGAGCCCACCCCCTGGCACTGGCCCCCTGGCACTCAGACCTGATTAATGGGGGGCCTGGGAAGGCGGGCGCAGACCCCCAGGCCGGGCCATCCGGGCTCTTTGGGCGGGAAGCGCCGGGCGGGGGAGGGCAAAGGGCGGGAACCACTGACCAGACCTCCAGCCCCGCGGGGGCCCCGGCGGCCCCGGGGACGGTTTTCGGCGGGAAAACCACACGGCGGGCGGGCCCACAGCCACAGGCGGACAGACCGCGGGCCGGGCCTCAGTTTCCCCCAAAGGAACGCGGCGCCTCCACTGCGCAGCCCCCGGAACGCACACTCACCGCCGAAAGGGGCTCCGGGCGGGGCTCCCACACGGACTTCAGCGCCCGCAGCGCCCTCAGCCCGCCCTGCGGGGAGGGGCCGGAAGCGGCGGCTTTAAAGCACAGACACCGCCTCAGGGAGCCGCCACCGGCCCCTCCGCAGCCGCTTCCGGCTGCCAGGACTGCGCATGCGCCCCCCCTGCGGGGGGCGGGGCCTGAGCGGCGCGGCTCCGCGGTGGGGGCGGGGCCAGGCCTGTGCGGGGACAGAGAGAGGGGGCGGGGCGGAGCCAGGGGGCGGCTTGGGCCCCTCCCCCCCTCCCACAGGGACAGCCTTTCCTGGGGGAGTTCCTGTCATTGTTGGGGTTTGGCTGGTGGCGTCGCTGTGACCGGATTCACAAGGAGAGAAGAGACAGGAGCAGAGAGGGCGGTGATTTTGCTTCTTTAAAGGGAGGAGAGGGCCCGGTGCCCTCTGATGACACAAGGCTCCCCACAGAGAGGGGCTGGTCTTCTATTAGGGTGCCATGGCGTAATGGCAGCTGTGGCAGAAGCATAAAGAGGGGAGGAGGGCCTGAATGGTTTGGCTCAATGGATAAAGCATCAGCCTGAGGACTGAAGGGTCCCAGGTTTGATTGTGGTCAAGGGCATGTGCCTTGATTGCGGGCACATCATCAGTAGGGGGTGTGCAGGAGGCAGGTGATCTATGTTTCTCCCATTGATGTTTCTAACTCTCTATCGCTTTCCCTTCCTTTCTGTAAATAATCAATAAAAATATATATATATATATTTAAAAAAGAATATGTAAAGACAGGTTATTCTATCTCCTCCTTTTATGAGGATCCAACTTCTATCAGAATAGGACCCCACTCTTGTGACCTCATATATCCTCAAAGACCTCCCTAAACACCCTATCTCCAAATATAGACATATAGGGGGTTAGGAATTAAAAATATTCATTTTAAGGGGACACAATTTAGTCCTTAAGAGCGCTTCAACTTCATTCGCGGTTATATAAAACCACCCCAAACAGATTCTATTAATGCAACATACTTCAGTATCTCTTGAGTCTATGGGTTGGCCAGGTGGTTCTTTGCTTCATGTGCTATTGGTAAAAGGTTTTTTCTTAGATCAAAACATGATTTCCTGCCGAAACCAGTTTGGCTCAGTGGATAGAGCATTGGCTGTGGACTGAAAGGTCCCAGGTTCAATTCCAGTCAAGTGCATGTACCTTGGTTGCAGGCACATCCCCAATAAGGGGCGTGCAAGAGGCAACTGATCAATGTTTCTCTCTACCCTCTCTCTTCCTCTGTAAAAAAATCAATAAAATATATTAAAAAAACAAACAAAAAACAAAAACCTTGGTGTTCAGCTAGGGCCTCTCACTGAGCAGGTGACTGCAATAAAAATGGTTATAATTTGCCCTAACCGGTTTGGCTCAGAGATAGAGCATCGGCCTGTGGGCTGAAGGGTTCCAGGTTCGATTCTGATCAGGAGCATGTACCTTGATTGTGGGCACTTCCCCAGTTAGGAGGTGTGCAGGAAACAGCTGATCAATGTTTCTTTCTCATCGATATATCTAACTATCTCCCTTCCTCTCTGTAAAAAAATCAATAAAATATATATATTTTAAAAATTGTTAGAGCCGAAACCGGTTTGGCTCAGTGGTAGAGCGTTGGTCTGCGGACTGAAAGGTCCCAGGTTCGATTCCAGTCAAGGGCATGTACCTGAGTTGTGGACAAATCCCCAGTAGGGGGTGTGCAAGAGCAGCTGGATGGTTTCTCTCTCATCGACGTTTTTAACTCTCTATCCTTCTCTCTTCCTCTCTGTAAAAAATCAATAAAATATATTTTTAAAAATTTGTTATGATATGTCCAAGACATAGAAGTCATATGTGAGCTAAATGTACGGAGCCTGAGATAAAAACATAGGGTTAAATCTTCATGACTTTGGATTTTAAAATAGTTTGAGATGACACCAACACAAAAACAGAGAAAGGTTAAAGAAATTACTCATCATCAAAATTTATGCTCTTGCCCTAGCAGCTGATTTGGCTCAGTGAATAGAGCGTTATTCTGTGGACTAAAGGGTCCCATGTTTGATTCTGGTTAAGGGCACATGCCCGGATTGTGGGCTTGATCCTCATGATGGGGGCATCCAGGAGGCAGCCAATCAATGATTCTCTCTCATCATTGATATTTTGATCTCTCTCTCTTCCTCTCTGATATATATAGTATGCTCTATGCAAAGATTCTAGCACCACAGGGAAAATAAATCTGTGTAAATACATCTATGTAACGTCGGCCTGCAGACTGAAAGGTCCCAGGTTCAACTCTGGTCAAGGGCATGTACCTTGGTTGCGGGCACATCCGCCGTAGAGGGTGTGCAGGAGGCAGCTGATAGATGATTCTCTCTCATTGATGTTTCTAACTCTCTATCCCTCTCCCTTCCACTCTGTGAAAAATCAATAAAATATATTTTTTTAAAATTGAGAGAGACTGTAAAGCATCAATTAAGTGGTTCACATAAGAGAGGCATCTTTACCTGAGTTCCCAGCAGGCCTGCTCTGACCTGCTCCAGCTCCTTCCACAATGTTCTGGACATTGAAACACCCTGTATATGCTGTCTTCATTCAAAGTCAGCCAGTCCTCATGGGTCAGCTAACTCTGAGCACGGTTATCCTCATACCTATTAAATGTCCACCGTCTTGGATTAGAGATCTGACTACAGCAATGTTCTCTGCAGAGTAGTTCTTTTAGGGCCAAGAGGTAGGCGTGAAATAACTTTTTTCCAGCCCTGTACTTTCATGCTGAGTCTTTTGATCTTAAGTGGGTCTCCTGTAGAAAGCATAAGCATGGTCTTATTCTCCTAAACTGTCTTCTGGTTGAAGCAGTGAACCCATTTATATTGTGAGTGAATATTTACAGGTAAATAGTCATAGGCATTTTAAAAATTAATCAGTACTGTCATTGTAGGAACTTTAACTTCCAAATCACATCAATGGATAGAATCTCCCAGACAAATAAATAAGGAGAAAGTGGTCTTGAAGGATGCAGTAGGAAAGATGAATTTTATGTTTAAAGCTGTGATTATGAACCCAAGTGTCACCCAGAAAAACTGGTGTCCTGCAAGATCTTTTGAAAAAGCAACACTTGACTAGTCAGTAGCAAAGACTATATAACCCATAGATTGCCAAAGAAAATAAGTGACAACAGCCAACACAGTAATAGGTGTCTGGTGTGCATGAATAATAAACATACTTTTTTGTAAGACTGGCAAAAAATGTATTTTGATGAACCACTGAATTTAATTAGTTCATGTGCGCCATGAGATTTAAACAAAACAAAAAAAAATCTCTTATTTAGAGCTTTTCACCCCAAAGCAGAATATGAATTCTGGAGAAACTCAACACAGAATGCCCTCTAAACCAAGGGACAATGTCTGCTTCATGTCTTTTTTAATGGCCACGGGCAGTTCGGGGTGGGGGAAGATCTTGTATATTTTGTCCAACACAACTCTTCAAGAGTCCTCACTACAGCACCAGAAAATGGAACTATTGTCTAGATAAGACTGAATTCTATGAATGATCCGGATCCAATAGTCTGTCCTGTAACATAACAAATTCATAAAACCTGTGTTCCAGATCAGTCCCAGTTACAAAATATGAGCACAAACATATATAATACATGTGAATGCTCCAGAGGTATGTCAGAAAGTAGAATATTGAACATCTTGTCTCTGTAATGATTTGGTGATTCCTCAGGGTGGCACGTGCATAGGAACTGATGTTTACCACCTCGTACAAATTCATCCCTGGACACTGAAGAATAAATGTTCGGCTTCCTCATTTTAATCTCTGCTTACCTGCTGTCCCTGAAACTTGCAGTGATGGCTTGGCAAACACTCCAGGGACAACTAATGCCACTGGATATACCTATGCTCAGGTCGTGAATATACAAAAGAATTTTGCATCCAAAATAATTAAAAGGTTTCAACTGCAAAGCTGTCATGGTTCTGGGGTTCCTCTAGAAAGAATGACCAACATTAGGCTACATTCAAGAAAATGAGAATTGCTGAAACCTGTCTGGTTCAGTGGATAGAGCGTCGGACTGCGGACTGAAGTGTCCCGGTTCGATTCAGGTCAAGGGCATGTACCTTGGTTACGGGGACATCCTCAGTGGGGGTGTGCAGGAGGCAGCTGATCAATGATTCTCTCTCATCAATGTTTCTAGCTCTCTTTCTCTCTCTGTAAAAAAAATCAATAAAATATATTTTAAAAGAAAAGAAAATGAGAATAGATTTACTCTCATCATTGATGTTTCTATCTCTCTCCCTCTCTGGGGCAGGGCTAACTGATGTTTTTTCTCTCCTTTTCCTTTCCTTTACAAAATCAATAAAAATATGTATTAAAAATGTGAGAATAAAACCTGTTTAATATGGGTTAATACCATCCCAATAAAGAAGTTAAGAAGAAATTATTAAGTTTTCCAATGAAAATCAGGACAAGAAAAATCACTGCAATTACAAAGTACACAGATGCCTATTTGTGGTATTCCAAAACTTCATATTCATATTAAAAACTATAGGTGTCAGCATGAACCCACATGGTGGCCTACATACTTGATGAAAATAAACAAAAATATTCACCAAATTCTGATGTCAGTCATTGAATTATGAATTCCAAACTACTGAGTGGAAGTTACAAGAGCTTGAAAGGATGATGTGGGACAGGAAGATCTTTACATGCTGTAGTCATAGCACTGCAAAAAGAATGGCAGAGAAACATCAGTTTCTGGTCAGTTTGACTCAGCGCATGGAGCATTGGTCTGTGGACTGAAGGGTCTCAGGTTCGATTCTGGTCAAGGGCACATGCCTTGGTTGCAGGCACCAAACACAGTAGGGGGGTTGCAGGAAGCAGCCAATCAGTGATGCCCTGTCATCATGGATATTTCTATTTCTCCTCCTCTCTCAAATCAATAAAAATATATATATTAAAAAAAAGAATGGCAGTCTAGAAGATAAAGTGAAAACCCAGAGGAACAGGAAATGGAAAATGAAAGAAATAGAATTAATTTTTCTGAGTTCACTCAGCAATATAACCTGGGAACGGTGTCCTCTCTCCACATGCAGAGTTCATGCCAATTCTGCATCCTGGTTATTGCAATGTCACTGGTATTGCAATATTCCTCTTAACTATGGAAAATCTATTACACAGACAGCACTGTTCTGAGTGTAGTTCTGATCACCTAAATGTGACAACCACAAACTAACATATCCTCAAAAAGTTTTCAGCTGAACACATTGGCACAGAAAAGGAAGTAACTTTGATGACATCATTTACAAAAGTTGAGAACTATTTTTAAAAATTAATTTAATAGGCTTATTACCTAATAGAAGAAAATAATGTCCCTTACAATTTAGACCATATTCCATGGGAAATTCTACACAAGTGAAGTCCATATTATATACAACAGCTCACAAATCTCTAAGACTGAAACAATCATCCCCATCAGTTCACTCACACACACCAGGAATAAAACATAACAGCATCAAGTGATATGGGATTACAATCACATTAATATTTCCTTTTCAAAAGACTTTGAGTGATTTCAATACAAATGAGATAACACTCTAAATAACTGTACATATGGAAACATCAATTCCTTTTTATTTATAACAAATATTACCTAACTACATTTAACGTATGGAGTACACTGTATAATACTTTTTGACTTAAAGAGCAATACCTGAAAGGCATTTGGCTACCTATCTAGTGTGAATACAGTGATTCTTTGAAATTCATAATCAATTACATACTTGGATCATGTTTTTACATCTTTAAAGTCACTTTAAGGCATTAATTCATTAAAGTTTTGTAAAATGTGTATTTTGAACAAAAGTCTCTTTCTATATCATGAATGTAGAATTTCAACCCAATTATAATCCCTCATATGATTGGGGCTGTGGGTCCAACTATATGATTTCCCACATTCTTCAGATTTAAGGTTTCCCTTTAGAATAAATTCCAATGTGAGGAATAAGATACAGATGCTGATTATAGACTTTAGGACAATGTTTATATTTCTACTACAGGTCTGATGCACGAAGATTCATGCAAGAATGGGCCCTCCTCCTCTGGCTGCTGGTGCCACCTTTCCATGCTGCCCAGAGGCCTGGAGCTACAGTGTATGCAAATTATCCAGCCATCTTTGTTGTGTTAATTTGCATACACACTCCTCTTTGGCTGGTGGAGCAGGGTTCACGAAGGTATGGTGAATTAGCATCTAATTCTTTTATTAGTGTAGATTGTTTCTTTCCAGTATAAATTCTGATGTCAGATAAGGTTTGCATACTGAGTAAGCTTTGTCACATTCTTTATATCTGTGGGACTTTGATCCAGTAATAATTACCACTTGTGGTATTAGATATAAATGAGGATATACAATTGACATATGCCTCATAATTGTAAGACCTCATTTTATCATTTTCAATGAAGTTTCAACCATGAACAAATCTGTGGATGAAAACTTTTTATTATTGCAGTTTCATTAGAAAGATTCCTAAAATGGTAAGATTCCCTGCAGCTTAACAACTTTCTCACATTTTCTACAGTGTAAGGTTTCCCTGCACCTTTAAAATCTTTGATGTGCAGTAAATTTTGAGTTGCGTGTAACGGCTCCAGCACATTCTCTACATTTCCACTGTCTCTTTCTGTTATGAAATCTCTCAGGTACAGTCCTATGTGAATGGCTTTTAAAGGCTATTTTACATTTTTTACATTCATAAGGCTTCTTTCAAGTATGAATTCTGTGATGTTCAGTAAGTTCCCATGGCTGATCAAGGACTTATGACACTAAGCACATCTGTAAGACTTCTCTCAAGTATGAACTCTCTGCTGCATAGTGCAGGAGGCACACTGAATAAAAGCTTTTTACACTTTGCACATGTTCTAAGGCTTCTCTCTGATATGAACTCTCTGATGCCTAATAAGGTCTGAGGATCTAACAAAGGATTTGCCACATTCTCTACATTGATAAGGCTTTTCTCTGGTATGAATTCTCTGATGTTTAGTAAGGGATGAGCAGGTAGCAAGGGCTTTGCCACATTCTCTACATATATAAGGCTTCTCTACTGTATGCAATATCTGATGTGCAATGAAGCGTGAGGACCTTATAAAGGCTTTCCCACATTCTCTACATTCATATGGTTTCTCTCCAGTGTGAATTTTCTGATGATCAGTAAGAGATGAGCAGTGGCTGAAAGCTTTGCCACATTCTCTACATATATAAGGCTTCTCTCCAGTATGAACTCTCTGATGTCGCCTAAGCTTTGTGGACTCACTGAAAGCTTTGCCACATTCTCTACATTTATAAGGCTTCTCTCCTGTATGAATTCTTTGATGTATAACAAAGTTTGAATACCTGCTAAAGGCTTTTCCACATTCTCTACATTTATAAGGTTTCTCTCCTGTGTGAATTCTCTGATGAGTAGTAAGGGATGAGGAGGTAGCAAGGGCTTTCCCACATTCACTACATTTATAAGGCTTCTCTCCTGTGTGAATTCTCTGATGATAAGTAAGGGATGAAGCGGTGTTAAGGGCTTCCCCATATTCTTCACATTTATAAGGCTTTTCTCCTGTGTGAATTCTCTGATGATAAGTAAGGGATGAGAAGGTAGCAAGCGCTTTTCCACATTCTCTACATTTATAAGGCTTCTCTCCTGTGTGAACTCTATGATGATAAGAAAGTGATGAGGAATGCCTAAAGGCTTTGCCACATTCTATACATGTATAAGGCTTCTCTCCAGTATGAACTCTCTGATGTGTAATAAGGTTAGAGACCTGGCTAAAAACTTTGCCACATTCTCTACATTTAAAAGGCTTCTCTCCAGTATGAACTCTCTGATGTTGATTAAGTGCTGAGGAATCACTGAACATTTTGCCACATTCTCTACATCCATAAGGCTTCTCTCCAGTATGAATTCTCAGATGAATACTAAGAGCTGAGGGACTGGTAAAGGCTTTGTCACATTCTGAACATTTATAAGACTTTTTTCTTTTATGATTTCTATGTTTTTGAGTATGTCTTGGTGATTGACTGAAGCCTTTTCCATTTTCCCCGAGTTTGAAAAATTTTCCAATATTATGAATTCTTCCTTTATGTACAATAAGAGATGAATGACATTTAAAGGCTTTGCCACATGCTTTACATTTGTAAGGCTTCTCTCCAGGATGAATTCTCTGGTTTAAAGTACAGCCTGAAGGACAAATAGAATCTTTACCTTGATAAGGTTTCCCCCCCATATCGATTCTTTTGCATCTATTTAGTTTGAATATTTGACTGAACACTCTCCCACATGGATTCCATTTGTAAGCCTCCTCCCGAGAATGAATATTCTCCTTTTCATTGTAATTTGATGATTGCTGAAAACACTGGACACATTGACTTCCTTTGTGTGTTTTCTCCACAATAGGAATAACCTGATTTATGTTCTGACTGAACATTTGATTAAAGACTTTTCCACTTTTACAATAGTCCTCTGCATGCTCACTTGTCCAATGATTAAGATATGTCTCTTGATTAAAGTTTTTCCAATGTTCAATCCATTGATAACTGCTATCTCCTTTATGTGTACTCTGGTGATAACGGAAGACAGAAAGACCTTTAGTGACAGTTATAATTTCATTAGCTTGTTCCATTAGAACCATTTTGTGATACTCATTAAACCAAGATGATTGTATAGAAAAAGCTTACCTAATTTATTAAAATTGTAGACAATAAATAGAAAACATTGTCAGAGGGAGAATAAATTAATCCTTGTTTAAAAGATTACCAAATTGCCCTCGCTGGTGTGGCTCAATGTATGGAGCGTTAGACTCTGGAATGAAGGGTCCTGGGTTCAATTCCAGTCACGGGCACAAGCATGGGTTGTGGGCTCGATTCCCAGTAAGGGGAATGCAAGGAGAAGCCTATCAATGATTCTCTCTCATGACTGATGGTTCTCTCTATCACTTTTCCCCTCCCTTCCCTCTGAAATTAATAAAATATATTTTAAGATATTAATAAAAAAGAATAAATAAAAGATTAACAAATTGCCCTGCATGCATGGTTCAGTGGTTGAGCTTCAACACATGAACAAGGAGATCACGATTCCATTCCCAATAAGGGCATATAGCCCAGCTGCTGGATCAGCTCCCAGGGGGAGGCATGCAGGAGGCCACCAATTAATGATTTTCTCTCATTGATGTTTTCCTCTCTCTCTCTTCAACTCCTCCTCTCTGAAATCTAGAAAAATATATTTTTAGTTAAAAAACCATAACTAATTGACAAATTAACCACATTATAATTTTATAGGTACATTATAAATCTATATATTTTAGAATAATTGACCAAAGTTAAATCAATTATTTACACTACAGACTATGCAAATTCCTAGTTTTTCCAGTATTTCCTTTCCAAGAATGCATAACAGAAAAATTTGTTTTCAACCTTAATGTGCACAAACATTCTGATCTGCCAATGAAACTGACTTTTAATTGGGAGGTTTCCCAAATACATAATACATCTGATAACTTTAGGTAAAGATAAATTTATTATGATAACTGTCCCAGAATAGTTTTTGTTTATATTCACGTCCTCCTTTCTCATCACACTCTTCCTCAAATTCCAAGGCTTTCATTAAGTGTACATTATCAAAGTAACACCTTTTATATCTTACCAGTATTATTTCCGGGAATAAATCTTGTATTCTGGGCGTTGGCATAAAAGCCTCTTTATCTTTAGATGGTTTAGCTGAAAGAAAAACAAATTTTCAGTTTTGACAATCAGGTGAATATATTCTGAACTTACCAGCAACTATTAACTAAATGACATTTTGGAGTACTCCATGAGCAAGTGAACAATTCAGAGAAAGCTCCAGATAGATACAATGAGAAAAACTGACATCGAAGAAGGAGAAAGAGTTGCTTACATTTGCTAATAACTGCTCAAACGCCCTGGCACACAATGGCAATATTATTAAAACGCTTCCAATTCCCAGTTTCAGAGCAAGAGAGAGAGAGAGAGAGAGAGAGATGGAGACATGAGGGAAGTGCATTTGTGCATCTTCTATTTGTGGTATTCTATTAGAGAAACACGTATCACTTTGATTTCTCTTGTGGAACTTTAGAAAATAAAAAGAATAGTCTGACGGGCATGGCTCAGTGGATAAGGATTTACCTATGAACCAAGAGGTCACAGTTTGATTACCTACTAGGGCACAATCCTGTGTTGTGGTTCCTTTCCCCATTGTGTGTGTGTGTGTGAGAGTGTAAGAATCAATTCTCTCTCATCATGGATGTTTCTATCTCTCTCCCCATCACCTTCTCTGAAATAAAAATGTATTTAAAAAAAAAAAAAAAATATATATATATATATATATATATATATATATATATTATATATATTTATATATGTGTGTGTATATATATATATGTATATATAAAATAAAATCTTAAATCTCTGCTTGGACACAACATTAAAGATAATGTGATATCCACTTATGTGGGTATATATTGAATAGGTAAAAATGGCAATCCATAGATTTTTTTGTATGCAACTGACACTATGAGTTTAAGGTACAGTGTTATAACCTTAAGATATTGTATGTAGTTCCCATGGTCACAAGTAAAACAGAAAGTAAATAAAAAGTGATATCTACTAAGAGGTGACAATTCTGTATTACAAACCACAACCTCTATATTTCTAAAAATATACATATAGGTATATAATTAATTTCTCAAAATATACTATGTAAAACCACCCAATGAATTTACCTATTTTCCTGTAAGGTAACAAATGTTAATACAAAATAACAAATTAAGGGTGTATTTACATGAAAAACAGCATAATTGAAAATGAAATATTAACAGTTTACATCCTAAGAAGGTGCATGACTTGTATGCTGTAAAGCATAAAATATTACTGGCTGCCCTCTGCAGTGTGTCTCAGTGGTTAGAGTATGGAGCCACCCAAGAAATGGTTGCAGGTTGGATTTGAACCCCATTTGGGATGTGTGAGCAAGCCAAATATACATCTCTTTCTCATATCCATATTTCTCTCTTTTTCAACCCCTCCCTCCCTTCTATTCTCTAAAACTCAATGGGAATAATATCATCGAATGAGCAGTGACAAAAGAAAACACACACACACACACACACACACACACACACACACTCACACGCACACGCACACACACACTGCAGGCTTTAATTAAAGAAGAAATCAATAAGTTGGAAAACACATTCCTTGATCCTACTCTGAAATGCTAACAGAATCAGCTGTCATTAGTACTCAAAGTGAGCTAAACATTCAAAGCAATCCCTATCAACGTCCCAGTGACACTCTTGCTGGAAATAGAAAAGCTCCGTATAAAGTTAATGTGAATTTCACAGAACTCCATGTAACAAAGTGAATCGTGAAAAGAATGTGTGAAAATAAAAGAATGTATACTATTAAAACATACTTCAGCCGAAACTGGTTTGGATTAGTGAATAGAGCGTTGGCCTGCAGACTTAAAGGTCCCAGGTTCGATTCCGGTCAAGGGCATGTACCTTGGTTGCAGGCACATACCCAGTAGTGAGTGTGTAGAAGGCAGCTGATCGATGTTTCTTACTCTCCCTCTCCTCTTCCTCTCTTTAAAAAAATCAATAATATATATATTTTTTAAAATGAAAAGAAGTAAGTGAAAGAATCCCAGGTAGCCCACTTGCTTAGAGGTCTGTACAAATATAATGAAGTTGTAGGTTTGATCTCAGGTCAGGGCACATACAAAAATTCAACTATTGACCAGTTGAAATTTCTACCTCTCTCTAATTCTCCCTTCCTCCCTAAATTCAATAAAATCTTAAAAAAATGTATATAAAAATAAAAGTAAATGAAGTGTGAATTTTGATTGAGCATTTCCAAATTGCAATCCAGGTTGTCCTCTGGCCACAAATTATGGTAGAATATTACAATATTCTAGAAAATGACCTTCTAAAATATTATTTTCTGATAGTACCTTAATTAGTGTAGACAACTTGTAAAGTGTGCAAACACTGAGTGCCCAATTCACATACATCACAAAGCATTTCATTTCTACCCCCAATTTGTTCCTCTTTTCAAACTGTATATTTTCATTGCTTTCAGAAAGAAGGGAGAAGGAGCAAGAGATAAAAACATCAATGATAAGAATCACTGATTAGTTAGTTCCCTCCTGCACACACCCTATGGGAGAGGGAGTCAGCAACCAGGGAACTGGCCCTTGATCAGAATCGACCTGGGATCTTTCAGCCTGCAGGCTGGCACTAGATCCACTGAGCCCAACCAGCTAGGGCCCAACAAGTCATCCTCACCTAAGGAGACCAGGTTTCTGTAGTTCTCAGACATCACATCCATGTACAGCTTCCGCTGAGCGGGGTCCAGGCATTCCCACTCTTCTTGAGAAAAATCTATGGCCACATCCCTGAAAGTCAATTGACCCTGAAAGAAAAGACACACCAGCAGAGTTCATAATGTCACCCAACATGCAAACAGTGTTAAGAGAAGAGGTTTGGACCTAACAGAGTATCCTAAATTATCCAGTAAGAATACTTTGCTCCAGTAACAATCTCTGTGTTTTGTGACATATGAGGATGACCCATGTCCACAAACCCACAGTACAGATTTTACTTTACAGGAAAATAAACTTTAAAATTAAGGCATGGCCCTTGTTGGTCAGGCTCAATAGACAGAGTGGCGGGCTGCAGACTGAAGAGTCACGTATTCGATTCTGATCAAGGGCACATGCCAAGGGTTGTGGGCTGGATGCCCAGTAGGGGTTGTGAAGGAGGCAGCCCATCAAGGATACTCTCTCATCATTTTTTTCTTTCTCTCACTCTTTGCCTCTCTGAAATCAATAAGAATATATTAAAAAAATAAATACATTAAAAAACATTAAAGGCATGGAAACAGCCATATGAATTTCAGAGTGCTGCATTTGCCTTGTTTAGAGTCAGTGGTATATATTTCCCAGTTGGCATTGTCATGCTGCATTGAAAGTATATGGTCTTTGTCGCGCGTGTAAAGCAGACCACAACAAAATGAGTTTTTGTACAACTACTGATCCAGGTTCTGACTGACATGGGGCCTGTGTTTTCACATGTGTAACAAGTTCACATTTTACTTGTGATGCCAATGTTTCTGCATCATGCGCCACACTTCTGATCACAGAGAAAAAGAAAACACAAGGAACAATTCACACAGAACTTTGAATTAAAAGGGTTTGCTAATGGAATACAGGTCTCATGGAATAGGAAACATAGGAACCACAATTCTAGTTGGAAATTTACTATGAGCATCTTAGAACAAGATTCTTCTGCTTTGTCCACCTAGTTTGGCTCAGTGGTTGAACATGACCCATGTACCAAGAAGTCACTGATTCAATTCTTGGTGTAAGCACACAACCAAGTTGTGGGCTCAATCCCCAGTGTGGGGTGTGCAAGGGGCAGCCGATCAATGATTCTCTCTCATCAATGACGTTTCTATCTATCTCTACCTCTCCCTTCCTCTCTGAAATCTATAAAAATATACTTGGGGGGAAAAAGTTGAAATATTAACAGTATAAGCAGAGACGCACATTTTA
Organism: Pipistrellus kuhlii; assembly: GCF_014108245.1. Classification (NCBI taxonomy): domain Eukaryota; kingdom Metazoa; phylum Chordata; class Mammalia; order Chiroptera; family Vespertilionidae; genus Pipistrellus; species Pipistrellus kuhlii. The sequence continues at coordinate 339,453 of NW_023425575.1, forward strand.
CAACTATGAAATCAACATGGTTTAGTGATTTTCTAAATCTCATGAATCTATTTGTGTATATTCCCCTTTGTGTTTTATAAACACAATAAGCAGAGAAACATAAGGATAGAAAACAAGTTAAACCTGCTTCCTTTTTGTGATTGTAAATCCGTACCTGGAGAGATTTTTACCACAGACTTTTCAAGAGCAGAAGGTAGGGAGGTAGAGGCACAATGGGAAAAAGGGAGGGAGGGAGGGAGGAAGGAAGAATAGAGACAGAGAGAGGTGAAAGAGACACAGAGACACAGGGATTGGCTGCCTACCACAGGTTCCCAGGAGCTACTTGCCCTAGACCAGGAATCAAACCCTCCACCACTGATCCATACCAGCCTGTGGGAACTAATTTTTCTTATGAGTACATTTCTTTCAAAATTTTTATGTATCATTAGTGGAGAACTATGTTTTAGAAATTTAATGAATCTGAAGATACATTAATAATGTCATTCTTAGAAACTTCCTAGAGAATACAAAAAGTGATCATGCAGGCTATGTCCATGATGCGAGTAATGAGTATTAAGTAAAATGTAAAGAATCAAAGCCTAATTAGTTAAAGGTCCCATGCAAAAGCCAATGATCTGTAGGAAATAAAAGTAAGTCCTTCATTTTCCAAAGGAAATACAAAATAAGAAGAGGGACATTTCCAGATGGGAAGTGATGGTCTTTGCAAATTTTCATTAAATCGCTACTACACCCTTATTCCTGAGAAAGGGAGAATATTAATTCACAGTGACTCCTTCTGACAAGTGAACACCAGGCGGGCTGAGAAAATGGGCATCATATAACTGAAGCACAACAGAAGATCAGGTCCTCACTGCTGTGATATTACTGCCAAAAATACATCAACAATTATGTGAAATTATTACAAATAAACATTAATTTTTGAAAGTGTCAATTCACCTGTACCTCTCATGTTCCTTAAACTAATAGTACAGTTACCTACCAAGGCTTTTGTACTAATCTAATAAACAAGTTTCTTCTATTTGCCCCTATTTTCAGAGCTTTCTGAGCTATTCTGAGCAGTAAGATGTGATCTAGAGTTGATGAACGCTTAAACCTAAAACCTTCATTTGGTTTCTTCAGTGATACCTGAGCCTCTGACCCCATCCCAGTAGTGATGTTCGACATGGCTGTCTTCCAAGTTTGATTTTTCACCAAAGGAATATTTTGAGTAATTGAAAGTCACTAATTAAAAGTAGGAATGCTTCCTGACCTGGGGAGGGTGGCAAAATGAATGCAGACAAGGATTTGGGACAAAAGAGGAAAATACAACTTGGCCAGAGAAGCTGAGAGGTAGAGGGCTGACCTATTAACCAGGAGGGCAAGCTTAGATTCCTGTTCAGGGCACTTGCCAGGTATCAGATTCAATACCCAGTGCAAGGTGGGGTACAGGAGACAGCTGACCCCTGATTCTCTCTCTCTCTCTCCCCGTCCTTTCCATGCTGAAATTAATAAAAGTATATTTTAATGGAGATTAAAAAAAGATAAAACACACTCAGAGAGAAATACAGAAACAGCTGACTTTGACTATGCTGAATAAAGTAATGAATTTGGAAAGAAAAACAACCTGCAAAGGAAAGAACATCGGAAATAGAGAAATGAATCACCAGATGGTAAAGGAAAAGCAAACACAGCCTCTGACATAGGACACATCTTTTACCTGAGAAGCAGCCATTGGTCCTGGTCCTGATCGAGATCTGGGATGTTTCCTCAGGTGACACTATGTTGAGGAGTCACAGAATGTGCCTTCAAAGAAGTCAGAACAGTCTCTTAATCAACTCACCTCATACTCACAGTCAGAAACGAGAAAAAGGCCACCCCTCCTGTCCTTGGACATAGGAAAGTTAGCAACAATGAGCTCCTAAATGGAGACCCCTCTGTGAGGTGTTTTATTTCATCTTTATATGTCTCTCCTCCCAAAGACAACAGAAAAGAGGTGACTGGAACAAACCCGGAAAAAACCCCTGCTCCCCACTCTCACAAAGACAACCTGCAGCCCTCCTGCTAATTCCAGTCCTCAGCTTCCAAGCACCTGGAGCAATTCAGTAACCAAGAATGCCCCACCCAGAGCAGCTTCCCAACCCTATGGAGGAAAGCACACCTGAGGGCATTTCTTCGTTTATCTCGGGATGTTTTTTTTTTTTTTTTTTTTTTTTTTTTTTTTTTTTTTAAATATATTTTATTGATTTTTCACAGAGAGGAAGAGAGAGGGATAGAGAGCTAGAAACATCGATGAGAGAGAATCATCGATCAGCTGCCTCTTGCACACCCCCCACTGGGGATGTGCCCGCAGCCCAGGTACATGCCCTTGCCCGGAATCGAACCCAGGACCTTTCAGTCCACAGGCCGACGCTCTATCCACTGAGCCAAACCGGTCCCGGCTATCTCGGGATGTTTTTAAATAATAAATCAAGTGTCAGAGATAGAAAAAGTAAATCCAGGGAAGTAACACACACAACCCACAAAGCACCACACACACCACAGCAACAACAAAACTAAGGCTTCTAATGTTCCTTGGAAATGCATCAAATGGTGACAGACACAGATACCTCCTCCTTGCCATCCCAGGAAATGAAAAGGGACCCATGAGCAACGGAGAAGTCTCTCCCTGTTGTGGGGTCGAACCCTGGGTTCAAAATAAGACCACCGGAGGCTGATTAATTAATTTTTAAAAAAGCAGGCAAGGATTTATTGAACTGGCCAGGACAGCCGCGAGAGCACCACAAGCAGGTGGTCTCCACACGACTGCCCCGTTTCAGGGGTAGGCAATTTCTTTTAAAGGTTTAAACCGCAAGAATTTGCCTTGTGTTCCTAAATCCTAAAGACTAAATTCTAAAGACTGGGGACAGCCCGCAGGGTCAGTTCCCAGTCACATCCTGCTGGACATTGGAATGTGGCCCTATCTTGCGATAGCGATAACACAGAAGCAGAGCTCAGCGGTTAGATTCTAAAGGTTATCTACAGTTTCTATCCCTGAAGCTACCGAGTCAGTGGGAATCATTCTCCTGTGGTCCTGATCCCTGGCAAGGGAAAATTGCCTTAGCCTCCAGGCCTCACCTGGAAGCTGAGGTTAAAGTACCCAGTGTTTTAATCAGGCAGGAGCCAGACTTAGCAGGGATAAAATTCAAACAGCAGTTTTTTACCATAGTATGGTTGCCTCTATATTTCACTCCCCTCTGAGTGACTAAGGGTTGCAATTGGAAGCAAATTATTATAAAATTCCCATCCTTATAATCTGGAAATTTACAATTCTCATTCAATCTGTATAACTAAGACAATTCAGCTGTTAAATTAAATATAAAAAAGGCACGACAAGTAGGCAAGATTCAGTGGTTGCGCTTGGACCTATGAACCAGGAGGTCATGGATTCCAAGTCGGGGCCTGTAGCCAGGTTGCAGGTTTGGTCCCTAGTGACCAGAAGTGCAGGAGGCAGCTACTCGCTGATGTTTCTATCTCTCTTTCTCTCCATGCCTTCTGGCGATAAATAGTGTTATCTTTACCCACGCATGCACGCACGCACACACACACACACGCACAGAAATAAACACACAATGTATCACAACTAAGTCATCCACACCCCATCAGGTCACCACTTACCCAGATCAGGGTTCCACTCCTCCCACTAACTACTATGTGTTTCTGTCTATGGATCTGTCTCTGTCTCCCTGTTCCCTTTCTCTTCACTGTACCCCCTCTCTGCTCCCTGCTCTTTTTCCCCTTTCTCTCTGTCTGTTCCTACACCTGGACCATGAATCTCCTGAAACCTATTTCCCTTCCGGGGCTCTCTCTCCTGGTCTCTCTGCTCCCATCTCCACACACGTCTGCGTCTTTCCCTCCCCGCGCCCGCGTCCCCGCTGCTGCCTGTTACAGCCTTGAAATATAGTGGCAAGCATACTTTGGCAAAAACTGCTGTTTGAATTTTAACCCTTCTAGTTTGACTCCTGCACCTGATTAAACACGGGGGGGGGGAAAAAAAAAAAAGCTATTTACCTTAGCTTTCAGGTGGAGACCTGGAGGCTAAGGCAATTTTCCCTTGCCTGGGTCCAAGACCACAGGAGAGTAATTCCCACTAACTCAGTAACCTTCAGAGATAGAAACTGTAGATAACCTCTGAGCTTTGCTTCTGTGTTATCCACTATCACGAGATAGGGCCACATTCCAATGTCCAGCAGGATGTGACCAGCAGTACCCAGCTGGCTGACACCAGTCTTTAAAATGTAGTCTTTAGGATTTAAAATTTAGAACAAAGGAAAATTCCTGTGGTTTGAACCTTTAAAAGGGACTGCCTATCCCTGAAACGGTGCAGTCGTGTATGAAATAAGAAATTAAGAATATACAACTCATGTAAAAACTGCTATTTGAATTTTTAAAACCTGCTAAGGCAATTTTCCTGTGCCTGGGATCATAACCTTTGGAGATTAACCCCTGAGTTCTGCTTCTGCAAGATAGGGCCACATTCCAATGTCCAGCAGGATGTGACTGGAAATGAGCCTACGGGCTGACCCCAGTTTTTAGCATATAGTCTTTAGGATTTAGAATTTATTTTACATTTATTTAGAATTTATAGAACAAAGGAAAATTCCTGTGGTTTGAACTGTTGCAGAGTTCCCAGGCAGTCGGACGGTGCAGAGGGAGAATTTGGAGAGACTTGCTTTGTTCATCGCGCGATGGGCTTAGGGAGGATGAATTCAAATTCTAAGCAAAGTTATAGGCAGAACTTCCTTTTTTAAAATTTTTATTAAAGAGCCAGCCCTATGTGCACTTAGTGGTTATCTCAATGCTGGCCTTGAAAACAATACAGTTCTATCCAATTGAAAAAGTGCACCTGGCATGGGATTGAGATTGTGGGCATATCTGGTCTCTGCCCTGCAAGGTCAGACAGCTAAGTTTATCTTCATCATTCTTCACACGGGCTAAAGCAAACTAGAAGGCAATATTTTATCTGGGAAGAACAGCAGAAAATTCCAAATAACAGTTTGTTGCAGAATGGGGGTTTTCCTTCTCAGAACCTTTAAAAAGAACTACCTGCCCCTAAAGCGGCGCAGTCTTTTGGAGTCCACCTGCCTGCGGTGCTCTTGCAGCTGCCCCGGCCAGATATTTCAATAAAATTTTCTCTGCTTTCTTAAATTAACTATCAGCCTCCGGTGTCTTATTTTGAACCCAGGGTTCGACCCCACAACACTTCCCACCGCTGGCTGCCTCCGTGCTGCCCCCCCGCTGCTCCCTCATCCTCCGTGGACCCCTCTCCTCCTCCTCCACCGCCGCCGCCCCGTCTGTCTCTCCCTCCCTCTCCTGCCCCCCAGCCCGGCCCCCGCCCCGCAGTCACCGCCCCACAAAGCCCTCCCTGGGGCAGGTCCCTCTTCCGGGGACACCGCGTTCTCCCCGAGCCCAGCCCCTGGCACTGGCCCCCTGGCACTCAGACCTGATTAATGGGGGGCCTGGGAAGGCGGGCGCAGACCCCCAGGCCGGGCCCATCCGGGCTCTTTGGGCGGGAAGCGCCGGGCGGGGGAGGGCAAAGGGCGGGAACCACTGACCAGACCTCCAGCCCCGCGGGGGCACCGGCGGCCCCGGGGACGGTTTTCGGCGGGAAAACCACGCGGCGGGCGGGCCCACAGCCACAGGCGGACAGACCGCGGGCCGGGCCTCAGTTTCCCCCAAAGGAACGCGGCGCCTCCACTGCGCAGCCCCCGGGACGCGCACTCACCGCCGGGAGGGGCTCCGGGCGGGGCTCCCACACGGACTTCAGCGCCCGCAGCGCCCTCAGCCCGCCCTGCGGGGAGGGGCCGGGAGCAGCGGCTTTAAAGCACAGACACCGCCTCTGGGAGCCGCTACCGGCCCCTCCGCAGCCGCTTCCGGCTGCCAGGACTGAGCATGCGCCTCGCTGCGGGGGCGGGGCCTGAGCGGAGCGGCTCCGCGCTGGGGGCGGGGCCAGGCCTGGGCGGGGCCAGAGGGAGGGGGAGGGGCGGGGCCAGCCTGGGCCCCTCCCCTCCTCCCACAGGGACAGCCCTTCCTGGGGGAGTTCCCATCATTGTTGGGGTTTGCCTGGTGGCGCGGCTGTGACAGGATTCACGAGGAGAGAAGAGACAGGAGCAGAGAGGGCGGTGATTTTGCTTCTTTAAAGGGAGGAGAGGGCCCGGTGCCCTCTGATGGCACAAGGCTCCCCACATAGAGGGACTGGTCTTCTATTAGGGTGCCAGCGAGGAAATGGCAGCTGCGGAGAAAACTTAAAGAAGGGAGGAGGCCCTGAATGGTTTGGCTCAGTGGCTAGAGCTTAGGCCTGCAGACTGAAGGGTCCCAGGTTCGTTTCCGGTCAAGGGCATGTGCCTTGGATGCCGGCACATCCGCAGTAGGGGGTGTGCAGGAGGCAGCTGATCAATGATTATCTCTCATCGATGTTTCTAGCTCTCTATTTCTCTCACTGCCTCTCTGTAAAAAATCAATAAAATATATTTTAAAATATATATTATATATTAAAAATTAAAAATAATAAACTTATTAAAATATTAGGTTAAAAATACTTTATATTTTGAACACTCATATTATTTCTCAGAAAACCAGGAGTCCCTCCATTGGAAATAAGCTTTTAGAAATGTCTGTGAAACATATGTACAGATGTGATCAGCTTGATGCAAACTCCACGACCCCAATCTTCAGAATTTCCACATAAAACAAAATAATGAATATTAGGTTGTTTATTTCAAGTTTTAAAATTACTTTGGGTTTAAATGGTGCCAGTAAACATTTGAAAGCTAGATTTCCTATGGTGAGGAGATCACATTGAGAAGGGGTGTCTATTCACACATGGACTAGATCCTGCAAGGAGGCACTGGACTATCAGTAGGTTGGTCAGTAAGGATTGCTTAGGGGCCCCATCTGGATGCCCTGGTAGCTCTCTCTATACAAACCAGGAAATAAAGAAACTTCACAAATGCGCAGGAACCTAAGGAAAAAAACACACAAAACTGATAGAAGGAACACCTTCGCCTGATTTTATGAGGGCATCTAAGGTTACAGCATAGAATTAGGGTGGTTTCTGACTCAAAAATATTACTAATTGTAAACAAAATGGCAAGTTCAGAGATAGAACGAAGGTTAAAAGGGGTTTTAAAGGACATAATCAGTGTTAAAATGTATCATGAATTTAAGTTTTGAACAGTAACCATTTGTTATGCTCTGCATCTCCTTCTTACAAAAAACCTTGGTGTTCAGCTAGACTCTCCCTGAGCAGGTGACTGCTATAAAAATGGTTATAATTTACCCTAATCGGTTTGGCTCAGTGGATAGAGCATCGGCCTGCGGACTTGTGGGTACCAGGTTCCATTCCGGTCAGGGTTATGTACCTTGGTTGTGGGCACTTCCACAGTAGGAGCTGTGCAGGAGGCAGCTGCTCGATGTTTCTCTTTCATCGATATTTCAAACTATCTATCTCCCTTCCTCTCTGTAAAAAATCAATAAAATATATATATATTTTTAAAAATTGTTATAATTTGTCCAAGACATAGAAGTCATATGTGAGCTAAATGTACGGAGCCTGAGATAAAAACATAGGGTTAAATCATCATGACTTAGGATTTTAAAAGAGTTTGAGATATGACACCAACACAAAAACAGAGAAAGGTTAAAGAAATTAACTCATCATCAAAATGTATGCTCTTGCCCTAGCCAATTTGGCTTGATGGATAGAGTGTTAGCCTGTGGACTAAAGGGCAAATGCCCGGATTGTGGGCTTGATCCCCATGAGGGGCATATACAGGAGGCAGGCAATTAATGATTTTCTATCATCATTGATATTTTGATCTTGATCTCTCTCTTCCTCTCTGAAATTTATATATATGTATATATAAATACACACACACAGGTATAGATATATAGATATAGATAGTATGCTCTATGCAGATTGTAGCACTACAGGGAAAATACAGGCTATCCGATGATAAAAAGTGATTGTAAGTCACAAATTATTTTTATTTTTATTTTATTGATTTTTTACAGAGAGGAAAGAAGGATAGAGAATTAGAAACATCCATCAGCTGCCTCCTGCACACACCCCACTGGGCATGTGCCCACAACTGAGGCACATGCCCTTGACCGGAATTGAACCTGGGACCCTTCATTCCACAGGCCGACGCCCTATCCTCTGAGCCAAACCAGTTTCAGCCCAACCCTTCACTTTCATGATTTGTCTTTTAATCTGAAGTGTGTCTTATGTAGATTGCATATGTTAAGGGTCTTATTCAGCTGCCCTGATCTTCTGGTTGAAACAGTGAGTCCATTTATATTGTGAGTGAACATTTACAGGTAAATAGTCATGGGCATTTTAAAAATTAATCAGTACAGTCATTGTAGGGAACTTTAACTTCCAAATCACATCAATGGATAGAATCTGCCAGACAAATACATAAGGAAAAAGTGGTCTTACATGACATAGCAAGAAAGATGAATTTTATATGTTTAAAGCTGTGATTATGGCTGAAACCGGTGTGGCTCAGTGGATAGAGCATCAGCCTGAGGACTGAAAGGTCCCGGGTTCGATTCCGGTCAAGGGCATGTACCTTGGTTGCAGGCACATCCCTGGTGTGGGGTGTGTGGGAGGCAGCTGGTAGATGTCTCTCTCTCATCGATGTTTCTCTCTCTCTCCTCTCCCTTCCTCTCTGTAAAAACTCAATAAAACATACTTAAAAAAATAAAAAATATATATTTAAAAATAAAAATAAATTTAAAAAATAAAATAAAAATAAAGCTGTGATCAGAGTGTCAACGAGGAAAACTACTGTCGTGCATGATTTTTTTTGAAAAAGCAACACTTGACTAATTAGTCAGTAGCAAAGACTGTATAAACCTATAGATTGCCAAAGAAAATAAGTGACAACAGCCAATACAGTAATAGATGTCTGGTGTACATGAATAAAAAACATACTTTTTCATAAGATTGGCAATATATGTGTGTATATATATATATATTATTTTGGTGTACCACTGAATTTCATAATTAGTTCATATTTGCCATGAGATAAAAAAAAAAAAGAAAAGAAATATCTGATTTAGAGCTTTTCACCACAAAGCAGAATATGAATTCTGGAGAAATTCAAGACAGAATGTCCTCTAACCCAAGGGACAGTGTCTGCTTCATGTCTTTTTTAATGGCAACGGGGGGGGGGCGGCGGGGGGCGATCTTATGTGTATTTTGTCCAACACAACTCTTCAAGAGTCCTCACTACAGCACCAGAAAATGGAACTATTGTTTAGATGCCATTGAATTCTATGAATGATCCGGATCCCATAGTCTGTCCTGTAACAGAACAAATTCATAAAGCCCGTGTTCCAGATCAGTCTCAGTTACAAGATATCAGCACATACATATACATATGAATGCTCCAGAGGTATGTCGGAAAGTAGAATATTGAACATCTTGCTCTGTAATGATTTGGTCATTCCTTTGGGTGGCATGTGCATAGGAACTGATGTTTACCACCTCGTACAAATTCAGCCCTGGACACTGAAGAATAAATGTTCAGCTTCCTCATTTTAATCTCTGCTTACCTGCTGTCCCTGGAACTTGCACTGATGGCTTGGCAAACACTCCAGAAACAACTAATGCCACTGGACATACCTATGCTCAGGTTGTGAATATACAAAAGAATTTTGCATCCAAAATAATTAAAGGTTTTAACTGCAAAGCTGCCATGGTTCTGGGGTTCCTCTAGAAAGAATGACCAACATTAGGCTACATTCAAGAAAGTGAGAATAGATTCCCTCACATCATTGATATTTCTCTCTTCCTCTCTGGGGTATGGCTAACAGATGTTTTTCTCTCCTTCTACTTTCCTCTCTAAAATCAATAAAAATATATATTAAAATAGTGAGAATAAAACCTGTTTAACATGGCTTAATTCCATCCCAATAAAGAAGTTAATGAGAAATTAAGTTTTCCAATGAAAATCAGTACAAGAAAAATCACTCCAATTACAAAGTACACAGATGCTTATTTGTGGTATTCCAAAACTTCATATTCATATTAAAAACTATAGGTGTCAGCATGAACCCACATGGTGGCCTACATACTTGATGAAAATAAACAAAAATTTTCACCAAATTCTGATGTCAGTCATTGAATTATGAATTCCAAACTACTGAGTGGAAGTTACAAGGGCTTGAAAGGATGATGTGGGACAGGAAGATCTTTACATGCTGTAGTCATAGCACTGCAAAAAGAATGGCAGTTTCTGGTCAGTTTAGCTCAGCGCATGGAGCATCGGCCTGCGGACTGAAGGGTCTCAGGTTCGATTCTGGTCAAGGGCACATGCCTTGGTTGCAGGCACCATCCACAGTAGGGGGGTTGCAGGAAGCAGCCAATCAGTGATGCCCTGTCATCACGGATATTTCTATTTCTCCTCCTCTCTCAAATCAATAAAGATATATATATATTGATATATATATAGAATGTCAGTCTAGAAGATAAAGTGAAAAACCAGAGGACCAGGAAATGGAAAATGAAAGAAATAGAATTAATTTTTCTGAGTTCACTCAGCAATATAACCTGGGAACGGTGTCCTCTCTCCACATGCAGAGTTCATGCCAATTCTGCATCCTGGTTATTGCAATGTCACTGGTATTGCAATATTCCTCTTAACTATGGAAAATCTATTACACAGACAGCACTGTTCTGAGTGTAGTTCTGATCACCTAAATGTGACAACCACAAACTGACATATCCTCAAAAAGTTTTCAGCTGAACACATTGGCACAGAAAAGGAAGTAACTTTGATGATATCATTTACAAAAGTTGAGAACTATTTTTATTTTATTTTCTTTTTTAAAATATATTTTATTGATTTTACACAGAGAGGAATTGAGATGGACAGAGAGTTAGAAACGTCGATGAAAGAGAAACATCGACCAGCTGCCTCTTGCACACCCCCTGCTGGGGATGTGCCCACAACCAAGGTACATGCCCTTGACCGGAATCGAACCCGGGACCTTTCAGTCCGCAGGCTCTATACACTGAGCAAAACCGGTCCCGGCGAGAACTATTTTTAAAAATTAATTTAATAGGCTTATTACCTAATAGAAGAAAATAATGTGCCTTACAATATAGACCATATTCCATGGGAAATTCTACACAAGTGAAGTCCATATTGTATACAACAGCTCACAAATCTCTAAGACTGAAACAATCAGTTTACTCACACACACACCAGGAATAAAACATAGCAGCATCAAATGACATGGAATTACAATCACATTAATATTTCCTTTTCAAAAGACTTCGAGTGATATCAATATGAGATAACACTAAATAACTGTATATATGGAAACATCAATTCTTTTTGTATTTTCAAACAAATATTACCTAACTACATTTAACGTATGGAGTACACTCTATAATGCTTTTTGACTTATAGAGCAATACCTGAAAGGCATTTGGCTACCTATCTAGTGTGAATTCAGTGATTCTTTGAAATTCATAATTACATACTTGGATCATGTTTTTACATCTTTAAAGTCACTATAAGGCATAAACTCCTTGAAGTTTTGTAAACTGTATATTTTGAACAAAAGTCTCTCTTTCTATATCATGAATGTAGAACTTCAACCCAATTATAATCCCTCATATGATTGGGGCTGTGGGTCCAACTATATGATTTCCCACATTCTTCAGATTTAAGGTTTCCCTTTAGAATAAATTCCAATGTGAGGAATAAGACACAGATGCTGATTATAGACTTTAGAACAATGTTTATATTTCTACTACAGGTCTGATGCACGAAGATTCATGCAAGAATGGGCCCTCCTCCTCTGGCTGCTGGTGCCACCTTTCCATGCTGCCCAGAGGCCCGGAGCTACAGTGTATGCAAATTATCCAGCCATCTTTGTTGTGTTAATTTGCATACACACTCCTCTTTGGCTGGTGGAGCAGGGTTCACGAAAGTATGGTAAATTAGCATCTAATTCTTTTATTACTGTAGATTGTTTCTTTCCAGTATGAATTCTGATGTCAGATGAGGTTTGCATACTGAGTAAGCTTTGTCACATTCTTTATATCTGTGGGACTTTGATCCAGTAATAATTACCACTTGTGGTATTAGATATAAATGAGGATATACAATTGACATATGCCTCTTAATTGTAAGACCTCATTTTATCATTTTCAATGAACTTTCAACCATGAACAAATCTGTGCAGTTTCATTGGAAAGATTCCTAAAATGGTAAGATTCCCTGCAGCTTAACAACTTTCTCACATTTTCTACAGTGTAAGGTTTCCCTGCACCTTTAAAATCTTTGATGTGCAGTAAATTTTGAGTTGTGTATAACGGCTCCAACACATTCTCTACATTTCTACTATCTCTGTTATGAAATCTCTCAGGTACAGTCCTATGTGAATGGCTTTTAAAAGCAATTTTAGATTTTTTACATTCATAAGGCTTCTTTCAAGTATGAATTCTGTGATGTTCAGTAAGTTCTCATGGCTGATCAAGGACTTATGAACTATGCACATATGTAAGACTTCTCTCAAGTATAGTGCAGGAGGCACACTGAATAAAATCTTTGTTACACTTTTCACATGTTCTAAGGCTGCTCTCCGATATGAACTCTCTGATGCATAATAAGGTCTGAGGATCTAACAAAGGATTTGACACATTCTCTACATTGATAAGGCTTTTCTCTGGTATGAACTCTCTGATGATAAGTAAGGGATGAGGAGGTAGCAAGGGCTTTGCCACATTCTTTACATATATAAGGCTTCTCTCCTGTATGAAATATCTGATGTGCAATGAAGTGTGAGGACCTGCTAAAGGCTTTCCCACATTCTCTACATTTATATGGTTTCTCTCCAGTGTGAATTTTCTGATGATCAGTAAGAGATGAGAAGTGGCTAAAGGCTTTGCCACATTCTCTACATATATAAGGCTTCTCTCCAGTATGAACTCTCTGATGTCGCCTAAGCTTTGTGGACTCACTGAAAGCTTTGCCACATTCTCTACATTTATAAGGCTTCTCTCCTGTGTGAACTCTGTGATGACTAGTAAGGGATGAGGAGGTAGCAAAAGATTTGCCACATTCTCTACATTTATAAGGCTTCTCTCCTGTGTGAATTCTCTGATGATAAATAAGAGATGAGGAGGTAGCAAGGGCTTTCCCACATTTGCTACATTTATAAGGCTTCTCTCCTGTGTGAATTCTTTGATGTGTAACAAAGTTTGAGGACCTGCTAAAGGCTTTTCCACATTCTCTACATTTATAAGGCTTCTCTCCTGTGTGAACTCTCTGATGATAAGAAAGTGATGAGGAATGCCTGAAGGCTTTGCCACATTCTCTACATGTATAAGGCTTCTCTCCAGAATGAACTCTCTGATGTGTAATAAGGTTAGAGAGCTGGCTAAAAACTTTGCCACATTCTCTACATGTAAAAGGCTTCTCTCCAGTATGAACTCTCTGATGTTGATTAAGTGTTGAGGATTCACTGAACATTTTGCCACATTCTCTACATCCATAAGGCTTCTCTCCAGTATGAATTCTCAGATGAATACTAAGGGTTGAGGGCCAAGTAAAGGCTTTGTCACATTCTGAACATTTATAAGACTTTTCTCCCGTACGTTTTCTATGTTGTTGAGTATGTCTAGGGGATTGACTCAAGCCTTTTCCATTTTCTCTGAGTTTAAAAAATTTTGCAATAGTATGAATTCTTCCCTTATGTACAATAAGAGATGAATGACATTTAAAGGCTTTGCCACATGCTTTACATTTGTAAGGCTTCTCTCCAGGATGAATTCTCTGGTTTAAAGTGCAACCTGAAGGCCAAATAGAATCTTTACATTGATAAGGTTTTCCCCCCTTATCGATTCTTTTGCATCTATTTAGTTTGAATATTTGACTGAACACTCTCCCACATGGATTCCATTTGTAAGCCTCCTCCCGAGTATGAATATTCTCCTTTTCATTATAATTTGATGATTGCTGTAAAGACTGGACACATTGACTTCCTTTGTGTGTCTTCTCCACAATAGGAATCATCTGATGTATGTTGTGATTGAACATTTGATTAAAGACTTTTCCACTTTTACAATGGTCCTCTGCACGCTCACTTGTCCAATGATTAAGATATGTCTCTTGATTAAAGTTTTTCCAATGTTCAATCCATTGATAACTGCTATCTCCTTTATGTGTACTCTGGTGATAACGGAAGACAGAAAGATCTTTAGTGACAGTTATAATTTCATTAGCTTGTTCCATTAGAACCATTTTGTGATACTCATTAAACCAAGATGATTGTATAGAAAAAGCTTACCTAATTTATTAAAATTGTAGACAATAAATAGAAAACATTGTCAGAGGGAGAATAAATTAATCCTTGTTTAAAAGATTACCAAATTGCCCTCGCTGGTGTGGCTCAATGTATGGAGCGTTAGACTCTGGAATGAAGGGTCCTGGGTTCAATTCCAGTCAAGGGCACAAGCATGGGTTGCAGGAAGCAGCTTATCAATGATTCTCTCTTATAACTGATGGTTCTCTCTATCCCTTTTTCCCTCCCTTCCCTCTGAAATTAATAAAATATATTTTAAGATATTAATAAAAAAGAATAAGAGATTAACAAATTGCCCTGCATGCATGGTTCAGTGGTTGAGCTTTAACACATGAACAAGGAGATCACGATTCCATTCCCAATAAGGGCATATAGCCCGGCTGCTGGATCAGCTCCCAGGGGGAGGCATGCAGGAGGCCACCAATTAATGATTTTCTCTCATCATTGATGTTTTCCTCTCTCTCTTCAACTTCCTTACTTTCTGAAATCTAGAAAAATATATTTTTAGTTAAAAAACCATAACTAATTGACAAATTAACCACATTATAATTTTATAGGTACATTATAAATCTATATATTTTAGAATAATTGACCAAAGTTAAATCCCACCCCAACTTTTAAACACTTCAAACGATTATTTACACTACAGACTATGCAAATTCCTAGTTTTTCCAGATTTCCTTTCCAAGAATGCATAACAGAAAAATTTGTTTTCAACCTTAATGTGCACAAACATTCTGATCTGCCAATGAAACTGACTTTTAATTTGGAGGTTTCCCAAATACATCTGATATCTTTAGGTAAAGATAAATTTATTATGATAACTGTCCCAGAATAGTTTTTGTTTATATTCATATCCTCCTTTCTCATCACACTCTTCCTCAAATTCCAAGGCTTTCATTAAGTGTACATTATCAAAGTAACACCTTTTATATCTTACCAGTATTTCAGGGGATAAATCTTGTATTCTAGGCGTTGGCATAAAAGCCTCTTTATCTTTAGATGGTTTAGCTGAAAGAAAAACAAATTTTCAGTTTTGACAATCAGGTGAGTATATTCTGAACTTACTACCAACTATTAACCAAATGACATTTTGGAGTACTCCATGAGCAAGTGAACAATTCAGAGAAAGCTCCAGATAGATACAATGAGAAAAACTGACATCGAAGAAGGAGAAAGAGTTGCTTACATTTGCTAATAACCGCTCAAACGCCCTAGCACACAATGGCAATATTATTAAATCGCTCCCAATTCCCAGTTTCAGAGAGAGAGAGAGACAGAGAGAGAGAGAGAGAGAGATATGGAGACATGATGGAAGTGCATTTGTGCATCTTCTATTGTATTTGTGGTATTCTATTAGAGAAACACGTATCACTTTGATTTCTCTTGTGGAACTTTAGAAAATAAAAAGAATAGTCTGACAGGCATGGCTCAGTGGATAAGGATTTACCTATGAACCAGGTGGTCACAGTTGATTACCGATTAGGGCACAATCCTGTGTTTTGGGTCCTTTCCCCAGTGTGTGTGTGTGTGTGTGTGTGTGTGTGTGTGTGTGTATTGGGGGGAATCAATGATTCTCTCTCATCATGGATGTTTCCATCTCTCTCTCCTCATCACTTTCTCTGAAATAAAAATTTCGAAAAATATTTAAAAAATATATAAAAGAAATAAAATCTTAAATCTCTGCTTGGACACAACATTAAAGATGTGATATCCACTTATGTGGTTACATGGTAAAAATGGTAATCCATAGATTTTTTTTTGTATGCAACTGACACTATGAAGTTAAGGTACATTGTTATAACCTTAAGATATTTTAGGGAGTTCCCATGGTCAGAAATAAAATAGAAAATAAATAAAATGATATCTACTAAGAGGTGACAGAATTCTGTATTACAAACCACAACCTCTACATTTCTAAAAATATACATATAGGTAAATAATTAATTTCTCAAAATATACTATGTAAAACCACCCAATGAATTTACCTATTTTCCTATAAGGTAACAAATGTAAATACAAAATAACAAATTAAGGGTGTATTTACATGAAAAACAGCATAATTGAAAATGAAATATTAACAGTTTACATCCTAAGAAGGTGCATGACTTGCATGCTGTAAAGCATAAAATATTACTGGCTGCCCTCTGCAGTGTGTCTCAGTGGTTAGAGTATGGAGCCACCCAAGAAATGGTTGCAGGTTGGATCTGAACCCCATTTGGGATGTATGAGCAAGCCAACCATAAAACATCTCTCTCTCACATCCATATTTCTCTCTTTTTCAACCCCTCCCTCCCTTCCTTCTACTCAAAAACTCAATGGGAATATATCATCCAATGAGCAGTGACAAAAGGAAACACATACACACACACACACACACACACACACACACACACACACATTCTCTGCAGGCTCTAATTAAAGAAGAAATCAGTAAGTTGGAAAACACATTCCATGATCCTACTCTGAAATACTAACAGTATCAGCTGTCATTAGTACTCAAAGTGAGCTAAACATTCAAAGCAATCCCTATCAAAGTCCCAGTAACACACTTGCTGGAAATAGAAAAGCTCCTTATAAAGTTAATGTGAATGTCACAGAACTACATGTAATGAAGTAAATCGTGAAAAGAATGTATGAAATTAAAGGTTTCAGGCTTCCGGATATTAAAACATACTTCAGCCAAAACCGGTTTGGCTGAGTGGATAGAGCATTGGCCTGCGAAAAATCAATAAAATATATATTTTTTTAAATTAAAAAAAAAAAGAAATATATACACACACACACACACACACACACGATCATAGAAAATCAGTGTAACAAGATCTTGCACGTCTTTTGTCATTAAGGAAATGCACATTATACCAATGAGAAGTAACAAACAGCAAAGCAAGAAACACTATATCACCATTGAACAGGTCAGAATCCAGAACACTGACCCCACCAAATGCTTTTGTGATGTGGAGCAACCGGAACCCCCAGTAACAGCTGTTGAAAATGCCAAATGCTACAGCACCAAGGGGAGATGCTGTGGAGGTTTTTATGAAACTAAATATATACTCAGTAATTGGGCTCCTGACTCTTAATGCAGCAAGTTAAGCCTTTTATCTACAGAACAGCCTACAAGGAGGCTGTTTATTCATAATTTCCAAAAATCGGAAGCAAGGAAAAGGTCAACAAGTGAATGGATAAATAAACTGAAGAACAAAAAAATCTATTACTACTAGACAGAAATAATACAGAAAGTCATGAAAATTCATTATAGAAGCTTAGATACATAGAAGAAAGTGAAAGAGCCCTAACTGGTTTGGCTCAGTGGATAGAGCATCAGCCTGTGAACTCAAGGGTCCCACGTTCGATTACGGCTGAGGGCATGTACCTTGGTTGCAGGCACATACCCAGTAGTGAGTGTGCAGGAGGCAGGTGATAGATGTTTTTCTCTCTTTAAAAAAAAAATCAATAATATATATATATTTTTTAAAATAAAAAGAAGTGAAAGAATCCAATCTGCCCAGGTGGCCCACTTGCTTAGAGGTCTGTACAAATATAACAAAGTTGTAGGTTTGATCTCTGGTCAGGGCACATACAAAAATTTAACTATTGACCAGTTGAAATTTCTATCCCTCTCTAATTCTCCCTTCCTCCCTAAATTCAATAAAATCTTAAAAAATATATAAAAATAAAAGTAAATGGAGTGTGAATTTTGACTGAGAATTTCCAAATTGCAATCCAGGATGTTCTATGGCCACAAATTATGGTAGAATATTACAATATTCTAGAAAATGACCTTCTAAAATATTATTTTCTGATAGTACCTTAATTAGTGTAGACAACTTGTAAAGTGTGCAAACACTGAGTGCCCAATTCACATACATCACAAAGCATTTCTTTTCTACCCCCAATTTGTTCCTCTTTTCAAACTGTATATTTTCATTGCTTTCAGACAAGAAGGGAGAAGGAGCAAGAGATAGAAACATCAATGATGAGAATCACTGATTAGTTGGTTCCCTCCTGCACACACCCTATTGGAGAGGGAGTCAGTAACCAAGGAATTGGCCCTTGATCAGAATGGACCTGGGATCTTTCAGCCTGCAGGCTGGCACTAGATCCACTGAGCCCAACCAGCTAGGGCCCAACAAGTCATCCTCACCTAAGGAGACCAGGTTTCTGTAGTTCTCAGACATCACATCCAGGTACAACTTCCGCTGAGCTGGGTCCAGGCATTCCCACTCTTCTTGAGAAAAATCTATGGCCACATCCCTGAAAGTCAATTGACCCTGAAAGAAAAGACACACGAGCAGAGTTCATAACGTCACCCAACATGCAAACAGTGTTAAGAGAAGAGGTTTGGACCTAGCAGAGTATCCTAAATTATCCAGTAAGAATACTTTTTTTATTTTTTAATAATTTTGCTTTTTAATTAATTAATTTATTTTTAAATGGCCCAGTATCATTTTTTTTTATTTTTTATTTTTACTAAAAGCTTATTTTTTAAAATATATTTTATTGATTTTGTACAGAGAGGAAGGGAGAGAGATAGAGAGTTAGAAACATCGATGAGAGAGAGTCATCGATCAGCTGCCTCTTGCACACCCCCTACTGGGGATGTGCCTGCAACCAAGGTACATGCCCTTGACCGGAATCGAACCTGGGATCTTTCAGTCCCCAAGCCGATGCTCTATCCATTGAGCCAAACTGGTCTTGGCTAAAAGCTTCTTTTTTTTTAAATTAAATTATTATCTGTGTACATATTTTACCATTGGCCCCCCCCCATACATACCCACCCTCTCTAGAATTTTGTGTCCATTGGTTGTACTTATATGCAAGTAGACAAGTCTTTCGGTCGATCTCTTATCTCCCCCAGATCTCTCTACCCTCCCCGCTGTAATTTGACAGTCTGCTTGTTGCTTTACTGTCTCTATATCTTTCTTTTGGTTCATCAGTTTATAATGTTATTATTCATAAATGAGTGAGGTCATGTGGTGTTTCTCTTTCATTGACTGGCTTATTTCACTCAGCAGCATGATGTTCTCCAATTCCATCCAGGTTGCTGCAAACGATGAGAATTCCTTCTTTTTTATGGCAGCATAATATTCATTGTGTGGATATAGCATAGTTTTTTGATCCATTCATCAGCTGATGGGCACCTAGGCTGTTTCCAAATCCTAGCTATTGTAGATTGTGCTGCTATGAACATAGGGGTGCATATATCCTTTCCGATTGGTGTTTCTAGTTACTTGGGATATATTCCTAGGAGTGGGATTACTGGGTCAAATGGGAGTTCCATTTTCAGTTTGTTGAGGATACTCCATACTGTTCTCCACAGTGGTTGTACCAGTCTGCATTCCCACCAGCAGTGCACGAGGGTTCCTTTTTATCCGCAACCTCGCCAACACTTGTCGTTTGTTGATTTGTTGATGTTGGCAATTCTGACAGGTCAGTAAGAATACTTTGCTCCAGTAACAATCTCTGTGTTTTGTGACATATGAGGATGACCCAGGTCCACAAACCCACAGTACAGATTTTACTTTACAGGAAAATAAACTTTAAAATTAAGGCATGGCCCTTGTTGGTCAGGCTCAGCAGACAGAGTGGCGGACTGCAGACTGAAGAGTCACGGGTTTGATTCTGATCAAGGGCACATGCCAAGGGTTGTGGGCTGGATGCCCAGTAGGGGTTGTGAAGGAGGCAGCCCATCAAGGATACTCTCATCATTTTTTTCTTTCTCTCGCTCCCTGCCTCTCTGAAATCAATAAGAATATATTAAAAAAATAAATACATTAAAAAACATTAAAGGCATGGAAACAGCCATATGGATTTCAGAGTGCTGCATTTGCCTTGTTTAGAGTCAGTGGTATATATTTCCCAGTTGGCATTGTCATGCTGCGTTGAAAGTATATGGTCTTTGTCGCGCGTGTAAAGCAGACCACAACAAAATGAGTTTTTGTAAACCTACTGATCCAGGTTCTGACTGACATGGGGCTTGTGTTTTCACATGTGTAACAAGTTCACATTTTACTTGTGATGCCAATGTTTCTGCATCATGCGCCACACTTCTGATCACAGAGAAAAAGAAAACACAAGGAACAATTCACACAGAACTTTGAATTAAAAGGGTTTGCTAATGGAATACAGGTCTCATGGAGTAGGACACATAGGAACCACAATTCTAGTTGGAAATTTACTATGAGCAATCTTAGAACAAGATTCTTCTGCCTTGTCCACCTAGTTTGGCTCAGTGGTTGAACATGACCCATGTACTAAGAAGTCACTGATTCAATTCTTGGTGTAAGCACACAACCAAGTTGTGGGCTCAATCCCCAGTGTGGGGTGTGCAAGGGGCAGCCGATCAATGATTCTCTCTCATCAATGACGTTTCTATCTATCTCTACCTCTCCCTTCCTCTCTGAAATCTATAAAAATATACTTGGGGGGAAAAAGTTGAAATATTAACAGTTTAAGCAGAGACGCACATTTTACAACTATGAAATCAACATGGTTTAGTGATTTTCTAAATCTCATGAATCTATTTGTGTATATTCCCCTTTGTGTTTTATAAACACAATAAGCAGAGAAACATAAGGATAGAAAACAAGTTAAACCTGCTTCCTTTTTGTGATTGTAAATCCGTACCTGGAGAGATTTTTTCCCATAGACTTTTCAAGAGCAGAAGGCAGGGAGGTAGAGGCACAATGGGAAAAAGGGAGGGAGGGAGGGAAGAAGGAAGAATAGAGACAGAGATAGGTGAAACAGACACAGAGACACATGGATTGGCTGCCTACCACAGGTTCCCAGGAGCTACTTGCCCTAGACCAGGAATCAAACCCTGCACTACTGATCCATACTAGCCTATGAGAACTAATTTTCTTATGCGTACATTTCTTTCAAAATTTTTATGTATCATTAGTGGAGAACTATGTTGTACAAATTTAATGAAACTGAAGATATATTAATAATGTCATTCTTAGAAACTTCTTAGAATCGAAACAGGTTTGGCTCAGCAGACAGAACGTTGGCCTGCGGAGTAAAAGGTCCTAGGTTCAATTCCAATCAAGGGCATGTACCTTGGTTGCAGCACATCCCCTACAGTAGGGGATGTGCAAGAAGCAGCTAATCGATGATTCTCTCTCATTGATGTTTCTTTTTCTTTTTTTAAAATATATTTTATTGATTTTTTACAGAGAGGAAGAGAGAGGGATAGAGGGTTAGAAATATCGATGAGAGAGAATCATTGATCAGCTGCCTCTTGTACACCCCCTACAGGGGATGTGCCTGCAACCATGGTTCATGCCCTTGACTGGAATCGAACCTTGGCCCTTTCAGTCTGCAGGCCGACCCTCTATGCACTGAGCCAAACCGGTTTCAGCTCATCGATATTTCTAACTCTATCCGTCTCTCTTTCTTTGTAAAAAATCAATAAAATATATTTGAAAAAAAAGAAAAAAAGAAACTTCCTAGAGAATACAAAAAGTGATCATGCATAATCATGCAGGCTATGTCCATGATGGGAGCATAGAGTATTAAGTAAAATGTAAAGAATCAAGGCCTAATTAGTTAGAGGTCCCATGCAAAAGCCAATGATCTGTAGGAAATAAAAGTAAGTCCTTCATTTTCCAAAGGAAATACAAAATAAGAAGAGGGACATTTATAGATGGGAAGTGATGGTCTTTGCAAATTTTTCATTAAATCGCTACTACACCCTTATTGCTGAGAAAGGGAGACTATTAATTCTACAGTGACGAGAGCTCTTCTGACAAGTGAACACCAGGCGAGCTGAGAAAATGGGCATTATATAACTGAAGCACAACAGAAAGTCAGGTCCTCACTGCCGTGATATTTTATTTATTTATTTATTTAAAAAAATATTTTATTGATTTTTTACAGAGAGGAAGTGAGAGGGATAGAAAGTTAGAAACATCTATGAGAGAGAATCATCGATCAGCTGCCTCCTGCACATTCACTGGGGATATGCCCACAACCAAGGTACGTGCCCTTCACCGGAATTGAACCTGGGACCTTTCAGTCTGCAGGCCACCGCACTATCCACTGAGCCAAACCAGTTTCAGCCACTGCTGTGATATTACTGCCAAAAGTATATCAATAAATAATTATGTGAAATTACAAATAAACATTAATTTTTGAAAGTGTCAATCCTACTTTACCTCTCATGTTCCTTAAACTAATAGTACAGTTACCTACGAAGGCTTTTGTACTAATCTAATGAATAAATTTCTTCTATTTGCCCCTATTTTCAGAGCTTTCTGAGCTATTCTGAGCAGTAAGATGTGATCTAGAGCTGCTGAATGCTGTAGCCACTTAAACATAAAACTTTCATTTGGTTTCTTCAGTGATACCTGAGCCTCTGATCCCATCCCAGTAGTGATGTTCGACATGGCTGTCTTCCAAGTTTGATTTGTCACAAAAGGAATGTTTTGAGTAATTAAAAGTCACTAATTAAAGGTAGAAATGCTTCCTGACCTGGGGAGGGTGGCAAAATGAATGCAGACAAGGATTTGGGACAAAAGAGGAAAATACAACTTGGCCAGAGAAGCTGAGAGGTAGAGGGCTGACCTATTAACCAGGAGGGCAGGCTTAGATTCCTGGTCAGGGCACATGCCAAGTATCAGGCTCCATACCCAGTGCGGGGTGGGGTACAGGAGACAGCTGACCCATAATTCTCTATCTCTCTCTCCCTGTCCTTTCCATGCTGAAATTAATAAAAATATATTTGAATGGAGATAAAAAAGATAAAACACACACAGAAACACAGAAACAGCTGACATTGACTATGATAAATAAAGTGATGAATTCGGAAAGAAAAACAACCTGCAAAGGAAAGAACATCGGAAATAGAGAAATGAATCACCAGATGGTAAAGGAAAAGCAAACACAGCCTCTGACATAGGACATCTTTTACCTGAGAAGCAGCCATTTGGTCCTGGTCCTGATGGGGTCTGGGTTGTTTCCTCAGGTGACACTGTGTTGAGGAGTCACAGAATGTGCCTTCAAAGAAGTCAGAACAGTCTCTTAATCAACCCACCTCATACTCACAGTCAGAAACCAGAAAAAGGCCACCCCTCCTGTCCTTGGACACAGGAAAGTTAGCAACAATAAGCTCCTAAATGGAGACCCCTCTGTGAGGTGTTTTATTTCATCTTTATATGTCTCTCCTCCCAAAGACAACAGAAAAGAGGTGACTGGAACAAACCCGGGGAAAAAACCCTGCTCCCCCCTCTCACAAAGATAACCTTCAGCCCTCCTGCTAATTCCAGTCCTCAGCTTCCAAGCACCTAGAGCAATTCAGTAACCAAGGATACCCCACCTAGAGCAGCTTCCCAACCCTACTGGGGAAAGCACACCTGAGGGCATTTCTTCATTTATCTCAGGATGTTTTTAAATAATAAATTAAGTGTCAGAGATAGAAAAAGTAAATCCAGGGAAGTAACACACACAACCCACAAAGCACCACACACACCACAGCAACAAAACTAAGGCTTCTAATGTTCCTTGGAAATGCATCAAATGGTGACAGACACAGATACCTCCTCCTTGCCATCCCAGGAAATGAAAAGGGACCCATGAGCAACGGAGAAGTCTCTCCCCTTTGAGTGACTAAGGGTTGCAATTGGAAGCAAATTATTATAAAACTCCCATCCTTATAAATGGAAATTTATAATTCTCATTCAATCTGTATAACTAAGACAATTCAGCTGTTAAATTAAATATAAAAAGACACAACTCGTAGGCAAGCTTCAGTGGTTGCGCTTGGACCTATAAACCAGGTCATGGATTCCAAGTCAGGGCCTGTGGCCAGGTTGCAGGTTTGGTCCCTAGTGACCGGAAGTGCGGGAGGCAGCTGATCAATGATTGATTCTATGTCTCATCCTCCCCATGCCTCCTGGAGAAAAATAGTGTTATCTTTATACGAAGAAATAAACACACGATGTATCACAACTAAGTCATCCACACCCCATCAGGTCACCACTTACCCACATCAGGGTTCCCCTCCTCCCACTAACTACTATGTATTTCTGTCCATGGATCTCTCTCTGTCTCCCTGTCCCCTTTCTCTTCACTGTACCCCCTCTCTGCTCCCTGCTCTTTTCCCCCTTTTCTCTCTGTCTGTCCCTACACCTGGACCATGAACCTCCTGAAGCCCATTTCCCTCCGGGGCTCTCTCTCCCGGTCTCTCTGCTCCCATCTCCACACACGTCCGCGTCTTTCCCTCCCCGCGCCCGTGTCCCCCCTGCTGCCTGTTAGTCTGTACTGCCCCCCACAGCTGGCTGCCTCCGTGCTGCTCCCCCTCGGCTTCCCCATCTTCTGGGGACCCCTCTCCGCCCTCCTCCTCCCCCGGGTCTGTCTCTCCCTCCCTCTCCTGCCCCCCAGCCCGGCCCCCGCCCCGCAGGCACCGCCCCACAAAGCCCTCCCTGGGGCAGGTCCCTCTTCCGGGGACACCGCGTTCTCCCCGAGCCCACCCCCTGGCACTGGCCCCCTGGCACTCAGACCTGATTAATGGGGGGCCTGGGAAGGCGGGCGCAGACCCCCAGGCCGGGCCATCCGGGCTCTTTGGGCGGGAAGCGCCGGGCGGGGGAGGGCAAAGGGCGGGAACCACTGACCAGACCCCCAGCCCCGCGGGGGCACCGGCGGCCCCGGGGACGGTTTTCGGCGGGAAAACCACGCGGCGGGCGGGCCCACAGCCAGAGGCAGACAGACCGCGGGTCGGGCCTCAGTTTCCCCCAAAGGAACGCGGCGCCTACGCTGCGCAGCCCCCGGGACGCGCACTCACCGCCGGGAGGGGCTCCCACACGGACTTCAGCGCCTGCAGCGCCCTCAGCCCGCCCTGCGGGGAGGGGCCGGGAGCAGCGGCTTTAAAGCACAGACACCGCCTCAGGGAGCCGCCACCGGCCCCTCCGCAACCGCTTCCGGTTGCCAGGACTGCGCATGCGCCTCCCTGCGTGGGGCGGGGCCTGAGCGGAGCGGCTCCGCGGTGGGGGCGGGGCCAGGCCTGTGTGAGAACAGGAAGGGAGGGCGGGGCCGGAGCCTGAGCTAAGCAACTCCTCAAATAAATCAATAAGGAAAAAATGGTCTTGGGGAGGGGGGAATGGTAAGATATGTACAGATAATAATGTAATAAATAAAAAATAAATAAAATTAAAGAATTAAAATTAAAGAAAAAGGAAAAAGTGGTCTTAAATGACGCATTAGGTAAGATGGATTTTATAAGTTTACAGCTGTGATTTTCAACCAGGTTGTCACACAGGCAAACTGGTATGCTGCAAGAATTTTTAAAACAGTCGACTTTCCTGTAGTTCTGGGTAATGTCAATTTTATATTTTAGATGTATTTTATTGAAATTGTTGTGTTTGGCTGTGGCTTGATGATTACCTGTGCAGCCATCTTGGACTCTCCCCATAGTATGTCTTATAACAAATTCAAAAAGCCCCTGGTCCAGATCAGTCCCAGTCACAAAACACCAGTAGATACATATACATAAGAATGCTCCATGAGTATGTCAGAGAGTAGAACATCTTGTTTCTCTAATGGGCTTGTCAGTCCTTAGGGTGGAAAAATGCATAAAGTTTGGAGTGCACTGTGTAATAAACCTTCTGATTTAGAGCAGTACCTGAGAATGTACTGATGTTCACCACCTTGTACAAACTCAGCACTGGACACCAGAGAATAAATGTGGGGCTTTCATTTCAATCTCTGTTTACCTGCTGTTCCTGGAACTTAGTGATGGCTTGGTAAACACTGCAGGGACAGCTAATGCCAATGGACATACCTCTCTGGTCAGGCTGTGAATATACAAAATACCTTTGCATCCAAAACCTTTTTTTTTTTTTAATATATTTTATTGATTTTTTACAGAGAGGAAGGGAGAGGGATAAAGAGCTAGAAACGTCGATCAGAGAGAAACATCGACCAGCTGCCTCTTGCACACCCCCTACCGGGGATGTGCCCACAACCAAGGTACATGCCCTTGACCGGAATCGAACCTGGGACCTTTCAGTCTGCAGACCAACGCTCTACCACTGAGCCAAACAGGTTTCGGCTGCATCCAAATCTTAAAAGGTTTCAACTGCAAAGCTGCCGTGATGCCTGGGGTTCCTCTAGAAACAATGACCAACATTAGGCTTCATTCAAGAAAGAATAGATTGTCACTCATCATTGATGTTTCCATCTCTCTCCCTCTCCCTTCTTCTCTAAAATCAATAAAAATACATAAAAAAGTGAGATTAGCCCTAACTGGTTTGGCTCAGTGGTAGAGCGTCGGCCTGTGAACTGAAAGTGCCCAGGTTCGATTCTGGTCAAGGGCATGTACCTTGGTTGCTGGCACATCCCCAGTAGGGGGTGTGCAGGTGGCAGCTGGTCGATGTTTCTCTCTCATCGAGTTTCTAGCTCTCTATCCCTCTCCCTTCATCTCTGTAAAAAAAACAATAAAATATTTATTTTAAAAAGTAAATTAATTAAAAAAAAATAAAAATAAAAAAGTGAGAATAAAACCTGTTTAACAAGGGTTAATTCCATCCCAATAAAGAAGTTAACGGGATAGCAATGATAAATTATTGTTTCCAATGAAAATCAGGACAAGAGGAATCATTCCAATTACTGAGATGCCAATTTGTGGTATTCCAGAACTTCATGTTCATATTAAAAACTATAGGTGTCCGCATGAAAATCCACATGGTGGTCGACCTCCTTCATGAAAATAAAGCAAAATATCTGCCAAATTCTGGGGTCAGTCATTGCATTATAAATTTGAAACTACTAAGTGGAAGTTACATGGGTTTGAAAGGCTGATGTGGGACAGGAAGAGCTCCACATGCTGAGGTCATAGCACTGCAAAAGGAATGGCAGCCTAGAAGACAGTGAAGAATCAGAGAGAAACAGGAAATGGAAAATGAAAATAGAATTAATTTTTCTGAGTTCAGCCAGGGTAAGGTGTCCTCTCTCCACATGCAGAGCTCATGCCAATTCTGCGTCCTGGGCACAACAATGTCACTGGTATTGCAATACTCCTCTTAATTATGAAAAATCCATCACACAGACAGCACTGTCCTGAGGATAATTCCGGTCACCTAAATATGATAACCACAAACTGAATGACCTAACAAGTTTTCATTGGCACAGAATAGGAAGTAACTTTGATGACATCATTTACAAAACTCAAGAACTATTTTAAAAGATTTATTCAATAAAATTATCCTCTAATAGAATAAAATAGTGCACCTTACAATGTACCCAAAATTCATTTGGAAAGTATACAAAAGTGAAGTTCATATAATATACAACAGCTCACACATTTTTAAGGCAAAAACAATCAACCCCATGATTTCACACATACACCAGGAATAAAACAGCACCATCAAGTGTATGGAAATAGAATAACATTATTTCTTTCTCAAAAGAATTCAGATGATTTCAATATAAATAACATTCTAAATAACTGTACATATGGAAACATCAATTCTTTTGATATATTCAAGTATACAAACATTACCCAACTACATTTAAAGTTTAGAGTACTCTCTGTAATAAAACATCTGATTTAGAGCAATAACCTGAAATGCATTTTGGCTACTTATCTAGTCTGAATTCAGTGAAATTTTAAAATCCATAATCAATTATATACTTGGTTAAAGTTTTACATCTTTAAAGTCACTTAAGGCATAAATTCCTTGGAGCTTTATAAACTGTATATTCTAAACAAAAATCCTTCCTCTTATATCATGAATCTATAATTTCTACCCAGTTACAATCCTAATGACACAGGGGCTATAAGTCCAATTATATGATTTCCCACATTCTTCAGTTTTAAGGTTTCCCTCTAGAACAGATTGGTTCTCAATCTTCTTAGTGCCTCGACCCTTTAATACAGTTCCTCATGTTGTGGTGACCCCCAGCCATAAAATTATTTTCATTGACACTTTATAACTCTAATTTTGCTAGTTATGAATTGTAAACATGTTTTCAGATGGTCATGACCCACAGGTTGACAACCTGCTCTAGAATAAACTCCAATGAGAGCAATAAGCTACAGATGCTGATTAAAGATTTGAGGACAATGTTTGCTCTTGTAATTTCTCCCCAGTATGAAATCTGAAAGTCAGGTAAGGTTTGCATACTGAGAAGCTTTATCACATTCTTTATTATCTGCTAGATCTCGATCCAGTAATAATGACCAGATGTTGTATGTAACATAAATGAGAATATACACTATGAGACATGCCTGATAATGTATAAGACCTTACTTTATCATTTTCAATGTAGCTTCAACCTTTGAAGCTTATATCCTTAGATGAAAACTTTGTTATCGCGTGGGTAGAGGCTCCAGCCCAAACTCTACATTTGTAAGGACTCTCTTTAGTATGACGTCCCTTAGGTACACCAAGACATGAGTGCCTTTCAAAGGCTTTTCCACGTTTTTCACATTCGTGAGGCTTCTTGCCAGTATCCAGTCTGTGATGTTCAGTAAATTCTCACAGCTGGTAAAGCACTAAGACACTCCTCACATCTGTAACTCTTCTCTCAAGTATGAGTTCTGCTGTACAGTAAGGCAGAACACTGATGAAAGGCTGTTATATTATCTACATTTATAAGGCTTCTCTCCAGTGTGAGCTCTCTGTTGCTTAGTTAGGGATGCAGACTGGCTAAAGGCTTTGCGACAGTCTTTACATTTATAAGGCTTCTCTCAACTGTGAATTCTCTGATGCCTAGTAAGGCCTGAGGAGTTTACAAAGGATTTGTCACATTCTCTACATTTATAAGGCTTCTCTCCCGTATGAATTCTCTGATGTACAGTAAGATTTGAGGATCTGCTGAAGGCTTTCCCACATTCTCTACATTTATAAGGTTTCTCTCCAGTGTGAATTTTCTGATGATTAGTAAGGGTTGATAAGTGGGTAAAGGCTTTGCCACATTCTCTACATTTATAAGGTTTCTCTCCAGTGTGAACTCTCTGATGATTAGTAAGGGATGTGTACTGGCTAAAGGCTTTGCCACATTCTCTACATGTATAAGGCTTCTCTCCAGTATGAATACGCTGATGACGATTAAGGTATGAGGAGTAGCTAAAGTTTTTGCCACATACTTTACATTTATAAGGCTTCTCTCCAGAATGAACTCTCTGATGGTAAGTAAGGTGTGAGAACCGCCTAAAGGCTATGCCACATATTTTACATTTATAAGGCTTCAAACCAGAATGAAATCTTTGATGATAAATAAGGTGTGAGTACTGGCTAAAGGCTTTGCCACATGCTAAACATTTATAAACGTTATCTGCAGCATGAATTTTCTGATGGCGAGTAAGTTTTGAGAGCTCACTGAAGGCTTTGCCACATTCTCTACATTTAAAAGGCTTCTCTCCAGTATGTACTCTCTGATGTAGATTAAGGGAGGAGGAATAGCTAAAGGTTTTGCCACATTCTCTACATTTATAAAGCTTCTCTCCAGTGTGAACTTTCTGATGACGATTAAGGGAGTAGGACTGGTTAAAGAGTTTTCCACATTCTCTACATTTAAAAGGCTTCTCTCCTGTATGAACTCTATGATGCGTAATAAGGTTTGAGCGCCACCTAAAGGCTTTGCCACATGCTTTACATTTATAAGGCTTCTCTCCAGAATGAACTCTCTGATGATAAGTAAGGTGTGAGAACCGGCTAAAGGCTTTGCCACATACTATACATTTATAAATGTTATTTGCAGTATGAATTTTATGATGGTGAATAAGTTTTGAGAGCTCACTGAAGGCTTTACCACATTTTCTACATTTAAAAGACTTCTCTCCAGTATGTACTCTCTGATGATGATTAAGGGAGTAGGACTGGCTAAAGACTTTTCCACATTCTGTACATTTATAAGGATTCTCTCCAGTGTGAACTTTCTGATGACGATTAAGGGAGTAGGTCTGGCTAAAGACTTTTCCACATTCTCCACACTTATAAGGCTTCTCTCCAGTATGAACTCTCTGATGCTTAGTAAGGTGTGAGGACCTTGTAAAGGCTTTGTCACATTCTGCACATTTATACGGCTTCTCTCCAGTATGAACTCTCTGATGCATAGTTAGGTCTGAGGGCCAGCTAAAGACTTTCCCACATTCTGAACATTTATAAGTTATTTCTTCCCTAGAATTGCTATGATGAGTATATTTTGAGGATTGACAAAAGCCTGTTCCATTTTCCATGAGTTTGTAAGGTTCCGCAATAGTATGAATTCTTCCCTCATGTACAATAAGAGATGAATGACATTCAAATGTTTTGCCACATGCTTTACATTTGTAAGGCTTCTCTCCAGGATGAATTCTCTGATTTATAGTGCAACCTGAAGGCCAAATACATGTTTTACCAGAATCTTTACATTGATAAGATTTTTCTCCATTATGGACTTTTTTCATTTTATTTAGATTGAATATTTGACTGAAGACGTTCCCACATGAATTCCATTGGTAAGCCTCTTCCCTATCATGAATATTCTCTTGTTCAGTGTAATTTGAAGACTGCTGAAATGACTGGACACTTTTATTTCCTTTTTGTGTCTTATCCACAATAGGCATAACCTGACATATATTGTGATTGGATATTTGGTCAAAGACTCTTCCACTTGTATAATGGTCCTCTAAAAGCTCACTTGTCTGATGATTAAGATGTGACTCTTGCTTAAACTTTTCCCAATGTTCAATCCATTGATAACTGCTATTTCCATTATGTGTACTCTGGTGATAATGGGAGATAGAAAGGCCTTTAGTGACAGCTGTAATTTCATTAAACATGTACACTTGTTTCATAAGTACCATTTTGTGATACCCATTAAACCAAGATAGTTGTATAAAAAAAAGCTTTCTGAATTTATTAAAATTATAGATAAAAATAAGCACAAAACATTGTCAGGATGAATCCTTGTCTAAAAGATTTCCAAATTACCCAGCCAGCATGTCTCAGTGGTTGAACTTTGAAATCTCAACAAGAAGGTCATGGTTCCATTTCCAGTGAGGGCACATGCCCTGATTTTGGGATCAGTCTCCCATGGTAGGCATGCAGGAAGCAGACAAGGAATGATTCTCTCTCATCATTGATGTTTTCCTCTCCCCTTTATCTCCCCTATTCTCTGAAATCACTAAAAATATTTTTTTAATAAAAAAACATTAAAGAGCCAAAACTGGTTTGGCTCAGTGGATAGAGCATCATCAGCCTGCAGACTGAAAGGTCCCAGGTTCGATTCCGGTCAAGAGCATGTACCTTGGTTGAGGGCATATTCCCTGTAGGGGTGTGCAAAAGGCAGCTGATCAATGTTTCTATCGATGTTTCTAACTCTCTATCCCTCTCTCTTCCTCTCTGTAAAAAATCAACAAAATATATGAAAAAATATTTAAAAAAAACATAATTGATTGCCAAATTGAGCACATTTTAATTTTATACATATATTATGAATCTATACATTTTAGAAATGATTGAAAGTTTAATCCCACCCTATATTTTAAACAATTCAAATGATTATTTACAGATTATGTGAATTCCTAGTTTATACAGATTTTCTTTCCAAGAATGCATAACAGTAAATAATTGTTTTCAACCCTCATGTGCATAAACACACAGATCTCCCAATGTAAGTGAACTTAAATTGGGAGGTTTCTCAAATGCGTTAATACACATGACCTCTTTAGGTAACAAGAATTTCATTATGATAACTAGAGTCCTGGTGCATGATACTGTGCACGGGTGAGGTCCCTTGGCCTGGAGGGCGATGGCCCAGTTCCGATTGGGGTGGATGGGGGCCAGCCAGCCAGAGAAGTACAAATGGTAGATCAGTGTGTTTCTCCAGGGGATGCCCGGCCCTCTCATCCAGTCCCGATCAGCCGGACCCCAGTAGCAAGCTAATCTACTGGTCAGATCATCTGTCCTGGTGGTTAGTGCATGTCAAAGCGACTGGTTGAAAGGTTGATCAAATGGTCGACCAATTGGTCGGACACAGCAGATTACGCTTATATTATATCAAAGTATTTCAGATTAGTTCTGTTTATATTAATATCCTCCGTTCTCATTACACTCTTCCTCAAATTCTAAGGTTTTCATTTAGTGTACATTATATCTTACCAGTATTATTTCAGGGCATAAATCTTGTATTCCAGGCTTTAGCATAAAGGTATGGTTACCTTTAGATAGTAGAGCTGAAAGAAAACAGATATTTAGGTTTTGACAATCAGGTGAGTGTACTTTGAACTTACCAGCAGAAACTGACCAAATGACATTCTGGAGTCCTCCAAGAGCAAGTGCAGAATTCAAACAAAGCTCAAGACAGGTACAATGAAGAAAACTAACATGAAAAAGGAACACAGAGTTGCTTACATTTATCAATGGTACCTGCTCAAACCCCTTGGAAAACGATGGCAATATTACAAAAACACAACCAATTCTCAGTTGTTTCTTTGAGAGAGATAAGGGAAGTGCGTGTTGAATGATCTCCCTGTTTTGAAGCATCTTGAATAACAAGCGTCTGTTGTGCGTGACACAGAGTACAACAGAATGGCGGTACACAGTGAGTGCCCTGTAGCAGCCACTACTAAGAAACAAAGAGAAATTGCTTGAGCACCACAAAGATTGTGGTATTGAAGATATATATGAAGTCTAAAAAGATACTGTGGGTCTGAGAAAGACACAGAGAATATTTCAACTAGGGAAATTAAACAGAGAACCTAGACAAGAATACAGATCCTGAAAGGATTTCTTCCGCAAATGGTTATTATTTGTTTCCTCCTATAGAAAGCATGTTCAAAAGCCCACTACCTTACAATTGTGGAATCTCAACAAAAACATCATGTCGTTCAAAAAAGTGTACCACCAGAAAAAAAAAAATAAATGTAATCAAACTGACACTACATTAATGAAAATTTATTACTTACCTGAAAAAGAATTGAACTAAATATCTTAAAGCCCAAAAGAAAACAAAAAGACAACTAAATAATATCCCCAAAATAAAAATAGAATGAGAAAGTATTTTGTATTTTATAAACACCACATTAAAGGGACAATTGAAAATTCTAACACCAGAATTAAAAAATACAGTAGAATCATTAGTGAAAGATATGTTCAACTTCAAAGATCAAATAATTTGTCTGGCAGCAGTAGTTAAGTGGTTGAGCTTCCATCTATGAATTAAGATGGTCACGGTTTGGTTCCATGACAGGGTAGGCTTGTGTTGCAGGCTCAATCCCCAATCATGCAAGAAACAACCAGTTGATTATTCTCTCTCTTCATTGATTCTCTCTCTTCTCTCTCTATCCCTCTCCCTTTCTCTCTGAAATCAATAATGACATATTTTTAAAATAAAATAAATTAAATAATCAAAGAATTTGTACATAAATCATTAAAATATTAATTCATTAAAATTTTGATTAAGAAAAGCCAACAAATGTGAAAATATTAATACAATTTAAGGAATTCCTAAGATACTAACAACTCAAACTTCAAGAGGATACCATAAAGACAGGATAGTGAAAAGGAGAAAGTACCTTATATAAAAAGTTAATCTTTTAAGATTCTGACAACTGAAGAAAGACATACAAATGCAAGCAGTCCAATGAAGTCTAAGTAGAATGAATATAAATGTGAGAACAGATTAAAAAACAATGAGAATATCATGAATTCCAGAATACTACCAAATAAAAATATAACTCCTCTTGGAAAAAACAGCTCCTCTATGACCATTAGGGGGTTGGTTTCTAAGTGGAATAATATTGGGGGTAAAAAAAGGGCATGAGCCGAAGCTGGTTTGGCTCAGTGGTAGAGCGTCGGACTGCGGACTGAAAGGTCCCAGGTTCGATTCCGGTCAAGGGCATGTACATTGGTTGCGGGCACATCCCCGGTAGGGGGTGTGCAAGAGGCAGCTGGTCGATGTTTCTCTGTCATCGATGTTTCTAGCTCTCTATCTCTCTCCCTTCCTCCTCTCTGTGAAATATCAATAAAATATATTAAAAAAAAAAAAGGGGCATGAAATAAAACACAGAACTGATAAATGAACAAAAACCACCCAACAAGAATACTGACATAAGAGATCATCAAGAATGGAGAGGACAAAATTTTTCCAGCTCCAAAACTTGCTCGATATCACATCTACACATAATTAGACGTGCCTTACAAATAATCCTTAAGAAATATACTTCTGGAGGTAATTTATAAATTCTACACGGCACTAAAATATGAATATATGAAGATTCTTTGTATGTACAAAAATATAGAGAATATAAAAAATTGTGATGCTCTAGAAAATACACATATCACGTTGATTTCTCCTATGGAACTTTAGAAAATAAGGTGTTTTTTTAAAAAATATATATTTTATTGATTTTGTACAGAGGGGAAGGGAGATAGAGAGTTAGAAACATCGATGAGAGAGAGTCATCGATCAGCTGCCTCTTGCACACCCCCTACTGGGGATATGCCCGCAACCAAGGTACATGCCCTTGACAGGAATCGAACTCGGGTCCCTTCAGTCCCTAAGCCAACGCTCTATCCATTGAGCCATACCGGTTTAGGCCAGAAAATAAGATATTTTAAGTAGTTACCATGCTCACAACAAAGAGAGAAAATCATTACAGTGGTGCCTCACACAACGAACTTAATTTGTTCCAGGAGCAAGTTTGTTATGCGAAAAGTTCGTTATGTGAAACGCGTTTTCCCATAACAATACATGTTAAAAAAAATAATTCGTTCTGTAGCATAAAATATGCTAAGATAACATAAAAAAAGATAAATTTTTTGTTATTATTTTTATTTAGATACATCTAAAAACATAATTTTTTTTTTAAAAAACACACATTTTTTTTAATTTTAAGACAGACTAAGTAGAGTCTACCGAATCTTGCACATCTTCATCCATTTTCTGCTTTTTGGCTGATGGTTTCATGAAAAACCTGTCCAAAGTCGTTTGTTTTTCTCTTTTCTCCAACATCTGCCAGAAATAACGGACAAGAGTATCGGAGTAAAGATCGTTGATCCTGTTTGCTTCAGCTGAATCCGGATAGTGGGCATTGGTAAACTCCTGAACTGCTTTCCATTTGACCAGGATGTTCTTGATGTCAGCAGTTGGGATTGGTTGATTGTTTGATTGTTGCTCCTCGTTATCAGATGACGCTTCCCTTTGAGCATTGTCCTGTTGCTGGACCAGAAGTGCTTGGAGCTCTTCAGTTGTCAGCTCTTCTTCGTGTTCCTCAATAAGCTCCTCTACATCCTCTTCCTCTACCTCTAATTCCAACCTTTGGGCCACTGTGATGATGTCCTTCACCACTTCTGTGTCATCAACTACTGCTTCTTCCTGGGTCCATGAAGGCACAAGCATCTTCCAAGCAGAAATGAGGGTCCTTTGTGACACTTCTTCCCAGGCCTTCTGTATAAGTCGTATTGCCATAAGGACATCAAATTTCTCCTTCCAAAACTTTCGGACAGTCATATTGTCTCCACCAAACTCGCATTCTTCAAACACCTTATTAAAGAGGGCTCTAGTGTAGAGTTTTTTAAAGTTCGCAATAACTTGCTGATCCATTGGCTGAAGAATGGATGTGGTGTTTGGTGGCAAATACTGCACCTTGATAAAAGGATAATTTTCCTGCAATATTTCCTCTAGGTCTTTTGGGTGAGAAGGGGCATTGTCAAGTATCAGAAGGGCTTTGAGCGGCAGTTCTTTTTCCTGCAAGAATTTCTTCACGGCAGGAGCAAAGGTTTCCAGAATCCATTCGTTGAAGATAACTTGGGTCACCCAGGCTTTTTGATTGGACTTCCAATGGACGGGCAGTTTGGACTTAATTACGTTATTTTTCTTGAAAATTCTTGGATTTTCAGAGTGATAAACCAATAGAGGTTTGATCTTGAGGTCTCCGCTGGCATTAGACGAAAACATAAGGGTAAGTCTGTCCTTCATGGCTTTGTGTCCTGGCAATTTCTTCTCCTCTTTTGTAATGAAGGTTCTGCTCGTCATTCTTTTCCAGAAAAGACCCGTTTCATCGGCATTGAACACTTGTGGGCAGTATCCTTCATCCTTAATACATTTTTGAAAGTTAATAGAGAACTTTTCTGCTTCTTTCTTGTCAGCACTGCCAGCCTCACCATACATAGTAACGCTGTGGATTCCACACCTTTTCTTAAATCTAAAAAACCACCCCCTGCTGGCTTTGAATTCTTCTTCATTATCTTGATTGCTGCTACTTCCAGGGACGTTTTTCTTTAGATCGTCATAAATTCTCTTGGCTTTGTGACAGATAATATCTTGGGTTGTTACGTCACCTTTCACCTGCCTGTCCTTAATCCAAATCGCTAATAGCCTCTCCATTTCCTCGTGGATTGAAGACCTATGTTTTTCATGAAATAGTTCTGATACTCCTTTGGCTACTTTGGCTGATTTGATTGCATCCTTATTTGTCAAAATGGTGAAAATGGTGGTCTTGCTGGGGCCAAACTCTTTGACGAGGTCACACTGTTTTACCCCACATTCACTCCTTCTAATTATTTCCTGTTTCATTTCAACAGAAATCACCTTCCTGCTTTTTTTAGAAGCCATGATATAAAAAAAATATTGAGTTTAACTTAAAAGGACGACTGCCGTGATACGTGCGTGATTTAATTCGTAATGAAGAACGATTGCTGCGATACGTGCTTAAGTTAAGCGCAGTGACTAACGACTGCCTGCAGTGCCTGCGCGGAAGGATGCAATACATCGGCAGCGATCGTGGAAGCTCGGGCGAAGCAGTCGTGGAAGCTCGGGCGACTTCGTTGTGTGAAACGAAGTTCGTTGTATGAATCATGAAATGAAGTTCGTTGTGTGCAGCGTTCGCTGTGCGAGGCGTTCTTTATGCGAGGCACCACTGTATAATGATCACATTAACAGGTGGCAGAATTCTGTATTGCAAATCACAGACTACATTTCTAATCCTATCTAATAAAAGAGAATCATGCAAATTGACCATACCTCCACTACACCCACCAGCCAATCAGTGTGAATATGCAAATTAACCCAACGAATACTGTGGCAGCCACAGAGCTGGAACGAACAGGAGGCTTGGGTTTCCCCTGGCGATGGAGGAAGCCAAGCTTCTCATCTGCCCTGGCTCCCCTGGCCAGCCCTGGCTACAAGGTTTCAATTATAGAAGATAAAAGGATTCCAGATACCTGCTTCCAGCCAGCCCTGGCCTCCACTCAAGGAGGTGCTGGAAAAAAGAAAAAAGGAGAGGCTGGGAGCTTGGGTCACCAGGGGGTGTGTGCCACCCTGCAAACAGTCATCAGCTCCTCACCTAGGCTGGCCAGGCCCCAGCGGGGAACCCCACCCTGAAGGGGGTGTGGCCAGCCTAAAAATGGCCCTCAGCCCCTCACCCAGACTGAACATGCCCCCCCGCAATGGGGAACCTTAATCCATGGGGACGTATATGGCCTGCAAACCACCACAGGCCCCTCACCCAGCCGCCCCACACCCCAAGGAAAACCCCACCCTGATTTGAGACACTCTTCAGGGCAAACCAGCTGGCCCCCACCTGTGCACTGGGCGTCTATCTATACTAATAAAAGGGTAATATGCTGATTAGACTAAGAGACCTTCCAGGAGACCATCTGGACATTCCTCTGGACAAACCATGGTGGCGGGGCCGAGGTAAAGGCTGTTAGGGGCCAAGAGGGGAGGGCAGTTGTGAGTAATCAGGCTGGTGGGAGGCAGGGTCATAGGGGGTAAGCAGACCAGCAGGGGGGCCACTTGGGAGCGAGTAGGCTGTCAGTGGGGGTCAGTTGGAGGTGATCAGGACAGTGAGGGGGGGTAAGCCTGGAGTGAGCAGGCCAGTGGGGGGACAGTTGGGGGTGAGCAGGTTGGCAGGCAGAGTGGTTAGGGGCAATCAGGCAGTCAGGTGAGCAGTTAGGAGCCAGCAGTTCCGATTGCAAGAGGGATATCCAAGAGGGATATCCGACTGCCGGTTTAGGCCCGATCCCTGTAAACCAGCAGTAGAAAATCCTTCAAGGGGTCCCAGATTGGAGAGGGTGCAGACCAGGCTGAGGAACACCCCCACCTCATACACGAATTTCATGCACTGGGCCACTAATCTATACAAATAAAAGGATAATATGCTAATTAGACCAGACATCCATCCGGATGTTCTTCCGGACAAAGCCACAGTGGTGGGGGCTGAGGTAGAGGCCATTAGGGACCATTCGGCCAGCAGCAGAGGGCACTTAGGGGCAACCAGACTGACAGGGGAAGGCACTTAGGGATGAGCAGACTGGCAGGGGAGGACAGTTAGGGGCGGTCAGGCTGCCAGGCAGAGGCAGTTAGGGGTGATCAGGCAGGCAGGGGAGCAGTTAAGGGTGATCAGGCCTGCAGAGAGACTTGCTTAGGGGTGATCAGGAAGGTCCAGCAATGTTATAGCCTCAAAAGCTATAGAGCCAAAATATATAAACAACTCTCACAACTTTAAACCAAAAGTCAATATGATTAAAAAATGGGTAGAGGACCTGAATAGACATTTCCCAAACAGGACATAAAGATGCTCAATAGATATATTAAATTATGTTCAACTCATCCATCATCAGAGAAATGCAAATTGACACACCATGAAATACCACCAAATAGGGTGACCATAATCCATAACTCAAAAAACGAAAAGAATCACAAGTGAAGTAGAGAAATAAGAACATTGATGCACTCTCAGCAGGATTATAAAGACATTGGTGCAGCCACTAATAATACACGATGGAAGGTTTTCCAATATTTACAAATAAGTACCAGGTAACACAGCGATTCCATTTCTGGGGTTTATATAGCGAACACAAATTCAAAAAGACATAGCCACACATATATCCACTTCAGCCCTATTGCAAATAATGAAGATATTGGGCTGGAAAAAAAAGGGCTATTTTTATAATGATGCTGTTCCATCTCTATATATAAAAGCCTAAGTGACTATTATGACTGGTTGGTTGGCAGCTCAACGGGTCGTTATGATGCACACTGACCAGGGAGCAGAAGATGAATGCAGTTAGTGTGCTTCCACAGCCATCCTCCTGCAGCCGGCAAACCTCCCTCAAACCCTCCCCCGAGCCAGCTGGCCCTGATCGGGAGTACAGCAATACCCAGCCAGGCCCAGGAACCACATACCCTTGCATAAATTATTGCACCAGGCCCCTCGTTCAAAATAAATTAAAAGACTTCATTTGATTTGACATGGAAGAAGACAAAATTTATATCTCACCTCATCTCCTTTAAGATATGTCTCACTATGTGTTTATTCCAGAAATTACACAATAGCTGCAAATATAACTTCCATTTTATTAAATTTAAAACTACATTAATTTCATACATTTCACATGTTTGAAAGGCAAATACATAACCAAGTTTTTATTTCAATCCATTCTATTAAAATGGAAACTCCCAATGTATCAACTCAAACATTAAAGAAAAAAAGAACAATACATATGGCATTCTCAGCAGACAAAAAAACAAGAAACCACAGGATGAGAAAATATATTTATAAAAGTCAACATAGCGCAGCTGGCATGGCTCAGCAGTTGATCATCCTCCTATGAACCAGGAAGTCATGGTTTGATTTCTGATTAGGGCTCAGTACCAAGTTTCTGGCTCGATCCCAAATAGGGGGTGTGCAGAAAGCAGATCAACAGTGATTCTCTCTGATCATTGATGTTTCTATCTCCCACTCCCTCTCTAACATCAATAAATATATATATTGCCGAGACCGGTTTGGCTCAATGGATAGAGCGTTGGCTTGGGACTGAAGGGTCCCGGGTTCAATTCCGGTCAAGGGCATGTGCCTTGGTTGTGGGCATATCCCCAGTGGGAGGTGTGCAGGAGGCAGCTGATCGATGACTCTCTCTCATCGATGTTTCTAACTCTTTCTCTCCCTTCCTCTCTGTACAAAATCAATAAAATATATATATTTTAAAATAAATAAAATAAATAAATAAATATATTAATAAAAAAGTCAACATGTATGGGACGAT
This sequence comes from Pipistrellus kuhlii, assembly GCF_014108245.1. NCBI lineage: Eukaryota > Metazoa > Chordata > Mammalia > Chiroptera > Vespertilionidae > Pipistrellus > Pipistrellus kuhlii. The sequence continues at coordinate 379,772 of NW_023425575.1, forward strand.
TATGCAAAACATAGAAAGAAGCCTTCAAACTCAACATGCACAAAAGAACCAACATGAAAAGGGCCAAACACCTTAACGCACAGCACTACAAAATACATACACATAGAAAATCAGTGTGACAAGATCCTGCACGTCTTATGTCACTAAGGAAATGCACATTATAACAATGAGAAGGAACAAACAGCACTGGCAAGCAACACTCAACCACCACTGAACAGGTCAGAATCCAGAACACTGACCCCACCAAATACCTTTGTGATGTGGAGCAACTGGAATTCCCAATCACTGCTGCTGAAAATGCCAAATGCTACAGCCCTTTGGGGAGATGCTATGGATGTTTTTATAAAATTAAATATACACGGAGTAATTGGGCTCCTGATTCTTTATATATACATACATATATATATATATATATATTTTTTTTTATTTTATTGATTTTTTACAGAGAGGAAGGGAGAGAGAGACATGGACCAGTTGCCATCTGCACACCCCCTCCAAGGATGTGCCCGCAGCCAATGTACATGCCCTTGACAGGAATTAAACCAGGGACCCTTATCCACTGAGCTAAACCAGTTTCAGCCTTTTTTTTATTTATATATATATATATATATTAACTTTTAATATATTTTATGGATTTTACACAGAGAGGAATTGAGAGGGACAGAGAGTCAGAAACGTCCATGAGAGAGAAACATCGACCAGCTGCCTCCTGCCCCCCACTGGAGGTGTGCCCGCAACCAAGGTACATGCCCTTGACCAGAACCAAACCTGGGACCCTTCAGTCCTCAGGCCGACGCTCTATCCACTGAGCCAAACTGGCCAAGATCCCAATTAGTTCGTTTTAAAAATATATGTTTATTTTTCTTTCAAAGAGGAAAAGAGACAGAGAAACATCGATGAGAGAGAATCATTGATCTGTAGCCTTGCATGCTCCGTACTGGGGAACAAATTGGCAACTTGGGCATTGGCCCTGGATCAGAATCTAACCTGGGACCATTCAGTCCGCAGGCCACCAAGCCTATCCACTGAGCCAAACCAGCTAGGGCCCAAATTTGTTCCTTGAGAGCAAAAATGTACCATAGAAAGCAGAAGCGCCTTAGAGATGTCATAATAATAAAGGAAATAAAATCGTGGGAGTGGAGTAGGAACTCCGGAAGGAAGTCATCCTCACCCAGGGAGGCCAGGTTGCTGTAGTTCTCCAACATCACATCCATGTACAACTTCCGCTGAGCTGGGTCCAGGCACTCCCACTCCTCGTGAGAGAAATCTATGGCCACGTCCATGAAAGTCAACGGTTCCTGAAAGAAAAGACAGTTACCAAGAAGTCACCAGGAGTTCATAATGTCACCCAACATGAAAACGGTGTTAGAAGTTTGGACCTAGGGGAATATACTGAATCATCCAATAAGACCACTTTGTCAGTAACATTTTCTGATGTGTTTTCAACACTGACAAATGAGGAAGACACATGTACACAGATGCACAGTACAGATTTCCCTTTACAAGAAAATAAACTTTAAAATTAAAGCATAGGCCTAGCTGGTTGGCTCAGTGGATAGAGTATAGGCCTGCACACAGATTCTGATCCAGGTTCTCATGTGGGGCCTGTGTTTCCACATGTGTCAAAAGCTCATTTTTTTGCTTCTGATGTCAATGTTTCAGATGCTATACTTATGAATACACAGAAAAAGAAAATAATAGAGGGAAAAATTGATACAGAACTTTGAACTAAAAGAGTCATTAATGGAATTTACAGTTCTCATGGAATAGGACTCATATGAACCATAATCCTAGCGAAAAATTTACCATGAGTAATCTTACAAGATTATTCTAGCTGAAACCGGTTTGGCTCAGAGAATAGAGCGTCAGCCTGTGGACTGAAAGGTCCCAGGTTCAATTCAGGTCAAGGGCATGTACCTTGGTTGCGGGCTCATCTCCAGCGAAGGTTGTGCAGGAGGCAGCTGATCGATGTTTCTCTCTCATCGATGTTTCTGACTCTCTATATCTCTCCCTTCCTCTCTGTAAAAAATCAATAAATTATATATATATATATTTTTTTAATATATTTTATTGATTTTGTACAGAGAAGAAGGAAGAGAGAGAGAGAATCAGAAACATTGATGAGAGAGAGTCATCGATCAGCTGCCTCCTGCACACCCCCCACTGGGGATATGCCCGAAACCAAGGTTTATACATGCCCTCGACCGGAATCGAACCCGGGACCCTTCAGTCCCCAAGCCGACGCTCTATCCATTGAGCCAAACCGGTTTCGGCAATAAATTATATTTTTTAAAAAGAAAGAAATAAGATTATTCTGCCTGCTCCAGCTGGTGTGTCCTAGTGGTTGAGTGCTGGCCCATGAACCTAGAGGTCAGATTCGATTCCCGGGAGCCCAGATACATGAAGGGGGGTTAAGAGAAAGAGGGGTCCTGGTAAACTCAAGGCAATAAGGGGGTAAGTACTTCAGATAGACCGGTTCAAAGTAGAAGAATTGGAGGAAGTGGGTGGAGGCACAGAAAGGGGGGTTAGGAATGACAGAGCAGAGGGAGAAGCAGCACTGAGAGTCAGCCAGCAGCGGGTAACAGGCAGCAGAGGGGACACAGGCGTGGGAAGGGAAAGAGAAATAGATCAACAGATGTTCAAGGAAAAGCAAACACAGGCTGTGACACAGGACACAACTTTTACCTGAGAAGCAGCCATTTAGTTCTGGTCCTGATTGGGGTCTGGGTTGCTTTCTCAGGTGACAATATGTTGAGGAGTCACAGCCTGTTCATCAGCTCAGCTCAAAATCAGTCAGAAGGACCTGGAAATGAGGAAAAGATGACCCCCTCCTGTCCTTGGTCACAGGAGAGAGCCAGCAGCAATTAGCTCCCACATGGAGACCACACTGTGAGGGGTTTTATTCTGTCTTCGTGTGTTTGTCTTTCCAAAGACTTCCACAACCTCCTACAGCAGTGAGCACATGTACTCTCAACTGTATCCTCAAACCCAACAAAACACCCCTAAATTCCCCTGAAAAAGCCTGCCCTAAGGCCCTGACGCAGCATCTTTAACCAGTTCTCTCCCGGGGCCTGTGAGGCTCCCCCAGAGCTGTTTTCAGTAGCGCTGGATACCGACGTCACACCCAGCACACCTGAGACCTCTGGGTAGTGGGAGGGGGTGGAATCAGAACTTGTACATGTGCAGGTTTCCTCCCCCCATTCCCAGAAAGTTACAGAGAACAGGTCTTCATGCTAAAGCCTTTGGGGAAAGTTAGCTCCTGAAATGGGTTCATCCAATGACTTCACCATGAATAGAGGGGCCCCATGGGAGCCAATTTCCAGTTCAATCCAGTCCATCCTTCAATATTTTCACAGAATGGCCGAAACCGGTTTGGCTCAGTGGTAGAGCATCAGTCTGTGGACTGAAAGGTCCCAGGTTCGATCCCGGTCAGGGGCATGTACGTTGGTTGCGGGCACATCCCCGGCATGGGGTGCGCAAGAGGCAACTGGTCGATGCTTCTCTCTCATCGACGTTTCTAGCTCTCTCTCTGTCTCCCTTCCTCTCTGTAAAAAAATCAATAAAATATATTTTTAAAATATATATATTTTCACAGAATGAATAAGAGGGACTTGGTGGCTCACAGACACTAATTCAACAGATCACATGAAGGGAAGGAAAGAGGTGTTGCACATTAGGCCAGCTCACACAACTAGCTTTGGATGGTTGAAGTCACTGACATCCTGCCCTACCCCATCTCACGCGATGGAGAGTGTGTCCACCTGCAGAATGAAGGGTTTCAGATTCAAGTCCGGTCAAGGGCACATGCCTGGGTTTCAGGTTTGACCCCCGGTAGGGGGCGTGCAGGAGGCAGGTAATCAGTGATTTTCATCATTAAGATTTCAATCTCTCTCTCCCTCTACTTTCCACTCTCTGAAGTCAATAAAAATATATTATAAAAACAAAAAAAAGACCGCCCTGACTGGTTTGGCTCGGTGGGTAGAGCCCCAGCCTGTGGCATGAGGGTTCCCCAGTTGGGTTTCGGTTCCAGTCAAGGGCATATACCTTGGTTGCAGGCACATCCCCAGTGAGAGGTGTGCAGGAGGCAGCTGATACATGTTTCTAACTCTCTATCCCTCTCCCTTCCTCTCTGTAAAAAAAATCAATAAAATGTTTAAAAAAAAAGACCTCTGACATCCTTAACAAGTGCATGCTGAGATTGCCTCATATTGCTAAATACCAAAGGATGTCTCGATGTATGATGGTCAGTATCTAAATTGGATTCAGGGCTCGGTATCTAAATTACACAAAATGTTTAAAAACAAAAACAGTTAGGGCTGTTTCTTTTCAATGTAATGATTTCCAGGTTTAAAGCTTTAAAAAGGTGGAGGCCACCTTATATTAAAAAAAAAGAATTACCAGAGGTGAGTATGAGATATCATCAATGCTGATTTCAGAGTTAATGACCATTTACATGAATTAAGTATCAGAGGTAGAAAAACAAATTCATGGATCTAAAAAAAAAAAAAAAAAAGATTGATGCTTCTAATATTTCTTGATAAAGCATCATGTGAGGGCAGACTCAGCCATTTCTTGTTCCAGGTCACCTCCTTCTTGCCATCCCAGCAAATGACAAGGAACCCATTAGGAACATACCAGTCTCTCTCTCTGTGTGAATAAAAGTTGCAAATGGAAGGAAATAAGTATGCAATTTGCAAGCCTTATGAACTGGAGATTTGAAATTCTCAGTCAAATCTGTTTCAATAATTCAGTGGTTCAATTAATCATGTAAAGACATAGCCTATATCAAACTTAACCATCCATATGCCATCAGCTCACCCCTCCCACTGCTATGTATTTCTGTCTACGGGTCTGTCTCTGTCTCCCTGTTCTCTTTCTCTCCACTGCTGTCCTTTCCTGTGTCCCCCTCCCCTCCCTGATCTTTCTCCCATTTTCTCTCTGTCTGTCCCTACACCTGGACCATGAACCTCCTGAAACCTATTTCCCTTCCGGGGCGCTCTCTCCTGGTATCTCTGCTCCCATCTCCACACACGTCTGCGTCTTTCCCTCCCCGCGCCCGAGTCCCCGCCGCTGCCTGTTAGTCTGTGCTGCCCCCCACAGCTGTCTGCCTCTGTGCTGCTCCCCTTCGGCTCCCCCATCCTCTGTGGACCCCTCTCCGCCCTCCTCCTCCCCCGGGTCTGTCTCTCCCTCCCTCTCCTGCCCCCCAGCCCGGCCCCCGCCCCGTCACCGCCTCACAAAGCCCTCCCTGGGGCAGGTCCCTCTTCCGGGGACACCGCGTTCTCCCCGAGCCCACCCCCTGGCACTGGCCCCCTGGCACTCAGACCTGATTAGTGGGGGGCCTGGGAAGGCGGGCGCAGAGCCCCAGGCCGGGCCATCCGGGCTCTTTGGGCCGGAAGCGCCGGGCGGGGGAGGGCAAAGGGCGGGAACCACTGACCAGACCTCCAGCCCCGCGGGGGCACCGGCGGCCCCGGGGACGGTTTTCGGCGGGAAAACCACGCGGCGGGCGGGCCCACAACCACAGGCGGACAGACCGCGGGCCGGGCCTCAGTTTCCCCCAAAGGAACGCGGCGCCTCCACTGCGCAGCCCCGGGACGAGCACTCACCGCCGGGAGGGGCTCCGGGCGGGGCTCCCACACGGACTTCAGAGCCCGCAGCGCCCTCAACCCGCCCTGCGGGGAGGGGCCGGGAGCAGCGGCTTTAAAGCACAGACACCGCCTCAGGGAGCCGCCACCGGCCCCTCCGCAGCCGCTTCCGGCTGCCAGGACTGCGCATGCGCCTCCCTGCGGGGGGCGGGGCCTGAGCGGAGCGGCCTGGGCTCCTCCCCTCCTCCCACAGGGACAGCCCTTCCTGGGGGAGTTCCCGTCATTGTTGGGGTTTGGCTGGTGGCGCGGCTGTGACAGGATTCACAAGGAGAGAAGAGACAGGAGCGGAGAGGGCGGGGATTTTGCTTCTTTAAAGGGAGGAGAGGGCCCGGTGCCCTCTGATGGCACGAGGCTCCCCACATAGACGGGCTGTTCTTCTGTTAGGGTGCCAGCGAGTAAAGCCAGCTGTGGCAGAAGCATAAAGAGGGGAGGAGGAAATCTGGAATTCACACAGAAGTTTCCAGATCCCAGAGGCTGTGCTCAGAGCTATTGGCTGGCCTGCCCTTCAGCTGCACATTCCCAGGGAGGTGTCTTTCCCAGTATCTTCACATGCCGGGGAACACATTCTCACAGGGGAGTTAGAGAATTCAAAAGGTGGCCAGGCCTAAACCGGTTTGAATCAGTGGATAGAGGGCAGGGCTGCGGACTGAAGGGTCCCAGGTTGGATTCAGGTACGTTGGTTGTAGGAACATACCCAGTAGGAGGCAGCTGATTGGTGTTTCTAACTCCCTATTCCTCTCCTTCTTTCATCTCTAAAAAAAAAAAATCAATAAACTACATTTTTTAAAATATATTTTATTGATTTTTTGAGAGAGGGAGGGAGAGGGATAGAGCTAGATACATCGACCAGCTACCTCCTGCACATCCCTCAATGGGGATGTGCCCAATACCAAGGTACATGCCCTTGACCGGAATCGAACCTGGGACCCCTCAGTCCACAGACCGACGCTCTATCCACTGAGCCAAACCAGCCTCGGCCAATAAAATAATTTAAAAAACAAATAAAAAGCCAAAACTGGTTTGGCTCAGTGGATAGAGAGTTGATCTGCAGACTAGGAGGTCCTAGGTTCGATTCCGGTCAAGGGCATGTAAGAATGTACCTTGGTTGCGGGCACGTCCCCAGTAGGAGCTGTGCAAGAGGCAGGTAATCGATGATTCTCTCTCATCAATGTTTCTAACTCTCTTCCTCTTCCTCACTCTCTCTTCCTCTCTATAAAAAAATCAATAAAATATATTTAAATATATATATATATCTAGTTTCTCTAATCATTGTGTGATTCTTTAGGTTGGCCCATGCAAAGGAACTGGAAGTTACCAGCTTGTACAAATTTACAACAGTACACTGGAGAAGGAATGAATGTGGGTCTTTCATTTCAATCCCAATGCTGTCAATATACAAAATAACTTCTGATGAAAAATAAAAATTTTTAACTGAAAATCTGCCATGGTCTTGGGATTCCTCTTGGAAGAATGACCAATATCTAGCAACATTTAAGTAATTGACAATACAAACTGTTTAACACTGACTGAGTCCATCCTAATAAAGAAAATAATGAGGAAACAGAGAAATTCTTATGAAAATTAGAACAAGAAAAATTCCAGTTATAAAGCACACAAAAGCAAATTTATTATGTTATATGATAAAAATTAACATTCATATTTAAAATCTACATTCTAGCATGAAAACATGAATGGTCACCTACCTACTTCATGAATATAAAGCAATATATTGCCAAATTCTGAAGTCAGTTATTGCATTAGTAAATTCTAAATTGTGAAACAGAAGCTACAGGGGCCAAAGGGCTCATGTGGGAGAGAAAAGGTTTAGATGCCATTGTTAAAGAGCTGCATAAAAGAGTATCAACTGAGTAGAAAAATGAGAGAAAAGAACAATGTAACACAGAGGATATGAAATAGGAAATAAAAGAAATAAACTTAATTTTCTGAGTTCTGCTAGGAGAGGTGTCCTCTCAAGGCAGGGTGCATGGCAGTTCTGCATCCTGGGTTTGAAACATCTACACTGAACTACAACATCACTGGTAAAGGATTTGAGAGAGAAGCGAGTGAGAGAGAGAAACAGCAATGATAACAGAAAATCGTCGATCAGCTGCCTCTTGTGTGAACACTACTGGATATCTAGCCCATAAACAGGTCATGAGCCGTGAAAGGGAAATGAATGCTGACTTCCTGGTTCATGGGCTGACGCTCTATCACGAGCTTCCCAGTGCAGGCAGCTCCACTGCTTATCAAAGTCACACACAAGGACATTTATAAGTGTTCCCTCTAGTAAAACAAGGATAATTAAAAATTATGCCTAATTCTTCACATTTGTAAGGCTTTCCTTCACAATGAATTATCTGATGTTAAATGAGACTCCATTGACAAGCAAAGGATTAATCTCGCTTGTTACATTTTCAAGGTTTCTCTCCAGTATAAACTCTTTGATGTACAAGAAGGAAAACACACTGACTAAAGGTTTCCTTACTGTTTTTTCTTCTTTCAAATTATGTTTTTATTGATGTCAGACAGGAAAGGAGAGTATGGGATATAAAGATCAATGATAAGAGTGAATCATGGATCATTAGCTCCTGCCTGCCCCACATAGATTTATTCCACAACCAGGGCCTGAGCCCTGACCAGGAATTGCACCCTGAAGTTGTGGTTGGTGGTGAAAGGTAAACCACCAAGGCATGCCAGAAAGTGCTTTCTCACATTTTCTACAGTGTCAAGTTTCCTCCAGTATAAAACCTCTGATGTTCAGTAAATTTTCAGCTGTGGGTAAAGGCTCCAGCCTATTCTCATTTGTAAATTCTCTATTAGGAAGTCTCTCAAGTATAATAATATCTGAATGACTTTTCAATACTTTTTTTACATTTTTCACATTCATTAGGCTTTTTTTCTAGAGAGATTTCTGTGATGTTCAGTAAATTCTCACTGCTGGTCAAGAACTTATAAAACTCCGCACATCTCTAAGACTTCTCTCAACTATAAAATCTATGCTGTCTATTATGGCAAGAAGAGTAAATAAAAGCTGTCACACTTTCTACATTTAAAAGACTTCTCTCCAGTATCTCTCTGTTGTGTAGTAAATTTTGAACATCTGCCAATGGATTTGCCACATTCTCGACATTTATAAGGTTTCTCACCTGTGTGAATTCTCTAAGTGTGAGAAATGTGTAATGGCTTTGCCACATTCTCTACATGTATAAGGCTTCTCTCCAGTGTGAACGCTCTTATGATAATTTAGGAATGATGCTACACTGAAGATTTTGCCACATTCTCTACATGTATGGTATGAGACGTCTCTCCAGTGTGAACTCTGAAATGCAGTAAGTGCTGAGGCCCTTCTAACGGCTTTGCAACATACTCTATATTTACCAGGCTTCTCTCCAATATGAACTTTTATGCGGAGTAAGTACTGAGGACCATCTAGACTTTGCCATATTCTACACATTGATAAGGTTTCTCTCCAGTATGAACTCTCTGATGCGTACTGAGGTGTGAGGACCATCTATAGGCTTTGCCACATTCTCCACATTTATAGGGCTTCTCTCCAGTATGAACTCTCTGATGCTTAGTACGTTCTGAGGATCTTCTAAAGGCTTTGCCACATACTCTACATTTAAAAGGCTTCTCTCCAGTATGAACTCTCTTATGAAGAGTAAGTTCTGAGGACCATATAAAGGCTTTTCCACATTCTCTACATTTATTAGGTTTCTCTCCAGTATGAACTCTCTGATGTGTAGTAAGGTGTGAGTACCATCTATAAGCTTTGCCACATTCTCCACATTTATAAGGCTTCTCTCCAGTATGAACTCTCTGATGCGTAGTAAGGTGTGAGGACCTTGTAAAGGCTTTGTCACATTCTCCACATTTATACGGCTTCTCTCCAGTATGAACTCTTTTATGTGGGGTAAGTTCTGAAGACCATCTAAACTCTTTACCACATTCTCTACATTTATAAGGCTTCTCTCCAGTATGAACTCTCTGATGCCTAGTAAGGTGTGAGGACCATCTAAAGGCTTTGCCACATTCTCTACATTTAAAAGGCTTCTCTCCAGTATGAATTCTCTGATGCGTATTAAGGTGTGAGGACCATCTAAAGGCTTTGCCACATTCTCTACATTTGAAAGGCTTCTCTCCAGTATGAACTCTCTGGTGCTTAGTAAGGTCTGAGGAGCTGCAATAGGATTTGCCACAATCTGTACAGTAATAAGGTTTTTCTCCAGTATGAATTCTCAGATGAATACTGAGGGATGAACACCGGCTAAAGGCTTTGTCACATTCTATACATTTGTAAGACTTTTCTCCTATATGATTTCTATGATGTTGAATATGTCTTGAGGACTGACTAAAGCCTGTTTTATTTTCTCCAAATTTGTAAAATTTTGCAATAGTGTGAAATTTTCCCTCATGTACAATAAGAGATGAATGACATTTAAAGGCTTTGCCACATGCTTTACATTTGTAAGGCTTCTCTCCAATATGAATTTTCTGATTTAGAGTACAACCTGAAGGCCAATTAGATGTTTTACCAAAAACTTTACATTGATAAGGTTTTTCTTCATTATGGATTTCTGTCATTTTATTTAGACTGAGTATTTGACTACCACAAAGAATCCATTTATCAGCCTCCTCCCCAGAATGAGTATTCTCTTGTTTTGTGTAATTTGAAGACTGCTGAAAAGACTGGACACATTGACTTCCTTTGTGTGTCTTCTCCACAATAAGAATAACCTGACGTGTATTGTGATTGAATATTTGGTCAATGACTTCTCCACTTTTATAATGGTCCTCTGTAAGCTCCCTTCTCCACTGATGATTAAGAAATGACTCTTGCTTAAAGTTTTTCCAATGTTCAATCCATTGATAACTGCTCTCTCCATTATACGTACTCTAGTGATAATGGAAGATAGAAAAGCCTTCAGTGACAGTTACAATTTCATTAAACATGTACACTTGTTCCATAAAAACCACTTTGTGATACTCATTAAACCAAGAGAGTTTAATCCTCATGGGGGGCATGCAGGAGGTAGCTGATCAATGATTCTCTTTTATCATTGATGTTTCTCTATCTCCCTCTCACTATCTCTATGAATTTAATAAAAATATATTTAAAAGTGATACTCATTAAACCAAGTGGACTGCAAACTGGGGTGTCCCAGGTTCGATTCCAGTTAAGGGTATGTACCTTGGTTGGGGGCACATCCCTAGAAGGGAGTATGCGGGAGGCACCTGAACAATGTTTCTCTCTCATCAATGTTTCTGACTCTCTATCCCTCTCCCTCTCTTTAAAAAATCAATGGTGTGTGTGTGTGTGTGTGCGTGTGTGTGTGTGTGTAAAGTAATAATATGATTTCCAAATTGGGTATATTTAAATTATATAGGTACATTATAAATCTGTACATTTTAGAAATGATTGTATAAAAGTATAATCCCACACTACAGTTTAAACAATTCAAAGGATTATTTACACTACAGACTAATTCCTAGTTTTCTAGATTTTCTTTTCAAGAATGTATAACAGTAAAAAGTTGATTTCAACTTTAACCTGAAGAAACACACTGATCTGCCAATGGAACTGACTTTAATATGAGAGCTTTCCCAAATGCATAATACACATGACCTGTATGGGTAACAACAATTTTATTATGATAACTATTCCAAATTAGTTCTGTTTATATTAATTCCCTCACTTTTCATCACATTCTTCCTCAAATTACAAGGCTTTCAGTAGTGTATTATACATTTGTATCTTACCAGTATTATTTCAGAGAATAAATCTTGTATTCCAGGTGTTGGAATAAAGGCCTGGTCATCTTCAGATGACATACCTGAAAAATAACAAATTTTTAGTTTTGACAATCAGGTGAGTACACGTTGAAGTTACCAGTAACTATAGGCCAAATGACAGTTTTAGGTTCTCTAAGACGCAATAAAGGATTCAAGGAAAGCTCAAGATAGGTACAATGAGGAAAACTCACATCAAAGAGGGACAATGAGTTGCTTATATTTGCCAATGAAACCTGCTCAAACACACTAGCACACAATGGCAATATTATCAGAACACTCCCACCTTCCAGGTTCTTCAATGGAGAGAGAGAGAGAGAGATATGATGGAAGTGCATGTTCAATGATCCCGTTTTGCAGCATCTTGAACAACAAATGTCTGTTGTGCATGACACAGACTATGATCAAAAAGACAGTACACGCCGAAACCGGTTTGGCTCAGTGGTAGAGCATCAGTCTGCGGACTGAAAGGTCCCAGGTTCGATTCCGGTCAAGGGCATGTACATTGGTTGCAGGCACATCCCCAGTAGGGGGTGTGCAAGAGGCAGCTGGTCGATGTTTCCTCTCTCATGGATGTTTCTACCTATCTCTCTCCCTTACTCTCTGTAAAATATCAATAAAATATATTAAAAAAAAGAAAAAAAAGAAAAAGAAAATAGACAGTACAGGGTGAGTGCCCAATAATGGCTACTACTAGAAATAAGTCAATTATTCAAGCACCACAAATACTATGGTACTGAAGATATACACTGAGTAGACAGATTATTATGATCTCTGAACACATAATAATCTGGCCACTCGGTATACATTTATATATATTAGAGGCCTGGTGCATAAATTCGTGCATGGGTGGGGTACGGCCAGCTGGCCAGGGAGAGGGGACATGGGCAGTTGGCCAGTGTGCCTGCTGGTCGAGGGGACAATTTGCACATTAGCTTTTTATTATATAAGAAGATATATATTGAATGGCCAGGCCATTATGCATTCAGAGATTATAATAAACTGGCCACTCAGTGTATATGATGCCTGAAAAGATACCGTGTGACTGAGAAGGAAACAAAGAACATTTCTAACAGGGAAATTAAGCAGACAACCGAACCAAGAATAGAGATCCTGAAAACAGTGATGACCAAAAGTAGAATTTGTTCCACAGATAGTTATTATTTGTTTCTTCCTATAGAAAGCATGTTCAAAAGTATGCTACTTTATAATTCAGGGTCTGAACAAAAGATATCAAGTCTAAAAACAAAACAGAAAAAGTGTACTATGAGGAAAACAAAATAAATATATTCAAAATGGCACTACAGCCGAAACCGGTTTGGCTCAGTGGTAGAGCCTCGGTCTGTGGATTGAAAGGTCCCAGGTTCGATTCTGGTCAAGGGCATGTACATTGGTTGTGGGCACATCCCTGGTAGGGGGTGTGCAAGAGGCAGCTGGTCGATGTTTCTCTTTCATCGACGTTTCTAGCTCTCTATTCCTCTCTCCTCCTCTCACTAAAAAATCAAACTGGCACTACAATAATAAAAATATATTATCTCAAAAATAATGGAAAATAAATATCTTAATGCTGGAAAGAAGGAAAAAAAGAAAACTATATAATATCACGAAAATATTATATAATCACAATAAAAATATAATGAGAAAGTATATTACAAAAATCACACCAAAGGGGGAAATTGAAAAACGTAATACTCAAATTAAAAAATAGAGTGGAATCATGAATGAAAGATATGATCAACTCAAAATAACAAAGAAGTTGCCTGCCAGTGGTGGCTCAGTAGTAGAGCTTCAATCTGTGAATTAGGACATCATGGTTTGGTTCCACATAAGACCAAAGGCATGGGTTAAAGGTTCGATTCCCCAACGTACAGGAAGGCAGTCAATCAATGATTCTATTTTTAAAAATATATATTTTATTGATCTTTTACAGAGAGGATGGGAGATAGAGAGTTAGAAACATCGACCAGTTGCCTCTTGCACACACCTTACTGGAGATGTGCCCTTGACCGGAATCGAACCTGGGACCTTTTAGTCCTCAGGCCAATGCTCAATCCACTGAGCAAAACCGGTTTCAGCCGGTCAATGATTTTATCTTCACTAATGTTGTTCTCTCTCTCTCCCTCTCTTTCCTTTCTAAAGTCAATAAAGATACATTTCAAAAAATAGTAATTAAATAATCAAAGAATTTGTACATAAATAATTAATATTTTTATTTATTAATATTTTGATCCAGAGAACCAGAGACGTGTGGAAATGTGAAGAGAATTTAAGAAACTCCTAAGATAATAACAAATAGACCACCAAGGTAACCCCATAGAGACAGAATAGTGGAAAGAAGGAGGTACCTGATATAAGAAATTAATCATTTAAGATCCTGACAATTGGCCTTTCTGCTGCTGAACGCCGCGGAGTGAGCATCGTTTGAATCCCCCCTGTTGCAGGCATCATGTCTAAGTCTGAGTCTCCCAAAGAGCCGGAGCAGCTGAGGAAGCTCTTTATCGGAGGTTTGAGCTTTGAAACAACCGATGAGAGTCTGAGGAGCCATTTTGAGCAATGGGGAACGCTCACAGACTGTGTGGTGATGAGAGATCTGAACACCAAGCACTCCAGAGGCTTTGAGTTCGTCACCTACGCCACTGTGGAGGAGGTGGATGCATCCATGAACACAAGGCCACACGAGGTGGACGGGAGAGTTGTGGAACCAAAGAGGCTGTGTCAAGAGAAGATTCTCAAAGACCTGGTGCCCACTTAACTGTGAAAAAGATTTTTGTCGGTGGTATTAAAGAAGACACTGAAGAACATCACTTAAGAGATTATTTTGAACAGTATGGGAAAATAGAAGTGATTGAAATCATGACTGACCAAGGCAGTGGCAAAAAGAGGGGCTTTGCTTTTGTAACCTTTGATGACCATGACTCTGTGGACAAGATTGTCATTCAGAAATACCATACTGTGAATGGCCACAACTGTGAAGTAAGGAAAGCCCTATCTAAGCAAGAGATGGCTAGTGCTTCGTCCAGCCAAAGAGGTCGAAGTGGTTCTGGAAACTTCGGAGGTGATCGTGGAGGAAACTTCAGTGGTCGAGGTGGCTTTGGTGGCAGCCGTGGTGGCGGTGGATATGGTGGCAGTGGGGATGGCTATAATGGATTTGGTAATGATGGAAGCAATTTTGGAGGTGGTGGAAGCTACAATGATTTTGGCAATTACAACAATCAATCTTCAAATTTTGGGCCCATGAAAGGAGGAAACTTTGGAGGCAGAAGCTCTGGCCCTTATGGTGGTGGAGGGCAATACTTTGCCAAACCACGAAACCAAGGTGGCTATGGCGGTTCCAGCAGCAGCAGTAGCTATGGCAGTGGCAGAAGGTTTTAATTACTGCCAGGAAACAAAGCTTAGCAGGAGAAGAGAGCCAGAGAAGTGACAGGGAAGCTACAGGTTACAACAGATTTGTGAACTCAGCCAAGCACAGTGGTGGCAGGGCCTTGCTGCTACAAAGAAGACATGTGTTAGACAATACTCATGTGAATGGGCAAAAAAACTCGAGGACTATACTTGTGACTAATTGTATAACAGGTTATTTTAGTTTCTGTTCTGTGGAAAGTGTAAAGCATTCCAACCAAGGGTTTTAATGTAGATTTTTTTTTTTTTTGCATCCATGCTGTTGATTGCTAAATGTAATAGTCTGATCATGACGCTGAATAAATGTGTCTTTAAAAAAAAAAAAAGATCCTGACAATTGGAGAAACATATACATGTAAGTCATCCTCACCCAGGGAAGCCAGGTTGCTGCAGTTCTCCAACATCACATCCAGGTACAACTTTCGCTGAGCTGGGTCCAGGCACTCCCACTCATCCTGAGACAAATCTATGGACACATCTCCGAAGGACAATGGTCCCTGAAAGAAAAGACACATTTACCAAGAGGAGTTCACAATGTCACCCAACATAGAAACAGTGTCAGTAGAAGAGGATTGGACATAGGGGGGTATCCTGAATCACCCAAAAAGACTACTTTGTCCCAGTAACCTTCCTTGATGTGATTGCAAACACTGACAAATGATGACATATGTCCACAAATCCAAGGTACAGATTTACCATTACAGCAAAATAAAATTAAGGCAAGATAAACTTTAAAATTAAGGTTTAGTGGATAGAATGTCAGACTGTGAACGTAGTCACAGATTCAATTTCAGAAAAGGGCACATACCTGGGTTATAGGCTGAATCCCCGGAGGGGGTGTGCAGGAGGCAGCCGAACAATAATTCTTTCTCATCATTGATCTTTTTCTCTCTCACTTATTCTCTAAAATCAATAAAAACATATTTAAAAATAAAATACAGGTATAGACACAGGCATATAGATTTATGCATGATATGTTTTCATCGTTTAGGGTCAGTGGTGTATTTTCAGCTGGAAATATTATGCTGGCTTGGAAGTACCCTGTTTCCCCGAAAATAAGACAGTGTCTTATATTAATTTTTGCTCCCAAAGATGCGCTAGATCTTATTTTCAGGGGATGTCTTATTTTTCCATGCGCTAGGTCTTATTTTCAGAGGATGTCTCATTTTCGGGGAAACACGTATATGGACTTCTTCCCGAATGTCAAGTAGACCACAACAAAATGAACTTCTGTAAAGACACAGATTCTGATCCAGGTTCTCAAAGGGGCCTGGGTTTTCACATGTATCACAAGCTCACTTTTCACCTGTGATGCCAATGTTTCCACATCATGTGGAAAGTAATTAAATAAAATACGTTTAAAAATATATATATATTTAAAAACAAAACAACAAAAACAGTGAAATATAGAAATTGCTGATGTTGCTGAAACCGGTTTGGCTCAGTGGTAGAGCATTGGTCTGCAGACTGAAAGGTCCCAGGTTCGATTCCGGTCAAGGGCATGTACATTGGTTGCGGGCACATCCGCCGGTTGGGGGTGTGCAGGAGGCAGCTGGTCGATGTTTCTCTCTCATCGACGTTTCTAGCTCTCTAGCTCTCTCCCTCTCTGTAAAAAAAATCAATAAAATATATTTTTTAAAAAAGAAGAAACTGCTGATATTGACAATCATAAGAAAAAAGGAAACAAAAACAACCTGAAAAGGCAAGAAAAACAGAAGTAGAGAAATATGGAGGAGAGGAAGGAGCCCCAGAAAGATGAAGGGCAGCTGAGAGGAAGAGAGGAAGAGGTGTACAGAAGTGGGACAAAAAGGTAGAGGCGCTTAAAATAGACTGGTTTAGAGGAGAACTGAGGGAGCAAGTGCAGGGACAGAAAAGGGATTTAGAATGACGGAACAGAGAGAGAAGCAGCACTGAGGCAGCCAGCTGTGACTATGAGGACATTCTGTAACAGCGGCAGCAGAGGAAACACAGACGTGGGAAAGGAAAGAGAAATGTATCAACAGATGGTCAAGAAAAAGCAAAATTAGCCTATGAGACAGGACACATCTTTTACCTGAGAAGCAGCCATTTGTTCCTGGTCCTGATGGGGTCTGGGTTGTTTTCTCAGGTAATAATACGTTGAGGAGTCGCAGACTATATCTTCAAAGGTATCAGCACAGCCCCTTTATCAGCTCACCTCACGCTCACAATCAGTAGGACCTGGAAATGAGGAAAAGAAAACCCCCACCCATCCTTTGTCACAAGAGAGAGTCAGGAACAATGAGCTCCTCCACGGAGACCACACTCTGAGGGGTTTTATTCTGTCTACATGTGTCTGTCCTCCCAAAGGCTTCCACAACCTCCTACAGCAGGGAGAGCATGTGCTGCTTGACTATAACCCTAAGCCCAACACGGCACCCCTTACCTCTGCTGAAAAAGCCTGCCCTGGGGCCCATGACGCGGCATCTTTAACCAGTTCCCTCCTGGGGCCTGCGAGGCTCCCCCAGAGCTGTTTTCAGTAGCGCTGGGTACCGATGTCACACCTGAGACCTCTGGGTAGTGGGAGGGGTTGAATCAGGAACTTGTGCACTTGAAAGTTTGCTAGGCATATATCCTTCCTCTTGTTCCAGGGAATTACAGAGAACAGACCTTCATGCTAAAGTCTTTGGGGAAAGTTAGCTATTGAAATATACTCATCAAATGACTTTCTCATGAACAGATGGGCTCTGGGAACCAATTTCCAATTCAATCCAGTCCATCCTTCTATATTTTCAGAGAATGAACAAGAGGGACTTAGGGTCACGATTCCTTTGTGGCTCATGGACACTAAATCAACAAATCACATAAAGGGAAGGAAAGAGGTGCTGAACATTAGACCGACTCACAGAACCAGCTTTTGAATGTTGAGATCATTGACATCCTTACCAAGTAAATGCTCAGATCACCTCGTATTACTAAGCACCAGTGGAAGTTCCCATGTACGATAAACAGCAGAAAGGATGCAGGGCTCAGAATCTGAACTACACACAATATATTCAAAGCCAAAAACAAGCCCTAGCTGGCTTGGCTCCGTGGCAGAGCACTGGCCTGTCCCAGGTTCGATTCCAGTCAAGGGCCCATGCCGAGTTGTGGGCTCGATCCCCAGGGGGGGACTTGTAGAAGGCAAGCTGACCCAAGATTCACTCTCATGCTTCTATCTCTCTCTCCCTCTTCCTTCCTCTCTGAAGTCAATAAAAAAATTAAGTTAAAATAAAATGAAACTAGGTTGTTTTTTTTAATGTAATGATTTCTAGGCTTAAAGCTGTAAAAAGGGAGAGACTGCCTTATATTAACAAAGAATGATAAGAGGTGCTTGTAAGATGTTACCAACGGTAATTTCAGAAATTAATGACTATTTACATGAATTAAGTATCAGAGATAGAAAATGAAAATCCCTGGGACAGAAAAAAAGATCCAGTGCTTCGACGAGACGGGTTTGGCTCAGTGGATAGAGCGTCTGCCTGCGGACTGAAAGGTCCCGGGTTCGATTCCGGTCAAGGGCATGAACCTTGGTTGTGGGCACATTCCCAGTAGGAGTGATGCAAAAGGCAGCTGATCGATGACTCTCTCTCATCAATGTTTCTAACTCTCTATCGCTCTCCCTTCCTCTCTGTAAGAAATCAATAAAATATATTAAAAAAAAAAAATCCAGTGCTTCTAATATCCCTTCATAAAACATCGGACTCGGTCATCTCTTGTCCCAGGTCACCTCCTTCTTGCATTCCCAGGAATGACAAGAGGCCCATCAGGAACATACTACTCTCTCCCTCTATGTGATTAAGGTTGTAAGTGGATCAAACAACTATAAAATATTCATAAGCTTTATATTGTAGATCTGTAATTCTTATTCAAATCTGTTTTAAAAATTAACTTGTTAAATTCAACAAGCCAATAAATCACACCTTAACCATCCACACCCCATCAGCTCACCACTCACCCAGATGCTCACCTGTAACTGCCCTCCCGCCAGCTTGGTCGCCCCTAACTGCCCTCCCCTACTGGTCTGGTCGCCCCTTACTTGTGGGCCTGTCAGCCCTAACTACTCTGCTACTTGCCTGATCCCCCTAACAGCCCACCCTTCCTGGCCTGATCCCCCTATCTAACCTCCCCTATCTGCCTGATCCCCATAACTACCCTCTTTTGCCGGCCTGATCCCCATAACTCTCCTCCCTGCTGGCCTGATCTCCCAAACTACTCTTCCCTGATGGCCTGGTTGACCCTAATAGCCCTCTCCTGCCAGGATAGTTGCCTCTAACTGCCCTGCTCTGCCAACCTGGTAGCCCCTAACTGCCCTCTGCTGCTGTCCTAGTCACCTCTAACACCTGTGCTTAGGCCCCCACCACCGAAGCTTTTTCGGGAAGGACATCAGGAAGATGTCCAGTCTATTTAGCATATTACACTTTTATTAGTATAGATAAACTGGCAATCGGACGTCCCATTTGCAATAATGGACCTCTGGCTCCTAACAGCTCACCTGCCTGTCAGCTCTAACCACTCTGCTTACCTGCCTGATCCTCCTAACTACCCTCCCCTACGCACCTGATCCCCCTAACTGCCCTCCTCTGCTTGCCTGACCCTCCTTACCCGCCTGCTTGCCCCAAACCACCTCTACCTCAGCCCCCGCCACTGTGGCTTTGCACGGAAGGACATCGAGATGGTTA
Organism: Pipistrellus kuhlii; assembly: GCF_014108245.1. Classification (NCBI taxonomy): domain Eukaryota; kingdom Metazoa; phylum Chordata; class Mammalia; order Chiroptera; family Vespertilionidae; genus Pipistrellus; species Pipistrellus kuhlii. The sequence goes on from NW_023425575.1 coordinate 399,282, forward strand.
TATGAAAGATGTCCAGCCTAATTAGCATATTCCCCTTTTCTTAATATAGATAAATGAGCAATCAGACATCGATCTTGCAAATCGGGACTCCTGGCTCCTAAATTCAAACCTGCCTGCCTACCCTAACCATTCTGCCTGCCTGCGTGATCCCCCTAACTGCCCTCCCCTGCCAGCCTGGTCACCCCTAACTGCCTTCCCAGGTCTGCCTGATTGCCATAATTGCCCTTCCCAGCCAGCCTGATCCCTCTAATTCCCCTCCCCTCTGGCCTTGTCCACCTGTAACTGCCCTCACTTAACAGCCTGGTAACCCCTAACTGCCTTCCCTTGCCAGTCTGATCCCCCTAACTGCCCTCCTCTGCCAGCCTGGTCCCTCCTATCCGCCTCTGCCTCAGCCCCTGCCACAGAAAGACCTCCGGATGGTCTTCTGGAAGATGTCTGTTATAATTAGAGCATATTACCCCTTTATTAGTATAGATCCCAAAGTTTTATATACTGAAGATTTATAAGTGTGATTCAATCTGTATAACAAAAAAAATCACTTGTTAAATTAAATAGATAAAGCTATGCTTCACGGGGCATGCTCACTGGTTGTAATTGCACTTATGAACCAGGATGTTATGGTTAGATTCCTAGTCAGGGCATATGGCCAGGTTACAGGTTTGATTCCCAGTGAGGAGCCTGCTGGAGGCAGCCGATCAGTGACTGTATCTCCTCTTTGAGGTTTCTCTCTCGCTTCCCTCACCCTGGAAATCGGAAAGCAATAAAAATATACTTTAAAATTTTTATCTACATATACTTATTTGTGTGTGCCACAAAAATATATATATATCACAACTTAATCATAAACCTCCCATCAGCTCACCCCTCACCCAGATCAGGGTTCCCCTCCTCCCACTGCTATGTATTTCTGTCTATGGATCTGTCTCTGACTCCCTGTTCCCTTTATCTCCACTGCGGTCCTTTCCTGGGTCCCCCTCCCCTCCCTGCTCTCCCCTTTTCTCTCTGTCTGTCCATACACATGGACCACGAACCTCCTGAAGCCCATTTCCCTCCGGGGCTCTCTCTCCTGGTCTCTCTGCTCCATCTCCACACACGTCTGCGTCTTTCCCTCCCCGCGCCCGTGTCCCCGCTGCTGCCTGTTACAGTCTGTGCTGCTCCCCACAGCTGGCTGCCTCCGTGCTGCTCCCCCTCGGCTCCCCCATCCTCTGTGGACCCCTCTCCGCCCTCCCCCTCCCCCGGGTCTGTTTCTCCCTCCCTCTCCTGCCCCCCAGCCCGGCCCCCGCCCCGTCACCGCCTCACAAAGCCCTCCCTGGGGCAGGTCCCTCTTCCGGGGACACCGCGTTCTCCCCGAGCCCACCCCCTGGCACTGGCCCCCTGGCACTCAGAACTGATTAGTGGGGGGCCTGGGAAGGCGGGCGCAGACCCCCAGGCCGGGCCATCCGGGCTCTTTGGGCGGGAAGCGCCGGGCGGGGGAGGGCAAAGGGCGGGAACCACTGACCAGACCTCCTGCCCCGCGGGGGCCCCGGCGGCCCCGGGGACGGTTTTCCGCGGGAAAACCACGCGGCGGGCGGGCCCACAGCCACAGGCGGACAGACCGCGGGCCGGGCCTCAGTTTCCCCCAAAGGAACGCGGCGCCTCCACTGAGCAGCATCCCGGACGCGCACTCACCGCCGGGAGGGGCTCCGGGCGGGGCTCCCACACGGACTTCAGCGCCCGCAGCGCCCTCAGCCCGCCCTGCGGGGAGGGGGCCGGGGAGCAGCGGCTTTAAAGCGGACACCCCCTTCAAAAAAAACCGACATCTTCCCCTCCACAACGGCTTCTCTCTGCCAGGAGCTGCGCATGCGCCTCCCTGCGGGGGGCGGGGCCTGAGCGGAGCGGCTCCGCGGTGGGGGCGGGGCCAGGCCTGTGCGGGGACAGGAGGGGGCGGGGCGGAGCCAGGGGGCGGCCTGGGCCCCTCCCCTCCTCCCACAGGGACAGCCCTTCCTGGGGGAGTTCCCGTCATTGTTGGGGTTTGGCTGGTGGCGCGGCTGTGACAGGATTCACAAGGAGAGAAGAGACAGGAGCGGAGAGGGCGGGGATTTTTCTTCTTTAAAGGGAGGAGAGGGCCCGGTGCCCTCTGATGGCACAAGGCCCCCCACATAGGCGGGCTGTTCTTCTGTTAGGGTGCCAGCGAGTAAAGCCAGCTGTGGCAGAAGCATTAAGAGGGGAGGAGGAATCTGGAATTCACACAGAAGTTTCCAGATCCCAGAGGCTGTGCTCAGAGCTACTGGCTGGCCCGCCCTTCAGCTGCACATGCCCCAGGGAGGTGTCTTCCCCAGAGTGTTGTCCCTCCCACAAAGTCACACATTTGATTCTCAGTCAGCTCTGGTACCAGGGTGGAAGATTTGGTCTCCAGACTGCCCTGTGTGCCTGAGGGAGGCAAACAATTAATAGGTCTCTCTCATATCAATGTTTCTGTCTCTCTACCCACTATCCCTCCCATTCTAAGATCAATGGAAAATTCTTTAAATAAAGATTGTAAAGAAAGAGAAACTACATTTACTTTTTAGAATGTTATTGATTTCAGAGAGGAAGAGAATCATCAGTGAGTGTATCAATGTTCCACTGACTCCTACATGCCCCTATTGCGGATTGAAGGAGAAACCTGAGCATGTGCCCTGACTAGGAATCAAACTTGACCTTCTGGTTCATAGATCAATGTTCATCCAGTAAGCAACATAGGCTGCGCAAGGAAGATTACTTCTTATATAATGATAATCTATTTTGTTGCTCCCGTCTCTCCAATCCTCTATTTCTCGTTTTCTTTTTTCTATTTCTGAATGATTTGTCAAATATAGATAACCTGTGAAATATATACACTGAAGAGCACATTGGTACATATTTTTAGCTTAAGAATCATTAATTCTGGCCCTATCTGGTGTCACTCAGTGGATACAGCATTGTCTCATGGACTCATCCTGGCTCTGATTCTGGTGCCTACCTTGCAGGCTGGATTCCTGGCCAATGCAGTCATCTACTAATCAATCTCTCTCTCTCACACTGATGTTTCTGTGCATCTATCCCCCTTCCTTCCACTCTCTAAAAAAGCAATGGAAAAATAGTCTCAGGTGAATACTGAAAACAAAAATATTTATTAATTTTGTTCTCGCCAAGGAGTAACTTTGGCTGGTTGGAGTGACATCCCAATGTGCCAGGATGGTGGTTTTGAGACCAGATTGTTATAGGAATACCTAAAAGGCATTTTGGCATCCTACCTAGTGTGAATACAGTGATACTTTAAAAATCACAATCAATTGCATATTTGGGTAAAGTTTTTACATCCTTACAGTAACTTTAAGGCATAAATTCTTTTTTTTTTTTTGTATAGCAAAGGTGGAAATTTATTGAAGAACAAGTACAGACTCCCGAGTGGGGAGAGGGAAAGACTCTCAGAGTATAGACTTCCACTTTGGGGAGGGAGAAAGGGTCCCCAAGGCATAAATTCAAGAGTTTTATAAACTGTATATGTTAAACAGAAGTCCTACCTTCTATACTATAAATGTAGAATTTCTACCCAATTACAATCCCTGATAAGACTGGGACTATAGGTCCAACACTAGGATTTCCCACATTCTTGTTTTAAGGTTTCCCTCTAGAATAAATTCCAATGTGAGGAATAAGCAACATATGCTAATTAGACTTTAGGTCCTAAAGTTTAGGACATGGTCAACATTTGTATTGTTTCACCCTAGTATGAATTCAGATGTCGGGTAAGGTTTGCATACTGAGTAAGCTTTTTTACATTATTTATATGTCTTGAACTTCGATCCAGTAATAATCATTAGAGGTTGTATGACATTTAAATGATATACACTTTGACATATGTCTCAGAATTTGTAAGACTTTATCATTCTGAATGATAAAGTTTGGTTAAATCATTGCATAATAACTTTTTTTGTTGTTTCTCTTTAGAATGATTTGTAAAATGTTCAATAAATATCACCACAGGCTAAGGGCTAACTCACATTTTCTACAGTGTAAGCCTTGCCTCCACTATAAAATCTCTAGTGTTCAGTAAATTTAAAACTGTGGGTAAAGATTCCAGCCTAGCCAAAACCGGTTTGGCTGAATGCAGAGTGTCAGCCTGTGGACTGGAAGATCCCAGGCTCGATTCCAGTCAAGGGTATGTACATCGGTTGCGGGCACATCCCCAGTAGGTGATGTGCAGGAGGCAGTTGATCGATGTTTCTCTCTCATCAATGTTTCCAGCTCTCTATCCTTCTCCCTTTCTCTCTGTAAAAAAAAAATCAATAAAATGTACTATTTAAAATTAAAAAAAAAAAAAGGTTCTAGCCCATTTGCTACATTTGTATAGTCTCTGTTAGGAAGTCTCTAAGGTAGAGTCATATGTGAAAGGCTTTTAAGGTTTTTTACGTTTTTCACATTCTACAGCTTCTTTTAAGAATGAATTCTCTGATATTCAGTAAGTTCTCACTGCTGGTCAAGGATTTCCAACACTATATACCATCTGTATGGCTACTCTGCAGTATGAACTCTTTGTAGATTAGTAAAGTTTGAGAATCTACCAAATGACTAGTGACATTCTTTATATTTATAAGGTTTTTTTCTAGTATGAACTCTCTGATGTGTAGTAAGGCCTGGATTCGCCAAAGAATTTGGTACATTATGTACAGTTATAAAGCTTCTCTCCAGTATGAACTTGCCGATGCTTGTTAAGGTTTGAGGATTTGCCAAAGGATTTACCACATTCTGTACATTTATAAGGCCTCTCTCCAGTATGAACTCTCTCATGCTTACTAAGTCCTGATGAGCGGCCAAAGGCTTTGCCACATTCTCCACATTTGTAAGGCTTCTCTCCAGTATGAACTCTCTGATGTACCGTAAGGATTGAGGAACTGCTATAGAACTTGCCACATTCTTTACATTTATAAGGCTTCTCTCCCGTGTGAACTCTCTGATGATCAGCAAGGATTGAGGACCTACCAAAGGCTTTGCCACATTCTCTACATTTGTAAGGCTTCTCTCCTGTATGAATTCTCTGATGTCGATTAAGATTCGAGGACTCACTGAACACTTTACCACATTCTGTACATTTATAAGGCTTCTCTCCAGTGTGAACTCTCTGATGATATGCATGCCTTGAGGGTAAGCCAAAAGATTTGCCACATTCTCTACATTTATAAGGCTTCTCTCCAGTATGAACTCTCTGATGCTTTATAAGTTCTGAGGAACGGCCAAAGCATTTGTCACATTCTGTACATTTATAAGGGTTCTCTCTAGTATGAACTCTGTGATGCTTTATAAGTCCCGAGGAACTGCCAAAGGATTTGTCACATTTTGTACATTTATAGGGCTTCTGTCTAGTATGAACTTTCTGATGGATTGTAAGGTTTGAGCATCTACCAAAGGTTTTGCCACATTCTCCACATTTGTACGGCTTCTCTCCTGTGTGAACTCTCTGATGCATTTTAAGGTATGAAGATCTGCCAAAGGCTTTTCCACATTCTCCACATTTGTAAGGCATCTCTCCAGTATACATTCTTTGATTTAGAGAATAATCTGAAGGCCAATGAGATGTTTTATCAAAATCTTTACACGTATAAGGTTTTTCTTGATTACATATTTTTTGCAGTCTATTTACATTGGATAGTTGACTGAAGCCTCTCCCACACAAATTCCATTTATAAGCCTCCTCTCGGGTATGAATATTTTGTTTGGTGTAATTTAATGATTGCTGAAAAGACTGGACACATTTATTTCCTTTGTGTGTCTTCTTCACAATAGGTATAACCTGACATATATTGTGACTGGACATTTTTTGGTCAAAGACTTTTCCACTTTTGTAATGGTTCTCTGCAAGCTCGCTTGTATGATGATTAAGATATGACTCTTGCTTAAAGTTTTCCAGATGTTCATTCCATTGATAACTTCCGTCTCCAAAACCTATACTCTGCTAATGGGAGATAGAAATTCCTTTATAGTGACAGTTATAAATTCATTAAACATGCACACTTGTTCCATCAGATCAACTTTGTGATAATCATTAAACCAAGATGGTTGTATAAAAAAAAGCTCTACTAATTTATTAAAATTATTGTCAAGAAATAAATACAAAACATTAATAGTCAGAGGAAGAATATTAAATCCTTGTTTAAAAGATTGCCAAATTGCCTGGCTAGCATGGCTCAGTGGTTGAGCTTCGACATATGAACAAGTATGTGATGGTTCCTTCTTGGTCATGCCACCTGCCCCGGTTGTAGGACTAGAGCATGGTGGGAGGCATGCAGGGGGAAGCAAATGAAAAATTCTCTCTCATCATTGATATTTTTGGCAATCTCATCCTCTTCCTAACTCTGTGAAATCAACAAAAATGTTTGTTTGTTTTTTAAATCATAAACTAATGCCAAATTGAGCACAGGTTAATTTTATTGGTACAGTATAAATATGTACATTTTAGAAATGATTGCATGAAAATTTAATCCCACTCTACCTTTTAAACAATTCAAATGATTTTTTACACTACTGACTATGTGAATTCCTAGTTTATCCAGACTTCCTTTTAAAGAATTCATAGCTTTAAGAAGTTGTTTTCGACTTTCATGTGCAGAAACACACTGACCTGCCAATATCATTGACTTTAAACTGGGAGGTTTCCCAACTGCATAATACACTTTATCTCTTTAGGTAAAAAGTATTTTATTCTGATAACTGTTCCAGATTAGTTCTGTTTATAATAATATTCTATCTTCTTGTCACACTTCCCCAAATCCCACGACTTTCATTAAGTGTACATTATCAAATCAACATCTTTTATGTCTTACCAGTATTATTTCAGAGAATAAATTTGGTATTCCAGTATTTGGCATAAAGGCCTGGTAATCTTCAGATGACATAGCTGAAAGAAAACAATTCAGTTTTGACAGTCAGGTGAGTGCACTTTGAAGTTATCAGCAACTATAAGCCAAATGACAGTTTTCAGTACTGCAAGAGACAGTGAAAGTATTCAAGGAAACCTCAAGATAGGTACAATGAGGAAAAATCAGGCCAGCATTGGAGCAGTTAGGTGTTAATCAGGCCATGAGGGGAGCGGTTAGGGGGTGATCAGGCTGGCAGGCAGAAATGGTTAGGGGCAATCGGGCAGGCAGGCAAGCTGTTAGGAACAAGCAGTCCTGGATTGTGAGAGGAATGTCTGACTGCCAGAAGTCAGACATTCCCAGAGGGCTCCCAGATTGAAGAGAGTGCAGGTTGGGCTGAGGGACAACTCCTCAGTGCACAAATTTCGTGGACTGTGCCTCTAGTAAGGAAGTCATACATCCAGCTATGAAAAGACATGATAGAAGCCTAGATACATAGAACTACATGAAAGAATCCAATGTGTCTACACAGATAGCACCGTTGTTTAGAGGATCAGACTGATATACCAAATTCGAAGGTTTCATCTCAGGTCAGGGCATGTACAAAAAAATCAATTAATACCCAGCTATCCAACTCTCCCTACCTCCCTGAAATCAAGATCTTTAAAAAAATTTTAAAAAAGAAAAGAAAATGGAGTGTGAATTTTGATAAGATCCTTTCCCATTTCCAATCCAGGTTGTTCTATGACCTAAGACATGGAAGAATCTTAGAATATTCTAGAAAATTATTTTTTAAAGTATTATTTTCTGATGGGACTTTTAAGTCCCAAAGACAATATGTAAAGTGTGCAAACACTGAGTTCCTCATTTGCATAAATCACAAAGCCTTTCTTTCCTACCCACAATTTCTTCGTCCATAAAAATATATAAATTTTTTTTATTGCTTTCAGAGAGGAAGGGAGAGGGAAAAAGAGATAGAAACATCAGTGATGAGACAGAATCATTGATGCATTGCCTCCGGCACACCCCCTACAGGGAAGCAAGATAGCAACCCAGGCATTGGTCCATAACCAGAATCTAACCTAGGACCTTTTACTCCACAGACCACTGAGCCTATCTACTGGTCCAAACCAGCTAGGGCCCAATTTGTTCCTCTAGAGCAAGTATCTAACACAAAGAGAAGAAACCCTTTAGAGATGTTAAAATAAAGGAAATTAAACCCTGCGGGTGGAGTTGAAACTCCGAAGGAGTCATCCTCACCCAGAAAGGCCAGGTTGCTGTAGTTCTCCAGCATCACATCCAGGTACAACTTCTGCTGAGCTGGGTCCAGGCATTCCCACTCTTCCTGAGAGAAATCTATAGCCACATCCCCGAAGGTCAACAGTCCCTGAAAGAAAACACACATTTACCAAGAAGTCACCAGAAGAGTTCACAACATCACCCAACACAAAAACAGTGTTAGGAGATAAGGTTTGTACCTATAAGAGTATTCCTAAATCACCAAATAAGATCCCTTTGCCCCAGTAACCTTCTCTGATGTGTTTTCTAACACTAACAATTGAGGTTGACATATGTCCACACATTCACAACACAGATTTCACTTTACAGGAGAAAAAAAAAAACTTTAAAATTACGGCAGGACCATAGTCAGTTTTGCTCAGTAAATAAGAGTGTCGCCTGCAAACTGAAGAGTCGCAAGTTCAATTCCAATCAAGGACACATGCCTAGGTTGTGGGCTCCATCCACAATAGAGTGTACAGAAGGGAGCCGATCAATGATTCTCTCTCATTATTGATATTTCTATCTTTATCTACCTTTCTGAAATCAATAAAAATATACTGAAAAAATAAACAAAATGAAATAAAATTAAGGCATGGATAAAGACATATGGATTTCTGAGTGCTGTATCTGCATCATTCAGGGTCAGTGGAGTATATTTCTCAGATGGAAATATCATGCTAGATTGGAGTATATGACTTCTTCTCGTGTGAAGCAGATCACAACAAAATGAAATTCTGTAAAGGCATAGATTCTGATTCTGTTTCTGAGATGGGGCCTGTGTTTCCACATGTGTAACTAGCTAACTTTTGATTTGTGATGCCAATGTTTCTGCATCACATCCCATACTTGTGAATACTCAGGAATAGAAAACACAAGAAATAATTCATATAAAACTTTGAACTGAACGTTAATGGCATTTTGTTAATGGAATTCAGTTCTCCTGCAATTTAACACATAGAAACCACAATCCGCATTGAAATTTACTATAAATAAACTTAGAACAAGATTATTCTACCTAGTCCAGCTGTTGTGGCCCAGTAATTGAGGGCTGACCCATGGACAAAGAAATGACTGGTTTGATATCTGTTCTGGACTTGCGACCAAACTGCAGGCTCAATCCCGTGTAGGGTGTGCAGGAGTTAGTCAATCCATGATTTTGTTTCATTATTGACATTTCTATCTCTCTCTACCTCTCCCTTCCTCTCTGTAATCCATAAACAAATACTTGAGGGGGGGGGGAAAGAAAAAATAGCTGCAATAACATTTATAGTTTCGGTACAGAGATACACATTTTACAACTATGAAATCAAGATGGTTTCGTGATTCTGTAAATCTGCATGAGTGTATTTGTGTATGATCCCTTTGTGTTGTATAAACACAATAAGGAGAGAAACATAAGGATACAAAACAAGTTAGACTTATTGTTTCTTTTGTGTGGTTGTAAATTCTCACCTTGGGAGAATTTCCCCCCACTGACTTTTGGAGAGTGTATATCAAGGAGGTAGAGGAACAAAAGGATAAAGGGGAAGAGAGGAAAAGGGGAGGGGGAGAGAAAGAGAGAGAGACTCACGGATTGGCTGTCTATACTTGCCCTGGGACCAGCATGAAAACCCTCCATCACTGATCCACACCACCCTCGGGGAATTAATTATTCCTGTTAGTACATTTGTTTTAAAAATTTTATGTACAGTAGAGAGCTACATTGTAGAAATTTAATGAAACTGAAGACACATTAGCCGGGACCGGTTTGGCTCAATGGATATAGCGCCGGCTTGGGGACTGAAGGGTCCCTGGTTCGATTCCGGTCAAGGGCATGTACCTTGGTTGCTGGCATATCCCCGGTAGGGGGTGTGCAAGAGGCAGCTGATCGATGACTCTCTCATCGATGTTTCTAACTCTCTATCTCTCTCCCTTCCTCTCTGTATAAAATCAATAAAAATATATTTTAAAAAAGAAAAAAAAAAGAAAAAAGAAACTGAAGACACATTAATAATATTACTTTGGGGAACTTTCTAAGTAATCATGTAGGGCAGTGGTTGGCAAACCGCAGCTGGTGAGCCACATGCAACTCTTTGGCCCCTTGAGTGTGGCTCTTCCACAAAATACTACAGTCTGGGCGAGTCTATTTTAAAGAAGGGCTATTAGAAGTTTAACTTTAAAAAATTTGGCTCTCAAAATAAATTTTAATCATTGTACTGCTGATATTTGGCTCTGTTGACTTATGAGTTTGCTGACCACTGATGTAGGGTATATCTGTGATTGTGATTAGAGAATATAATGAAATTTTAAAGAATCAAGTCTTATTTGTTTAAAAAATCCTATGCAAAAGCCAATTACCAGTAAAAGAAAAGTAAGTCCTTTTCAAAAGCAAATGCAAACTAAGAAGAGGGACAAACTGAGAAAGGGAGACTATTAACTCTATACTGAGGGGAGCACTTATGCCACCTGAATATCAGGTAGACTGAGACAATGGCCATCAGGTGACTGAGGCACACACTCGGAAGGTCACGTCACCATTGCCATGACATTACTGCCAAAAATACCTCAATAAAGAAATAATTATGTGGAAATTATCACAAATAAACATTAATTTTTGCAAGTATCAGTCCAGGGGTACCTTTCGTGTTCTGTAAGCTAACAATACATTTAACTACCAAGTCTTTGTACTAATCTAGTGAGCAAGTGTCTTCTATTTTCTATTTATTCTTCTTTCACAACTTGCTGAGCAATTCTGAGCAGTAAAGTGTACATTTTCTAACCCCTGATCAAAAGCTGATGCTGCAGCCTCTTGAACCTAAAACCTACATTTCTTTTCTTCAATATACTAGAGCCTCAGAACCCATCCTAATACTAGGTATGTCAAACATGTGTCACAAAAGGGATGTTCTGAAAAGTTGCAAGTCATTAAAAAGTAGGAATGCTTCCTGACCTTATGGAGACTGCATAAAATGAAGGCAGAGAAAGCTCTGGGAAAAAGGAGAGAATTATTACCCGTGATGCTCAGAAGTAGAGCTTTGACCTCTGAACCAGGAGGGCAGAGTTCCATTCCTGGTCAGGTCACACTCCAGGATTCACACTGGGTACCCAATGGGGGGAATGCAGTAGGCAGCTGATCAATGCTTCTCTCTGCTCACTGATGTTTCTATCTGTCTCTCTTCTCCTTTCCATTTTGAACTCAATAAACACAAGTTAAAAAAGAGACAGAGAAATATAGAAACTGCTGACAATGACTATCGAAAGAAAATAGAAAACAAAACTACCGGGTTTGTCTCAGTGGGTAGAGCATCAGCCTGTGGATTGAAGGGTCCCAGGTTCAATTCTGGTCAAGAACACATGCCTGGGTTGTGAACTAGATCTCCAGTGGGGTTGTAAAGGAGGCAGCCTAACAATGACACTCTCTCATCATTGATGTTTTTTTCTTTCTGTCTATCTCTTCCTTCCTCTCTGAAGTCAACAAAAATAAAAAATATAAAAAAGAAGAAAACAGGAAATAAGGAAAGGAAAACAACTTGGAAATACAGGACCATTAAAAGTACAGAAATATGGAGGAGACATAGAGGCCCAGAGAGATGAAGGAGACTGAGAGGGAAAGTGGCCCTAGTGAACAGAAATGGGGGAGACACTTTAGAGAGACTGGTTTGAGGAAAATAATTGGGGGAGTGCAGGGACAGAAAGGGGGATTTAGGGATGACAGAGCAGAGGGAGAAGCAGCACAGAGTCAGCCAGCTCTGGGTAACAGGACAGACTGTAACAGGCAGCAGAGAGGACAGGGGACACAGGTTTGTGAAGGGAAAAATAAATATATCAACAGATGTTCAAGGAAAAGCAAATAGCCTCTTATTCAAGACACATCTTTTACCTGAGAAGCAGCCATTGGTCCTGGTCCTGATGGGGTCTGGATTGTTTCCTCAGGTGACAGTATGTTGAGGAGTCACAGAATGTGCCTTCAAAGGTGACCACACAGCCTGTTAATCAGCTCACCTCACACTCACAGTCAGAAGGACGTGGAAATGGAAAAAGGCCAAGTTCTCTTATCCTTGATCACAGGAGCGAGTCAGGAACAATGAGCTCCCACATGGAGACCACACTGTGAGGTGTTTTCATCTGTCTTCATGTGGTTGTCCTTCCAAAACTTCTACAAACTCCTACAGCAATGAGAACATGTACTGCTCTGAACTCCCAAACCCAATGGCATACCCCTTAGCTTCTTTTAATATGCCTGCCCTGGGGCCCATGACAGGGAATCTTTGGGTAGTTCCCTCCTGGGGCCTGCAAGGGACTCCCAGAGCTGTTGTCAGTAGCACTGGGTACAAACATCAGACCCAGAACACCTGAGACTTCTGGGTAGTCGGGATTGGAGTTTTCAACACAACCTTGTACATGTGCAGGTTTTCAAGAAAGAATTACCCCTCCCTTTATTTATTTATTTGTGTGTTTATTTTAGTTTTAAACAATGAAGTTATTTTTTTAATAATAAATCTTTCCCCCTTTTCTCTCTGTCCCTACACCTGGACCATGAAACTCCTGAAACCTATTTCCCTTCTGGTGCTCTCTCTCCTGGTCTCTCTGCTCCCATCTCCACACACGTCTGCGTCTTTCCCTCCCCGCGCCCGTGTCCCCGCTGCTGCCTGTTACATTCTGTGCTGCTCCCCACAGCTGGCTGCCTCCGTGCTGCTCCCCCTCTGCTCCCCCATCCTCTGGGGACCCCTCTCCGCCCCCCTCCTCCCCCGGGTCTGTCTCTCCCTCCCTCTCCTGCCCCCCAGCCCGGCCCCCGCCCCGCAGCCACCGCCCCACAAAGCCCTCCCTGGGGCAGGTCCCTCTTCCGGGGACACCGCGTTCTCCCCGAGCCCACCCCCTGGCACTGGCCCCTGGCACTCAGACCTGATTAATGGGGGGCCTGGGAAGGCGGGCGCAGACCCCCAGGCCGGGGCCATCCGGGCTCTTTGGGCGGGAAGCGCCGGGCGGGGGAGGGCAAAGGGCGGGAATCACTGACCAGACCTCCAGCCCCGCGGGGGCCCCGGCGGCCCCGGGGACGGTTTTCGGCGGGAAAACCACGCGGCGGGCGGGCCCACAGCCACAGGCGGACAGACCGCGGGCCGGGCCTCAGTTTCCCCCAAAGGAACGCGGCGCCTCCACTGCGCAGCCCCCCGGGACGCGCACTCACCGCCGGGAGGGGCTCCGGGCGGGGCTCCCACACGGACTTCAGCGCCCGCAGCGCCCTCAGCCCGCCCTGCGGGGAGGGGCCCCGAGCAGCGGCTTTAAAGCACAGACACCGCCTCAGGGAGCCGCCACCGGCCCCTCCGCAGCCGCTTCCGGCTGCCAGGACTGCGCATGCGCCTCCCTGCGGGGGGCGGGGCCTGAGCGGAGCGGCTCCGCGGTGGGGGCGGGGCCAGGCCTGTGCGGGGACAGAGGGAGGGGGCGGGGCTGGGCCAGGGGGCGGCCTGGGCCCCTCCTCTCCTCCCACAGGGACAGCCCTTTCTGGGGGAGTTCCCGTCATTGTTGGGGTTTGGCTGGTGGCGCGGCTGTGACGGGATTCACAAGGAGAGAAGAGTCAGGAGCAGAGAGGTTGGTGATTTTACTTCTTTTAAAAAATATATATTTTATTGATTTTTTACAGATAGTTAGAAACATCGCTGAGAGAGAATCATCGATCAGCTGCCTCCTGCACACCCCCTACTGGGGATGTGCCCACAACCAAGGTACATGCCCTTGACTGGAATCGAACCCAGGACCTTTCTGTCTGCAGGCTGACGCTCTATCCACTGAGCCAAACCGGTTTTGGCATGATTTTACTTCTTTAAAGGGAGGAAAGGGCCAAGAGCTCTTTCATCGTAGAAGGAACAATCATAGTGTTTTATGGAACAAATGGCAGCTGTGGCAAAAGCATAAAGAGGGGAGGAGAAATCTGGAATTCACACAAAGTTTCCAGATCCCAGAGGCTGTAATTAGAGCTACTGGCTGGTCTGCCCTTCAGCTGCACAGGCCCCAGGGAGGTGTCTTTCCCAGGATCTTCACAGGCCGGGAACACATTCTCACAGGGAAGTTTAGAGAATTCAAAAGGCGGGCAGGTTGGGTTTGAAACCAGAAACTTCCTGCCTGTGATTTTCCTGGATCCTTAAACCCTCAGTGAAGAGAGGGTAGGGGAAGGGCAGCCTGCTCTCTCAGCTCCTCCCTGTCTCCCCATCTGAACGGAGAGGCAGCTTGAGTTAGGGAAGCAGGTGGATGGGGGTGTCAGAGACAGACCCAGATATCCATTCATGGTTAGGCACCTGATGAGATTAGGTCCCACCAAACAGTGGGAAAGAAATTTATGCATTTCTCAAGGGATAAAAAATTTCTGGTTGTAAATTTTGGTCTTTAAATGTTCTGTGAAGGCATTTTTATTGTTGTTATTATTATTATTATTTTGAAGAGTGATTTCATGAGGCTTTTATTTTTCCCCCCCAGTAACATTTACTTTTTGGCCATAAGACCCTAAACACATTTTCACAGTTACAGGTCATGCATAACTTGCAAGCCGAATGTTTTACAGCTATGGTGCAACTACTAGTTTTGGAGAATAAATTCACATGCAGCAAATGATCCCAGAAAAGCAGCTTCATAAAGCACTCTAAGCTTCACTGAACGTCTGGGAAGGCATTTTTAAATAAATATTTTGACTTTAGTAGTCCCTATAACCTAGTTAATGAGACACTGCTATTAATGTAGAATGTGTCCTGTTAAGTTCTCCTTATATTTGGAAAACAATTTTAAAATCAACAATATTTAAAACAGTTATAAGAATATTGGCGGCCTGGATTCTTGCTTATTCAAATTAGAAGAAAGATTTGTGCAGTAATTACATTACTACAAAAAATACATGTCAAAATAGTAGTTTGTGTTATACAATTAAAGCACCCTGTAATAGGTGCCAGTGAGAGATTTGTATGTATTGCATGTGCAGTAATCAATATTTATTTTCAAGTTGTCAGTGCTCCCTACCAGCAGGTGGGAGAGGATTCAATCCACAGGGGCAAATGCAAACTCCAGAAATGATGTGTTAAATGTGGTCTCCAACTTTCCGACATGCCTGTGGATTTCCTCCTTAAAACTGATAATGGAATGAAACATTCTCTGGCAATGATATGTTTGTCCACATCCCTCTCCATTCCAATGGTGAAGGTTTTTGAAGTCAGTGACTCACACATTTAGCTTCAAATATTTATTATAAACACACTCAGAAAGATTTCCATGTGTGTTGGAAAATAACAATTACAAAGGATTATGTCAGAAGCTAATTTGCCCCTCCATCCCCCAGCCATGAAGGCACATGTTGGTAGTGACGCTGAAGTAACTCTGCAGGAACTGGACCTCAGTGAGGGGCTGGAGGTGGGGAGGGCCGTAAACCCAGGAACATGATTGAAATTGGAATTCACATAAGCACTTTCGTTAAACACCACCACCAAAAAAACTGCAATGTTCTATGTGAGGATGAAGAAACGAAATTGTCCCTGGGTAGATGGGTAATTTCATACTGAGACCTCCCTGCTCCCTTCCTCATTCCCCAGGGTGAGTAAGACTCAATAGTGTCGAGTTCCACAGTCTTTCAGAGGGACACGACCTGGGATATGAGATTTTATCAAGACGTGAGTATTTAGGACAACAGCATTGCTTTAAAATAAACCTTTTAAAGAACATTGTGATAAACTGCATTACTAAGACAAATGTGTCCAACGCTTGAATTAAATTTCCTTACGGTTTTTTTTAATTAAAACATTTTATTTAATGAAGCATTTTATTTATTTTTAAATATATATTTTATTGATTTTTTACAGAGAGGAAGACAGAGGGATAGAGTTAGAAACATCGATGAGAGAGAATCATCGGTCAGCTGCCTCTTGCACACCCCGCACTGGGGATGTGCCCGCAACCAAAGTACATGCCCTTGACCGGAATCGAACCTGGGACCCTTCAGTCTGCAGGCTGATGCTCTATCCACTGAGCCAAACCGGTTTCGGCTTAATGAAGCATTTTAATGTAACATCTATTCCAAAATTAAACACATAAAAAATATTGCTGACTTAGCTCAGAAGCACATTGAGCTCTTCTTTCTTGACATTATCCAAACGAAACTCCAAGCACATGTACAGGTTTTTCTACAATATATCCTCCTTTTATAAGAACCCCACTTCTAACAGATTAGGACTCCACTCTTCTGACCTCATATAACCTTAATGACCTCCCTAAACCCTCTATCTCCAAATACAGACACATTGGGGGTTAGGGCTTCAAAATATCCAAGGGGACACATTTCAGTCCTTAACACTCAGCATCTCAAGTTCATTGTGTTATATAATCCACCTCAAAACTGATTCCATTAATGCAATAATAATTCAATATTTATTATGAGCCTGTGGACAGGCCAGGTGGTTCTGCTTCATGCGGTATAGGCAGGCAGATGTTGGCAGTGAGGCTGAAGCAACCATGTAGGAACTGGGACCTCTACTTTAGATCAACTTTTCTCTTAATCAAAACCTGATTTGCCAAGCTTCCTGACTTCAATTCTAGTGCTTTCAATTATTGTCCCCTTGCCATGTACTTGTCCATTAAGTCTGCTTCCAGTCTCTATTCACTCGCCAGACCCATGGCCATGTCACTCAGTAGGTTTTTATTATGGAGCACCTCAATCTTAGCAACTCTTTTCACTTTGAACGTCTTTGTTGTAGAATAAAACACCTCTAAGTTTAACCGCTTAAATCATCCAAAATTCATCTTTTCACGCAATTCCGTGGTGGCTGAGCCCTTCTCTGCTGCTTTCATGTAAGCTCATACACCCAGGTGCATCCAGCTGGCAGGGCCGCAGGGAGTTGTCTGGGGCCGCAGGGAGTTGGGAAACTTGTCTTTGAAACAATTTTTAAACTTTTTTTTTTTTTAATAGTGAAATTATAAATGGATAAAAACACCTATGTGCAAGACATTTATTGGTTGCCTCCGGAGCACCACCTGAGCAGATCAGGAATCACACTCCCAATCCGAGACTTTCTACACTATGAATCAAACCTGCAACTTTTTTATTTTTATTGATTCAGAGAAGAAAGGAGTGGGAGATAGAAACATCAATGATGAGAGAGACTAGGTGATCACCCTCCTGCACCCTTCCTCATATCCCTGAGGATCATGGCCACAACCTGGGCATGTACCCTTGGCTGGAATGGAACCCAGGACCCTTCAGTCTACAGGCTGATATTCTATCCATTGAGACAAATCGCCTAGGGCACGAGTATGAATTTTTTTATGGCGAGTAAGCTTTCTTGACTCCCTGAAGTCTTTGCCACATTCATTACATTTATAAGGTTTCTCTCCAGTATGAATTCTATGATGGTTTGTAAAGCCAGAGTAATTCCAAAAGGCTTTGCCACATTCATTACATTTATAAGGTTTCTCTCCCGTGTGAACTCTCTGGTGTTTATTAAAACCTGAGGACTGACTAAAGGCTTTGCCACATTCATTACATTTAAAAGGCTTCTCTCCGGTATGAACTCTCTGATGTTCAGTAAGGGTTGAGGCCTTACTTAAAATTTTGCCACATTCTCTACATTTATAAGGCCACTCTTCAGTATGAACTCTCTGATGAGAAGTAAGGGATGAAGAGTGGCTAAACGCTTTGTCACATTCTCTACATTTATAAGGCTTATGTCCTGTATGAACTCTCTGATGTCGCTTAAGGCCTGAGGACTCACTGAAGGCTCTCCCACAGTCTCTACACATATGGGGCTTCTCTCCAGTATGAACTCTCTGATGCTTGGTAAGCCCTGAGGAGCATCCAAAGGCTTTGCCACAATCCCTACATTTATAAGGCTTCTCTCCAGTGTGAACTCTCTGGTGCATAATAAGTTGTGAGGACGTCCCAAAGGATTTGCCACATTCTGTACATGTATAAGGCTTCTCTCCAGTATGAATACGCTGGTGGCGATTAAGGTGTGAGGAGTGATTGAAGGCTTTGCCACATGCTTTACATGGGTAAGTCTTCTCTCCAGTATGAAATTTCTGATTTAGAGTACAACCTGAAAGCCAATTAGATGTTTTACTAGAACCTTTACATGTATACGGTTCTTCTTCACTATGGATTTCTTTCAGTTCATTTGGATTGAATATCTGACTGGATATTCTACCACAGGCATTCCCTTTGTAAGCCTCCTGCCCAGCATGAATACCCTCTTGTTCGGCGTAACTTGACGATTCCTGAAAAGACTGGACACATTTACTTCCTTCGAGTGTCATCTCCGCAATAGGAATAACTTGATGTATATTGTGATTGGACATTTGGTCAAAGAGTTTTCCACTTTCATAATGATCTTCTGTGAGCTCGCTTTTCCAATTACTATTACGATATGACTCTTGCTTAAAGTTTTTCCAATACGCGTTCCATTGATAACTTCTGTCTTCAGTATATGTACTCTGGGATAATGAGAGATAGAAAGGGTTTCAGTGAAAGCTATAATTTCATTAAACATGTTCACTTGTGTAAGAACCATTTGTGATACTCATTAGACCAAGATGGTTGTGCAAAAAAAAGCATTCCCAATCTATAAAAATTATAGACAAAAAATAAAATTTTAATTGTCAGAGGAAGAATAATGAATCCTTGTTTAAAAGATTGCCAAATGCCTAGGAGGCATGACTCAGTGTTTGAGTACTGGTCAGGACACATGTCTGGGTTATGGGCTCAATCCCCAGTGAGGGGTGTGCAGGAGGCAGCCAGCCAATCAATGATTCTCAACATTGATATTCTTCTCATTCTCCTTCCTCTCTGAAATAAAAAATGTATTTTAAAAAATACTGCAAAATTGAGCACATTTAAATTGCATAAGTACTGTACATTATAAATATCAAAATTTTAGATAGGATTGACTGAACAATTAATACCACCATAACACTTTAAACAATTAAATGATTATCCACACCACAGACTGAGTTTCTAGTTTTCTTCAGATTCCCTTTCCAAGGATACATAACAATAAAAAGTTGTTTTCTACCTGTATGTGCAGAAACACACTGATCTGCCAATGTATCTGACTTTAAAGTGGCAGGTTTCTCAAATGCATAATATGCTTGACCTCTTTAGGTAACAAGAATTTTATTATTAATAATTATGCCAGGTTAGTTCTATTTATATTAATATTTTCTCTTCTTTTCAACTCTCAAATCCCAAGGCTTTCCTTAAGAGTATATTATGAAAGCAACTATCTTTAATATCTTACCAGTATTATATCAGAGAATACATCATGTAGTCCGGGCTTTGGCAAAAAGGCCTGGTCATCTTCAGATGAGATAGCTGAAAGAAATAAATCTTCAGTTTTTGACAACCAGGTGACTATACTTTCAACTGACCAGCAAGTGTTAAGCAAATGACAGTTCTGAGTATTCCAAATGCAAGTGAAGGATTCAAAAAAAAAGCTTAAGATAGGTACAATGAGGAAAAGTCATATCAAAGTGGGACAAACAGTTGCTTACATTTGCCAATGATACCTGCTTAATTAAACCCCCTGGCACACATGGCAATATTATAAAAATTCTCCCAATTCCCAGGTTCTTCGCTGGAGAAACAGAGAGATGAGAACGGCATGTTCAATGATCTCCCTGTTTTGAAGCATCTTGAAGGTCATGTGTCTGTTGTGCATGACACAGAGTGAGCACAGAATGGCAGTACGGGTGAGTATCCTGTAGTGGCTGCTAAAAGGAAACAGTGAGAAAGTGTTCCAGCCCCACAAAGACTGCGGTACTGAAGATGTATATGAAGCCTGAAAAGATACCGTGGGCCTGAGAAAGACACAGAGAACATTTCACCTGGGAAATGAAACAGAACCAAATCGAGAACACAGATCCTGAAAACACTGTTGACCGAAAGTAGAATTTGTGCCACAGATAGTTATGATTTATTTCCTCCTAGAGACAGCATGTTCAAAAGCCTTCGTGTTTACAATTCCTGAATCTCAACAAAAGATATCAAGTCATGCAAAGAAACAGAAAGTGTCCCATCAGAAACACAAAATATATGTAATCAAACTGAAACTACATCAATGAAAATACATTACCTGAAAAAAAAAGAAAAATAAATATCTTAAAAAGGAAAACGTAGAAAAGAATGACTACTATATCAGGAAAATGTTAGCTTCTTCTCATTTTCCCTAAACACAAGATTTGCCTTAAATCCTTCAACTGCAGCGCTGGTTAGAACAGCTCCAATTTGATGAGTTCTGGCAGCCCCCGGAACACCCACCGTAGAGATTGCGACCTCTACAGCTCCTCAGAGGCCTAGATTATGCTGCAGAGCAACCTTTGCACCGGGAGCTTGCCTTTTTTCTACTGTATTTTTGCATTCCGGTATTGAGTTTTTTGTTACGACCAAAATCAGGAAAATGTTACGACCAAAATAAAATACAATGAGAAAGAAAGTGTGCGTGTGTGTGTGTGTGTGTGTGTGTGTGTATATATACATATATATATATATATATATATATATATATATATATATATATTTATTGGTTTTTTAAAGAGAGGAAGGGAGAAGGATAGAGAGTGAGAAATATTGATGAGAGAAACATCAATAAGCTGCCTCCTGTACACCTCCTACTGGGTAGGTGCTTGCATCCAAGTTACATGCCCTTGACTGGAATCGAAACTGATACCTTTCAGTCTGGAGGCCAAAACTCTATCCACTGAGCCAAACCAGTTAGGGAGAAAGATAGTAAATTTTTAAAAAACCACTCCAAAGTGGGACATTAAAAAACTCAATACCTGCCGAAACCGGTTTGGCTCAGTGGTAGAGCGTCGGTCTGTGTACTGAAAGGTCCCAGGTTCGATTCCGGTCAAGGGCATGTACTTTGGTTGCATGCACATCCCCAGTGGGAGGTGTGCAGGAGGCAGCTGATCGATGTTTCTTTCTCATCGATGTTTCTAACTCTCTATCTCTCGCCCTTCTTCTCTGTAAAAAAATAAATAAAATATATTAAAACAAACAACAAACAAACAAAAAACTCAATACCGGAATGCAAAAATACAGTAGAAAAAAGGCAAGCTCCCGGTGCAAAGGTTGCTCTGCAGCATAATCTAGGCCTCTGAGGAGCTGTAGAGGTCGCAATCTCTACGGTGGGTGTTCCGGGGGATGCCAGAACTCATCAAATTGGAGCTGTTCTAACCAGCGCTGCAGTTGAAGGATTTAAGGCAAATCTTGTGTTTAGGGAAAATGAGAAGAAGCTAGAAGAGCAAGGGGAACAGTTTGTGGCATTTTTGCCTTCAAGGTGAAGGGCGGGGGGTAAAGAAGCCATCTGGGGGATGTGAAGACTGGCAAAGGATCAGTGCTTCCCGGCTCAGATAAGAAGGCTGTACAATCACAATAGCCGAAACCGGTTTGGCTCAGTGGTAGAGTGTTGGTCTGCGGACTCAAGGGTCCCAGGTTCGATTCCGGTTAAGGGCATGTACGTTGGTTGCGGGCACATCCCTGGTGGGGGGTGTGCAGGAGACAGCTGGTCGATGTTTCAACGATGTTTCTAGCTCTCTCTCTCTCTCTCCCTTCCTCTCTGTAAGAAAATCAATAAAATATATTAAAAAAAAAAAGAAAAAGAAGGCTGTACAATCACAATAGCCAACTTGGATTGGATGGCTTTAATGGCGGGTAAATGAATCCCCAGTGGGCCTTCTTTCAAGGCAAATTGAAAATAATTGGCAACATGGGTCTCACTATGAAGTTACAAAATCTTCAGCTCTAGCCGGGCAAAGCTGAGCTGTGAAGAACTACCTTTGGAACTCAAGATGAAACGTAAGAGACGTATAAGAACTTACACTGAAACCATGCATTGGCAAATAGCATGAGATTGGTTTTAAAATGTGTGCGAACAGCCAAAACCGGTTTTGCTCAGTGGATAGAGCATCGGCCTGCAGACTGAGAGGTCCCAAATTCAATTCCGGTCGGGGGCATGTACATTGGTTGCCGGCACATCCCCAGTGGGGTGTGTGCAAGAGGCAGCTGGTCGATGTTCCTCTCTTATCGATGTTTCTAGCTCTCTATCCCTCTCCCTTCTGCTCTGTAAAAAATCAATAAAATATATTTTTAAAAAATAAAATAAAATAAAATGTGTGCGAACAATCTTTTTTTCCCTAAGCTCCGGGTGAACAGAGTCTGATGGAATACTATTGCTTTCATGAATTGCATACAACTATGTATTACAAAGGTAATATGGTAATTATGGTTTTGGAGTAAAACTGAGCTCCAGAATTAAATTAAGAACAGCAAAATCTGCCCTAACCGGTTTGGCTCAGTGGATGGAGTGTTGGCCTGTGGGCTAGGGGGGTTCCCAAGTTCGATTCCCGTCAGGGGAATATACCTTGGTTGCGGGCAAAACCCCAGTGGGGAGTGTGCAGGAGGCGGCTGATTGATGCTTCTCTCTCATTATGTTTCTATCCCTCTTCCTTCCTCTCTGTGAAAAATCAATAATATACATATATATAAAAGAACAGCAAAAACGAAAACTATGTAAACATCCCCAGTAGGGGGTGTGCAGGAGGCAGCTGATCAATGTTTCTCATTGATGTTTCTAACTCTCTATCCCTCTCTCTTCCTCTCTGTAAAAAATCAATAATATATATATTTTTAAAAATATATATATTTTATTGATGTTTTAACTTCGTCCCACAAATGCTCAATTAGATTGATATCTGGTGATTGAGGGAGCCACCTAAGCAAGGTAAAGTCTCCCTCTTGTTCTTGAAACCACTACGAGCACTGTGACACGGCCCATTGTCTTGTCAGAAGGAACCATCTCCATTGGGGATGTGCCCGCAACCAAGGGACATGAACTTGACTGGAATTGAACCTGGGACCCTTGTTCAAGTCAAATCAACGACCAGGGGTTGAACCTGTCTTTATGGGGTCCCCTTGAAGGTCGATTTATTAGTGTCTTAAGAGTCCCTTGTTTTTTTGTTTTTTTGTCCCATATTTCCACATGCTTGTTAGCTTCCCTGA
This sequence comes from Pipistrellus kuhlii, assembly GCF_014108245.1. NCBI lineage: Eukaryota > Metazoa > Chordata > Mammalia > Chiroptera > Vespertilionidae > Pipistrellus > Pipistrellus kuhlii. The sequence goes on from NW_023425575.1 coordinate 422,418, forward strand.
ATCAAAATTTTTAATGAATTATGACAAATTTTTTGTTTGTTTTGTAAATATGTCTACTGGTTTCTGAGAGGGAGAGAAACATCAGTGAAAAAAGAGAATCATCGCCCTAACTGGTTTTAATGTGTTCCTTTTATTTTTGTGTCTTGGTGAACTCAAAAGAGCCCATTAAGAACTCAGTGGCAAGAACATGGTAAAGTCTCCCTCATGTTCTTGAAACCACTCCATAAGGCAGTTGGTTCCACAACTATCAAATCTCACTGAACTGGACAGCGCTATTCATCAGGCATGGTGTCAGATTCCTTGCATCTACTCTACATCTCGTGGAGTCAGTGCCAAGAAGAATCGCCACAGTAAAAAGGTGGCCCAATGAAATACTGATGGGGTGGTCATAATAATCTGGCCACTCAGTGTATATCAAAGGCCTGGTGCATGAATTCGTGCATGGGAGGGATCCAGCTAGCCTTGCCAGGGGGAGGGGACAAGGGTGGTTGGCCAGCCTGCCTGCAAGTCCAACTCCTGGTCAAAGGGACAATTTGCATATTAGCCTTTTATTATATAGGATATACACTGAGTGGCCAGATTATTATGCGTTCAGAGATCATAATAATCTAGCCACTCAGTATATATTGTTATAACCTTAAAATATATATTTAAAATATTTTCATTGATTTCAGAGAAGAAGGAGAGGGAGAATCATTGATTGGCTGCCTCATGCATGACTCAAACTGAGAATGGAGCATGCAACCTGGCATATACCCTTGAATAGAATCAAACTTGGTACCCTTCAGCCTGTAGGCTGATGCTCTATACACTGAGCAAAACCAGCTAGAGCCTTAAAATATCTTAAGTAGCTCCCATGGTCACAACAAAAATAAAAGGAACATTAAAAGGGACAGAGTTGCGTATTGTAAATTACAGACTCCACATTTCTAGAAATAAATATATATCCAATGAATTTCTCAAAATATGATATACAAGACCAAGTCACAAAGTTATCTGTGTCCCTGTACAGGAACAAAAATTAATACTAAGTAACAAATTAATGGTGTAATTACATGAATAACAGCATAAAGAAAAAGAAAATAACAGTTTACTTCATGAAGAAGGTGCATGATTTGAATGCTGCAAAGTATATATATTGCTGGCTGCCATCGTACTTCTAGGTATAGATCAGAAAATATTCACAAAGGATCTGAAAGAGCATTTGTGTCCATTATAATGTTATTCACAAGAGGCTTCCACTGATGGGAACAACTCAAATTTCCATGGAGAGTTGAATGAAGAAAATTTACCATATACATGCAATGGAATGTTTTTGTGCCATAAAAATAAAAATAGATATTGTCACCAGATACCACAAAGAGAAACGTTGATGACAATTTTTAAGTGAAGCACACAAGTCACAAAAGACAGACACTACAGGATTTCCCTCAGGTGAGTAATCAAATGTAGTCCACGTTATAGAAAAAAAGAATGGTAGTTATGAACCTTGCTTTTAAAGCAAATGAGGAAGTAGTGGTTTAATAGAGAATGCGAGATTTCTACAAGATGGAAGTTTTCAGAGGACAGATACACAACACAGGCAGTTAAGCATCTACCCTAGAAAGCAGAAGGCCCTAGAGATGTTAAAACAATAAAGGAAACAAAACCCTGTGGGTGGAGTACGAACTCGGAAAGGAAGTCATCCTCACCCAGGGAGGCCAGGTTGCTGCAGTTCTCCAACATCACATCCAGGTACAAGTTCCGCTGAGCTGGGTCCAGGCATTCCCACTCCTCCTCAGAGAAGTCTATGGCCACATCCCTGAAGGTCAGCAGTCCCTGAAAGAAAAGACACATTTACCAAGAGGTCACCAGAGAAGGTCATAATGTCACCCAACATGAAAACAGGGTTAGAAGAGGTTTGGCCCTAGGGCAGTAACCTTGAATCATCCAATAAGACCACTTTGCCCCAGTAACATTCTCTGATGTGACAAATAAGGATGAAACATGTCCACCAATCCATGGTACAGAATTTTCTTTTCAGAAAACTAAACTTTAAAATTAAGGCATGGCCCTAACTGGTTTGGCTCAGTGGATAGAGCGTTGGCCTGCGGACTGAAGGGTCCCAGGTTCGATTCCTTGGTTGCTGGCACATCCCCAGTAGGAGGTGTGCAGAAGGCAGCTGATCGATGTTTCTCTCATTGATGTTTCTAATTCTCTATCCCTCTTCCTTCCTCTCTGTAAAAAAATCAATAAAATATATTTTAAAATAATAATAATAATAATAATAATAATAATAATAATAATAAATTAAATTAGGCATGGACACAGGCATATGGACCTCTGAGTGCTGTGTTTGCATCATTCGGGATCAGCGGTGTATATTTCTCAGCTGGAGATGACATGGTGAGTCAGAAATATAAGCACTTTTTCAAGTGTAATATAAACAATGATTGCACTTTTCTAAAAATACAGATTGTGCTCCATGCTCTGCGATGGGGCCTCTGTTTCACATGTGTAAGAAATTCACTTTTTACTTGTGATACCAATGTTACCGGATCACATGCCAAGTGTCTGAATACACAAAAAATGAAAACACAGGAAAAAATTCACAAATAACTTTGAACTCAAGGGGTTCGTTAATGGGATTTACAGTGATCATGGAATAACAGCCAAAATCCTATTTAAAATGTCACTATGAGTGATCTTAGAACAAGACTATTCTGCCTGGTCCAGAGGGTGCGCCTCAGTGCTTGACCACTGACCCATTAACCAAGAGGTCACTGGTCAGGGCACATACCAGGGTTACAGGATAGATCCTAGCGCGGGGCGTGCAGAATGCAGCCAACAAATGATTCTCTCATCATTGATGTTACTCCCACTCTCTCTTTCTCTTCCTTTTGCAATCAATAAAATTATACGTTAAGAAGGTGGGAGGGAAATAGAGAAACTGCTGACATTGACTATCGTAAGAAAACAGGAAAGCCCTGGCTGGTTTGGCTCAGTGGAAGGAGCGTCGGCCTGCGGACTCAAGGGTCCCAGGTTTGATTCCAGTGAAGGGCATGTGCCTTGGTTGTGGGTGTATGCCCAGTGGGGAGTGAGCAGGAGGCAGCTGATAGATGTTTCTCTCTCATCGATGTTTCTGGCTCTCTGTCCCTCTCCCTTCCTCTCTGTAAAAAAATTAATAAAATATATTTTTTTAAAAAGAAAATAGGTAAGAAATAAGAAAAGGAAAACAACCTAAGCAAAATATGAGAAGTAGAGAAATATATTCGAAGATGTTAGAGGAAAAGCAAACACAGCCTCATCTCTTACCTGAGAAGCACCCATTTGGTCCTGGTTCCTGATGCTGGTCCTGGAATGTCTTCTCGGGTGACAACTGAAGAGTCCCAGAATGTGCCGTCAATGGCGTCCGCACAGCCCGTTAATCAGCTCACCTCACACCCACAGTCAGAAGGACCTGGAAATGAGGAAAGAGCCGTGCTCGCCTGTGTTTGTAACAGGAGAGAGTCAGGAACAATGAGCTCCTACATGTGAGGTGTTTTATTCTCTCTTCCAAAGACTCATTTGTCTATCCTTCCAAAGACTTCCACAATCTCCTGTAGCAATGAGAGCCTGTACTGATTTCCTGGAACACCTAACCAACAGAGCACCGCTCACTTCCCCCAAAAGTCCCAGCACACCTGAGACCTGTGGGTAGTGTGGTGGTGTCCCAGCACAGCTGCTCCAAGTCCTTACATTCTTCTGACTACACCATGTGTCAGAGCAGGATCCATTTCTCCAGTAGTGCTTACTCCTAAGTCCTGCCCATAGGCTAACAGTGAGATCAGGTTCCTCCTTGAACCCTGCTTGCTGAACTAAGTGTTGGGAACTTACTCGTAGTCTAAGTTCTTCCTTTATCCTCAGCTCAAGTACAACCACGGAGTGGTTTGAGCACCTCTGCCAAGGGCTGGACCATCTTGAACACCAAATAGTAGAAGGAGAAGCCATGAGAAGTGGTGGGTATATAGAGTCTGTATTATAGGAGCTAATGGCCCTGTAGGCACTGCTAACAATGAGCCATCAGACAAAACAGCTCTTCACAACAGTTCTATACAGGCAGGCGCACACAGGCTGATAAACAATTACATCTTTCCCACAAAATAGCAGTAGCCTCTATACCCACAGAATCAATAAGCAGCAGTGTTCTCTGTGCCTACATCTATCTTCTGAGCAGCCTCATGCTGCCTCTGGCCTGATGCATGAAATTCATGCACATTAAGAGGGGATTCATTAGAGGAAATAATTTAATATTGGTATTTTCCCTTTTTTTATGATGATGATAGTCGCTTTATTTATTTTTTTCATTTTTTATTAATATATTTTATTGATTTTATACAGAGAGGAAGGGAGAAAGTTAGAAACATCGATGAGAGAGAGTCATCGATCAGCTGCCTCCTGCACACCCCCCACTGGGGATATAACCGCAACCAAGGCACATGCCCCCGACCGGAATCGAACTCGGGACCCTTCAGTCCCCAAGCCAACGCTCTATCCATTGAGCCAAACCGGTCCTGGCTATTTTTTTCATTTTTTTATTAAGGTATTATATGTGTACATATCTTACCATTGATCCCCCACTCCCATACATGCCCTCCCTCCCCAGTTTTGCGTCCATTGGTTAAGCTTATACGCATGCACACAAGTCCTTCGGCTGATCTACCTCCCCCATATCTTTGCCCTTTCTCTATAATAGAAGTATCAGAGACGAAAGAAAATTAGTAAAATGTATATGAAAACCTTCCTCCTGTCAGAGTCTGGGGATCACCACAAGACCCAGAGTCGCCGAAACTGGTTTGGCTCAGTGGATAGAGCGTCAGCCTTCGAACTGAAAGGTCCCGGGTTTGATTCCGGTCAAGAGCATGTACCTTGGTTGCGGGCACATCCCCAGTGGGGGGTGTGCAGGAGGCAGCTGATCGATGACTTTCTCTCATCGATGTTTCTAACTCTCTATCCCTCTCTCTTCCTCTCAGTAAAAAATCAATAAAATATATTTAAAAATAAAATAAAATAAAATCACTAAAAACTTATAATAAGCCAAAACCCATCAGCCTGAGGACTGAAGGGTCCCAGTTCGATTCCAGTCAAGGACATGTAACTTGGTTGTGGGTACATCCCCAGTTTGGGGTGTACTGGAGGCAGCTGATCGATGATTCTCTCTTCTAGTCCTATCTAATAAGAGTAATATGCAAATTGACCATGCCTCCACTATACCCACAAGCCACGTCCATCAATCAAGAGTGAGTATGCAAATTAACCTAACCAAGATGGTTGTGGCCACTGAGAGAACAGGAGACTTGAGTTGCCCCTGACAATGGAGGAAGCCAAGCTTTCCGCCTATGCTGGCCTGCCATGGCCTCCGCTCAAGGCTAAAAAGTTTCAATTATGGAAGATGAATTCCAAATACCAGGGCCTCTCCTTGGGTTGCCAGAGGGCGTGGCCAGCCTGCAAACCACCACAGGCCCCTCACCCAGGCCACCCCATACTCCAAGGGAAGCCCCCATTCCTGATCTGGGACACCATTCAGGGCAAACCAGCAGGCCCCCACCCATCACCAGGCCTCTATCCTATCTAACAAAAGAATGTGCAAATTGACTGTCATTCCAACACACAAGATGGCTGTCCCCATGTGGTTAAAGATGACTGCCCCATGTGGACACAAGATAGCCACAAGATGGCCAGCAGGGGAGGGCAGTTGGGAGGGACCAGGCTTGCAAAGGAGGGAAGTTAGGTGTGGTCGGACCTGGAGGGGAGGGCAATTAGAGGAGGGCAATTAGGCTGGCAGAGGAGAGAAGTTAGGGGCAACCGGGCCTACAGGAAAGGGCAGGTGTGAGTGACCAGACCAGCAGGAGAGGGAAGTTGGGAGGGACCAGGCATGCAAGGAAGGGCAGTTGAGAGCAATTAAGCCTGCAGGAGAGGGAAGTTAGAGGTGACCAAGCCAGCAGAGGGAAGTTGGATGCAAACAGGCTGGCAGGGGAGCAGTTAGACATCAATCAGGCTGGCAGAGAAGGGGTTAGGGTGTGATCAGGCTGGCAGGCAGAAGCCGTTAGGGGCAATCAGGAAGGAAGGCAGGCAGGCAGGCAAGCAGTTGGGAGCAAGCAGTGCTGGACTGCTCAGTCGGAAATCCATTGTGAGTTCCTAGATTGGAGAGGGTGCAGGATGGGCTGAAGGACACATCCTGCGTGCACAAATTGCGTGCACTGGGCCTCTAGTAAGTATATAACAGGCGAACCTTATTAAGTGGAAATTTATAATTCTCAAATGTTTAAATAATTCAGTTGTTAACCATATAAACACACAAGCCCGTATATCACAACTTAAGGTTCTTTCCTATATGTCACTTCCCTGTCCCTCCATTTTTCTCCCCTTTTCTTTCTTTTCTTTTTTTAATATATATTTTATTGATTTTGTACAGAGAGGAAGGGAGAGAGATAGAGAGCTAGAAACATCGATGAGAGAGTCATCGATTAGCTGCCTCCTGCACACCCCCCACCGGGGATGTGCCCGCAACCAAGGCACATGCCCTTGACCGGAATCGAACCCGGGACCCCTCAGTCCCCAAGCCAACGCCCTATCCATTGAGCCAAACCGGTCTCAGCTTTCTCCCCTTTTCTCTCTGTCTGTCCCTACACCTGGACCATGAACCTCCTGAAGCCCATTTCCCTCCGGGGCTCTCTCTCCTGGTCTCTCTGCTCCCATCTCCACACACGTCCGCATCTTTCCCTCCCCACGCACGTGTCCCCCCTGCTGCCTGTTACAGTCTGTCCTGCCCCCCACAGCTGGCTGCCTCCGTGCTGCTCCCCCTCTGCTCCCCCATCCTCTGGGGACCCCTCTCCGCCCTCCTCCTCCCCCGGGTCTGTCTCTCCCTCCCTCTCCTGGCCCCCAGCCCGGCCCCCGCCCCGTCACCGCCCCCACAAAGCCCTCCCTGGGGCAGGTCCCTCTTCCGGGGACACCGCGTTCTCCCCGAGCCCACCCCCTGGCACTGGCCCCCTGGCACTCAGACCTGATTAATGGGGGGCCTGGGAAGGCGGGCGCAGACCCCCAGGCCGGGCCATCCGGGCTCTTTGGGCAGAAAACGCCGGGCGGGGGAGGGGCAAAGGGCGGGAACCACTGACCAGACCTCCAGCCCCGCGGGGGCCCCGGCGGCCCCGGGAACGGTTTTCGGCGGAAAAACCACGCGGCGGCCGGGCCCACAGCCAGAGGCGGACAGACCGCGGGCCGGGCCTCAGTTTCCCCCAAAGGAACGCGGCGCCTCCACTGCGCAGCCCCCCGGGACGCGCACTCACCGCCGGGAGGGGCTCCGGGCGGGGCTCCCACACGGACTTCAGCGCCCGCAGCGCCCTCAGCCCGCCCTGCGGGGAGGGGCCGGGAGCAGCGGCTTTAAAGCACAGACACCGCCTCAGGGAGCCGCCACCGGCCCCTCCGCAGCCGCTTCCGGCTGCCAGGACTGCGCATGCGCCTCCCTGCGGGGGCGGGGCCTGAGCGGAGCGGCTCCGCGGTGAGGGCGGGGCCAGAAGGAGGGGGCGGGGCGGAGCCAGGGGGCGGCCTGGGCCCCTCCTCTCCTCCCACAGGGACAGCCCTTCCTGGGGGAGTTCCCGTTAATTTTGGGTTTGGCTGGTGGCGTGGCTGTGGCAAGATTCACAAGGAGAGAAGAGACAGGAGCAGAGAGGGCGGTGATTTTACTTTTTTTTTTTTTTTTTAATATATCTTATTAATTTTTTACAGAGAGGAAGAGGGATAGAGAGCTAAAAACATTGATGAGAATCATTTCCTCCTGCACACCTCCTACTGGGGATGTGCCCACAACCAAGGTACATGCCCTTAATCGGAATCCAACCCAGGTCCTTTCAGTCCATAGGCCAATGCTCTATCCACTGAGCCAAACCGGTTTCGGCTGTTATTTTACTTCTTTAAAGGGAGGAGAGGCTGAAATCGGTTTGGCTCAGTGGTAGTGTCTGTCTGCAGACTGAAAGGTCCCAGGTTTGATTATGGTCAAGGGCTTGTACATTGGTTGCGGGCACATCTCAGGTAGGGGCTGTGCAAGAGGCAGTTGCTCGATGTTTCTCTCATCGACATTTCTAGCTCTCTATCCCTATCTCCTCCTCTCTGTAAAAAAGTCAATAAAATATATTAAAAAAATAATAAATAAAAGAAATAAAGGGAGGAGAGGGCCAGGTGCCCTTTGATGGCACGAGGCTCCCCACATAGACGGGCTGTTCGGTTAGGGTAGGGGTGTCGAACTCAATCAGAGAAGGGGCCAAAATCTAAAATCCAGCCTAAATCGCGGGCCGAATGGTTTACTGAACAGTCATAAACTGTCATTGTGATGGAAACGCAGCGGAGTGCAGTGATGACAGCGCGGTGCGGGCCACATTGCAAGGCCTGGCGGGACGGATTTGGCCCGCGGGCCTTGTGTTTGACACATGTGGGTTAGGGTGTCAGCAAGTAAAGACAGCTGTGGCAGAAGCATAAAGAGGGGAGGAGGAATCTGGAATTCACACAGAAGTTTCCAGATCCCAGAGGCTGTGCTTAGAGCTACTGGCTGGCCTGCCCTTCAGCTGCACATGCCCCAGGGAGGTGTCTTTCCCAGGATCTTCACAGGCCGGTTACACATTCTCACAGGGAAGTTACAGTGAATTGAAAAGGCGGGCAGATTGGGTTTGAAACCAGAAACTTTCTGCCTCCAATTTGCCTTAAATCCTCACTGAGGAAGAGGTGGGAAGGGGGAGGGCAACCTGCTCTCTCAACCCCTCCCTGTCTCCACATCTGAATGGAGAGGCAGCTTGAGTTAGGGAAGCAGGTGGATTGGGGTGTCAGAGACAGACCCAGACATCCATTCAGGGTTAGGCAGATGAGATAAGACCCCATCCAATACGGTGGGGGAGATAGTTTTATTCAGGTATTTTCAAGGGATAAAAATTTTGCTTGTAAGTTATGTTCTTTTGAAGTTTTTGTGTTCTGGGAGTGCATTTTTAAATGAATGTCATTTAGTAGTCCCTATGACCTACATAATGTACTAAATTATCTCTTGTTAATATTCCTTATATTTGGAAAACAATGATTTAAAAATCAACAATATTTGTTATAAAAATGATAACTATTATCAGTTTACTTAGTCTCATCACCAGTTTTTATTTTGATTATTTTCCAATATTGTAATGAATATAGTTATTCCCTAGAGTTTTATGAAACTTTATGTTAGAGTAAGTAATTTAGAGTAAATCAGACCAGGGGGTTATGTTTAACCTATGTAAGTATTTTATCACTTTAGGCCAATAAAATATCAACCCTCAGTATTGCCACCCAAAGCCAGAAAACACACCACACATAACAAATAAAAGTTTCCCTCTAGAATGAATTCCAATGTGAGGAATAATCTACAGATGCTGATTAAAGACTGCAGGACATTGTTTAAAGTTGTATTGTTCCTCCCCAGTATGAATTCTGATGTTGGTTAAAGTTTGCATACTGAGTAAACTTTCCCAATTTATTTAAGTCTGCTGGGCTTTGATCCAGTATTAATTATCAGATGTTGTACAAGATATAAATGGGGATATACACTTTGACATATGCCTCATAATTTTTAAGGCATAATTTAATCATTTCCAATGATGCTCCAACCATGGTGAAATCTTTGGATGAAAACTTTATATTATTCTTATTTTTCTTTAGAGTAATTTCAAAATGTTCATTAAGTATGACCACAGCCTAATGTCATTCTCACATTTTATACAGTGTAAGGCTTCCCTTCATTATAAAACCTCTGATATTCTGTAAATTTTGAGCTATGGATAAACGCTCTAGTCCATTCTCTACATTTGTGTGGTCTCTTTTTGTTCTAAAGTTGATCAATTAGAGTAATAGATTGCCTTTTAAAGACTTTTCACATTTCTCATATACATAAGGCTCCTTTCCAGTATGAATTCTGTGATGTTCATTAAGTTCTCACTGTGGTCAAGGACTTACCATGCTCCTCACGTCTGTGAGACTTCTCTCAAGTATGAACTCTGCTGTACAGTAAGGCAGGAACACTGATAAATGGCTTTGTTACATTTTCTACACGTGTAAGAATTCTCTACAGAGTGAACTCTCTGATGCTTAGTAAGGATTGAGGACCTGCAAAAGGCTTTGCCACATTCTCTACATTTGAAAGGTTTCTCTCCACTGTGAACTCTCTGATGCCTAGTAATGTCTGAGGACCTGCCAAAGGATTTGCCACATTCTCTACATTGATAAGGCTTCTCCCTCGTGTGAATTACCTGATGAGCAGAAAGGTGTGAGTACTGGCTAAAGGCTTTGCCACATTCTTTACATTCATAAGGCTTCTCACCGGTATGAACTCGCTGATGTTTATTAAGGGATGAGGATTGTGTGAAGGCTTTACCACATGCTCTGCATTTGTAAGGCTTCTCTCCGGTATGAACCCGTTGATGTCGATTTAGCTTTGTGGACTCACTGAATGCTTTGCCACATTCTCTACATTTATAAGGCTTCTCTCCAGTATGAACTCTCTGATGCATTGTAAGGTTTGAGCTCCTGGGAAAGGATTTGCCACATTCTCTACATTCATAGGGCTTCTCTCCAGTATGAATTATCGGATGCAGAGTAAGCAATGAGGGCCAGCGAAAGGATTTGCCACATTCTCTACCTTTCATAGGCTTCTCTCCAGTATGAACTCTCTGATGCAGAGTAAGGGTTGAGGACCAGCTAAAGGATTTGCCAAATTCTCCACAATTATAAGGTTTCTCTCCAGTAGAAACTCTCTGATGCAAAATAAGGTTTGAGGGACAGCTAAAAGCTTTCCCACATTCTAAACGTTCACAAGACATTTCTCCCGTATGATTTCTATGATGTTCAGTATGTCTTGAGGATTGACTAAAGTCTGCTCCATTTTCCATGAGTTTGTATAATTTTGCAATAGTATGAATTCTTCCTTTATGTACATTAAGAGATGAATGACATTTAAAGGCTTTGCCAGATGCTTTACATTTGTAAGACTTCTCTGCAGTATGAATTTTCTGATTTACACTGCAACCTGAAGGCGAAATACAAATTTTACCAGAATCTTTACATTTATAAACTTTTTCTCTATTATGCATTTTTTTTCATTATATTTAGATGAAATATTTGATGGAAAACTCTACAATATGGATTGCATTTGTAAGCCTCTTCCCCAGTATAAATAATCTGTTGTTCAGGGAAATTTGAAGATTGCTGAAAAGACTGGATACATTTACATCCTTTGTGTGTCTTCTCCACAATAGGCATAACCTGATTGGACATTTGTTCAAAGAGTTTTCCACTTTTATAATGCTCCTCTGCACATTCACTTGTCTGATTAAGATATAATTCTTGCTTAAAGTTTTTCCAATGTTAAATCCATTGATAACTACTATCTCCATTATGTGTACTCTGATGATAATGGGAGACAGAAAGACCTTTAGTGACAGTTATAATTTCATTAAACATGTACACTTGTTCCATAAGTACCATTTTGTGATACTCATGAAACCAAGATAGTTGCATTAAAAAACCTTTTCTAGGCTGGCCAGTTTGTCTCAGTGAATGGAGCGTCGGCCTGCGGACTGAAAGGTCCCGGGTTCAATTCTGGTCAAGGGCATGTCTCTCTCTCTCTCATCAATATTTCTGGCTCTCTATCTCTCTCTCTTCCTCTCTGTAAAAAATCAATAAAATGTTTAAATATATATATATATATATAATATGTATATATATATAAAATATATGGAATATATAAAAATATATAGAATATATAAAAATATATATATATTCTGGCCTGGACCCGAATCTGATCTAGGAACATTCAGTCTGCAGGCCACTGAGCCTATCCACTGACCTAAACCAGCTAGGGCCTAATTTGTTCCTTGAGAGCAAGAATCTACCATAGAAAGCAGAAGCTCCTTAGAGATGTCATAATAATAAAGGAAATAAAATCATGGGAGTGGCGTAGGAACTCCAGAAGGAAGTCATCCTCACCCACTGAGGCCAGGTTGCTGTAGTTCTCCAACATCACATCCAGGTACAACTTCCGCTGAGCTGGGTCCAGGCACTCCCACTCCTCCTGAGAGAAGTCGATGGCCACATCCCCGAAGGACAATGGTCTCTGAAGGAAACACACATTTACCAACAGGTCACCAGAAGAGATCAGAATGTCACCCAACATGAAAACAGTGTTAGGAGGAGAGGTTTTGATCTGTGGGGTATCCAAGTTCTCAGATGTTTCCACATATGTAAGAAGCTCACTTTTTACTTGTGATGTCAATGTTTCCACATTAAGTGCCATGCTTACGAACACACAGAAAAAGAAAACGGAGGAAAAAATTCATACCGAACTTTTAACTAAAAGGGTCGTTAATGGCATAAACAGTTCTCAAGAAATAGGACACATATGAACCATAATCCTAGTGGTAAATACAACATGAGTAATCTTAGAATAAGATTATTCTTCCTGGTTCAGCTGATGTATCCCAGTGGTTGAGTGCTGCCCCATGAACAAGAGGTCAGATTTGATTCCTGGTCTGGGCACACAACCAGATTGTGGACTCAATGCCAGTGTAGGGTGTGCAGGAGGCAGCCAATCAATGATTCTCTATCATCATTAATGTTTCTATCACTGGCTACCTCACTCCTCCTGTCTGAAATCCATAAAAATGTACTTGGAAAAAGAAAAGAAAGAATAGGTGAAGTAATGCTAACAGTTTAGGCATTGAGGCACACATTTTACAACTATGAAATCAAGATGGTTTAGTGATTCTGTAAATCTCATGAGTCTATTTGTGTATGTTTCCTTTTGTGTTTTATAAAACAAAACTAGAGGGCTGCTGCACGAATTCATGCAGGAGTGGGGTCCCCTGGACGGTGGGATCAGGCTTAAACTGGCTCTCCAACATTCCTCAAGGGGTCCCAGATTGCAAGAGGGTGTAAGCCAAGCCGAGGGACACCACTGGTACATGATCAGGGCTTGGGAGTGAAGCAGGAAGTTGGTCAGCTGGGGAGGGACCTCGGGAGGCTCCAGGGCATATTTGGCTCATCTTGCTCATCCCATTCAGATGGATCCCAGCAGCAAGCTAACCTACCAGCCAGAGCCTATGGCCCCTCAGGGTCAGTGCACATCATAGCTAGCGGTTGAACAGCCTTAGCATATCATTAGCATATTACACTTTGATTGATTGAATGGCTGACTAGATAACTGGACACTTAGCATTCTAGGCCTTTATTATATAGGAGGATAAAAAGTGAAACATAAGGATACAAAACAAGTTAGACTTATTATTTGCTTTTTGTGGTTGTAAATTCTCACCTGAGATTTTTAGCATTGACTTTTCAAAAGTGGATGGCATGGACACAGAGCCATGAAAGGGAAGACAGGGGAAGGGAGAGAGAGAGATCAATGTGGAAAAAACACATGGATTGGTTGCCTGCCATAGGTCCCCAGGACCTAGTTGCCCTAAACCAGGAATCAAAATATCCACCACAGATCCACACCAGCCTGGGGGAACTAATTTTTCTTACTAGTACATTTCTTTCAAAAATTTTATGTGTCATTAGTGCAGAGTTATGTTGTAGAAACTTAATGTAACTGAACATATATTAATAATATAATTCTTGAGAACTTTCTAGAAAATAGAAAAAGTGATAATGAAGGGTTTGTCAGTGACATGATGATAAAATATAATGAAAATTTAAAGAATCAAGGCCTGATTGTTTAAAGCTCCCATGAAAAAGCCAATGATCTGTAGAAAATAAAAGTAAGTCCTTCGGCTGAAACCGGTTTGGCCCAGTGGATAGAGCCTCGGCCTGGGGACTGAAGGGTCCCGGGTTCGATTCCGGTCAAGGGCATGTACCTTGGTTGTGGGCACATCCCCAGTAGGGGGTGTGGAAGAGGCAGCTGCTCGATGATTCTCTCTCACTGATGTTTCTAACTCTCCATCCCTCTCTCTTCCTCTCTGTAAAAAGTCAATAAAATATATTTTTTTAAAAAGTCAGTCCTTCGTTTTAAAAAGCAAACACGAAGGAAAGAAATAAGGAAACGAAAAAAACCTGGAAAGGCAGGAACTTCAGAAGTAGAGAAATATGGAGAGGAAGGAGCCCCAGAGGAATGAAGGGGAGCTGAGAGGAAAAGAGGTCCTGGTGAGCAGGGTGGGGGCCACACAGGAGGAGACACTTCAGACAGAGACACCGGTTCAGAAGAAAAGAGTTGGGGGGAACAAGTGCAGGGACAGAAAGGGGAGTCTAGGGGCAGAGGGAGAAGCAGCACTGATTCGGCCAGCTGTGTGTGACAGGACAGCGTGTAACAGGCACAGAGGAGACTCAGGTGTGGGAAGGGAAAGAGAAATAAATCACCAGATATTAGAGGAAAAGCAAACATAGTCTCTGACCCAGGACACATCTTTTACCTGAGAAGCAGCCATTTGGTCCTGGTCCTGGTCCTGGTCCTGATCGGGGTCCGGCTTACTTTGAGTCACAGAATGTGCCTTCAGAGGTGACCATGCAGCCTGTTAATCAGTTCCCCTCACACGCACAGGCAGAAGGACCTAGAAATGAGGGAAAGACCACGACCTCTTGTCCTTTGTCACAGGAGAAAAACAATGAGCACCTACATGGAGACCACACAGGGAATGTTCTAGTGTCTGTCTTCATGTCTTTCCTTCCAAAGATATCCACGAAGTCCTACAGAAATATGAATGTGAATTGCTGCCTTGACACCCCCAAACTAAACAGAGCAACACCCCCTTACCTACCCTAAGCAAAGCCTACTGCCCACTCTCACAAAGGTGTCCTGCAACCTTCCTGCTAATCGCAGTCCTTACCTTCCAATCACCCGGGGCACCTCTGTAACCAATGATGCCCCACCCAGAGCCCTCTCATAGCCTGGGAGCCCTCAGGGAATATCTGAAATCCTTAGTGTTGTCCTAAAGGTGAGAGAGGGGGAGGTTGGAGGACCTCGCCAGCTGTGTGTCCAGCTTCTGGCTGAGATGCACTAACCCTGGGAGAGGGCCCTGACCACCGGGGGCAACTCCTGCGTTCAATGGCTGCCCCCTGGTGTTCAGTGCGTGTCATAACTACTTGTTGACAGGTCGTTTGATCATAATGCTTGCTTAGGCTTTTTTTATATATAGATGTTTAGTAATGCTTAACTCTAGATTAAATATATTGTCCTATTCTTTATATTTTAACACCATCCCCAGTCCGTATTTCTGATGCTTTGAACATTCATCCTGCCTAAAGCCTTTCCAAATGCAGTTTGCAATTTTTTCTCTAATGTGTAGAACTGAT
This sequence comes from Pipistrellus kuhlii, assembly GCF_014108245.1. NCBI lineage: Eukaryota > Metazoa > Chordata > Mammalia > Chiroptera > Vespertilionidae > Pipistrellus > Pipistrellus kuhlii. Next base: position 437,730 of record NW_023425575.1, read on the forward strand.
ATTAATTTCCTTATATCTGTGTCTTTCTCTTCCCATGCCTGCGTCCCCTCTGCAGCCTCTGATAGTCTGTCCTGTTACGAACAGCTGGATGGCGCTCAGTGCTGCCTCTCCCTCTGCTGTGTCATCCCTAAGCCCCCCTTTCTGTCTCTGCACCTGCTCTCCTAATTCTCCTCTGAACCAGTGTCTCCCTCTGAAGGGCGTCCGCCTGTGTAGCCCCCCCTTCTGCTCACCAGGACCCTCTCCCTCTCAGCTCCCCTTCCTCTCTCTGGCCTCCCCCTCCCCCTATTTCTCCACTTCCTTCCTCCTCAGGCTGCTTTCCCCAGTTACCCCCTCACTCCCACCATCGCCATCCAGCCCCTCCCACACCTCTATGGGCCCTCAGTGGACCCCTCTCCGCCCTCCTCCTCCCCCGGGTCTGTCTCTCCCTCCCTCTCCTGGCCCCCAGCCCGGCCCCCGCCCCGCAGGCACCGCCCCCACAAAGCCCTCCCTGGGGCAGGTCCCTCTTCCGGGGACACCGCGTTCTCCCCGAGCCCACCCCCTGGCACTGGCCCCCTGGCACTCAGACCTGATTAATGGGGGGCCTGGGAAGGCGGGCGCAGACCCCCAGGCCCGGCCATCCGGGCTCTTTGGGCGGGAAGCGCCGGGCGGGGGAGGGGCAAAGGGCGGGAACCACTGACCAGACCTCCAGCCCCGCGGGGGCACCGGCGGCCACGGGAACGGTTTTCGGCGGGAAAACCACGCGGCGGGCGGGCCCACAGCCCGAGGCGGACAGACCGCGGGCCGGGCCTCAGTTTCCCCCAAAGGAACGCGGCGCCTCCAATGCTCAGCCGCCCGGAACGCGCACTCACCGCCGGGAGGGGCTCCGGGCGGGGCTCCCACACGGACTTCAGCGCCCGCAGCGCCCTCAGCCCGCCCTGCGGGGAGGGGCCGGGAGCAGCGGCTTTAAAGCACAGACACCGCCTCAGGGAGCCGCCACCGGCCCCTCCGCAGCCGCTTCCGGCTGCCAGGACTGCGCATGCGCCTCCCTGCGGGGGCGGGGCCTGAGCGGCGCGGCTCCGTGGTAGGGGCGGGGCCAGGTAGCCACGCCCCTGCAGGGATGTGGGGAGGGATGAGCAGGAGCAAGGGGACAGGGAGGTAGAATATACCCTCCTTGTTTAAAGATCCCACGAAACATGCAAGATGACCCAAACCGGTTTATCTCAGTGGATAGAGCGTCGGCCTGCGGACTGAAAGGTCCCAGGTTCGATTCAGGTCAAGGGCATGTACATTGGTTGCGGGCACATCCCCAGTAAGAGGGTGTGCAGGAGGCAGCTGATTGATGTTTCTCTCTCATCGATGTTTCTAGCTCTCTATTCCTCTCCCTTCCTCTCTATTATATAAAAAAAATCAATAAAATACATTAAAAAAAATAGAAGCTGCACATACTTGTGCCAGAATTTACAATAGTTACCACGCCACACCAAATTTCAAGAGGCATGAGAAAATACCAGAAATCAAGCAGCCATCTCTATCAGTAAAGAAATGGGAGAATGGACATTGAGGGACAGCTGGTTCTGTCTGGCCACAGCAACCTCCCCGCTCCATTACAGCCCTTTAGGAGTCCCGAGACCTTCTCTGTGCCATGCACTGTGACCCACTTGGCACCCATGAACTCATTTAGTCTTCACAACCACCCTAGATGGTAGTTATCTCCATTTTACAAAAGACAAAACTAAGTTCAGAGACTGGGTAACCTACTCACGGATACGCAGCCATCAACTGAAAGAACTTGGTATTTAGACCCAGGCTGTCTGGTTCTAAGGCACCTGCCCTTAACCACCACATACTCCGCCGAATTCTGTGATACCGAACTGACCAGAGGACTCTGCTGGCCGGCACCACCCCATGGACCCTCTGTTCCCCGGCCAGCTGCACGCCCCACAGAAACCCCATGCCCTGTAATTAGGACTTCCTGGGAGGGAAGGGCAGAGACCAGGCCCTGACATGGAGCCCCTCCCCCCCATGTTAGTGACGAAGACCAGAGGACCAGCTATTTCTATATCTTTATTTCTCTGTGAAAAGGGAGAAAGAAAGGAATAAAATAAAAATGGCACCGTTGACACAAAAAACCACTGGAGGGGGAGGGAGGAAGGTGGAGGACCGGGCAGGGGGTCCTATGACAGCAGCAGGAACCAGTGACCTGGGACGCTCACCTCCCTTCCCCCGAGGAGGGAGTGGCTGCCCCTTCCTCCCAGGGTCGCTGCCCTGTCCCACCTGGTGCTCCCCCAGCTCCTCGGGAGGCGGACAGTAAGAAGTCGGGTTCCCAGGCTGGGGAGAGGAGGAACCGTGCTGGGTTAGGGGCCTGGGGTTAGACCATGCACAGGGAGTGACAGCCAGAGGCCCCCACTGGCTCCCAAGGAGGGAACGTGGTGGGGCTGTGGACACGAGGCCGGTGTTGGCTCCTCTTCCAGCATCAGGCGAGAGACAGAACTGGGGGAACAGGAACAGGGGGAAGTCAGAGACACAGAAAGGCTCCTGCATCTCCCCCTGCCAGGAGCTGCTACGTGCTTCCTTGCACACACACACACACACACACATCCCCCACCACCACCACCACCACTGGGGTCCCCAAGAACTCAAAGCCTTACCACTCAGGGCCTCCTGGGCAAAGTACTTGACGTCCACATCCTGGTCCTGGGTCAGCTTTTCTAGAATGGGCTTCACCTCGCTCTGCAGTGTGCTGGAAGGACAAGGGGGGGCATGGGGATGGGTGAACCAGGCGGGGGGGGCACAGTGGGGGCAGAGGCCCAGGCAAGAGATGCCCACAAACACAGGCAAACATGGGAATTAAGAAGTCTCCGGGGCCCAGAACAGGCACGGGGTGGTCAGGCAGTCTGGGCAAGTGGGGCGGAGGGTCACAGAACCCACCAGGCTTTCAGTTTGCAGGGCGACGCTCTATCCACGAAGTTAAACTGGCTAGGGCTGAAGGCCAATTATTCATGTTTTCTTTTGGTGATTTTTTTAAAAATATATATTTTATGATTTTTTACAGAGAGGAAGGGAGAGATAGAGAGCTAGAAACGTCAATGAGAGAGAAACATTGACCAGCTGCCTCTTACACACCCCCTACCGGGGATGTGCCCACAACCAACGTACATGCCCTTGTCCGCAATCGAACCTGGGACCCTTCAGTCCGCAGACCGACGCTCCACCAACTGAGCCAACCAGTTTCGGTTCTTTTGGTGAATTATTTTTTTTCTTTTGGTGAATTTTTTAACAAATATGTACCTACTGTTAAGTCTTGAGAATATTTCCTGATACTTTCTTCCGGATCTTTATTATTATTTTAATGTTTTTATTGATTTTAGATAGAAAGGGGGAGAGAAAGAAATTCTGATGAACATTGATCGCTGCCTCCTACACACTCCTACTGGGAACTGGGTCTACAACCTGGGCATCTGGGAATTGAACCAGTGACCTCTTGGTGCATGGGTAGATGCTCAACCACTGAGCAATACCAGGTGGGCAGATCTTTCTTTTTTTTAACTTTCTGATTCTGTTATCTCTAAATTTCTTTTTTTTTTTTTAAATCCTCACCCAAGGATATTTTTCCATTGAGTTTTAGAGTCTGTGGAAAAGACAAGGAAAGACAGAGAGAAATATCAATATGAGAGAAGCACACCAAAATTGGTTGCCTCCTGCACAGGAGCCCTGACCAGGGCCCAGGCCTGGGAGGAGCCTGAGCTAAGACACATGCCCTTGACCAGAATCAAACCTGAGACCCTTTGGTCTGCAGGCAGACGGTCTATCCACTGAGCCAAACTGGCTAGGGCCCTACTTTTTTTTATGCTCTCAGGCAGGAGGTTTTTGCCCCCCCCATGTGCATACCAAACTGACCCAGCCATCTATGGAGAACATGTTTCCCCCCTGAACTGCAGGGACAAGACAGATACACGGGTCTTTTCCCGTGCCCTGAACCTATCCCACGGGCTTTTTGAATATTCTGCCAACAGCTCACTTTCTCACTGCAGCAGAGTCACAGTGAGCCAGTGGCTGAGGATTAAAAATGAAGACCACCACAGCTGGCGCTGCTGGAGCGAAGGGCTGGCCAGCCTCACCTGTTGTCCAGGATGGGCCCTATCTTCTGCAGGGACTTGGCCACGTTGAAGCGGACGTTGGCGACAGGGTCCCCGGCCATCCGCAGCACCGTGGGCAGCATGTGCTTGGTGGTGATTTCCTGCCCGCAGACCTCAGACAGCACCTGCGGGTCAGGGAGAAGCAGAGAGGTGATTATCCGAAGTTCCTGGCTAACGCCATTTCCTCCTTCCTCTGACCAGGCCACCTCGATGGCCACCAGGCCTGAGGGTAAAGCTGAGCAACATGGGGACTCTGAGCCCAGTTACCCAGCCTGGAGACAGTGTATTCTGAAGCCCCCGTGTCACCTAACACCCTCCTAACACCACGGTCTCCCTGCCCTGGAATCGCTCAGGCCAGGTTCCCGGACCATCTCCGTCCTCAGACTTCCCTTCATCCTCTGGGCACGGGCCTTGATTCCTAACCCCGGGATCCCTTCCTTAGTTCAGTAAGGCACGGATAGAAATGATATAACCACAGTTATAACAGCTTTTAAATGTCATCCTTTCATTTCTAGCTATAGTGGATGGTTTCTTGAAATGACTAGAAAGGAGCACTTGCTCTGTAGAGCATAACGGTTCTGAGCCTTTCGCACGGACGGCCGGGCTGTTGGCACAGGCTGATGAGTAAGGTGCCGTGACCGCCAGCACGAACCGTTTCCAGGTGAGAAAAGCAAGCACTGCGGTCAGGTCCGTTTCCCAAGGTGCACTGCTGACACCTAGCAGGGCTAGAATTCAAAACCAAGCCCGTTTCTAGAACCTGCACACTCCCCCTCCTACCATGAATGAACACACTCGCACGTTGGTGGGAAATGAAAGGGTGCCAAGAAAGGTCTGGCTATCACTGCTTCAGTGGGCCAAGTCTCCCTTGACCTGGGGTTCCCACCCCGAAGCCCCTAATGGGGGTGGGGGAAGGGCACGTGCAACGTCTGGCCAGCAGTTCCCCAGGGACTCATCCTGCAACCCAGGTCCCCACCACTTCCCCACCCTGAGGACCCCCCAATCCTCCCTCTGCCAGGTCCGCCTGGCTCCCAGGAATAGGCCGGTGGGCAGGCGGGAGTGCTCACGTTGATACAGAAGAGGGTGGTCATGCGGTGCAGGTAGTTGGGATCCCCAGACATGGCCAAGACCTTGGGGATGATCGTGGCGTGGGCCCACTCCTTCCCGAACTTCTCCACCAGCTTCTTCAGGTTGCTGGTGGCCGCCTCTCGGATGGCATAGACTGCAGGAGGGCGAGAGGCAGAGGGCGGTGACGGACTGATGTGGGTGACAGCCACGCTCACTGCTGCCTCCGGAGCAGCCCTGGGTCTTAGGCTGCAGGGGACCCAATGGCTCCCAGAGGACGGAGGGCTCACTAAGGGCTAAATGTGGGCTTTGCTTTCCTGCAGTGCCTCTCAACAGCCCCCAGACCCGGCTTCCATTACTGTCCACGTTTTTTTTTGTTTGTTTGTTTGTTTTTTTTAGCGGATGAGTTTCATTTTTTTTTTTTAATTGACTTTTTACAGAGAGGAAGGGAGAGAGATAGAGAGCTAGAAACGTCGATGAGAGAGAAACATCGACCAATTGCCTCTTGCACACCCCCTACCGGGAATGTGCCCGCAACCAATGTACATGCCCTTGACCGGAATCGAACGTGGGACCTTCGCTCTACCACTGAGCCAGACCGGTTTCGGCCATTACTGTCCTCTTTTACAGATGGGCCAATGGGTTTCAAGAAGTGATGTGCCCATGCTTGACTGGTGTGACTCAGTGCTTGGGCACTGACCCATGAACCAGGAGGCCGTGCTTGGATTCCTGGTCAGGGCACACGCCTGGGCTGCAAGCTTGATGCCCAGTAGGGGGCCCGCAGTAGGCAGCCAATCAATGATTCTCATCATCATTGATATTTCTCTCTCTCTATCCCACTCCATTCCTCTGTCTAAAACAATAAAAATATATGAAAAACAAAAAGAATTGCTGAGCCCAGGCAAGGATTTAAATATGCAGAAGTTGGAATGGTGCCCGATACAGACAAACTTTTATTTTCACCAGTCTTAGTGAAAACAATGAGCCCTAAGCCACTGGATGAGAAGTTCCTGGTCTCAGAGAAGGAGTGTGCTAGGTGACTTGCTTAAGCTTCAAAAGCCAGGCGGTAAAAGGCAAACCCAGGTCTGTCTCCTCAGCCGCCCTGGGACTTTTCACTATACCAGACCGACCCTGGGAAAAGTGCTATGGCCCCCTCCCACCATGCACTTCCCCGGGATTCTAAAAAACAAGGGAACTGGCCCACCTCTGAGGAGCCTCTGATGTGGGAGAGTGACTCCAGCCTCCCACGGCCCGCACCGGCCCCAGCCAATCTGCCACCGTCTTCCTGGAGCAACCCTTCCCCCCCCTCCAGCCACTGGAGCTACTCACCATGATCCACGAGCCAGGCCATGCACAAGGAGTTGAGTTTCTCATCAAAAAACTCCACCCCCTGCAGGAGAAAAGGAGGTGAGGGATGCGGGAGACTCGGTAGTTCCCAGCAAACCCCCGAGGAACCGCCCCCACACTCACCCCCAGACAGCTTCACCCGAGGGGCTCCTTTCCCTTCTCTTCCTAATCCAGTTCTATTCCTCCCATCCCCACAGCCCTCACAGCCTTCAGGTTCCGGTCACAGCCCGTCACCCAGCACCGGAACCAGAGCCTGGGAGCTCCTCCTCGGCCCGGCCGCTCACTCACCAGCTGCCCAGCCAGCAGCGGCATGTACTCGATGATGGCCAGCCGCACCCGCCACTTGGCGTCCTCAGCCAGCTCCACGATGGCGGGGAGCAGGGACTGGGACAGCTGCCGGATACCGATCACCTCGTTCACGCAGTCCAGGTTGGAGATGATGTTGAGCCGCACCTCTGGGCACTGAGGGGACAGGAGGGGTCTGAGGGGGTGCACTGCGCATGGGGAGCCAGGACAGGGGGAAAACGCTGAGCTACAGCAGCTCTGTATGACAAACATCTCCCGAGGACCCAGTGCTGCCCAGGCCCAGCTCCCGGCCCTGGGGACGCATTAAAGGCCCGAGAAAAGCAAGCTTGAGGATTAGGTGAAAGCAGCTTTTCCTTAAAAAAAAATAAATAAATAAATAATTTTTTCCTTTTAAAGAAAAGCTGCTTTCAAAGCAGCTTTTCAAATCTCAGAATAGCAGCACAAGAAATGTTCAGATAGCCCAGCTGGTGTGGCTCAGTGGTTGAGCAAGAACTGTGAACCGGAAGGTTATGGTTCAATTCCTGGTCAGGGCACATGGCCAGGTTGCGGGCTCGACCTCCAAGTATGGGGTATGAAGGAGGGAGCCAGCCGATCAATGATTCTCTCTCATCACTGATGGTTTTATCTCTCTCTCTCTCCCTTCCTCTGTCTGAAATCAATAAAAAACATTTTTTTTAATGTTCAGTTTGAAGGATTTATAGGAAATCACGGTGCAAAAATATGAAACCCTGGAGAAAACAGACATGCAATAACCCCCTCTGCAGTTTGCTTGCTGGGAGCACTTTGGCTCAGGACTTAACCTTCCCAGGTATCAACCTGTGACATGGAACATCCATCTAGCATCAAAGGTCGGGGGAAGCTATTCAAGTGCCTGCCACAGTGTCTGCTCCACAAAGGGCTGAACACCTGGGGGCTTATCATGACCATTTCTTTTTTTTCTTAATAAGTACATTTTTTACTGATTTCAGAGAGGAGGGAAGACAAGAGAAACACCAAGGATAGGAAAGAATCATTGACTGGCTGCCCCCTGACACCCTCTACTTGGGATCAAGACCGATATCCAGGCATAGGCCCTGATCAGGAATTGAACCATGACCTCCTGGTTCACAGGTCAGTGATTAACCACTGGGCCATACCAGCCTGGCTATCATGACCATTTCTATTACTTTTATCCTCTCTGCTAGCCTTTGAGCTCCATAAGAAACATGTCTCATTGACTCTCCTCTCTCCAGTAACCAACATACTCTGTAACACATAACAGGTGTCCAATACATTTCAGCTGAAAGAATGAACAATGGATAATGAATAAAGAACTCCTGTGGTCTACCAATATTATGAGCACTGATTTATAATACATATATATATACAGACCCCCACCTATGTTTCAGAAAGTATGTGAAGCAACTTATAAGAAAAGGCACATAATCTGGCATATTCCCAAGGACTGGCCTGCTGAAGATCTCTAAGGATCAAAACTGTCTTAGTGTCTGGGCAGTGTCGCTCAGTGGTAGAGCAGCAACCCATGTACCAAGAAGTCAGGGGTTCAATTCCCAATCAGGGCATGACCCAGGATTGCAGGCTCCATCACCAGTAGGGGATGTGCAGGAGGCACAATGATCAATGTTTCTCTCTCATCGATGTTTCTATCTCTCTCCCTTTCCCTTTTCCCCTCTAAAAAATAAAAACATTAAAAAAAATAAAAACAGCCAAAACCGGTTTGGCTCAGTGGATAGAGCGTCAGCCTGTGGACTGAAAGGTCCCAGGTTCGATTCCGGTCAAGGGCATGTATATTGGTTGTGGGCTCATCCCCAGTGGGGGGTGTGCAGGAGGCAGTTGGTCGATGTTTCTCTCTCATCGATGTTTCTAGCTCTCTATCCCTCTCTCCCTTCTTCTCTGTAAAAAAAATCAATAAAATATATTTTAAAAAATAATAAAAAAATAAAAACATATTTTTAAAAAAGTATTACTATTTTTTTTGTACTCTCAATGCCCAGGAAAAGGGCATGACAGATAACTGCCTAATAAGTGGACAAATGACTGCACAGGCCATCATGGCCAGAAACATTCAACTCATCAGAGATCTGGGTGTGTGTTGAGATTCCAGGAGATTCCTGGCCAATCTGGGAAGACAGCTGACTCACCGGTCACGGCTGCAAACCCACAAGTTCCAGAGCCTGTCTGGTGCCCTCACCTCATCCTTCAGCTGAGCCAGGAAGAGGGGCAGGAGGTGCTCGATGGTGTTGTCTTTGCCCAGGATGGGGGAGAGGCCCATGATGACCGAGGCCAGGGCAGATTTGACGTGTTGGTTGGCGTCTGACACCAGCTCCTGGGAGGGAGGGAGAAGGGACAGCCAAGAGGTTAGTGGCCAAGTAACTCCAAATCCTACGAAGCCTTTCCCCCCTGCCCCCCCCGTCTCTCTGGAGCACAGACAGCTCAGGCCACCAGGGGAAATTATTTTGCCTCCCCTCAGGGTCCCCAAATATTTCAAACCCAAGGCGGCCCAGTCCAGAGGGCTGGGAACTCAGTTTGCATCTGGCTGTCCCTAAAGCCCCACCCCCACCCCTTCTTTCTGGCAAGCTCCCGTCTGCTCTGGGCCCCGTTACCTTGATGCAGGGCAAGATCTGGGTCATGATCACATTCTCCCGGCAGTCAGCGGAGAGGTTTTCACAGAATTCTGCGGAAGGGGGAGGGAAAAGGGGGACGTGAGGCCTGTGTCCTGGTTTCACCTCCGGCACCACGGACACCCGCCCGCTTGCTGTGTTCTGGTCGCCAGCACCAACCTTTGACCTTGTGGGAGGCTGCGGCCCTCACCTCGGCCTCACAGTCTTTCATCAGGTTCTGGAAGGCGGGGACCAAGTCTGTCTTGGTGATCTCCGGGCCCACGGCTTTCTGGAGCTGCAGGGAGGGAAGGCGGGGCACAGTGAGAAGGCTTGTGCTCTGGACAAAGGAGACCAAAACCAAAGTCAAAGGCAGCAGACCTAGGGGCAAGAATACGATTCTTGGAGTCACTGCCAAGTTCTAATCCCCGCACCACTGGGTGACCACGGGCAAATTTCTGAGCCTTTGAGCTGTGGGTTACTCACTGGTGGGGGGGTCAGCTGGGTAGGGCAGTGGTCACGTGTGTGGGTCTGGAGACCAACTGTCTGGCTCAAATTCTTACTCATACTTATCAACTGTGTGCACTTGAATAAGTCACTTTATATCTCAAGGCAAAATGAAGGCTACAAGGGTACCTGCTGCATGGCAATACAATCTATGTGAAAGAAATAATAAAAGGGACCTCCATACTGCTCAGGCAACCTGGGTTGGGTTTCTGTTACTAATCCAAAATATTCCAAGGCTATAGCAGCTCTCGCTGTTTGAGATATATATATAATATATATATAGTGTGTGTGTGTGTGTATTTTTTTAAAGTATGTTTTTATTGATTTTAGAGGGAGAGAGAGAAACATTGATGAGAACCATCAATCCACGCCCTACTGAGAATGGAGCCTGCAATCCAGGCAAGTACCCTCACTTGCAATTGAATCGGAGACCTCTCAGTGGGCTGATGCCCAACCAACCGAGAACACTGGCAAGGGCTTTCTGTCTTTCTTTCTTTTTAAATATATTTTATTGATTTTTTACAGAGAGGAAGGGAGAGGGATAGAGAGTTAGAAACATCAATGAGAGAGAATCATTGATCAGTTGCCTCCTGCAAACCCCCCACTGGGGATGTGCCCGCAACCAAGGTACATGCCCTTAACCGGAATCGAACCTGGGACCTTTCAGTCCGAATGCAACACTCTATCCATTGAGCCACACCGGTTTTGGCTTTCTTTCTTTTTTTAACGATCAGTTACCAGTAGCACGTTTGTAATTATGGGGGAAGAAGGCATATGGGGCCCTGCCTGTCCCCCAGCACCAGGGTTGTTCTGCAAAGCTAAGTCTGGAAGACCTGGTAGAAAGCAGGGTGATTCGAGGCTCAGAAGGGAACAAACAACTAGAGACCTTGAAGGGCCCCATGCTACCCTTGTATTGACGTAATGGACACGTACTGAGTGTCCATGTGTGCCCTGCTCTCACAAAGCTGAGCTTTTGTCTAACCCGTGTGGACCCGTCATGCGGTCCAGGAGCCAAGGTACAGAAGGAGCCTCTTCCATAGCGACGCTCCGGCTCCGGCAGCCACAGCCCCACAGCCAGGTGTGCTGACATTTGCACAGGGAAAGCCCACAGCCCTGGGAGAGAGCCTCAGGCTCCGAGTCCTCCCGGCAAACACCAGAGGAAATACTTACAGGAAGAGGGCGATCAGGGCAGAGGCACCAAGGCCTCGCTGGGCGGGCGTGCCCCTCTCCCCCGCTCTCTCCCTGAAGGGCCCCCCTAGGAGCTGGCCCTGACGGTTCCTGATGCATTTGCTCTGGCCTCCATGGGCCCTGTGCACTAGCTGCCCTTCCCGCCTCAGCTCTCACCCACTCATGCTCTACAACCACCTGTGGCACCACCTCCTCTCCTCGGCTCCCACACCCCGCATTCGTGTGGGCCCGGCACCTGTGACACGTGACTATGAAATTCAACCGGACCTTCCCCTTCCGGCTGCCTGCTCCTTGGTGGATGGGCACGTACTGGAGTCACAGACCCTCAGCGCCCAGCAGAGCTGATGCGTGACACTCACTGGTGGGCTCCAAACAAATTCGGGTCCCATGGGAAGAGCACTGTCCTGGGAGTCAGAGGCGTGGGATCTCGTTCCTGTTCTGTTTGCCTGGTGGTGTCCCTCCGACCAGGCAAGCTGTTGGGCGGGGTGATGCGCTAACCCGTGGCGCCCACCAAGATTCACAAGTTGATATCTTAACCCCCAGGACCTCAGAATGTGACTGTATTGGAAGACAGTCTTGAAAGAGTAAGTGAAAGTGCAGTGAGGTCATTGGGGTGGGGTCCTTACAAGAAAGGGAGATTAGGTCACAGACACGCTCAGAGGGACGTCATGTGAGGACACAGTAGGAAATGGCCATTTGCAGCCAAGGAGAGAAATCTCTAGAAACCACCTGGCTGCTGCCTTGACCTCAGAACTGTCGCCTCGTGTGAACTGTGAGGCAACTTGAGCACTCAGCGTGCGGTGCTTTGTTTTGTTTTGAAACTTTTATTCACCATTTAATTTTCCACTTCTGACCTCATCTTTTTATTTTAAAGTATGTCTTTATTGATTTCAGAGAGGAAGGGAGAGGGAGAAATAGAAACATCAGTGATCAAAGAGAATTATTGACTGACTGCCTCCTGCACGCCCCTTTCTGGGGATCTAGCCTGCAACCTGGGCATGTGCCCCTTGACTGGAATCGAACCCGGGATCCTTCAGTCCGCAGGCCGACACTATCCACTGAGCCAGACTGGCCAGGGCAGTGTGGTGCTTTGTGACGGAAGCCCCAGCAAGCTCAATCAGGCTATGTCGTCCCTTTTGTCCAAGGAGAGAGTCTGATCAGGTCAGGAACGCGGACATGCTACCCGTCTCTGCTCCTGGGCCTCTTTCCCACAGACCCTGACCCTCAGAGCCCTCTCCACATGGCGCTTCCGGCTGCCACTGTCAACCAACCAGGTGGGCGTGTGAAGTGAGGACCAATGGGATGTCCACAGAGCTCCCACAGCTCAAACACCCGGCGATTCCACTGTGATAATAGAAAACCCAGCTCCTGCCAAAACCGGTTTGGTTCAGTGGATAGAGCGTCCGCCTGCAGACTGAAGGGTCCCAGGTTCCATTCCGGTCAAAGGCATGTACCTTGGTTGCGGGCACATCCCCAGCAGGGAGTGTGCAGAAGGCAGCTGGTTGATGTTTCTCTCTCATCGACATTTCTAGCTCTCTATCCCTCTCCCTTCCTCTTTGTGGAAAAATCAATAAAATATATATTTTAAAAAAAGAAGAGGGAAAAAAAGAAAACCCAACTCCTATACACGTCCTAGTCTTGGCCAGCCTCCGAGGGCCTATTCTCATTCGAACAGTTTCCGGTCCCTCACCTACCTCCGTGAACTTGTCGGCCACCATGTACCGCACGCGCCACGACTTGTCCTCCGCGGCTTGGCGCAGGGTGGGCATCACCAGGGCCTCCAGGTCCTCCTGGGGCAGGAGCTGGGCGATGTTCACGCATGCCTCCACCGCCAGCAGCCGCACCGAGTCCTAGAGAGAGGGCGGCAGAGGCCCCGTTAGCACTAGAGTCACTTCCTGCCGCAGAGTGGGCCTCAGCCCACTGAGGGGGGGAGAGAGGGGCCGGGAGCAGCACCCACCTGCTCGTCAGAGGCCAGGTTGGAGAACATGGGGATGATCTCGCTCTTGACGTTGTCCAGCTCCAGCACCTTGGCAAACTCCCCCAGCTTGGAGGCTGCGGCCCGCCGCACCATGGGGGTGTCATCTGAGCACAGGTTCCGGAAGTACCTGGGGGCCGGGACGGGATGGGGCTCAGGAGGAGTCCCTGGGACTTAGGGGAGCAGACAGCATGGCAGAGGAGACAGCAGACTGCAGCGGGTCCTGATCTGCCTGGTGAGCTTGGGCAGTGACCGGACCTACCCCACAGGGCACTGTGAGGTCTAAATGAGTTCCCATGTGTGAGCACGTAGCAGCCTGTCCGTCTGCACACACGTCTGTGGAGAACGGTAGGTGCTGATTACATTATGACCACATCAAACTGTGCAGCTGAGATGCGGGTCTAGGCCACTCAAAGTTTTTACTTTTCAGCAGCGGCTGCTCCTCTTGGAGGCGCAGGGGGCCGAACACACATCTCTAAGCACACGTGGGCAGCTGTCCACCAGTACTCTGGGTAAGTACGGGCTCAGGGCCTGGGCTTGCTGCTCAAAAAGTGCGGCCGAAACAGGTTTGGCTCAGTTGCTAGAGGGTCGGCCTGCGGACCGAAAGGTCCCAGGTTCAATTCCGGTCAAGGGCATGTACCTTGGTTGTGGGCACATCCCTAGTAGGGGGTTTGCAAGAGGCAGCTGATTGATGATTCTCTCATCGATGTTTCTAACTCTCTATCCCTCTATCTCTTTATAAAAAAAATCAATATAATAGTGGAGGAGGCTTCACTATTTTTTTAAAAAGTAAGTGTGTGGGGAATGGTGGGTAGGCGGAAGTTCAGAGGGAGGGGCAAGCCCTTAGCCATGTTTATTCATTCTTCCCAGAGGCAAGTCCTTCCTGCGAGGAGTTCCCTGGGGCACCAGGCGAGGGGTGGAGAGCGAAGGAGGCTTCCCAGGGTCTGGGCCGAGGGCAGGCCTCAGACTGCATCGTGGTCACTTGTCCATGCCTTTAGGTGCCAGCTTCTGGTAAGCACTTTATAGGCGGGAATTCTTTCCTCGCAAGAACAAGGGGAGGAAGGAATTGTCATTATCTCTATTTCCTAACTGAGCAAGTGGCAGTGCCCGTGGTGACACGGATTCTTCAAGGGGCGGGGGGATGGGGAGAGCTCAGGGGTGTCTGGGACTCGGAGGCCTCAGGGCCGGGGCTTGAGAGAAGCGAGCCAGGCGGAGGGGGAGGCTGAGCTCCAGGGGCCACGGCTGGGACTCACTGTCGAAGCTCCGCCTTGACGGCGCTGGACACGCGGGGGTAGCAGACGGAGAAGAGGCCGCAGGCCGAGGTGCGGGAGGTGAACCAGTCGCCGCCCGCCAGCCGCTTCACCAGGGGCACGAAGTGGGCCTCCAGGTCGGAGGGCGAGTGTTCATGGGAGATGGCCCGCAAGGACTCCACCGCCTTGTCCCGCACCACCGTCTCCTCCACGGTGGCCAGCGACTCCAGGGGTGGCTGCGGCACAGAGCACGAGGTCACCAGATGCTCCCTCCCCAGCACCTCCAGCACTGGAGCCCCACCCCCCCAGCCCCTCCGTGGGCTCATTTCTAACCCTCTGCCCACAACCCTTGCTCATGTGTGTGCAAGGAACAAACTGCACAATAGCCATTTCTCCTTTTTTCATAACTTGTCAAAATCCAGGTTAATGCCTCCTCCTCCAGGCGGCCTTCCCTGACCACTCCTCCATCCCATCTATGCTGGGTCAGGTGTCTCCTCTGAATTCTAAAGGCTCCAGCTTCCCTCTTTCCCAGCTCTGAGCAGCCTGTGAAGCAACCAGGGGCCCTCTGAGAGGAGTACAAAGGGGAGGTCATGGTTAAGAGGCAGGGGCGATTCACTCAAACCAGTCTGTGCCTCAGTTTCTCCTCTGTGAACGGGAAAATGCCCCTCACTGTGAGAAGCGATGGGTCGCTGTAGGGCCTCAGGATGTCTGTGCTGGGCAGTCCCAGAAATCACATGCAACTACCCCCCTTCCGTGTCCCCCCTCCTCCACACCCGAAGGAAGCGTGCAATGACTGGGGGTTCACTCACTGAGAATGTTCTATGGGAAGACCCTGACCTGGCTGGGGAAGGACCCCAGTTCTGGCTCCCGGCAAGTCTGAGTCTCTCCCCTATCTGGAGCCCTGGGGCTCTCAGCAGTGTTTTCTGAGAAGCTGCTGAAAGCTAAGCATTCTCTCCTCTGAAAAACTGACAAAGGCCAGGCTGCAGAGCTCCATGGCGGTCAAGGGCCCCTTCCAGGCTGGTCCTCGGACTGCCCACTCCCCATGTTAGGTGCACTGTTCTATGTAAAATCCGAACAATCCCGTTCACATATAATGCTCTGTGTACACAGATAAAAGCTCAGATACCAGCATGAAGGGCAATTACTACACCTCTTGACTTAATGCTGTTTGGAAAAAAACTATCACATTTGCTGAAATCCAAGACACCAACGATTCTAAGAAGCACGTGTTATACAGCACTAAACGGAAGAAAGGCTGCTGACAGTAAGTAAGACACCAAGAGGAACCTTTGTAATAATATGAACAATAAAGATTGATTTAAAAAATAAATAAATAAAATAAAATTTAAAAAAAGATTAAAAAAAAAAAGTAAGACACCATCTAGCGCAGAAGCCAAGTATGACATAGGGGTTTAGAAACAATGAAATACAGAATTACTGGGAGGAATGCAATGGCCCAGGGGCCTGAGGAACAGAGAAAACCAAGGGCCTGGGCCCTCCAGGGTGCTTTCTTCCCAGACCATGGCCTGGAGTACCTCCCAGAGGCCAACGGGGTCCTCCCTTCTCCTCTCCCAACAGCAGTTAACGTTAGTATCTGACCCGTCTCTATGGCCCTGGCCACCACCGAGCACAGGGTCAGACTGGCAGGCAGTGGGGTAGGGGTCTGGGGGAGACTCAAATGGACATACTTGGAATCCCAGCTCTGCCATGTGCTAGCCGTGCCACCTTGCACTAGACACCAACCTCTGGGCGCTCTGCTAGCTCACCTATAAGAAGGAAACTCTCGCCCTAACCGGTTTGGCTCAGTGGATAGAGTCGGCTTGTGGGCTCAAGGGTCCCAGGTTCGATTCGGGTCAAGGGCATGTACCTTAGTTGCGGGCACATCCCCAGTTGGGGGTGTGCAGGAGGCAGCTGGTGGATGTTTCTCTCTCATGGATGTTTCTAACTCTCTATCCCTCTCCCTTCCTCTCTGTAAAAAAATCAATAAAGTAAATTAAAAAAACAACAACAAAAAACAGGAAACTCAAAGGGTGGACATGGCATAACACATGGCATCATGACAGTGGCAGCTAACACCTGTTAGTATTACTATGTGCCTAGTACTGTGCTAAGGTGCAATTATAAAGATAAGGGTTAATGACTTCCATTTAGAGATGAGCAAAGGACAGAGAGGTTAAATAATTTTTACAAGTCACACAGTGGTAGAAGCTAGCCTGACTCCTAACCCAAAGCCCAGGCTTGTTGGACTAAAGTAAATGTCCAAAGTGCACCTATTCTGAGGAGACGACTCCCAAGCACCTTCATATTCTCCCGTCGCTGACCCCCAAGGGAAGGCAAGAGCACTCCCCACCTCCAGACTCACCAGCAGGCAGTGCACGTACTCCGGGCCTCCGACCAGCGTGGTGAAGGTTCCCAGCTGTTCCGCCAGGGCCAAGAGGACCTCATCCTCATCGTAGATGGTGTCTGTGGGACCAAAACAGACTCTGTGCCAGTCCCATCCAAAGTCTGACTCCAGCCCCAAGAAGCCAAGCTGGGAACACGCAGTCTCACACTGCTTCTTAAACCATGGGCGCTCACTGCCCCCACCCTCCACCTGGGCTGGCACAGAGATCAAGGCATGGGCCTGGGTCGGATGACAGGGCACATGCCCGGGTTGCAGGCTTGATCCCCAATGGAGGGCGTACAGGAAGCAGGCCATTGATAATTCTAATCATGGATGTTTCTCTCCTTCTCCCTTCCTCTCTGAAATCAATAAAAATATATGTAAAAAAAAAAGTCTTATAAAAACAAAAGAAACTACTCTTTCCTCATGCTAAACCTCTGTCCTGATGCTAAACTGAAAGCCATTCTCCTCCAGCTCCATCCTATCTTCCCTGAGGTGGTGGGAACTGCTGTATCCTTAGCATCTATGCAGCATCCTAACTTTCTGAGGTTAAGCCAGGCCTAAGGCAATCCAGCCGGACTACATTTCCCAGGCTCCCTTGCAGCTGGCATGGACATGTGACTACACTCTGAACAATAGGGTGGGAGTGGAAATGGTGGGTTCCAGCTCTGAGTCACCTCCTTACACAACCCTCTCAGGGTGTCCTCATTTATATATGCTCATCCCCATTTTACACATAAAAACTACTGGGAGCCCAAGCCACAGGCTCAGTGGCCAGAGCGACAGTCCTTGGACTAAAAGATCTTAGGTTTATGGTACAGTGTTTCCCAAACTTTTGACATGTGTGTACCCCTTCTATAATTTTCATAACGCTGAGTACCCCTCGTACTCATGAGAACGTAGAATTAGGCACAGCTAAGCACAGTGCAGTGCATATCCCCACCAAACTCCGGTGCAACGCGTACCCCCAGAGGTACGAGAAGAGTTTGGTTTACCACACTTTGGGAAACACTGGACTCTAGGACACATACCTCGGTTGCAGGCCGCAGACCCCAGTCGAGGCGCATGCAGGGGGCACCAATTTATGTGTTTTTCTCACATCCATGTTTATTTCTCTCTCTCCCCCCCCTCCTTTCCACGCTCTTAAAAAAAAAAATTAATGGAAAATATCCTCCAGTGAGGATTAACAACAACATAAAAACACTATACAGAGAGTGTCACTCAGCTTCTAATGGTTGGGGCTGCATTTCACACCTGCCTAAACCTGTCTCCAGACCCCTGCCCCTAACTTTCCAGATCATTCCTTCAGAGAAGGACTGCACTCCTCCTCACAGACTCTGCGCACCCACGATGTCTAGCAGAGGCAGACACTTCCAAACGACCTGGTACATCCACAGCGAGGCCCCTCACCCCGCAGGCACCGCCCTGCCAGCCCCCTCCCCACAGGCCAGGAGGCAGTGTTACCTGTCAGGAAGGGCAGCAGCTCACTGCGCGTCCTCTCCACGCCGAGGGCCAAGGCAATGGTGGACAGCTTCTTGATGCTGTTGAGGCGAAGCTGTTGAGAACAAGAAAAGGAGGGGAGAATGTGAGCAAGCCCAGCGGTAAGAGAGTCCGACAGCCCCTGAAACTAAGCGTGTGTGAAGATGCCAAATAATAACTGGCAGACACCTACCAAGTGCCTCTGTGACCTTGAGTCGTGTAGTCAGCATGGGAGCAACCCCTCAGCAAAGCAGCTTTGGGGTCTCACTGAGGCGATGCCCGCTCAGCAGCCCTTTCCAATTCTGTGGAAAACCCCACCTGGCCTCCCCCCACCCCAAGCCCTCCGCTCTTGTCCCCTCTTGCAGTGGGCACTGCTGAGCACACTACACATCACAGTTTTTAAAAATATATATTTTATTGATTTTTTTACAGAGAGAAAGGGAGAGGAGAGAGATAGAGAGCTAGAAACATCGATGCGAGAGAGACATCGACCAGCTGCCTCTTGCACCCCCCCCCCCACTGGGGATGTTTCCGGAACCAATGTACATGCCCCTGACCGGAATCGAACCCGGGACCTTTCAGTCCGCAGGCCGACGCTCTATCCACTGAGCAAAACCGGTTTCAGCTACACATCACAGTTTTTAGCAGCAGCAGCCACATCACAGAGCACTTACTCTGTGCCCTCCCACTCTCAGCCTTTAACTCTCACCATAGCCCTGAGGTCAGAGGACTATAAGCTCAATTCTATAAAGCTGAAACGAGCTCAGGGAACAAGTACCTTCGAAGGGTCACCCAGCTCAGATGGCACGGAGCCAGGAATGAAACGCAGGACTGTGGGCTGACAGGGATGGATAACAGAATAAACAGCACCATAACAGTGCTATACAAACAGGAGTAGCGTTAGCAGTAGTAATAACACCACTAGTGTAACAGGCTGAACAGTGGCCCCAGAAAGACATGTGCCCGTGCGGGCCCGTGTAGTTGTGAATGTGAAGATGGGGAGCCCCTGTGAAACCAGAGAAACCTCCCCCAGCTCCTGGCACGGAGCTCATGAAGCCCGGTAATTCCCTGAGTGACCGGGCGCCTTTTGTTCTAATGAGGTCTGATGGGGACTGACCACCAGAAAGGCCAAGCCACGATTAGAACCGTGGACCTTTCAGCCACACCCTCCGTTCTCCAGAGAGGGATGGAGACTGAGTTAACGGCCATGCCTACACAACGAAGCCTCCATAGAAATTCCCAATGGTTAGGTTTTTGGGGAGCTTCCGAGGGGGTGAACACCTCCAAGCACCAGAAGGGGACACGCCCCAACTCCGAGGACAGAAGCTCCACACTCGGGGCCTCCCGGACCTCGGGCCTGTGTACCTTTGCATGTGACCGCTCACCTGCACCCTGGACCACAGAAGACATTGGTAAATGTGTTTCCCTGAGATCAGGGTACTGTTCTGGCCAATCATCAAACCCAAGGAGGGTGTCACGTCCCTCCTTGGGTCTGACGATTTGTAGTCACGTCCAGCAGAAGTTGTGGGTAATCTGAGGACTTGCCACTGGCACCTCAAGTGTGTGTATGTGGGGGGTGGGGAGAGCATGCTCATGGGACTGAGACCTTGGCCTGTGTGATCTAACTGGCTAGTGTCACACTGAACTGGAGAGGAACAGCAGGGCTCCCAGCCGGTGACACAGAGTTGCTGGCTGTGGGGAGCCCCCCTGCATGTGGTGTCAGAAGTGCTGAGTGTGACAGTGAGAGAGTAAAGGAGGTACACAGGAAGAGCGAGTTTTCTCTGAAGAGGCCTAAACCCAATGACAGTGTCCTCAGAAAAGAAGACACAGAGACACAGAGAGCCAAAACCGGTGTGGCTCAGCGGATAGAACATCAGCCTGTGGACTGAAAGGTCCCAGGTTTGATTCCGGTCAAGGGCATGTACCTTGGTTTCGGGCACATCCCTACTAGGGGGTGTGCAAGAGGCAGCTGATCGATGATTCTCTCATCGATGTTTCTAACTCTCTATCCCTCTATCTTCCTCTCTGTAAGAAATCAATAAAATATATATATATTTTTTTTTAAAGAGAGAGACAGAGAGGGAAAGGCCAGTGAAGACAGAGGATGAGCCCACAAACCAAGGCATGTCGAGTTGCCAGCAGCCACCAGAAGCTAGGAGAGGGGCCTGCGTTTCCTTGGAGCCTCCATTTGGGACCTCATGGGATCCTCCGGATGCAGAAAGGTAAGCACAACTGACACCCCCATTCCCTGCTGTGCGAAGTGAACTCCTCCCCGTTTCTCCAGCTTGACAAAGGGGAGGAGCCCCTCCCTGGCTCACAGGGCCGTCGCCAGAATGCAATGGGACACGCTCACGAGCACGCCACTGCCGGGTACAGTGGGAACTCTCTTCCTGGAAGGAGAAGCAGGCAAGAAGGGACCGGGCCCCTCAGCCTGTCCTTTCCTGGGCCCAATGGGACTGTGGAGAGGTGTGCCAGGGACACATCAAGTAAGTTCCCTTTAAAAAGCCCTTAGGGCCCTGCTGGCATGGCTCAGTGGCTGAGCGTCAATCTATGTATGAACCAGAAGGTCATAGGTTCGATTCCCGGTCAGGGCACATGCCTGGGTTGTGGGCTCAATCCCAGCCGATCAATGATTCTCTCTCATCATTGATGTTTCTCTCTCTCTCCCTCTCCCTTCCTCTCTGAAATCAATAAGCATATATTTTAAAAATAAAAATCCCTTTGGGATCACAGACAATGAGGAGAATCTGATGAAATGCAAAGGTGGCCTCCAACACCCCCCCCCCCCCAACACACACATTTTTTATAAGACATCACGTCGTTTTTGGACTACCAGGGCTTGAGGGGGTCCAAACACTCACCTTCCTGACTGTAAAAGGGCCTCGATGAGATTAATATTACAAGGTCTGCAACTTATTTTCAGCCAAAAAATAAAACCAAGGACTTTTTAAAAACCTGAACATGGTGAACACTAACAGCAAATCCGGCAGCTAAGTGTATGGCACTCACTGCGCTAGCTCAGAAGTCAGAGGCTGTCTATAAATTGCCAGCTTTGCGGGCCACAGGGTCTCTGCCCAACTACCTGACTACGTCTCTGAAGCACAAAAGCAGCCGCAGAGCCAGACATGGAAACAAACGGGCATGACTGTGTTCCAATCAAAGTTTATTTGCAAAAGCAGACAGCGGGCGGGATCTGGCCTGGGCTGCGGTTTCTGGCCCCCACTCTGTTCTTTCGGTGCTCTGTATGGATGGAGTCCTCCATAATGAAATGTCAGGGGAGCGGTGACTCAGGTGCCTATTTCTTTCCTTTGTCACTTCAAGCTGGGTCTCTGGGTTCCTCTGACAGCGGGGCTATGGGGAAACGGACACACGAGCCAGGGCCACCCCTGAGGACGGCAGGAGGGCCAGAGATTATCATCACAGGCCAGTCACAAGCAAGAGCAGCTAACAATTACCGGAAGTTTACTGTGCTTGGCAGCAGCCAAGGGCTTGGCTTGGATAATGAACATACTCTATCCTTACAACTCCGCTCTGAGGCGGGTATTATTACTATTATAGAATCCTCCTTTTAGAGGGGAGGCCGCTGATCCACAGGGAAGCTGGCACTTGCTGGAAAGCAGCAGAGCCAGGACCAAAAGCCAGGTGCCCTGACTCAAAATCTCAACATCGTGCTGTCACTCTGGAAGATGCCCAAGGGGTGGGCCCCTGAGAAACAGGCCGGGCCTGTCGTGGGGCAGAGCCCCTTCCTCCCCCCGCCCTCCTTGGAGAGCCCAGCTCGGATTTCATGAAGAGCATCTGCTGCTTCCTTCAGCAAAGAGGGCGCCATACACGCTTATGAAAGGCAGGAGCCTCCCTGCCTGTGTTCAAGGCTAAGCTGCTTTGCATATTAGTTGTAGGATCTGGGGCCACACTTTATACCTTTCAGAGCCTCAACTTTCTCACCTGTGAAATGGGATTATAATACCTACCCTCAGAAAGTTACTATGAGTACGAAGTTACACACTACTGGGAATACCTTAGCACCAGACGTAGATCAGCAAGGGCAGCATCCTGGTTTTGTTTGGGCTCCAAAGAGGGCACCAGTGGCAGTTGGCTAGCTTTCCACCAAGGTCTCTTTTCCCTTCTCCCATAGTGACAGAATAAAGACGGGGGACGGAGGGACGGACGGACACACACGGGACAAAAGACAGCAAATATTTCCATAGCACTTACTATGTGCCAGACACTGTTCCTGATGTGCCAATGTTTTAACTCATTTTATCCTCAAAATAACTGCGAGGTAAATACAGGATCGCCCATTTTATGGCAGAGAAAAGGAAGGCACGGCGAGGTTAAGAAACCTCACACACTCGTAGGTGGCAGAACTGGGATCTGAACCCTAGCCAGCTGGCTCTTAACCAGTAACCACCAACAATCTGTACTTCTGGTGTGGTTTTTTTAACGAGGGAGGGAGAGATAGCGGGGGGGGGGGGGGGGGGGGAGCTCCCATGGTCCTCTTTAGTAGGTCTAATGTCGACCAGAAGTTTGCACTAGAAGGGAGCATGAACACTAGAAGTATCTGCAGCGGTTGAAATGAGCTAGGGACAGTGTCATGATTTCCACTGGTGGCAGTCACAGGTTTGCTAACACTACTTACAACATGCTCTTGTAATACAAGAGTTCATAATAGAAGTTACGTTTGAATTAGACTTTAGTGAAAATAGAGATGTTACTGTCTCATCCAAATGCATGGGCCTGCCCTGGGAACAGAGATGGGAGCTGTCCACTGGCTGTGCTGCTGCTCCAACCCTTGCTTTCCAGCTGCGCACGTGACCCCGACCTTCCCCCCCCCCCCCCCCCCAAAGGCATTTCCGAATCCCCTTTGCATCGGGATGTGACCAGGAGATTAACGTCTGGCCAAGGAACTCCACGTGGGAATGGGTGTGTGACTTCTAGGGAGTGTCCTACGGGGAGACTGGGGGACAGCCTTTCCCCTCCTTTCTGTCGGGAATGGAGCTATGGTGGCGGGGGCTTTAGCAGTCATCTGGAGACCTTGAGGTAACCTGGGGGTGGGGAGGGCAGAATGGAGGACATGCAAGCCTGACACCCTGACACCACAGACACCCTGACACCCTGACACCACACCATTTCGGCGTGGCTTGCCACCAGACTTTTTTGTCCCCCCCCCCAGAGGATGGGAGAGGGAGAGATAGAAACATCAAAGAGAGTCATTGATCAGCCCTAACTAGTTTGGCTCAGTGGATAGAGCGTCGGCCTGCGGACTGAAAGGTCTCAGGTTTGATTCCGGTCAAGGACATGTACCTTGGTTGCTGGCACATCCCCAGTAGGGGGTGTGCAGGAGGCAGCTGATCTATGTTTCTCTCTCATCGATGTTTCTAGCTCTCTATCCCTCTCCCTTCCTCTCTGTTAAAAATCAATAAAATATATTTTTAAAAAGAGAGAGAGAGAGAGAGAGATCGATCAGCTGATTCTTGCATGCCCAACACTGGGGACCAAGCTCACAACCTGGGCATGTGCCCTGACCAGCAATCGAACTGTGACCTCCTGGTCCATAGGTCCACGCTCAACCACTGAGCCACACCAGTCAGGCACCAGACTTTTTGATCATGAGTCAGAAATAAACTTCAAGCTCACTGAAGCCTCATTTATTTAGCACTTTCCTATGACTTACAGCCAAACCTAATTCCAACTAGCTCAGCACATGACCTCGTTCTGGACAGAGACATTAAGAGCATGTCGGCCGAAGAGCTTCCAGGAAAGATTTCCCTCCTGGACCAGAGGGCGGACACGGAGCACTCTGCCCTCGCATGGCCCCTGCTTTCAGCGAGGAGACGCTGTGGCACGCTTGTGACCACAGGAAGCAGGTGGAAAGGGCGCACTCCGACCCAGTTATGTAACATCCTTGTTAGCAATTACGGGAAAATGAACTTCACTTGTTTCCGTGGCCATGGCGGGGTCCTCTGTAACATTTCTGAGATAGAGTAGCTATTCATATCACTAAGAAGCCTGACCACTGAAAGAGTGCTTGCTGTCTGAAGCTCCGGACTTGACACATATTCTCTCTTCATACCACCTGTGGGTTTACTTCACAGCCCAGGAAACTGAGGCACAGAGAGGGAAGGCAGGTCACCTAGCGAACTTGGGTCGGAGCCTGGGACATGGACCCATGTTCCTTATCATCATTTTACCAACGTCTTTTCTGGTTTAAACTCTCGGAGGGCAACCTCATTTCTAGTTGTGTTTCCCCAAGTACCCAGGCACTCTATAAAAAGGCGTGGGAGCCTGGCGCGCCCTGTTTCTAAGATGTGGACATGGCCTGCTATTGCCAGGTCTTACACAGCGGCTAGTGACTGTGAGTTTTTACAAATCATTTAATCCTCACAATAACCTGGCCTCGTGAGTCTTCTACCCTTTTTCCCCCCCATTTAACAAGAAAACCAAGACCCAGCCAAAACTGGTTTGGCTCAGTGGATAGAGCGTCGGCCTGCGGACTGAAGGGTCCCGGGTTCGATTCCGGTCAAGGGCATGTACCTTGGTTGCGGGCACATCCCCACTAGGGGGTGTGCAGGAGGCAGCTGATCGATGTTTCTCTCTCATCGATGTTTCTAACTCTCTATCCCTCTCTCTTTCTCTCTGTAAAAAATCAATAAAATATATTTAAAAAGAAAACCAAGGCCCAGGTTGAGTAACTCCTAATGTGGCCAGACCCCGGTCTGCCTCCTGCCTCCTCCCTCGGAACTGCCTTCTGTACCTCACCTGCCTCCAGGCCTAGAGTTCCTTTAGGGATGGAGCAAGGGACCACAGCCAAAAATGCAGGCAGCTTCCGGCAGGTGCAAGAGGCAAGACAACAGATTCTCCCCTACGGACTCCACAAAGGAAGCAGCCCTGCCAGCACCTACATGACAGCGCAGTGGGCCCATCAGACTCCTGATGCCCAGAACGCTGAGGTCATCCATTGGAGTCCTTTAAAGCCCCTCGCTTTGCCTGAGTCTCCTGGACCAGGGCTTCTCTCAGTCTCACCACTGAGGACATTTGGGGCAGATGATTCTTTGCTGTGGGGGCTGCCCTGTGACCTGTAGGAGGCTGAGCAGCTTTCCTGACCTCTATTCACCAGAATCCAGTAACGCTCCCCCAGTGTGACCGTCCAAAATGTCTCCAGACTTCACCAAATGCCCCCGGGGGCCAAAACCATGGTCATGACCTGCCTGCTCTCTCCTCCTGGCTGGCTCTTCCGGAGCTGTGTCCTCCAGGTTCCCTCTTAATGTCTGCATCCTCACAGGGGCCTCCCCGGACTGGCCACTGTGCCTGCTGGGTACTCTGCCCGGACAGCCTCGTGGCTCCCTCCCCTGCCTCCTCCTTCAGGTCTTTGCTCCGACGTCACCTTCTCAGCAAGGCCTTCCTTCACCGCTCTTGAAAGCTGCACTCCCAACCCCTTTCCATTTAAAAGTATATATATATTTTTTTTTATTGATTTTTTTACAGAGAGGGATAGAGAGCTAGAAACATTGATGAGAGAGAGACATCGATCAGCTGCCTCCTGCATACCCCCTAACAGGGATGTGCCAGCAACCAATGTATGTGCCTTGACCGGAATCGAACCTGGGACCTTTCAGTCCGCAGACCAATGCTCTATCCACTGAGCCAAACCGGTTTCGGCGCCCTCTCCATTTTTCTCCTTAGCACTTACCCCCATCTAACACATAGCCCATTTTACTGATTCATCGTGTTGTTCGTGTCTGTTCCCCTCACTACAAGGTAACTCCAGAGGCCAGGAGTCTGCCTGGTTCCCTGTGGCTAGAACAGTGCCCTAAACAGAGAAGAGCGCCCCCCCCCAAAAAAAAATATTCACTGAGTCACTATCACAACATCCTCCTGTTTCCTTCCCATCACATCTCACGTGTGATTAATGTATTCCACTGTTTCACCTGACTCTTGTGTAACAGCTACTGATGTCACCACCAGATCCTCAGCACCGTGCCTGACATGTGGCAGGTGTCCCATGACAAAGGAGGTCCATACAGCGGCCCTGGGAACTAGGCAATTAGCTCCACCGGAGAGAAGAGGAAACCAGGGCTCAGGTGTCCATGATGAGAGAAGAGCCGGCTGGCAGCACAACCCACAGCCTGTGTAATTCCAGAACCCCGGCGAGCGGCTGGGGCCCGGGAAGATGGGCTCAATTTCGTAAAACAGGGAAACTGAGGCCCAGAGGGCGGATGGGACCGCTTGGTCCACCATGCTCAATAACGAGAGCTATCCAGATAGCATTGTGGACATGTACACAAAAGGAACCATTTGACATTGAAACTGGGTCTCAGAACTGGGTTGGACACTGACATTGGGACTCAAGCGTTTTATTATTATATGTTTATTTCTAGTCTACAGTTGCAATATTTTTTAAAGAAAAAAAATGGGGGGGAAATAGATATAGAGATAAAGAGCCATTGAACAGACTGTCAAACTACAGGGGGAAAGCAGGGGAGGTTAGGGGGATGGAGGGGCTGTAAGAGATCAACCGAAGGACTTGTATGCATGCATATAAACATAACCAATAAAAAAATGAATAAAAAAATAAACATAACCAATGGATACAAGACACGGGAGTGGGGGGGTTCAGGTGAAGGCATATGCTGGGGGGTAGGGGAGGCTGGGAGGAGGTCAAGTAGGAAAAAAGGGGACATATGCACTTCTATTTGTAATACTCCTAACAATAAAAATTAAAATAACAATAATAATTAGCGCTAACCTTTATTGGGCTCTTTTATGAGACCAGACACCGTTCCATTACAGGTGCATTAACACGTTCAGTCCCTCGCCCATCCCGCCAGGAGGCCGGGACTATGATTGATTGATTATTAGCCAACACTTTTGGGGAAAGCAAGGGGTGCAATCGGCCCCAAAGGTCACGCGGCGGGTGGGCGGTGGAACTGGGTGGGCAAACCCGTGAGCTCCTCTCTCCATCCCTCGCCAGCCGGACTCAGCGACCTGAGCCGCCCTCCCTGCCCCTCGCACCGCCACTGTCAGCCCGTTTAGCCAAAAAATGCCCACGTCCCAAAAGCCGGGCGGGACTCCTCCTCTTCCATTCGTTCCTAAATTTAGCAAGATCCCCCCCCCCCTTTGAAGGTGGGGTGTCTTCGCTAGCTTCCATAAATAAACAAATAAAAAAAAAATACACAAAACCGGCACAGAGGAAACAAATTGGGGAGACAGCCTTCACCTCTGAGTCCCGATTTGGGGAGCTGACCCCACAAGCGCCGAGGCCCAGTCGCCAAAACCCCAGAAGGAGAAAAAAAAAAATCCTATCCGGGTCGGAACCATCGGGCGGCCCTCCCCCATTTGGACCTACACCCACAGGTTCATTCAGCAGCCGAATCCCCCTCCCGGAGGGCGGTGGCCACCCCGGGCCCCCGCGGCCGCGCGCACTGGGGCAGGCCCGGGAGGGACCCTCCGGGGTGGCCCTCGCTCCCCGCCCTCCGCCGGGCCCTCCCCCAATCCCGGGCGCCGACTCATCGATCCCCGGCGCCCGGACAGATAAGAGCTGGACGCTGATTGGCCACCTCCCCCTTCCGCCACTCCCAGCGAACACCGAGCCTCCTCCGCGAGGGTCGCCCGTGCCCCCCGGCCCCCCAGCCCGCCGCCCCCGAGTCTCCCGTGGCCTCCGGACCTGAACGTCCTCATTGCGGAGCTCGTCTATGAGCACCGCGATGGGGTAGAGAGAGTCGTCGCCATCGGCCGCCGCCATCTTGGCTCCGTCCCGTTCCTGTCAGACTGCGACCAGCGCTGTGCTGAATCCGGGCTGGGCGGGGCACGGCGGGGAGGAGGAGGAAAGGCGAGCGTGGGGGCGCACGAGCCACTTTACAGGGGCTGCCCTTCGGTCCCCGCCCGCCCCACGCTGGGCCGAGCCCGAGTTTCTTTGGTCCGGAACACGGAGTCCCCGCCCACTTCCGACTCTCTATTGGTCGGAGGCCTGCCAGAGCGAGGGGGTACGAAGCGGAAGTGCGTGGTATCTCAGCGACAGACGTGGTACCCGCCTACGTCGCCACTAACAACGGCCGAGACGAGCAGTTGCTTTAGCCAATGAGGGGCAGGATTGGGAGGCGTCCGAGGCTGCCCTTCTGCCAGGCCCGCAGGAAAGCTCGTGCGCCTGCGTCACTAGGAATGCATGACATCATATGGGGAACTGAGACTGTCTGCAGGTTTTGGCTTGTGAGGTCGCTGCTTCGCAGGCTGGCGAGGCTCCCTGCGTCTTTGTGTCACAGGAGGAGGATGTGAGTTTTAAAAAAAATATATGTTATTGATTTTTTACAGAGGAAGAGAGAGGACAGAGAGCCAGAAACATTAATAAGAGAGAAACAAAAAATAAAAAATAAAAAAATAAGAGAGAAGCATCCATCAGCTGCCTCTTGCACACCCACGACTGGGGATGTGCCCGCAATAAAGGTACATGCCCTTGACCGGAATCGAACCTGGGACTTTTCAGTCCACAGGCCAACGCTCTATTCACTGAGCCAAACCGGCCTCGGCGAATGTGAGTTTTTGATTTATGCCAAGGCCCAGAGAAGGGTGGTGATTTGTCTTAGTATCAAGATTAAAAATTAAGCCCCAGGAAGCATCCGATTCCTGAACCCTCTCTAGGCACATCTGCGTCCCCGCTTATTAACACTTGGGCGCTCCTGGAAACTTAGAACCGTCTGAGCAGCAAACACGTCTTGCTTTTTTAAAAAATTCTTTATTTATTTTAATATATTTTATTGATTTTATACAGAGAGGGAGAGAGATAATAGAGTTAGAAACATCGATGAGAGTCATTGATCAGCTGCCTCTTCCACACCCCCTACTGGGGATATGCCCGCAACCAAGGTACATGCCCTTGCCCGGAATCGAACCTGGGATCCTTCAGTCCCCAAGCCAACGCTCTATCCATTGAGCCAAACCGGTTTCGGCTATTTATTTTTTCTTTATTGGTTAAGGTATCACATATGTGTCCTTATCGCCCCATTGCCCCCTCCCCACCCCCACTCCCATTGTGCTTTCTCATGCCAACAAGCCTTGCCCAAACCGTACCTCCTACTTGGAGAGCTTTCCCTATTCAATTCTCAGATCTTGACATAAATTCTCTCCTTCCCACCCACTCTCCCTTTGCCCCCCGCCCCTTCCCTGTCTCACCTCAAGCCCCAGAGCCAAATAATCCCGCCGCTTTCTCTCGGTCTTCCAAAATTCCCAGCCCTGGAGCTTTGGCTGTTACTGTGCCTTTAAGCCTGTCTCCTTTCACAAATTGGGAGCAGGGACAACACGCCCCGAGCCTGCACTTTTAGGACCACGCTCACGGAGGGAGTTGGGAGATGGGGAAGGCGAGGCCTGGGATACCCCTTCCCCTTTATTCTGACACTTGAAGGGCAATCTTGAGTAGGGCTCCTGGACAGGTCTGAATAGCTCAAGCATCTTTTCAAAAAAAAACCTCAGCCCAGCCTTAGCTGGTTTGGCTCAATGGATAGAGGTCTGCCTGTGGAACAAAGGGTCCCGGGTTCAATTCTTGTCAAGGGCACATGCCTGGACTGAGGACACCATCCCCAGTGTAGCAGCCAATCATTCTCTCTCATCATTGATGTTTCCATATCTCTCTCCCTTCCTCTCTGAAATCAATAAAAATATTTTTAATATGTATATATTAAAGGAAAATTTTAATTTATATTAAAATAAAATAAAAATAACCTCTACCCAGTCTAGTTAGAAAACTCCCAATAAAGGGTGGAGGGGCTTACATAATTCAATCTTTGACCTCCTTATTGCCAGGATCACCCCCAACTCACCAGCTCATCCAAACAATGGTTCTTTATAGCTAAGGATGCACTTTACATATCTTAACATTTCATTTGTCAATTATATCACAATAAAGCTGAACAAAAAAGTCACAGGTGTGCCATGCAGAGGGTGCCTCTGCATCAGAAACAGGTTTGATCAGCACCTTGATTCTGGTCAGACTTTCCAAGAACAGGCCCTTTCTATCGACATCTAAATGAATGACCCAGTCCTGACCTGTTTCGCTCAGTGGATAGAGCGTCAGCCTGTGGACTAAAAGGTCCCAGAGAAGGGTGGTGATTTGTCTTAGTATCAAACCGGTTTGGCTCAGTGGATAGAGCGTCAGCCTGAGGACTGAAGGGTCCCGGGTTCAATTCTGGCAAAGGGCATGTACCTTGGTTGCGGGCACATCCCCAGCAGGAGGTGTGCAAGAGGCAGCTGGTCGATGATTCTCTCTCATCAGTGTTTCTAACTCTCTATCCCTCTCTCTTCCTCTCTGTAAAAAATCAATAAAATATATTTTAAAAAATAATAATAATAAATAAATTAAAAGGTCCCAGATTCTATTCCGGTCAAGGGCATGTACCTTGGTTGTGGGCACATCCCCGGTAAAAGGTGTACAGGAAGCAGCTGATGAATGTGTCTCATAGATGTTTCTTTCTTTCTTTTTTTTTTTTTTTTTTTTGAGAGAGGAATAGAGAGTTAGAAACATCATCAATGAGAGAGAATCATCAAACAGCACACCCACTATTGGGGGTTGTGCCCGCAACCAAGGTACATGCCCTTGACCGAATCAAACCCGGGACCTTTCAGTCCCCAAGCTGATGCTCTATCCATTGAGCCAAACCAGTTTCGGCTCTCATAGATGTTTCTAACTCTCTTTCCCTCTCAGTTCCTCTCTGTAAAAAAAATAAACAATTAAAAAAAAAAAGAGTGACCCAGACAATTATTACAGAACTGCAATCAGTTTCCACAGTTCTTGGCCCCAAAGTGGGGTGCCCATAATCTGCCACTTTTCCAAGTAGAACACTAAACTAGGCCACTGGCAGCAGTCCAGGTGCCTGAGAACTGACCCGTGATGGAAACAACCACATCAGATTTCAGTTCTGCGCAGGTGGAGTGAGACTGCGCAGCCCCAGGGCCCACAGGGTACCAGCAGGTTTCAGCTTAAGCCACCAGTGAACTAGGGCCCTGCACATAGGGGTTCCCAGTGCCAGTGGCTTTGGCTAAAGTGTGGAGCATAAAATTTCCTCCATAAAGGACAACGACCACATGTTCCTGTAAAGTCAAGGTATTGCTGGGCCAGTGTAGCTTCATTCTTTCCCTGCCCCCCCCACCAATGTTTCATTTTTTTAAAAATATATTTTATTGATTTTCTACAGAGAGGAAGGGAGAGAGATAGAGAGCCAGAAACGTCGATGAGAGAGAAACACCGACCAGCCGCCTCCTGCACACCCCACACCGGGGATGCGCCCGCAACCAACATACATGCCCCTGACTGGAATCGAACCTGTGACCCTTCAGTCCGCAGACCGACGCTCCACCACTGAGCCAAACCGGTTTCGGTGTTTCATTTTTTAAATTGATTTTTAAAGAGAGAGGAAGGGAGAGGGATACAGAGATAGAAACATCAATGGGAGCCTGACTGGTGTGGTTCAGTGGTTGAGCGTCGTCAACCTATGAAACAGGAGGTCACAGTTCAATTCTCAGTCAGGGCACAGGCCTGGGTTGTGGGCTCAGTCCCCGGTGTGTGCAGGAGGCAGCCGACCAATGATTCTCTTTCATCACTGATGTTAATATTTTCTCTCCTTTTCCCTTTCTCTCTGAAATTAAAAAAAAAAAAAAAAAAAAAAAAAAAGTGTACCTGTTCCCTGGCTGGATGTATTCAATGGTTAGAGTGTTGGCCTGTGAAGGGTATCTGGCTTGATTCCCAGTTAAAGGTACTTACCTAGGTTTGCTCCCTTCCCCCCCCCCCCCCCCCCCGCAGGAAGCGTGCTGGAGGCAACCTGTCTATGTGTGTCTCGCCCATAGATGTTTCTGTCTCTTTTCCCCGCTCCTCCGCCCTCCCTACCTTCCACTCACTCTGAAAAAGCAATGGAGCCCTAACCGGTTTGGCTCAGTGGATAGAGCGTCGTCCTGCAGACTGAAAGGTCTCTGGTTCAATTCCAGTCGAGGGCATGTACATTGGTTGCGGGCACATATACATTGGTTGCAGGAGGCAGCTGATCGATGTTTCTCTCTACATTGGTTGCGGGAACATGTACATTGGTTGCAGGAGGCAGCTGATCGATGTTTCTCTCTCCATCGATGTCTCTAACTCTCTATCTCTCTCCTTTCCTCTCTGTAAGAAAAATCAATAATATATATATATATATATATATATATATATATATATATTTTTTTTTTTTTTTTTTTTTTTTTAAAGAAGAGAGAACCCTCACCAGACCATGCTGCACCCTGACCTCAGACTTCCATTCTCCAGAACTTTGAGATAGAATTATTGTTACCAGCAACTCTGTGAAGTTGCGTTACAGCCGGGCAGACTGACACGCTTCCCTCTGACACGAGGAGACGCACAAAGGCTGTTCATATGGGGGTCCGTCAGTGTCAGAAATGGAAAGAGGTTACTATTTTACCCCATTTGCAAGCCAACAGGGTAGCCTGCCTGTTTCAGGGATGCCGAACAAGACGTGAAACTCCTGGGACCGAGACAAAGACATTATTATTCCCAGAACAACAGGCCACAAGAGCTTCCTATTCACATCGGTTCCCATGGCTCCCATGGCCCCAGCCAGCGTGGCTCAGCATCAACTTCCGGTCAGGACACATGCCCAGGTTGTGGGCTCCATACCCGGTGGGCATACAGGAGCCAGAGAGGAGGGAGCCCAATTCTGGGGTGCATCACCCAAGAATCGCCCTCTTTCAATCCAGGGCCCCTTGGGGGATGTCAGAGAGCCAGTTTTAGCCCGATCTCTGCCGCAGGCCAGGCCAAGGGACCCCTCCGGGCCTCCAGTCCATTGGCTCCCCACTTGGGGTCTGGCTCCCCACCAGGGCCCTACCCCATTGCAGAGGTCGTGGGTCTGATCCTTACAGAAACTTTTCTTTTTTTCAATTGTTTTAAAAAATATTTTTATTGGCCGGGACCGGTTTGGCTCAATGGATAGAGCGTTGGCTTGGGGACTGAAGCATCCCAGGTTCGATTCCGGTCAAGGGCATGTACCTTGGTTGCGGGCATATCCCCAGTAGGGGGTGTGCAAGAGGCAGCTGATCCATGACTCTCTCATCAATGTTTCTAACTCTCTATCTCTCTCCCTTCCTCTCTGTATAAAATCAATAAAATATATATTAAAAACAAACATATTTAAAAAAACATATATATATATATATTTTATTGATTTTCCACAGAAAGGAAGGGAGAGGGAGAGAGAGCTAGAAACGTCAATGAGAGAGAAACATCGACCAGCCACCTCCTGCACATCCTCTATTGGGGATGTGCCCGCAACCAACGTACATGCCCTTGACCGGAATCAAACCTGGGACCTTTCAGTCCGCAGACCGACGCTCTACCACTGAGCCAAACTGGTTTCGGCATCTTTTTTCCAATTAAAAAAATATTTTATTGATTTATTACAGAGAGGAAAGGAGAGGGATAGAGAGCTAGAAACATCGATGAGAGATAAACACAGATCAGCTGCTTCCTGTACACGCCCCCCTGGGGATGTGCCGGCAACCAAGGTACATGCCCTTGACGAGAATCAAACCTGGGACCCTTGAGTCCGCAGGCCTACGCTCTATCCACTGAGCCAAACCGGTTTCAGCAAAACTTTTCAACTCGATTAGCTAAATGATGAGAGGTGCAGGACCTACTGGCCACGGCCCCAACATCTGGCACCCCACAGGCCCATCTGCTTAATATGGATTTCCAGAAGAGGCAATGAATTTTCCCACTACCACTCTCAGCTGAGAAACAGGCCGAGGCTTCTGGGCGGACAGTAGCTCCAGCGGGCAACCTCCGGGGAAGGAAGGAGGTGAAGAAGCAGCTCAGGTGGGTAAAGGAGGAGGTTCCCACCACCACAGGACTCCTCCTGGGCGGAAGGGCCTGGGCCAGAGCCTGACGTTGAGCAGGGTCCTGCCCTGGACAGGCTAGATTCCAGGCTAAGTAAGTCCTGTTTGCTAAATAGTTGCATTTTGCAGCTAAATACCCACAAGTCATCAGTTATTGCCAAATGTAGGGTACAGTGAGATGAAAGAGGCAAACAGATACAGAGAGAAAGTGGCATAATATTGGGAGGAGAGAGGAGGGGAGCCCAATTCTAGGGTGCTTCATCTGAGAACCGCCCTCCCACAATCCCAGGCCCCTGGGGGGATGTCAGAGGGCCGGTTTCAGCACCACCCCTGCAGGCCAGGCCAAGGGACCCGGGTCTCTAGTACATTTATAATTAGAGATTAAGTAATAAAATAAATGACATCGATGTTATACAGATCATTCCAAATGAGAAGGAAGCACACAAAAAAAGACTTAAAAATATATACTCTGGCCGAAACCGGTTTGCTGAGTGAATAGAGCACATGTGTCAAACACAAGGCCCGCGGGCCAAATCCGTCCCGCCAGGCCTTGCAATGTGGCCCGCACCGCGCTGTCATCACTGCACTCCACTGCGTTTCCATCACAATGACAGTTTATGACTGTTCAGTAAACCATTCGGCCCGCGATTTAGGCTGGATTTTAGATTTTGGCCCCTTCTCTGATTGAGTTCGACACCCCTAGAATAGAGCATCGGCCTGCGGACTGAAAGGTCCCAGGTTTGATTCCAGTCAAGGGTATTTGCCTTGGTTGTAGGCATATCCCCAGTAGGGGGTGTGCAGGAGGTAGCTGATTGATGTTTCTCTCTCATTGATGTTTCTGACTATCCTTCTCCCTTCCTCTCTGTAAAAAAATCAGTAAAATATATTAAAATAAATAAATACCTACTCCCCCAAACAAACAAAACACAAAAATATCTGATTCCAAATTAAATATGAAATATGAACCAGAAACTTGCGTTCACTAACTGGATCCCTGGCCAGGATTCTCCTTTTCAAAGCCCCAGCAAATCCAGATCAATGACACTCACCTACCACGCCTGATTTTGGTTTTCTGTTCTTGTTAATCCTCACCCGAGGGTATTTTTCCATTGATTTGGAGAGTGGAAGAGAGAGGGAAAGACAGAAAGAAATGTCCATGTGACAGAAACACATCTCCTGCATGGGCCCAGACCAGGGCCTGGGCCAGGGGGGAGCCTGCATCCGAGGTGCATGCCCTTGACTGGAATCGAACCCGTGACGCTTTGGTCACAGCCCGACGCTCTATCCACTCAGACAAACCGACTAAGATTCTTGATCACTGAGTCCCACGCTGACAACAACAAACCCTGATGGCGTTTGCTTTTTCCATCATTAATGTCTTCATAAACTCGGTAGCACTGACACTAAAGCCAAGACTCCCTAGCGATTGAGCCTAAAGTCCCCAGAGCTGTCCTGCTCTTGGCTCACAGGCCCCCTCCCTCGGCCCCTCGCCCCAAGCTCCGCGCAGACCCACCTGATGCTGAGCTTCTCAGGACTCCATGGCAGCGGCCAAAGGCTCAGCTCACTCCCCAAACGACTCCCATCTGGTGCCCAGCCCCTCTCTCTCTCTGTTGCTAGGGACGCTTCTGAGAGTCCCGTTCTGGCCGTGGGCGTGTCTCTGTGACGCAGCAACGTGGCCACGCCCACCGCGCCTCTCGGGGCCCCAAGTGGCCGTTATGGTGTCTTCTGGGCCTCAGTGAACGGGAGAAGAAATTAAAGTCACTTTTTGGACGTCTCTTAGCCTCCTTCAGTGTCAACAACACTGCGGTGAAACACGCTATTTTATTCAAGGCCAAGGTGGAGCAAGCTGTATTCCCTTTATACTTTGGGCAAAACGGGAAAGATGGCGGCCCCGGCACTACTACTAAGCAAATCTTACCGGAAGGGGCAGCCATCTTACCGGAAGTGACGTTCCCTGGGGCAGACGGGACCGCTGGACCTAATCCTTGAGAAGACCTGGGATGACAAACTGCAAGTTTGTAGGAGCCAAGACGGAAGAGGTGGCGGTCAGCCCTCACCCGGCCTTTCAGACCTCCACGATTTGGTCAGACACCTGCTGTAGAGGCAAAAGCAGTGAACGGTGAGGGCAGGGCTCTGAGAAACGAGGCCCACAGGGTCTCTGGAAAAGGGATCCTTGGGATCACGAGGACCCAGAAGATGAGAAGAAAAATGCCTCCCTCGCAAAGACGCGTGGGCGTGGCCACGTGGCTGCGTCACAGAGCCACGCCCACGCCCAGAACAGGACTCTCAGAAGCGTCCCTAGCAACAGAGCTGGAGAGAGACGGGGCACCAGATGGGAATGGCTTTCGAAGTGAGCTGAGCCTTTGGCCGCTGCCATGGAGTCTTGAGCTCAGCATCAGGTGGGTCTGCGGGGGCTGTGGGCGAGGAGCGGGGTGGAGGGCAGCTCTGGGGACTTTTGCTCAATCGCTAGACTAGGGAGTCTTGGCTTTAGTGTCAGTGTTACCGAGTTTATAAAGACATTGATGATACTTTATTGTTGAAAGTATTACATATGTCTCCTTCTCCCCCCCCCTTCGCCCATCAACCTCCTCCAGCCCACCTCTGCCCCCCACCTCAGGCCCTCAGCACCCCACTGTGTGCTGTGCATGCATGGGTTATGCATAAGACCTGTAATACTTTATGAATAGCCTGTTTGCAAGCCAGTGTTTTAACTGCCTGTACTTCTCACAACAAAGCTATGAGTAAAGATATACAATGAGATACAGTTAAGGTGTTCAAAGGCACACAGCTTAGGATTCAGATCAGGCAAGTGTGCGTTCAGAGCCCACTCCTAAGCATTATTCAAGGGGAAGGGGGGATTTCATTGGAACATAAGGTTCCTGGGGAGGGGAGGGGGTAGTAGGCTTAGGTGTGCACCAAGCTGCCTTCACCTGGCGTGGTCAAGCTTTGGAAGGTGCGCTCAGCATGTAGGTCTAACAGCAGCCTGGCCAACCTATCTTTGCTTGGGTCCTGACTGTTCAGTCCCATGATGTCGGAAAAAAACACTGGTAATTTCGCCAGCATAAATGAATACTACATACCTACAACTATAGTCTACATATTTAAAACCCAGACCCACTGATAATAATGTTCAGCAAATTAGCGGCATGTGATAATACCGAATCTCAACTTGGTAATCGCCTTCGGACTCAAGGGTCCCAGATTCGATTCCAGTCAAGGGCATGTACATTGGTTGTGGGCACATCTCCGGTAGGGGGTGTGCAGGAGGCAGCTCATTGATGTTTCTCTCTCATTGATGATGTTTCTAACTATCCCTCTCCCTTTCGCTCTGTAAAAAAAATAAATATTTTAAAAATAAAAACATTTATCCCCTGCCCAAAACCTACACACACACACATTCATATACACAACTCACACTCTCTGGTAAATTCCTACTTACCCTTCACGTGTAGCCACCTGTCTCGGTACATTGTACATCGTTCTCAGTGAGACCTCCTTCAGCCACCCCCTTCTCCGCAGGGAATCCATCACTTCCTCTGAAGCAATCAGTACTTCTCCCCACTCCTCTGACAGCACTGTCCTGTGGTTTGAAAACATGTCAGGTGATCTGTCTGTGACTCCCAGGGAGACTGTGCTCCTTCGGGGCAGCGCTGGGGATGTACATGTCTTAGCATCCAGCATAAAGTGCAATCTATAGCAAACATTGTCTGTGGATGTCTAAGATGGAAGCTCAGTAAGGAAAGAACTTTGTCTTATTTCATATTGTAGCCTCTGCACAGCCAAGACAGCACCTGGTATGTAAAAGGCCCTCAATAAAAATTGGCTGAATTAATAAAAAAAAAAAAATCATGGCATGACTTTCTATAGCAGTTTTAACATGTGCACCAGCCAGTGTACCAATTGTGCTAAGCCACAGCCTAATCTTGTAGACATATTCTGGGTAAATGTAAAATTATGTGTGTACTGTAAGATACATTATTGTAACCCTAACTTTAAAATAAGAACAAATGGCCGAAACCGGTTTGGCTCAGTGGATAGAGCATCAGCCTGAGGACTGAAGGGTCCCGGGTTCGATTCCGGTCAAAGGCAAGTACATTGGTTGCAGGCACATCCCCAGTGGGGGGTGTGCAGGAGGCAGCTAGTCGATATTTCTCTCTCATCGATGTTTCTAACTTTCTATCCTTCTCCCTTCCTCTCTGTGAAAAATCAATAAAACATATTTAAAAATAAAATAAAATAAAGTCACTAAAAACTTGTAATAAGTCAAAACCGGTATGGCTCAGTGGATAGAGCATCAGCCTGAGGACTGAAGGGTCCCAGTTCGATTCCAGTCAAGGACATGTAACTTGGTTGTGGGCACATCCCCAGTTTGGGGTGTACAGGAGGCAGCTGATCAATATTTCTCTCTCATTGATATTTCTAACTCTCTGTCCTTCTCTCTTCCTCTCTGTAAAAAATCAATAAAATATATTTAAAAAATAATAAATGGCTAGAGGTTACTGATTATAGGACAATACAGAATCCTGATGAAGAAGCAGCCAAGAAAGATGTTTTACAGTGGTTAGATGAAATGACCTTGGGCAACACAGCATGACTGAAAGTGAAATAGCAGATGAGGTAGTATCTTAGGAGATGAGGATGGAAGGTGAGGAAGAAGAAACAGGCCCAAAAAATAAAGTTACCAGTGACTAGATCACATCTCAATAACCTAACAACACTATTGACAAGTCATCTGATAAAAAATTCAGTTTTATTATACCCTTTTATTTCAGTAATCCTCACCCGAGGAGATATATATATATTTTAGAGAGAGTGTAAGAGAATGAAGAGGAGAAACCTGTAACCCAGGTATGTGCCCTGGACTGAGAATCAAACCCATGATCCTTTGCTTCAAAGGCCAACGCTCTAACCCCTAAGCACATCAGCAGGGCTATTACACCCACTTTTGTAACTTCAGGGAGTCAGTTACTTTAAAAAATCATCAGACTAAAAAAGTTCAAAATAAACTTGATAGTTTTTTCAAAGCATGATTATCTAAAACAAGTGCTTTGAGAGTGAACATAAATGTTATACCATAAATAAAGTCACTGGCTATGTCATCATCTAATGACAATTAAATAGGAAAATACGTTTGTTTTTACTAGTATAAAATTTATTTATTTATTTATTTATTTTAATATATTTTATTGATTTTGTAGAGAGAGGAAGGGAGAGAGATACTGAGTTAGAAACATCAATGAGAGAGAGTCATCGATCAGCTGCCTCTTGCACACCCTCTACTGGGGATGAGCCCGCAACCAAGGTACATGCCCTTGACCGGAATCGAACCTGCGACCCTTCAGTCCCCAAGCTGACGCTCTATCCATTTAGCCAAACCGGTCTCGGCTTATTTTTGTTTTTAAGGACATTACTTAAAGTGTGCATTCAGAAAAATATTTATTTCTATTAGACTGCATACTTATTAGTCTCAAAACTACAGTGCATATATAGCAATAATGCATACAGAAAACTTTGTGAAATTAAACTTTTCATATAATTTTAAATCTTTATTTTTGCAAGTGTTATATATGTCCTCTTTTTTCCACCAATGATCCCCTTCAGCCCCCCACCCCGTCTTCACCACCCTATTGTCTGTGTCCCTGGGTTATGCATATATGCATACAAGTCCTTTGGTTGATTACCTCCCACCCACCCACCCTCTCCTTCCTTCCTGCCAAGTTTTGTCATTTAGTTATCTTTAATTTTCCTACTGAAGCTAAGTAAGCTTTAAAAAGATGGGCAAATTGCAGTTCCTGCCAAGTTTCAACATACTATTTCATGCTTCCAAGGTCTCTGGATCTACTCTGTTCATCAGTTTGTTACTTAGATTCCAAATATGAGTGAGATCATGTAATATTTGTCATTCTATGACTGACTTATTTCACTTACCATGATACTCTCCAGGTCCCTCCATGCTGTCTTTAAGGGTAAGCGATTCTTTTTCTTTTTTCTT
This sequence comes from Pipistrellus kuhlii, assembly GCF_014108245.1. Lineage (NCBI taxonomy): Eukaryota > Metazoa > Chordata > Mammalia > Chiroptera > Vespertilionidae > Pipistrellus > Pipistrellus kuhlii. The sequence goes on from NW_023425575.1 coordinate 477,792, forward strand.
TTTTTTAAATGCTGCATAATATTCCATTGTATAAATGTTCCACAGCTTTTTTTATTCAGTTATCTACTGATTAGTCCATTATGTTGGTTTTACAGCATAAGGTTTCTCTTAAGTATGAGTTCACTGATGTCAAGTGAGATCCCTCTACATAGTGAAGCCTTTTCCATACCCATTACAAACGGCTCTCCTCCTACATACTTTTTGCTGATGTCTGATGAGATGACTCTTCACTGTAAAACTTTTCCCACATTCACTACATACATAAAGTCTCTCTCCTGTATGAAACCGTTGATGTAAAATCAGCTGCATCTTTCCTGAGAAGCCTTTTCTACATTCACTGCACACATGGGGTTTTTCTCCTGTGTGCGTTCGCTGATGTAAAATGAAAACTCTTCACAGTAAAGCCTTTCCCACATGGATTGCATGCATATGGTTTCTCTAAAGTAGGGGTGTCGAACTCAATCAGAGAAGGGGCCAAATGGTTTACTGAACAGTCATAAACTGTCACTGTGATGGAAACGCAGCGGAGTGCAGTGATGACAGTGCGGTGCGGGCCACATTGCAAGGCCTGGCGGGACGGATTTGGCCCGCGGGCCTTGTGTTTGACACATGTGCTCTAAAGTATGTATTTGCTGACGTACAGTGAGATGACTCTTAACAGTGAAGCCTTTTCCACATATACTACACACATATAGCTTCTCCCCTGTAGCAAAGTCTTTCCCACAGTCATTACATAGGAAGGGTTTCTCTCCTGTACAAGTTCGGTGATGTGTGTTGAGATGGTTCATCATGGTGAAGCCTTTCCCACACTCATTACATATATATGCTTTCTCTCTTGCATGAGACCCCCTGATGTAAAATCAGCTGCATCTTCACTGGAAAACCTTTTCCACATTCACTGCATACATAGGGATTTTCTCCTGTGTGTTTGCTGATGCAAAATCAGAGAACTATTCACAGGAAAGCCTTTCCCACATTCACTACATACGTAGGGCTTTTCTCCTGTATGAGTTCACTGATGTAAAATCAGAGAACTATTCACAGTGAAGCTTTTCCCACATTCACTGCACATATACAGTTTCTCTAAAGTATGAATTCGCTGATGTACGTTGAGATTACCCTTCATGGTGAAGCCTTTTCCACATACACTGCATACATATGGCTTCTCCCCTGTATGTGTTTGCTGATGTTCAAAGAGAAGGCTCTTTCTGCTAAAGCCTTTCGTACACACATTACATATGTAAGGTTCCTCTCCTGTATGAGTTTGCTGAGGTCTGGTAAGACTGTTCATCGAGGCAAAGTCTTTGTTACACTCATTACATATATATGGTTTCTCTCCTGTATGAGTTCGATGATGTTCAACAAGGTGACACTTCTGGATGAATCCTTTCCCACATTCACTGCATATATAAGGTTTCTCTCTTGTATGAGTTTTCTCATTTTTACTGAGATTAGACCTTGTAGAGAATGTCTTGCCACACAAACTGCATTCATGAGGTCTCTCTCCTGCATGAGTTTTCTGATGATAAATAGGGTGCCTCTTTTTGAACACTTTCTCACATTCACCACATGTATAAGGAGGCTTCTCTCTAATCTGAGTTTTCTGATGTATACTGAACTGTGATTTCTTGAGAAATGTTTTGTCACATTCAGTGCATTCACACTGTTTTAGTCTTATATGAATACTGTGATGTTCAATGAGCCTGGATTTTCTGGAAAAGGCTTTCCCACACAGACTACATCCATACGATTTATCTCTAATATGATCTCTCTGATGATGAATGAGCTGAGATATCTTGATGGCTTCCCCACATTCAATACATACGTGGGCTTTCCCTATGTCGTGAGTTCTCTGTTGCTTTATAACCTGGGTATTGTCATTGATGTTTTTCATACTGACAGGAAATTTAACTTCTGTGTAAAATTGTTCATGATTGCCATGCAGAATGCCTGTCCTATCTCCATTCAGCTCCACAGAATTAGTTAAGTTATAGCTGCTGTTTTGGTTTACAAAACATAAATTTGATTTTAAAGGTTTCTCACATATCTCAAACATATCATGCTTTTGCTTTAGTAGGAAATGACCTTCACTTTGATTAACGTTTGTAGATATATTATGTTCCACATTATTCTGAAGGCTTTGATTTTGCAAATGATAATGCAGAGGATCATCAACTTGCTTGAGTTCTAGGGGAAAAAAGAGAACAGTAAATTCTGTAATCTCTCATAATCTTGTTTGAAATAAAACTGTTTTTATAAAATGTCTTCATATGAAATAACTATTTAGTGGTAATTCTAAGTTATTGTAGAATAAAAAATATATTTGGCCGAGACCAGTTTGGCTCAATGGATAGAGCGTCGGCTTGGGGACTGAAGGGACCCGGGTTCGATTCCGGTCAAAGGCATGTACCTTGGCTGCGGGCATATCCCCAGTAGGGGGTGTGCAAGAGGCAGCTAATCGATGACTCTCTCATCGATGTTTCTATCTCTCTATCTCTCTCCCTTCCTCTCTGTACAAAATCAATAAAATATATTTAAAAAAAAAAATATATATATATATATATATTTGGTCTTTGTCCACAGGTGTTTTTTTTTAATCTATATATTAAAAAATAATATAATATAATTAATGTAATATAATATAATATAATATAATATAATATAATATAATATAATGGGAGTTTTTGTTAAGAAAGAAAAACACATGACTGTACACCAGGCAAATAAGCAACTGTGTCCCTGGCTGGATACTCAGAGGTGAGTGCAGGCGTTGGCAAACATCTGCTGAAAGGGACAGATGAACATTTCCCAGTTTGCATACCAAAATGTCTCTGTCAACAACGACCCAATTCTGCCTTTGCAGGGCCAAAGGTGCACAGAGGATTCCTGACAGACAGGCCTGGCGTTGCTGGTTTCGTCCCTGGGTCTCTAGTCAGTCAACTAAGGCACTGAGGGTTAAAAACACCGAACTGGACATAGCACTCAGGGGTCAACGCCTTTGGTCCCAACAGCAGCCTGGGCCCTAACCTTACAACACACACCAGGGCCCCTCCAATTCCAAAACGTCACCCTTACAAGCTCCCGAGACCACACTTTCCTTCTCAATCAGAAACCTGGGCGGGACGCTGCCGTGTCCTTACCTTCCCCGCCGACCTCAACATCCCTGACCGCATATTGACCCCCAACCTGACCCTGATGCCGCCATCTCTCCAAATGCCGCGGCAGGCCTCACAGGCGGGGTGACAGCCAGGGCCAGGGCGCCATCTCCACAGGCTCTTCCCCTGGGCACCGAGCCCCAGGGCGCCCCGACCGCACACAGACGCCTCTGCTTCCCCTCCAACCCCAAGGCTCCCTCCTCCGGGCCGCTCCTCCCGCCCCTCCGCCCCCTCCACGCCCCACATCACGCCACGCCCACACGTCACCCGTGAGAAACAAAACTTCTCCTGAGGCAGGAACAATTACAACTGAAACACCACACATGCACCTCAGTGTTTCCTCAAACCCACCGGGCCGGCAGGTCCTGTAGCTTTTCCTGGAAACGCTCCCACTTCTGCGCTGTTCCCGCTCCCTCTACGGTGGCCGCGGAGGACCGCCGGCTTTTGAAGAAACGCGGCCTACGCTTCAGGGGCAAGATGTCCGCGCCCATTCAGCGGTGGCCCATGGGGGCCGCCATGTTGGGCCACCTGACTGCCGTACAGCTGTTGAAGCTGCAACTTGGAGGCAAAAGTAGCCAGGGATGGAGGGGAGATGAGAAGCTACTGAAATGATCTCCTTGACTGGCACGTGGACTCTTAAAAAAACGGATACATTTTTAAAATACAATTGATTTTTAAAATATTTTATTGATTTTTTTACAGAGGGGAAGAGAGAGGGATAAGAGAGTGGGAGAGAAACATCAATCAGCTGCCTCCTGCACACCACCTACTGGGGATGTGCCCGCAACCAAGATACATGCCTCAACCAGAATGGAATCTGGGACCTTTCAGTCAGCAGACCGATGCTCTACCCACTGAGCCAAACCAGTAAGGGCTCTCATTGGTGTTTCTAACTCTCTATACCTCTCCCTTCCTCTCTGTAAAAAAAAAAAATATATATCAATAAAATATATTTTAAAAGAATAAAAGAGTTCTTTAAAAAAAAAAGAATGATTGCGGAGGCTGGTTTGGCTCCGTGGATAGAGCATTGGCCTGCGGACTGAAAGGTCCCAGGTTCAATTCTGGTCAAGGGCATGTACCTTGGTTTAGGGCAAATCCCCAGTAAGAGGCAGCTGGCTGATGATTCTCTCTCATTGATGTTTCTAACTCTCTATCCCTCTCTCTTCCTCTCTGTAAAAAATCAATAAAATATATTTTTTAAAAATTAAAATTAAAAAAAAGAATGACTGATAGTCCTGTGGACAAATGCAGAGGCTTTCCTTGACAACATCCCTTAAGGATGTCACACCCCATCTCCCACATTGTCCATTCTTAGAGACTAAGATTTTTGTCACATTTAAAAAAAAATTATATATATATATATATATATATATTCACACACACATGATTTTTTACAGAAAGGGAGAGGATTAGAGTTAGAAACATCAATCAGCTGCCTCCCGCACACCTCCTACTGGGGATATGCCCATAATCAAGGTACATGCCCTTGACCAGAATCGAACCTGGGACCCTTCATTCTGCAGGCCAATGCTCTATCCACTGAGCCAAACCAGTTTCAGCTCTTGTCACCCTTTATGCTCTATTTATTCTGAACACCTTTTTCTTTCCTGCTCTGCTCAGTTTATAATCAGTTAAAGTTTCTAATCACACATGGTTTTGGGGGAACTATCTGGTCGGTCGATATGACTCAGAGGCTGAGCATCGACCTATGAGCCAGGACAGGAGGTCACAGTTGCTTTTGGTTCCCAGTCAGGGCATTTCCCAGTCAGTGCATATGCCTGAATTGAGGTGGGAGGTCTGCAGGGGGCAGCTGATCAATTATTCTCCCTCTCATCAGTGATGTTTCCATCCTTCTCTCCCTCTCCCTGAGGATAAAATATAATTTGTAGGGGTACAATTGTTCTTTTTTTTTTTTTTATACATTTTTATTTCAGAGAGGAAGGGATAGGGAGTGGGAGAGAAACATCAATGATGAATGAGAATCATACTAATAGAAACATCAATGATGTGCCGTATACTGCATGCCCCACACTAGGACCAGGAATGGAACTGTGACCTTCTGGTTCGTAGGTTGATGCTCAACCACTGAGCGACCCAGCCTTGGTGAGACAACTGATTGTTTTTTAAATATATTTTATTGATTTTTTTTACAGAGAGGGAGATAGTTAGAAACATTGATGAGAGAGAAACATCAATCAGCTGCCTCCTGCACGCCTCCTACTAGGGATATGTCCGCAACCCAGTTATATGCTCTTGACCTGAATCAAACCTGGGACCTTCCAGTGCTCAGGTTGACACTCTATCCACTGATCCAAAATGGTTAGGGTGAGCTTATATTAATATATATATATATATATATATATATATATATATATATATATATACACACATACACACACACACACACACACACACACACACACATTGATTTCAGAAAAGGGAGGAGATATAAACAATAGTGATGAGAGTAATTATTCAGCTGCCTCCTGCACAACCACTACTGGTGATTGACCCTGGAAACAATGCCATGTGCCTGACTGGCAATCAAACCCTGACCTCCTAGTTTATAGGTTGATGCTCAATCACTGAGCCACACTGACAGGCTTGGAAAATATTTTAATATTTTATACAAATTGCTCAGTACATTGAAATTGTTCCCTAGCTTATGAACTTTCTCTTACAAATAAACCCAAATGGGAGTAAGTTCTTTGTTCCAAATACCCTGATAGTTTGCATTTTGTGTAGTTTGCTTATAGTTCATGAAGGCTCCATTTAAAGTTTATATATAGCATTAGAGGCCCGGTGCATGAAATTCATGCACAACTTTGTGTCCCTCAGCCCAACCTGCACCCTCTCCAATCTGGGACATCCCTCTCATAATCCAGAACTGCTGGCTTCCAACTGCTCACCTGCCTGCCTTCCTGATTGCCCCTAACTGCTTCTTCCTGCCAGCCTGATCACTCCCTAACCACTCCCCTGCCTGCCTGATTACCCCTAACTACCCTCCCCTGCAGGCCTGGTCTTCTCCCCCTCCCCCCAACTGCCCTTCCCTGCAGGCCTGGTCACCCCTAACTACCCTCCCCTGCAGGCCTGGTCTCTACCCCCCACCCCCTCAACTGCTCTCCCTTGCAGACCTGGTCCCTCACAACTGGGCCCCCCCCCCTTGCTGGCCTGATAGCTCCCAACTGCCCTCCCTTGTGGTGGCCATCTTGTGTCCACATGGGGGCAGCCATCTTTGACCACATGGGGGAAGCCAGCTTGTGTGTTGGAGTGATGGTCAATTTGCATATTACTCATTAGGATTATATTAGTTTGTGTACACCATAGTGATAGGCATGAATATAACTTACAGAATGAGTTATATTTACCGTATTTTTCGGCCCATAAGACGCACTTTTTTCCCCCAGAAGTGGGGGGAAAAAGTCCCTGCGTATTATGGTCCAAATATAGCCTACACATATGCTTTAAAAAAAAGTTTTTTTACTTGCCCGGCTCTGTGTGGTCTCTGTGTGCTTGCCCGGCTCTAAAATGGTTCTAAATGCTGCTGTTTACTTTACAGGGTTGATTACATGTGTTTATGACTGTGATGTTGGGTTTTAATGCACATAAAATATTTTAGGACACTATTTGTTTCAGAATCTTTTTTTCTTCATTTCCCTTCTCTAAAAACTGGTGCGTCTTATGGTCCGAAAAATACGGTAAATACATTTCTGCTTCTATATACCTCCCAGGCTATACTATTGTCTTACAGCAATGAGAACAAACTGAGACCAGGCCCATTTCACTCATACCAATGTTTCAGATACAAATTACATTTATGTTTTAAAAATTTAATTACATGCACATAGCTTCTTTTATTCCTTCAATTGATACAATAGATTAACAGATGTATGTGTTTAGGTTAAGACCTGAGTATGCCTTTATATCAATGCAAATATTGAACAACACGAGACTCTCACAACTTCCCAGTTTCAGCATATATACAATTTCTCTCAGGATATACTTTTAAACAACAATCTGAACTAGGATGTCTTTCACACAGAATGTCTCCTATTATTTTCCTGTGACATAAAGGAACATGTAATTGACCACTGTCGGTGAGACAACACTCACTGCATTCAGAGGGTTGCTGTTCTGTGAAAATCCTCCGGAGGGCGCACCTCTGGCCACAGGCTGGGCCACACTGACTACATTCCTGTTTGCTAGAGGCCCAGTGATGTTTAGTGCTGTGTGAGAAAACACAGAAGGCGCCTGCATAGTCACTGTATTAAGAGGGTTTATCTGCTGCAGGACAACACTGGTCTGTGATGAGCTGGGGCTCTCTAAGCGAGGACGTATGGCCTTGACTGGACCGCCACATATTGCTCTTGGGTGTCTTTTTTTATGTGTCACAAGCGTTGACATGTAGGCAAAAGCTTTCCCACACATGTCACAGGAATAGGGTTTCTCTCCAGTGTGAATTCTTTCATGTTTCATGAGACTTGAGGACCAGGAAAAGCATTTTCCACACTCACTGCACATGAAGGGCCTCTGTCCTGTGTGTACTCTCTGATGTGCTGTGAGGTCGCCCTTCTGGATGAAGCCTTTTCCACATTCATCACACACGTAAGGTTTCTCCCCTGTGTGAAATCGCTTATGTACAGTGAGATTGCTCTTATTCACAAAGCCTTTTCCACACTCGCTGCAGATACAGGGTTTGGGCCCTCTGTGAATTCGCCTATGTACAATGAGGTCACGATTCTGGAGGAAGCCTTTCCCACAGTGACTGCATATGAAGGGTTTCTCTCTTGTTCTCTGTTCAGTGAGGATGAAGATTGTGAATGCTTCCCTGCACTCAAAACTCTGGCGTGGCTTCTCACCTGAATGGACGATCTGATGATCAGAGAGACAAGACCTCTTCTGGAACGCTTTCCCATCGTCACCCATCCCGTGAGCCTTCTCTCTCTTCTGAAGTTTGATGAGTTGGGACTCAGTACTGACGAGTTTTTGGCTTTCGTGAAATTTCACTTCAGCCTGAAACTGTTCACTGTTGGTGTGGAGACAGGATTTTCTATCTTCAGAATGCTCAGTTCGCAAGGTGATTCCATAGTTTCTTCTCTGGTTAAGTAAAGATAAATCTGATTTTATATTTTTTCCATGTGAGTCAGACATATGTTTTTGTTTTAACAGAGAATGGTTTGTGCTCTCCTGGGCAGCATTTTCATATGTGTTACGCTGATGCCATTGTTGTAGGCTTTCATTTTGTAAGTGTTCTGGCAGATGATCATCACGTTTCCGGATATCTAGGAAAGAACAGAACAATGAACTCATCCAACATTTGAATTGGAAGAAAGGTAATAAAAAATTATCCTGATACCTTCAGTCCAGCTGGCTTGGCTAAGTGGTTGAGTGTCGACCTTTGAACCAGGAGGTTATGATTTGATTCCTAGTAAGGGCTCAATCCCCAGTAGGGGGTGTGCTGGAGGCAGCCAATCAGTGATTCTCTCTCATCACTGATGTTTATAACTCTCCCTCTACTTTCCTCTCTAAAATCAATAAAAATATATTTGTTACAAAATTCCATGTTCAATGTTCTTTGGAAAACACAATAATAGGTGAAAGTTGAGTGTAAAAATAGATTCTATAATTCATCATGATGAAATATAGATTTGGCCCTAACTGGTGTGGCTCAGTGGATAGAGTGTCGGCCTGCAGACTGAAATGTCCCAGGTTCAATTCTGGTCAAAGGCATGTACCTTGGCTGCAGGCACATTCCCAGTAGAAGGTGTGCAGGAGGCAGCTGATCGATGTTTTTCTCTTATCGATGTTTCTAACTCTCTATCCCTCTCCCTTTCTCTATGTAAAAAATCAATAAAATATATCTTTAAAAAATTAAATTTAAAAAAAATACAGATTTGTCTACTTCCTAAGGTCATGACAATCATGCAGACTATAAAATATAGGCAATTTATGGAATCAGCAGACACATAGAAAAGGGCCACCTTAACCAAATTGGAGAGGGACAGACTCACTCCTTCCACATTCATCACTGCTGACCACTGTGTACTAACATGGTCCTAGATTGAGGACACACAAACACAGTCCTCATGTATAGGGGGCCTACACTGCAGTTTGGTGAAGCCACTTAAAGGGTAAAGACACGTGCGAGAAACAGCTACAGGTTGTGAAAATGGTGGGAAGGCACAGTGGAGCTGGAGAGAAGTGGAGGAAAATAAGCTACATTTCAGAAGCCAGGACTCGCTGTGGTCCATTAGTGTGGTGGGTATGGCAGGAATAAGGTGATTACACAACAGAAAGCTCCTAGATCCTGTGACACACCCTCCAGAACAGAACCCCAATCTGCAACCCAAGTACTTCTCCACATCTCATCTCCATTCACGTAAATGAGAACGCCACTCTTCCCTGTAACCAGAACAGAACTTCTCAGGATCACCCTTCATCTGTTACTCTCGCTCACACACAGCATCTACCTCCATGATAAATCCCACCTGTCTTCCCCTAGGAATGTGCCCAGAATTGGACTAACACCCCTTCCACACGTGGAAGCAAGTCCCTCTTTCAGACTACAGCAGTAGCCTTGTCTGCCTATTCTGTTCCTCCTCAGCCAGCGGCCATCTGTTTTCCATCCAGCAGCCAAAGTCATCTTTCCACATAAATTATATCACAACCAGAGGCCCAGGGCATGAAATTCATGAGCTGGTCAGTGGTCAAGGCTGATTGGGGCATTCTGGCTGCTGACTGGGGCCTCCCTTCCCTAGTTGCCAGTTGCCAGCTGGGTCTTCTCTTCCCTGACTCCTGGCCGGAAACTTCCTGGGTTCTGTGTTCCCCCCTGGTGTTCAGCGCACATCATAGTGAGCAATCAAACTCCTGAGGGGACAATTTGCATATTAGCCTTTTCTTTCTTTCTTTCTTTCCTTTTTTTTTTTTTTTTTAATAAATCTTTATTGTTCATATTATTACAAATGTTCCTCAGTTTTTTTTCTCCCTCCATTGCTCCCCTCCACCAGGTTCCCACCCCACCCTCTGCCCTTTCCCCACCCATTGTCCTCATCCATAGGTGCAGTTTATGTTCAGTCTCTTCCCACATCCCCACGCCCCTTTTCCCCGAGAATCATCAGTTCACTCCCCCTCCATACCTCTGATTCTATTATATTCACCAGTTAATATTATTCATCAGTTTTTTTTAATTCCCTTGGTTTTTGATTCACTTGTTGATAGTTACGTATTTGTTGTTCATGCATGTTAGCCTTTTATATATATAGATTATATAGATAGATAGATGATGAGATAGTTCTCTACTCACAAGTCCCTAGTAAATTATCATCTCAGTTGGAATTAAATGAAATTCTTTTTGAGTTTTTTAATCACTGGAGAACATTGTATCCATTGATATTTTTTTAAGAGTTAAAGGAAGTGAGGGAATTAGAAAATACTCAAAGAATTTAATTTGAAGTAGGCAAGAGTATTTTGGTTTGGTTTAGGGTGGAATTGAGAATATATCTAGTTAAATGTTGTAGTTGAAACACATCATTAACAGTAAACCCCTTGAAAGAAGAGAGCTCTGGCCCTAGCTGGTTTGGCTAGGTGGACAGAACGTCGGCCTGTGGACTGAAGGGTCCCAGGTTCAATTCCAGTCAAGAGCACATGTCTGTGTTGAAGGCTCAGTCCCCAGTGGGGGGCGTGCAAGAGGCAGCCAATCAATGATTCTCTCTCATCATTGATGTCTCTCTCTCTCCCTCTTCCTCCCTCTCTGAAATCAATAAAAATATTTTAAAAAAAGAAAAGAAGACAGCTCTGTGGGTGGGGAACAACTGAGCTGGTGGCTGGATGGTCAGGGAGGCAGGTATACAGGAGTGAAGGAGAATCCGAACTTTGGGTTTCTCTAGCATGGCCCGTGATTCTAGTTCCTTGTAGTGCTTGGGAGCTGAGTTGCCACTGAGATGACTAAATTCCACACAATAGTGTCAGTGGTGGATCAAATTGGGAATATAGCACTACAGGAGTCTTGTGAAGAGAACAAAAGAAGCTTAGCTGAGGAACATGAAGAAAACTTTGAAGGGTAGTGGTTCAGATGAGAAAATGGAAACCAGATCCTAAGAAGAATCTCAGAGTGAAGAAAAAGAGAAGAGAAAAAGGAAAGCAAAAGCACAGTGAGCCACTTTCCCTGGGGACACATCGTCTAAGATGGGGTGGATGTTAGGAAGGCAATCAACAACAGCAGGGGCAGGAAGGAGCAGTGCTTAGAAGACAGTGAGCAACTTGTCCCTGAAGGCCCGTGCATTCTTATAGCAGGGCAGGTGGAAGGGTATGAAGAAGGAAAAGATTTGAGAATCCTGAAAAGAAAAAAGAAAAAAGAAAGAACCATGTCTAGCTGGCTTGGCTCAGTGAGCAAAGACCTGTGAATCAGGTCATGGTTAGATTCAGTTAGGGCACATGCCTGGGTTGCAGGCTCGATTCCCACTGTGGAACGTGCAAGAGGCAGCCAATCAACGATTCTCTCTCATCACTGATGTTTCTATCTCTTTCACTCTCCCTTCTTTTTCTCTTAAAAAACACCAAATAAATAAAAACATTTTTTTTAAATGGACCATACAACCAAAAATGAAGGTGAAGAGAAAGATGAATCAAATCCCAAAAGAGATAAAGGGATCTATTTTTCTATGAACTCCTACAGACAGAAAGGGGTCTCTCTCTCACTGGGAAGGACATACACAGGCACTGCTCACCTATCCTCAAATCCCTTCACCTCTAAGCCTCTTCTCTGAGTGACTAGAATGTGATTTCCACAGGCCCCTATGCTCGTTCTCACTCACCTGAACGGGTTCCGCAGTGGAGTTCACCTGCCACTGTCCATGGTGCTTCACCCTGATCCAACTTGGACAGTATGTCAGGTTTGCTGGCCTCACAACCTGTTCATGGGGAATGATAGAAGCCTTAGACACACTAGGCATGTGATCTAGGGCTCGGGGTCTGTGAAGACCATAGAATATAATAAAGACAAAACAATGTTCACACTTTGTAAAGGCTATTCTCTCAGCAGAAGGGAGAATATTCCTCTCTGGGTCCAGAGGGAAAACGAAGATTCAGCTACCACTTCAGAAAACCAGACATGCCAGAGCTTTCAGAAGCTGAGGATGGACAGGCCACTGACTGGGGACCCTCGGACTGACACGGGGGAGCTGTCCTCACCCACGAACACCAGGTGGCGGTAGATCTCCAGCATCACGTCCCTGTACAGGTCCTTCTGCTTGGGGCCCAGGAGCCGCCACTCCTCCCGGGTGAAGTCCACGGCCACATCATGAAATGTCAGGGGTCCCTCTGACAACTCCATGCTGTGCGATGGCGCGATGTCCTTTAGACGATATGGAAGAAATGTTAGTTTTTCTGCTCACTTTAGACTGCAACTATATAGCAAGTGGGATTTTAATTTAGTATATAATTGAGTGATCACATGCCTAGTAAAATGCAAGGTGGGACAAAAGTAGGTTTACAGATAGACAATAATTAATAACACCAGAATTAACTCTGTATCAAATATACACAATTATAAGTCTACTTTTGCCCATCCTATATTTAGAAATTGAGCATTCAGTCAACTATGCTTTCATCGTTAGAAATTTCCATAATGTGACCAAGCAGAATTGTTTTGTTACACTAGAAACACCACATTCATATATTTGAAAGACAAAAGATATACTTATATAATCCTATATATATAGTTAATATGCAAATTGACCGTCACTCCAACACATAAGATTGCCACCCCCATGTGATCAAAGATGGCTACCACCTGTGGACACAAGGTGGCCACCACAAGATGGCCAGCAGGGGAGGGCAGTTGGGGGTGACTGGGGATGGAGCCCACAACCTGGACATGTGCCCTTGGCTAGAAATCGAACCCTGACCCTGTGGTTCATAGATTCATGCTTAACCCCTGAGCCATGCCCACCTGGCATAATTATAAACATTTTCATGTCATTAAACTTGAAATCCTGGATGAATCACAATTTTATTAACCTAAACTCATAGAAACTGCTAACTCCTGTCACTGTAGCAGGTGAATTTTCTGGGTAGGCAACAGGACACATTTCCACCAGCACTCTGATTTCCTATCTTCTACTGAAGAGCCGATGCTTTGAGAAAAGAATCTTTAGTGATATAAGCGTAATATGCCAATTAGTCCGGACTTGGACAAAGCCAGTGGCGCGGGTGAGGCAGAGCCAGCTACAGGGGCAGTGGTGGGGCCAAGTCCCTTGCATGAATTTCGTGCACCGGGCCTCTAGCAGATTATGAACATGAGAAAGTAGGACAGAACATTAAGGTTATTGGAGACAGTACTTCATCAAACATGGAAAAAGCAATCCAATGAATTATTTAAATCAATCACTAGCGATGGGAACTGCAACCACCGCGGTGGACAAAGATGAATGAAGCAGGACTTAATACATACACAGGGATACAGGTTACCTTAGCGGAGGGATGCATATTAAATAAAATGAAGATTCTGTTAGCCAAAAAAGAAAAAAAAGAGAGAGCGAGAGAGAGCGAGCGAGAGCGCGCAGATGTTGGCGAACATTTTCTGCCAAGGGATAGCCATTTACTTTCAGCTTTGAGCACCACAGGTCTCTGTCACAGGACCCAGTTCTGCGTTTGTAGCTCGAAAGCCGCCCCAAACAATGAGTGACCCATGAGCGAGGCTGGGTTCGTCTCTCCGCTGCGGTGAGCCAGCCCCGGATAATGAGCTAAAAAACAGGGCATTTCCTCACAACTTGCCGGGCTCTGCCGCCTTCTCTGCGGTTTACATCTGAGCTACACATCCCCCCACATAAGGGCACATCGGCCCCGGACACACGGCCAAGAACGTCCACAGCAGCGATGCCACCACCAGCCCAAAGGCAAACGGCGCCCGTGCGCTCCCAGCAGGAAAACCGCCTCAGCCTCCAGCCCGGAGGCCGCCCCCGCCCAACGGCCGAGGCGGGAACCTCAGCCCACCCCTCAGCCCCGCCCGGGCGGCCGGGGCTTCCGCCTCGCGAGACCCGGATCACCCGCCCGTTACTATCCCCGAACCCGGACCCGACGCCCGTTATTATTCCGAATATTGGGCCAGAAGCCCTCGCGAGATCCTGATCACCCGTCCGTTATTACCCCCAAACCCGGACCCCACGCCCGTTATTATCCCCGAACCCGGACCCTACGCCCATTATTACCCCCAAACCCGCACGCGACGCCCTCACGCCGCCCCCAATTCCCTGAGCCCCACGGGACACCCCAAACCGCAACCCGACTCCGCGACCATCCGAAATGCCCCTCGTCCCTCCCAGAGCCCCGCACAGGCCCGGACGGTCGGGACCCTGGTGACCCCAAAGAAACCCCGACCGCAGGCAGGAGCGTCACCCCGGCTTCCTCCCAACACCCCGGCGCTCTCCCTCCCCCTCCCCCTCCCCCGCCGCCCTGCATCCCCGCCGCGAATCCCCCGGGTCCAGCCGCACCCTCCCACCCCGTGAGAGCAAACTTCAATGGAGACAAGACATTTTTTCTAAAAAAAAATAAATAAATAAAAAAGTCAAAGGACAAGAAGAGCACACTTACCTGCTGAACCTTACACACAGCGAACTGATTCAGAATCTGGAATCGTCGCCCAGATATTGCGTCACTACGGTGGCCGAGGAGAATCATGGGCATCGGGGGAAAGCGAGTGATTTCCGCTGTCCCGTCTGAGGCAATATGTCCGCTCCCAGCGCGCAGCGCCGCCACGGGGGCCGCCATGTTGGGAGGCCCGGCTGCCGTACGGAAGGCAAAGCCCCAGGTTTGGAAGCAGCAGCCAGGGATGGCTGGAAGGTGAGAAGCACCCGAGATCATCTCCTGTCCTGGCACTTGTACTCTTGTGGAAAATGAGTGTTTTCAGAGATTTGAGCTTCTCAAAGAAAATACAGACCCAATTAAATAGTGTGTGACGTGCTGGGCAAAGAAGTCATGTGGCCGCTGCCTTTATTTTTAGTTTGTATAAATAAAACTTTAAAAATTTCAGAAAAAAAAAATATTTTTTTTTATTGATTTCAGAGAGGAAGGGAGAGATAGAAATATCAATGATGAGAGTCATCCATAGGCCACTTCCTGCACACTAACCACTGGGAATTATTGATGGGCTGCCTCCTGCATGCCCCCCACTGGGGATCAAGCCCAAAACCCAGGCATGTGCCCTAACTGGGAATCAAACCATGGCCTCCTGGTGCATAGGCCTGTGTGCAACCACTGAGCCATGGCGGCTGGGCCAGGGGCTAGGGCTGGGCAATTCTTTGCTGTAGGAGCCACTCTGGGCAATGCAGGGTGTTGGGAAGAACCCATCAGATGCCAGTAACACTGCTGACTGATTATGATAACTGAGTGTCTCCAGATATTGCCAAATGTTTTTTTTTTAAATATATATTTAATTGATTTTTTACAGAGAGGAAGAGAGGGATAGTTAGAAACATCGATGAGAGAGAATCATTGATCAGCTGCCTCTTGCACACTCCCAATTGGGGATGTGCCCTCAATCAAGGTACATGCCCTTGAGCGGAATCGAACCTGGGACCTTGCAGTTCATAGGATGACGCTCTGTCCACTGAGCCAAACCGGTTTCGGCCCAAATGTTTCTCAAAAGAGGGTCAAATTTGCCCAACAGAGATCCCTCGCCTGCCTCTGGTGCTCCATCAGCATGTACCAGGAAAATTTTAATTTTTATTAAAATGTTCTATTATGGCCAAAACCAGTTTGGCTCAGTGGATAGAGCATCATCCTGAGGACTGAAAGGTCCCAGGTTCGATTCCGGTCAAGGGCATGTACCTTGGTTGTGGGCACATCCCCAGTAGGAGGTGTGCAAGAGGCAGCTGACTGATGTTTCTCTCTCATCGATGTTTCTCTCTATCCCTCTTCCTTCCTCTCTGTAAAAAATCAATAAAATATATTTTTAAAAAACAGAAAACCCAAGATTAAAGACTTAGAAAGTCCTTCACTATTTTACATCTAAATGGATAAGACCCTGGCAGGTCTTAAATCAGTGCATTGACCACTCAAAAAATTTGTCAGTTTAGAAAATGTCTGCCCCTGGAAAAAAGTTATTCTGTAAGCTGCTTGCTGAATTCAGATGATGTTCTATGGGGACAACACTGAGTCAGGTCCATACAGCAACTAGTCAGAGTGCAAGGAAATAAGACTCCTAAAAGCTCAGACAGCCCCCAATTTTCTCAAATCAGAGAACAGAGTTTGCTTTCCTGAGCGCATGAGGATGGTGATTGACACAATTTGTGAATATCTTTTTTATTTTTTATTTATTTTGTACAGAGAGGAAGGGAGAGAGATACAGAGTTAGAAACATCGATAGAGTCATCGATCAGCTGCCTCTTGCACACCCCCTACTGGGGATATGCCCGCAACCAAGGTACATGCCCTTGACCGGAACCAAACCCGGGACCCTTCATTCCCCAAGCCAACACTCTATCCATTGAGCCAAACTGGTCTCGGCAATTTGTGAATATCTTGTAGGTGGAATAGCAACAGAAATATGTAGTGACAGCCCAGCCGATATAGCTCAGTGGTTGAGCTTCAACCTACGAACCAACCAAGATGTCACGATTTGAACCTGAGTCAGGGCATAAGCCCCTATTTCAGGCTGGATCTCCTGCATGCAGGAGGCAATCAATGATTCTCTTTCTTCATTGCTATTTCCATCTATCACTCCTGATCCCTCTCCCTTCCTCTGAAATTAAAAAAAATTTTTAAAGGGTCTACAGATGTTGTCACCCGGGTCACAAGAGATAGTTGTTAAAAAAAAAAAAAAAAATTGCCCTGGCTGGTTTGGTTCAGTGGATAGAGCATCGGCCTGCAGACTAGGAGGTCCTGGGTTCAATTCTGGCCAAGGGCACATGCCGGGGTTGCAGGCTCGATCCTCAGTGGGGGGAATGCCAGAGGCAGCTGATCTATGATTCTCTCTCATCACTGATGTTTCTATCTCTCCCTCCCTTCCTCTCTAAAATCAATAAAAATATATTGAAAATGAATAAATAAATTTAAAAATATTATGTAGCAACAAAGATTTGGGAAGATACCTGCATAAATTACAAATTGTAAACATACATGACGGGCTGGTGTGGTTCAGTGGTTGAGCGACACCATATGAACCAGGAGGACTCGATTCAGTTTCCACTCAGGTGCAAGCTCAATCTCCGGTATGGGCATGCAGTAGGCAGCCGATCGGTGATTCTCTCTCATCATTGATGTGTCTATCTTTCCCTCACTCTTCCTCTCTCAATAAAAACATTAATAATAAGTGCAACATACACACACGCTTTTCACAAAAGTAAAATATATTGGGAATCTTTCTACAATTGATAATTGAATGTATGAGATTCAATTCCGACAAGTGGGTCTTTGGAGTTTACTACATTATTTTTATTTTATTTATTTATTTATTTATTTATTTAATCTTTATTGTTCATATTATTACAAAAGTTTCGGCGTATATATATATTTTTATTGGCTTCCAAAGGGGAGTTTAAGGTCAAAAGGAGTTTTGGGTGTGCCCAGATCCCATTCATCAAAATCTGGGTAAGCTCCTTATTTTTTGGTACAAGATTCAGCACATCAAGTCCTGGGTGAGTCAAGGTTCCACCTGTTCCCTATTCCAAGCACACGGATTAAGAAATCAGCACTGATATGAGGATTCTGCCAGTGCCCTCGGCCTCAGCTGATAAGAATTAAAAGAATGTCCATGTGCCTTCTCTGGTGGCTCTCTACATCTCACCCTTTTTTACTAATTAAAATAAAATTTAAACATCAATAATAGGGCTCTAAAACAATTGCAAACAATGCCAATGCAAAAACTAAACCACATACATGTTATTTTCAAAACTTTAATGTCAAGAGCAAAACTCTGGCTTTTAAATAATAACAATGCCAATGCAAAACAACAAAATGAGAAATCAGAATTATGGACATATTAATATTTTTAGCTACTATAATAAATGAGTCTTTTTTGATGCTGGTGTAGATTTACTCAGAGACATTGGACTTGCTGCACAAGACTTTGCAGAAGACTGGAAGCTAACAGATGCTAGCATGAGCAGGAACATGATTAAAGAAGTAGCTTCCACTTCAGTCTTTAATTTCTTCAGATGACTCCATGTTGGCACCTCAGTCCCTTGCATAGCCTTCAGTTTTCTACTCCCACTTTGCTCTCGTCGGGGCAACTCTCCATCCTTTTGGGTGAAGAGACACAGGAGCTTCTCTGAATCCATTGTGATGATGGACATAACACCCGAATTGGCTGCACTGCTCCTTCTTTCATTTTGAACCCAGGGTTCGACCCCACAACACTCCGGGCCTGGATTCTACGGGCCTCGCTGCTCCAGGCCTGGCTGCTGCTGCTCCAGACTTAGCTGCTGCTGCTCCGGGCTTGGCTGCTGCTGCTCCGGGCCTGAATGCTGCTGCTCAGGGCCTGGCTGCTCCGGCCCTGGCTGCTGCTGCTCTGGGCCTAGATGCTCTGAGCCTAGATGCTCTGAGCCTGGCTGCTACTGCTCCGGGCCTGGATGCTCCAGGCCTGGATGCTGCTGCTCCGGGCCTGGCAGCTCCAGGCCTGCCTGCTGCTGCTCCAGGTACTACATTATTTTTAGGAGTGAACTAAAAAACTGCATTTCCTGAATATGTAACACTTTCCTCCAATGTGAATTCGTATGTGTGGAGTCAGGTTAGAACTTTGCCTAAAAGATTTCCCATATTAACTACACACATACAACCTTTCTCTAGTGTGAATTCTCTGATGAGAACGAAGGCCATAGATCACAGCAAAAGATTTTCCACATTCACTGCACTCATAAGGCTTTTCTCCAGTGTGAACTCTCTGATGACAACGAAGGGTATACAACCTGGTAAAAGATTTCCCACATTGACGACACTCATAAGGCTTTTCTCCCTTGTGAACTTTCTGATGATAGTGGAAGCCAGTGAAACTGGCAAAGGACTTCCCACATTCCCTGCACTCATAAGGCATTTCTCCAGTGTGAACTCTCTGATGGCTACGGAGGCCACTGCGACAGGTATAAGACTTCCCACATTCATTGCAAACATAAGGTCTTTCACCAGTGTGAGCTCTCTGATGACGATGAAAGGTACCTTTCCAAGTAAACGATCTCCCACATTCACTGCACTCATAAGGCGTTTCTCCAGTGTGAACTCTCTGATGGCAACGGAGGCCACTGCGACAGGTATAAGACTTCCCACATTCATTACAAACATAAGGTCTTTCACCAGTGTGAACTCTCTGGTGACGATGAAGGGTAACTTTCCAAGTAAATGATTTCCCACAATCACCACATTCATAAGGCCTTTCTCCAGTGTGGATACTTTGATGATAATGCAAGCCAGTGTTACTGGCAAAAGACTTCCCACATTCACTGCACTCATAAGGTGTTTCTCCAGTGTGAAATCTCTGATGACCACACAGGCTATTGCTATCGGTAAAAGATTTCCCACATTCATTGCACACATAAGGTCTTTCACCAGTGTGAACTCTCTGATGACGACCAAGGTTAACTTTCCAAGTAAATGATTTCCTACATTTGCTGCAATTATAAGGCCTTTCTCCAGTGTGAACTCTCTGATGACGATGAAGGTGAGCACTAGTGATAAAAGATTTCCCACATTCACTGCACTGATAAGGCCTTTGTCCTGTGTGAACTTTCTGATGATAACGGAGACCACTGCTAGTAGTAAAAGTTTTCTCACATTCACTGCACTGATAAGGCCTATCTCCAGTGTGAATTTTCAGATGACAATGAAAGCCAGTGCTACTGGGAAAAGATTTCCCACATTCAATGCAGTTATAAGGCCCCTCTCCCGAGTGAAATTTCTGATGATAACAAAAAGTAGAAAATCTGGTAAAGGATTTCCCACATTCACGGCACCAGAAACCCTCTTTTCCAGGATGGACACTCTTGTTCTGAAGAAACGTGTGGTTACAGCCATTGGCTTTCTTACATTCTTTTCTGGAGTAATAAGTTTTCCTCTTTTGAAACGTCACCCCACACATTGAGATGTCATTTAGTCTGTTCCTGGTCTGAGTAGCCTTTTGCTGGAGATGTCCTGACTCGGTAAGGATGTCCTGCCCCACCTCTCCACAGGTAAAAAGTTTCTGAGACGTACTGAAATGGCAGCCCTTTGCAAGTGAGATGTTGTCCATACTTCTTATCAAAGGCTTCTCTCTCAAGTGCTGCTCCGGGTGCCGGTGAAATTGTGCCTGGAATTGAAATTGTTTTGCACATGCCCCACACCTCAACAGTATCTGCCTGTCTTGTAATTCCTGCTGCTCAATCAAATGGGAAATGTTTCTCAAGACTAATCCACAACTCTCACAGGGGTTGTGGCTCTTCTGGGAAGACAAAGCTAACTTGGTATTCTTTGCCTGTGACACTCTTACAGCAATGTTCTCTTCAAGCTGTGCCTCCATATTCCCTGCTCTACAACAGCAACCTAAAAAAAAAAAAAGGAAATGCAGGTGAAGTACATGGTGATCTTAGCAGGAAGAAATATCCTCATCAGAAAAGTCCATCTGTCACAGCTAGGCATGATTATTATTATTTTTGTTAATAATGATTTTATTTATTTTTTTACAGAGAGGAAGGAAGAGGGATAGAAAGTTAGAAACATCGATGAGAGAGAAACATTGATGAGCTGCCTCCTATACACCCTCTACCGGGGATGTGCCCATAACCAAGGTACATGCCCTTGATCAGAATCGAACCTGTGACCCTTCAGTTGGCAGAATGATGCTCTAGCCATTGAGCCAAACCAGTCAGGGCTAGGCATGATTTTTATGGGATGATTTTTGAGACCAGTGAGTTAGACTCTGACAAAATGTTTGTTATACATTACTTGACCCCTAAAGTCAGTCAATAGTGAAGATACTATGAAGGGAGGGACACAAAAAAGAGATACAGGCTCCACTAGTTGTTTCTTTACAAACAGCTGTCTGTAGGACTTTTCATACAAGTGTACACAAGTCTGTGGGGACTAATTTAAATGTGCTCAAATTTAAATTAGTCCGCACACATTCTGGTTTTTCACTCTCTTGTATTTCCTTTGCCTTCTTGTCTTGTGATTGTCCTTTGTGATTTGATAATTTTGTATTATAGTTTTAGTCCTTTCTCTTTTCTGTATCTATTACATAGGTTTTTCAGAGACATAAAAATCCATTGTAGCCGAAGCCAGTTTGGCTCAGTGGCAGAGCATCAGTCTACGGACTGAAGGGTCCCAGGTTCGATTCCGGTCAGGGGCATGTACGTTGGTTATGGGCACATCCCCAGCGGGGGGGTGTGCAGGAGGCAGCTGGTCGATGTTCCTCTCTCATCGATGTTTCTGGTTCTCTATCTCTCTCCCTTCCTCTCTGTAAAAAATCAATAAAATATATATATTTTTAAAAATCCATTGTATTACAGCACATGACATATAAAGTTAATATAATGGGCACATACCAAAGGCTCAAAAGACATGAACCAAAGTTGAAGTGCAGTAAAGAGAAACCTGTGAGTCAAGCAGTTCAGATGCAAACATTAGAGAAGTAAAGATTATTCACAAGCTGGGAATCCAATTACAAATAGTAACTATTAGAACTGAGTAGTTGGCCGAAACCGGTTTGGCTCAGTGGATAGAGCGTCAGCCTGCAAACTGAAAGATCCCAGGTTCGATACCGGTCAAGGGCATGTACCTTGGTTTTGGGCACATCCCCAGTGGGGGGTGTGCAAGAGGCAGCTGATTGATGATTCTCTCTCATCGATGTTTCTAACTCTCTATCCCTCTTTCTTCCTCTCTGTAAAAAAATCAATAAAATATATTAAAACAAAACAAAACAAAACTGAGTAGTTGTGCCTTAGCTGGTGTGGCTTAGTTGGTTGGGAATGGTCTTGTGCATGGAAATTTTGCCAAATAGAAATCTGGTTAGGACACATGACCAGGCTGCAGGTACAACAATTGTTTGGGTTGTATACAGGAAGCAGTAAACCAATGTTTCTGTCACATCAATGTCTGTCTGTCTGTATGTGCAGTGTGATTAGAAATTAAAATATTTACCTTTTTAAAAAAGTATATATTTTATTGATTTTTCTACAGAGAAGAAGGGAGAGGGAGAGAGAGCCAGAAACATCAATGACAGAGAGACATAGATCAGCTCCCTCCTGCCCACCCTCCACTGGGGAGTTGCCTGCAACCAAGTTGGGAAAATGACTGGAATTGAACTGGAATCAGTCCACAGTCAACCCTCCATCCACTGAGCCAAACCAGTCAGGGCTAAAATATTTACCTTTAGGCCAAAACCGGTTTGGCTCAATGGATAGAGCTTCGGATTGGGGACTGAAAGGTCCCGAGTTTGATTCTGGTCAAGGGCATGTACCTTGCGGGCATATCCTCAGTGGGGGGTGTGCAACAGGCAGCTGATAATGATTTTCTCTCATCAATGTTTCTAACTCTTTATCACTCTTCCTTCCTCTCTGTACAAAATCAATAAAATATATTAAAATATTTACCGTTAAAAACATCCATGAAAAAAACAAAACAAAAAAAAACATCCATGAGCTACAAGAAAACACAAATGGAACCAACATAATGAAGAAACCAACACAGAAACAAAAGGAGAATATCAGGTAGGAATCATAAAAAAGAATGAAACAAATGGTGGAGTTGACAAAATACAATGAATGAAATAAAAACATACCGGTACAATGAAGAGTATCAAAATCAGACATGAGAGAATATGTGATATCAAAGACACATCATTTGAAATCACCCAAGTGGAGAGATAAAAAAGAAGAAAAATAAATTTAAAGCATACAGGAATGTGCCCTGGCCGGTTTAGCTCAGTGGACAGAACATAGGCTTTCAGAATGAAAAGTCCCAGGTTCAATTCTGGTTAGGGCACATGCCTGGGCTGCAGACTTGATCCATAGTAGGGGGCATGCAGGAGGCAGAAGATCAATGATTCACATGATTGATGTTTCTCTCTACTCCTCTCCCTTCCTCTCTAAAATAAATAAAAATATATTTTTTAAAAAAGAATACAGGAATGTGAATTAAGTAACATCATCAAGAGATACAACATTTGCATTATGGAAATCTTAGGAAACACTGGGTGGCCAGAAGAGACAGAAAAAGAATAGGCAGGGGGGAAAAAAGAGGCCTAGAACGTTTATTTAAAAAAATAATAATAATAATAATAAGCCCTGGCTGGTATGGCTAAGTGGATAGAGCATTGGCCTGTGGATTGAAGGGTCCTGAGTTTGATTTTCGTCGAAGGTACTTTCCCAGGTTGCAGGCTAGATTCCAATAGGTGGTCGTGCAGGAGGCAGCTGATCGATATGATTCTCTCTCGTCACTGGTGTTTCTATTTCTCTCCCTCTCTCTCCTCTCCTCTCTGAAATCAATAAAAATATTATAAATAAATAAATAAAATCACCTGAAGAGTGACTTCACACCTGTAAGAGATGTGAATAATCAAGTGCATTAACTCTCACAGGTCCCTGTACAGATTCAATACAAATTGGATTTTACCAAGACACAGCATAATTAAAATATCAGAAAAACAAAGGCAAAGAGAATTGTGAAAGCACAAAGAAAAGAGAAACTCTTTGCACATAGGAAAATGCCTGAATAAGGGAATCAGTATATTTCTCCAAAGATAACTTGCATTCTAAGAGGAAATATAATGATATTTTCAAAATACTTCATGAGCTCGGCTGGTGTTGCTCACTGATTGAGTTTTGACTCAGGAATCAAGAAATCATGGTTCGATTCCCAACCAGGGTCCATGCCAGAGTTACTGGCTCCATCCCAAGGGGGCATACAGGAGACAGCCAATCAATGATGTTTCTTTCTCATTGGTGTTTCTATTGATATATCCCTCCCCCTTCTGCTCTCTCTAAAAATCAATGAAAAGGTATTTTCAAAAAATATTCTATGAAAACCATTAATAATTTATCCAGAAAACCTGTTCTTTAGAAAGAAGAAATAGCTTTTCAGACAAAGAAAGCCTAAGGAAGTTCATCTCAATATGACTTATTAGAACGGTCAAGCAGCAGCATGGACGGACCTGGAGAGCATTATGTTAAGTGAAATAAGCCAGGCAATGAAAGAAAAATATCACATGATCTCACTCATTTATGGAAAATAAAGAACATTATAACCTGATGAATAAAAAGATAGATACAGAGGCAGAAAAGCACCGAACAGACTGTGAAATTACAGTGAAAAGGCTGGGGAGTGTTAGGGAAGGAGGGAAATAGATCAACCAAAGGATCTGTATGCATGCATATAAGCACACCAATGGACAAGAGACAATGGGGGTGGGGAGTGGGATGAGGGCATGCCACAGGGGGTAGGGGAGGCTGGGGGAAGGTCAATGGGGGGAATATATATATACTAATATATATAATACTTTAAACAATAAAAAATAATAAAAAAGAACTGTCAAAAGTTCTTCAAGATGAAATGAAAGAACACTAAATAGAAACAAGAATACAAAGCAAAATGTAAATCTCTCTCATAAAGTCGAGAATGGAATAAAATTCATAATATTGTAACATGCATTGGCGGAATGTACATTATGAAACCTCTATTATGAAAGTTAAAATTGAGAACTAGCAAAAATAGGGAAGCTAATAATGTGTACCTTAGAAGATGACCAATATGACAAGATGTGAAATGTGATATCAAAACATATAAGGGAGGGTGCTGGAGAAGAGTCAAAGATAGAATTTTGGTATAAAATTGAAGGTGCTGTCAGGATAAAAACAGATTATAAAGAGTATATGTTGTTTTATGTAAGTCTCTTGGAAACCACAAGCAAAAACCTATGTAACAGATACCCAAAAGAGAAAGGACTAAAACCATTATACAAAATTGTCAAATCACAAAGGACAATCACAAGACAGGAAGACAAAGGAAATACAAAAAAGCCAGAAACCAGAAACAATGTTAAAGTGTCACCAGTAGGCCCTAAAACAAATTCCCAAATCAAAAGACAGTGACTGAAAAGATAAAAACAAAAGAACACCACTAACAACAAACCAGAGGCAATATATGCTGCCTACAAGATACACTAACACTTTATGGACACAAATAGGCTGAAGAGAATCGGATGAAAAAAATATTTCACGCAGCCGAAACCGGTTTGGCTCAGTCGATATGGTTCAGATCCCCACAATAAAGCAAATATCGCCATCTAGACAGAAAGCCACACAAATTTTTTTTATTTTCCAGAGAATAATAAAGATATATTGCCCTGGCTACTGTGCCTCAATTGTTTGGGCGCCACTCCATGTTGGGAAAGGCTGTTGCTTCTATTCCCAGTCAGTGTGCATGCCAGGGTTGGTTGTGGGCTTCATCCCTGGTGAGGGCGTGCAGGAGGTAGGCAATGTTCTGCTCTCACATCGATGTTTCTCTTTCTCTCTCCCTCTCTCTTTAAAAATCACTAAATACATTTTAAAAAATGTGAACACTAGCCAAAACCGGTTTGGCTCAGTGGATAGAGCATCGGCCTGCGGACTGAAAGGTCCCAGGTTCGATTCCAGTCAAGGACATGTATCTTGGTTGTGGGCACATCACCAGTGCGGGGTGTAAAAGAGGCAGCTGATCGATGTTTCTCTCTCATCGATGTTTCTCTCTATCCCTCTCTCTTCCTCTCTGTAAAAAATCAATAAAAAATATTTTTTTTAAATAAATAAAATAAATTAAAAATGTGAACACTCTCTGCAGATATTAACGCAATATCTCTGCCTAAAAGAAAAACCCAAAAAATTCTGCAGGCCTCAATTAAAAATAGTTTATCACAAAGAATAAATACTTTCTCAGTAAACACCAGTAAACAGCATCTGAGCACTTCCTGAATGCAGGACTGTCCAAAACAGGGAATTTGGGGGGGTGGGGGGGGGCAACAAAACAAAACAAAAAACCTACACAATATCTGCTAAGAACAATTAAATGCATCCAAAAAAGACATGTGCTTAAATGTAGGTGAAAACAAATTGATATATAAAATACAGCAACTATTTTGAGTACATAGTCGAAAAAGTATGGTTAAAAAACAGGCAAAGGATGTAGACAATTTCCCCCCAAAAAATATGAACAAATGACCAACAGAAATATAGAAAATGCTTTTCTTCGCTAATCGGGGTTTAATTCATTTGGCTCCCTGCCACCCTACCAACCACATATTCTTCCCTGTGAGTTCAGTGCAGCAGGTATTGGGGCGGCACAGAGAGCAGCCAGCAGTGCAAGCAAAGGACAGCAACTGCCCAGAAAACTGGAAAACATGCAATGCCCATAGCCCACATGTGAGGAGAGAGCAACCTGGGAAAAGGGGCTGGGGAAATGCAAAGCCAAGTCCAGGTCACTGGTGACAGTGAGGGTCTTACCCAGCGAGGACACAAGTTCAAAGTTCTCCAGCATCACATTCAGGTACAGCTGTCTCTGACCCTCATCAAGGAGGCTCCATTCCTCCCTGGAGAAGTACAGGGCAATGTCCTCCAAGGTCACGCAAACCTGTCAGAATGGAGACAATTGAAACCAGAGCTGTCTCTGAGAACCCCCACTCCTACTCCTTACACACCTTCTCCCTCCTCCTCCCCCGCAACCTCCCCCAGGGCACCCGGTTAGTGTGGACACCAAGCCCTAATGCCCGTGCAGGCTGCTCTCTCATCACTCACTGGGTTTGCCCTCAGCACAACACATGGGTTGGAAAGGGGGCCAGCAGAGAAACATCATCTAAGCTCTGGGCCATGCCTGCAGGGCCCCAGCCTTCCTGCCAAGCAATCCCACTGCAGTCTCCCAGATCATGGCCCCCAGACAAAGCCAAGCCTGGGTTTATGCTTCCCCCTTATGTCCCCACACCAGGTCCCGGGAACCATCAGCTCACACTCCCTCCAGATGTGCACACACTGGGTAATGCTTATCCCCTTCCCATCTTCAGTCCCAGGTTCACTCCCTCAGCTCTGCCCCCTTCCTGCTCCAATGCCACTGGGTCTCGCTGGACTCCCCCATGCACTTGGCACATGGCATGTGGAGAAGCCTGTCTTCCAGCGGGTCCAGGACCACCCCAGGCCCCTGAGGTACCCCACAGCCGGGAAAGCCCCCATGAGGCTGTGACGGCCTCCCTGCAGCCTCCGATCTGCCCGCCAATCCTCACAGCCACACCCTCAGGGGAACCTTAGAGGCCGGGCACCCCTGTCCTCCCCGCGGACGGAGCTGCAGGAGGGACAGGCCCGCACCGGGCTGTGGGGTGCGGGATGAGGCGGAGTTGTGGGGGGCGGGGTGAGGTTGTGGGGGGTGAGGGTTGGGGAGGGGGTCTGGCACTCACCTCAGCCCGGCGCCTCAGCGCGGGCGCCGCCATCGCGCTCTGTGGGCCGCGCGGGGCCGGAGCGGCGGGAGGAGCGGCCGCCTCTTTCCGGGCCGCGGAGCGGGTCACCATGGTGACCGCGCCGAGCTTCACTCTCGCGTGTGTGCTGTGTGCACCGCGATTACCGCCCGTTCTCTGTCCGGGCATCTCCACAGGGACCCGGACAATGTGGACAACCCGGCCAGGTAGCTAAGCTGATGCCGGGTGGACGCTGGAGGTCCCGCCCCTGCGCCCTGTCCATCATCGTGAAAGCCTTTTCTGGCCTTTCATTGGTTCAGCTGGAGGAATTCCACGCAAGGTCTTCTGGGTAATGTAGTTCCTGGAGCTCAAGGCCGCAGGTAGGCAGGGTTTGCCCCCCATCACTCATGGACCGTGGTGGTCAAACTGCGGCTCTAGAGCCACATGCGGCTCTTTGAGCACCTTGAGTGTGGCTCTTCCACAAAATGCCACGGCCTGGGTGAATCTATTTTAAAGAAGTGGTGTTAGAAGAAGTTTAAGCCGAAACCGGTTTGGCTCAGAGCTTTGGTCTGCAGACTGAAAGGTCCTGGGTTTGATTCCGCTCAAGGGCATGTACTTAGGTTACAGGGACGTTCCCAGTAGGGGGTGTGTAGGAGTCAGCTGGTGGATGGCGGGGCCGGTCCGGCCGGGGAGAGGGTTCCCCACGTCCCCAGGTCCATCTTCGCCCCCGCGCGTGTGCTGGATGGACCACCACCCTGGCAACTTTCCCCTCGGGGCAGCTCCACTAGGACCTGGCGATCGGGAATCTAGGATGAGGTAGCTGGCACCAACCTTAGTGAAAAGGCCTACCTTGAGGACACAGGAAGTCCCGCCTCTAAGAGCTGCCGGAAACGCGTTCTCTGACTCTTCATTGGTTCCCGGGGGATTTTATCTTTGGTCGTTGGATGATGTGGGTCAGTCCCCGCCTCATCCAGGAGAAAGAACCCAGGTCAGCCTCTGGAGGACTAAGAGATATCACATCGCATGGAAGAGGCATCTTGGAAATGGCTAAAGGAAGTTGTCATCCTTTCCTGTTGAAGAGTCTTGAGTGCATGCCAATGAAAACACATTATCTTTGAGCCCAAAGAATCTAGAACATGTTATCCCATCTATGACCTACTTACACCATCATATGTGAATGTGAAAAATATAACACAGAAATGTAGGACACACTTTTGAAATAAAAAAGAACGATACATAGTATAAACTTTATTTTTAATTAAAAAAAAATTTTTTTATAGAAAGATAGGGAGAGATATGGGCATCATGAGAGAGACACATCCACTGCAGCTGATAAATGATGGCACTCCCCTGGATACTGGGAGGCCAAGGGTAAGCGCTCTGACATCTTAGAAAAATCATATTTGCAACAATGGAAAGAGCACCTTTAACTGTGCCTTCCTGATCCTCGCAATGTACCTCGAGGGGCCAGACTATCCCAGGTTCTGGAGCCAGAATCCCATGTTGGAATCCAGACTCCTACACCAGACACAAGTCTGTTGAGTCAACTTGCAAAACCTCTCTAATCTTTAATGTTCACAGCAATTTGAAATTAGTTTCCACTTACCAGGTGGTTGTGAGAATTGAAAAAAATGCTCAGCCGAACCCGGTTTGGCTCAGTGGATAGAGCCTTGGTCTGTGGACTGAAGGGTCCCAGATTCCAGTCAAGGGCACGTATATTGGTTGCGGGCACATCCCCAGTGGGGGATGTTTAGGAGGCAGTTGGTCAATGTTTCTCCTTCTTCGATGTTTCTAGCTCTCTATCCCTTTCTCTTCCTCTCTGTAAAAAATCAATAAAATATATAAATAAATTAAAAGAAGAAAATGCTCGGAGAGCTAATCCCAGAATCTTCTCACCAGCAAGGACTCAGCGGGTTTTTAATTGATCTTCGGAGGTTAAGTGTCAATGTCGCCTTGATGTCACGTTCAGCCCAATGAGATTCAGGGAGCTCTGAGTCACCTGGAGATTTGCAGGTGAAGAACCTACACTGAGACCTCAGGGCCCACAGCACCTGCCTCCCTGCAGGTGGGTCAGACGCTTCTCATGAGCCTCGTTTCTTTCTCAAATACACCCCAACGTAAAAGGTGCTCGTCAGCATTGAGGAATGTCTGGCCCGAAATGTCTCTATACTCACAGGCTAGAGTTGCCTGAGCACAGGCAGGCCACCAGCATAGATGTCACACAGCAAATAGGCATGTTAGCATTGGACTTCCTCCGACAGCTCAGGGACAGAGATGTACCTCATAGGTTGAGGAGGAGAAAATGAAGCTCAGGCGAGGAAGGGGTCATTTTTCCTGAGAATCCCAGCAATATTCGGCAATCTGGGATTCAAATCCAAAATGCCTGACCCAGGGCAAGGAGTCTGATCCCTGTCCCCCCTTTTCCCTCTGCACTGGCTTTGGGACTCTGTAACACCCTGCCCACCCTGATGCCTGGTCCTCCTGAAGGACCTGTCCCAACCCAAGAACCCCCATGACAGGAGACCAGGAAGATGAAGAAGACTGAAAAGCCAGGGCTTAGTGCAGGACCGGATGGCTGGTGTTCTGAAAGCGATAGTGTGTGTTCATAGTGCGAGTTAAAATGAAAAGTGTCTGTTGCATGGTGTATGGCAGGAAAAAAGTAAAAGACATTAGGACATGTCATTCGAAACCAAAAAACCTTTATTCCATAAAGCCAGAAAGGCACCACATGAAATCCCAACTTCCATCTTGGTTGTTTCACTCTCCTTTTGTTAAAACAGACAAAACGCAAAGCAGAGTAGGCAGAACCCAGGACCAAACATTTTAACAGAGATACAAAGGTAGCAAGAACACACCCCGGGAAGGTCCTATGTCCTCACGTAAATCAGTGGTTCTCAACCGTCTTAAGGCCGCGACCCTTTAATACAGCTCCTCATGTTGAGGTGACCCCCAACCATAACATTATTTCCGTGACTACTGCATCACTGTAATTTTGCTACTGTTATGAATCGTAATGTAAATCTCTGATACGCAGGATGTCTTAGGCGACCTCTGTGAAAGGTTCTTTCGACCCTCAAAGAGGTCGCGACCCACAAGTTGAGAACCACTGCCATTAATCCTTAGGAGAAAGCAATCAAATAGTGAGTTACCATGACAAAGTTTTAAAAAATGTCTAAATAAAAAATGATTGACCAAACTAAGGATTCTCTAATACGAGGAGGAACTGAATCCCTCATACGCTGCTGGAAAATGCACGCAGGCCAATCAGTGTCAATCATTAATTGCAAATATCTCTAAGTTAAACATTCATCTACCCAACAACTGAAAACTATGTAGAGTTACTGACAAGGGTAAATGAAACACATCCCCATAAAGAGTTCTAGGAACATGTCGGTAGCAATTTAAATAAAGTAAACATTAGAAATGAGCCTATCAAATGACTAAAGCATGCTACATTTCTCCACACAAAAAAAGATGAGCTACTAATATATCAATAATAAACCTCTAAACATTTATACAACGTAAAGAGCAGGAAAAAAACTCAGATTCCCATAAGATAAAGTTCAGAAATTGCAGTTATCTATTTTAGATATTGTAGAATGTAAATTAGTGGTTTTGTGGAATGCTATCAAGGGGCATATTTTGATTTTTTACAGAGAGGAAAGAGGGAAAGAAAGCTAGAAACATCGATGAGAGAGAAACATCAATCAGCTGCCTCCTGCACACCCCCTATTGTGGATGTGCCCGCAACCAAAGTACATGCCCTTGACCAGAATCGAACCTGAGAACTTTCAGTCCATAGGCTGACGTTCTACCCACTGAGCCAAACCGGTCTTGGCAGCTAGCCACTCTTTGTAGTGATCTGAAACTCTGCTAAAACTGATAGCATCAGGCTTATTATGAGGGCAGGGAAAATAACGCAGCAATGCAAATCTGGCCTAAACTGAGGTGCTAATTTCTGCATGTCATTCTCCCCTAGGCAGAGAAAGTTTGAGATGACCAGAAAATTGTTCACCTCCTGATGCGGATAGAATCCGAATCTGCTTATTAACTACTACAGACAGTAAGTAGAACACAGAAATTAAAAAGCTTGTCTCAGCTGAGACCGGTTTAGCTCAGTGAATAGAGCGTCGGCCTGTGGACTGAAAGGTCCAGGGTTTGGTTCCGGTCAAAGGCATGTATCTTGGTTGTGGGCACATCCCCAGTAGGGGTGGTGCAAGAGGCAGTTGATCGATGATTCTCTCTCGTTGATGTTTCTAACTCTCTATCCCTCTATGTAAAAAATCAATAAAATATATTAAAAATAAATAAATAAAAAACTTGTCCCTGGGAAAGGTAGTTATTCTATAAGCTGCTCGCTGAACTCAGGTGATGTTCTATGGGAACAACACTGAGTCAGGTCCATATGGCAACTAGTAAGAGAGCAAGGAAATAAGACCTCTTACAAGCTCAGGCTGCTCTCAATTTTCTCAAACAAATCAGAGAACAGCTTTCCTGAGCACATGAGGAAGGTGATCGATGCAATTTGTGAAAGCCATAAAGGTGGACCAGGAGAAATAGCTTCATCAACCAGAATATGTAGTGAGATACACGGTGTGGCTCAGTGGGTGAGACTGGACCTATAAAACAGGTCATGGTTCAATTTCGGGTCAGGACACAGGCCTGGGGGTGTAGGGTCAATCCCCAGTTGTCTCCTGGGGATGGGCAGGAGACAGCCAATCAATAACTCTCTCTCACCATTGATGTTTCTATCTCCCCCTCTCCTTTTTTTAAATCAATAAAAATAAATTTAAGAAAAATACAAATTTAAAGAAAAAAATCGACACCCCTATTTGGTTTGGCTCAGTGGATAGACACTTGGCCTGTGTATTAAAGGGTCCCAGGTTCAATTCCAGTCAAGGGCACATGATCAAGTTTCAGGCTCGATTACCAACAGGGGGCATGCAGGAGGCAGCCAATGATTCTCATCATTAATCTTTGTAAAGTTTCCATCTCTCTCTGAAATCAATAAAAATATATTATAAAAAACAGATTGACAGAATTTGTCAACCTGGTGATAGGACATAGATGTAGAAGAAAACAAAAAACAAACCAGGATGTGGTGATATAGATCTGGCAAGACTCCTGTATAAATAACAAATTGTAACATACATGTGTGGCTCAGTAGGTTTTCCTTCAAGGTAACATGCTCAGGTTGTATGTTCAACCCCCAGTAAACGACACGCAGGAGGGAGATGATCGATAATATGTGTCATCACTGACATTTCTATTTATTTCTCCCTCATCTTTTTCTTGTGAAATTAGTAAAAACTTAATAAAAAAAAGTGCAAAACACACACACACGATTTTTACAGCACTCATATTTATTGGGAATCTCCTACTATTGATGTTGCAGTGTATGAGGTTCAGGTCACACAAATAGGGCTTCATGGAGTTTCTTATAGTACTGTTAGGGTTGAACAAAAAAAAAAAAAATCTACATTTCCTGCATATCTAAGACCTTACTCCAATGAGAACTCTTATATGGGGAGTAGGGTTAAAATTTTGGCTAAAAGATTTCCCATATTAACTAGACTCATTAGACCTTTCTCTAGCATGAATTTTCTGATGAGAACCAAGGCAATATTTGGTGGTAAAAGACTTCCCACACTCACCACACACATAAGGCTTTTCTCCAGTGTGAACTCTCAGATGACGACGAAAGCTACTACCACTGATAAAAGATTTCCCACATTCATTGCACTCATAAGGCCTTTCTCCAGTGTGAATTCTCTGATGACGACGGAAGCCATTACTACTGGTAAAAGATTTCCCACATTCATTGCACTCATAAGGCCTTTCTCCAGTGTGAACTCCCATCTGATGGTAACGGAGGCTACTTCCACAGGTAAAAGATTTTCCACATTCACTGCACACATGAGACTTTTCACCTGTGTGAATTCTCTCATGACGATTAAGGACATTTTTCCGCGTAAATGATTTCCCACATTCACTGCACTTAAAAGGCCTTTCTCCAGTGTGAATTCTCTGATGACAATGGAAGCCATATTTCTGAGTAAATGATTTCCCACATTCACTGCACTCATAAGGCCTTTCTCCAGTGTGAACTCTCTGATGGTAACGAAGATAATAGATACTGTTAAAAGATTTATCACATTCATTGCACTTATGCCTTTCTCCAGAGTGCAATTTTTGATGATAATGGAAGCCACTACTATTGACAAAAGTTTGCCCACATTCATTGCACTCATAAGGCCTTTCTCCAGTGTGAACTCTCATCTGATGATAACGGAGGCCACTACTACAGGTAAAAGATTTTCCGCATTCACTGCACTCATAAGGCATTTTTCCAGTGTGAACTATCTGATGATCACGAAGGTTACTGATCCTGGTAAAAGATCTTCCACATTCAATACATTGATAAGGCCTTTCACCTGTGTGACATCTCTGATAATAAAAGAGGCCAATACTACTGGTAAAAGATGTCCCACATTCGCTGTTCTCAAAAAGCTTTTTTTCTGCATGAAATCTCTGATGATAACAAAAAGTAGAAAATCGAGAAAAATATTTTCCACATTCACGGCAACTGAAATACGCTTTTCCAGTAGGGACACCCTTGTCCCAATCACATATGTAGTTAGAGCCGATGAATTTATCACATTCTTTATTAGTAAAATAATTATTTTCCTCTTGATATGTCACCCCACACATCGAGATACCATTCAGGTTGTCACTGATCTGAGTTTGCTGGAGAAGCCCTGCCGTGCTAAGGATGTCCTGCCCCACCTCTCCACAGCTAAAAAGCTTCTGAAACACATTGAAATTGCAGCCCTCTTCAAGTGAGACCGAGTTCACACCTCTTATCAAAGGCTTTTCTCTCAAGTGCTGCTGGTGCTGGTGAAATGGTGCATTGAAATAAAATTGCTGTGCACATGCTCCACACCTCAATAGAATCTGCCTGTGTTGTAATTCCTGCTGATGAGTCACATGGAAAATGTTTCTCAAAACTAGTCCACAACTCTCACAAGGGTGGCTCTTCTGGGAAGACAAAGCTAACTTGGGATTCCTTGCCTGTGACACTCCTACTGAAATGTTCTCTTCAAGAGGTTCCTCCACATTCTCTGCTCCACAGCAGCAACCTGAATAAAAGGAAAGGCAGGTGAAATACATGATGACTTTAGAAGGAAGAAATACCCTCATCTCAAATGTGTATCTGTCACAGCTAGGCCTGAGTGCATGGGATGCTTTTCAAGACCGGTAAGTTAGACTCTGAGGAAATGGCTGGTATACATTACTTGACCCCTAAGGTCAGTCAATAGTGGAGACTTTACTAAAGGAGGGCCATGAACATAAGATGGAACACAAACAAGAGATGCAGAGCCCACTAATTGTTCCTTTATAAAGAGCTTCCTGTAGGACCATTCAAACTGATGAGGCAGTCTATGTGGAACAATGTGAATGTGCCCAAACATATTAAAACCTACTGCATTACATCACATATGTATGACTAAAATAATATGGCTCTAAAGTCATGGACCAAAGAGGAGCCTGTATGGGTAACAGTTGAGGTACAAAGTTTAGAGAGGTAAAGATTATCCATAAGCAGGAAACCTAAGTAGAAATAGTAATGGCTAAAATGGAGAAGTTTAGCCATAGGTAGAATGGCTCAGTTGGTGGAGCATCATCCTTTCCATCGAAAGGTAGCTAGATCGAATCCCTGTCAGAGCACATGCCCAGGTTCTAGGTTCAACCGTTATTTGGGCTGTATACAGGAGGCAACCAATCAATGTTTTTCTCTCTTCTCTCTCTCTTTCTCTCTCTCCCTCTCTCGCTTTCCCTGTCTTCCTCTGTGTCTAAAATAAAGAAAAACATTAAAAAAAAAAAAAAAAAAAAAAGAGAGAAAAAAGAAAAGAAAAAAAATAAGTAGTTGCCGAAACTAGTTTTGCTCAGTGGATAGAGCATTGGCCAGGTTCGATTCGGTCAAGGGCATGTAGCTTGGTTTTGCGCACATCCCCAGTGTGGGGTATACAGGAGGCAGCTGGTCGATGTTTCTCTTTCATCGATGTTTCTAACTCTCTATCCCTCTACCTTCCTCTCTGTAAAAAGTCATTACAATATACAATATTTAAAAAAATAAAAATAAATTAAAAAACTGAGTAGTTTGCAAAGTGTCAATAATAAGAAAGCACAAGTAGAATGGGGTACAGCACTGGCAATGGAAACAATACAATGTTGAGCAAAATAATTTCTTACTTATAATCTTAATAAATGTCTCGTGTCAAACTCTATCCAACAGCCCTTCACCAAGGCAAGATGGCCTCTGGGTCCACCCAGCCATGGATGTACCCATCTTTCTCCTATAATGCACAAATGATTATTTCCTTTAAATCCCAGTTTAGAAATTCCATTGGATACAAATGACAGAAATCTTCAAAGAAAAACTGAAAAGATAGATGGCCAGTAATTTGGTAGAACAAGGGAGCAATGAAGAAATCAGATTAAAAAAACAAAACAAAAACAGAATAATAATAATAAATTGTGTGAGTGACAGCAGCAATAGTATAGCAAAATAGAAAATAGAATTTATCTCCCTGCCAGAATAAGTAGACAGGTATCCACAAAAAACAATAAACAACCCCAGAGACAGAAATACGATCTCCATAAAG
Organism: Pipistrellus kuhlii; assembly: GCF_014108245.1. NCBI lineage: Eukaryota > Metazoa > Chordata > Mammalia > Chiroptera > Vespertilionidae > Pipistrellus > Pipistrellus kuhlii. Next base: position 513,986 of record NW_023425575.1, read on the forward strand.
AAAAAGAGCAATGCAAAAGTGCAAAAAAGGATGACTGGGAAGATGGGTAATCAAATATATTTGAAGATAGCTAGGGTTAAAAACCAGAGTCAGCCGAAGCCGGTTTGGCTCAGTGGTAGAGCGTCAGTCTGTGGACTGAAAGGTCCCAGGTTCGATTCCGGTCAAGGGCATGTACGTTGGTTGCGGGCACATCCCCAGTAGGGGGTGTGCAAGAGGCAGCTGGTCGATGTTTCTCATCGATGTTTCTAGCTCTCTATCTCTTTCCCTTCCTCTCTATAAAAAATCAATAAAATAAAAAAAGTAAAAAAAAAAAAAAAAAAAAAACAGAGTCAGAGTAACCACACTAACATGAGTGGACTGCTGTGTGAAATACACTGGAATCATGTGTTTTGCAAAACCGCAAAAGCCCATATAACATCTGTGAACTCCCCACAATTTACATATCAAAGGACCATTTAGTGTTTGCTGGCATGAATTATCAGAGAAATACTTTTGGCCACGACCTACCATAGAATAGACACAGAAATCAGAATGTTCCCAGCACTATATTTCACCCTCAATTGTTACTAAAACACATTGCTATCAAAGTCATTGTGGGATCATACATTATTTGTTATTATGTCCTCAGCTCATAGAGCATCAAGGAGGCGAGGCTTTTGAATCTTTTCTAATATCAAAACAACACCCCTCCTAGCCAACACCCTTTATCCCACATGCAGATAAATCTATTTCTCAGGCCATAACTGCTCCATAGGATTAAAGGAGTAATTGCTTCAGGAAATGTGAAGACATTTAATCTATCTATATAAAGCGGTAATATGCTAATTGGTTCCAACAGTGTCCCAGTCATGACCAGAGCTGGTGGGTGGGGTCAGGGGCTGGAACTTCAGCCTGCAGAGCAGGCGTGCCAGGCCTTCCTAGTGCTAATGCCAGGCTGCCTTGGGGGCGGGGGCTGCTCCCCAGGGAGGCACAAGCAGGCAGAAACTAGTGGACTGGAATGGGGATGGGGACTTCCCATTCATCTGCATGAGTTCCCCCCTAGCACTGAGGTGAAGCTGCGTTTCAGATTATAACTTAAGCCATTGAAAATCAAACGGTACCCCCCAAATGCTTTTCCTTGGATGGTCCAGGTGGTAGTGGAAAAACATCTTTATAAAGTTTTAATACATTATAGGAGAGGTTGTGGTGGTACTGTTTTACCCACAGCATCAGCATCTACAGGAATTGCTACAAATTTAATTCTCTGTGGAAGATCTTTTTATTTTATTTAAAAATATATATATTTTTATTGCCGAAACCGGTTTGGCTCAGTAGATAGAGCATCTGTCTGCGGACTGAAGGGTCCCAGGTTCGATTCTGGTCAAGGGCACATTTCTGGTGTGTGTGTGTGTGTGTGTGTGCAGGAGGCAGCTGGTCGATGTCTCTCTCCCTTCCATGTTTCTAGCTCTCTATCTCTCTCCCTTCCTCTCTATAAAAAGTCAATAAAATATATATATATATATATATATATATATATATACACACACACACACACACATATATATATTTATATATATTTTTTTAATTGCTTTCTTTTACAGAGAGGAAGGGAGAGGGACAGAGAGCTAGAAACATCAATGAGAGAGAAACATTGACCAGCTGCCCTCCCCCCCCACCCCCACAGGGGATGCGCCCACAACCAAGGCACATGCCCCTGACCAGAATCGAACCTGGGACTCCTCAGTCCACAGGCCAAACCAATTTCGGCACCTTTTATTTTTTTAATATATTTTATTGACTTTTCACGGAGAGGAAGGGAGAGGGATAAAAGTTAGAAACATTGATGAGAAACATCAATCAGCTGCCTACATCAATGAGATAGAATCCTTGATTGGCCGTCTCCTGCACACCCCTCACTGTGGATAGCACACAAACTGGGCATGTGCCCTTGACAGGAATCAAACCTGAGACCTTTCAGTCCACAGGCAGATGCTCTATCCACTGAACTAAACCAGTTAGGGTGAAAAACTTTTCATTCCCAATATAAATTACCAATTCCATTAAAGGAAACTTCAATTTCTAGACTCAATATAAAGAGTGAAGTTGCTAAAACTATTAAAAAGGTCAAACTTCTCATTACTGATAAATGCACCATGGCATCCCGTCATGCTATAAACCCCATAGAAAGATTACTAAATTATGGATTTGAATGTTGCCTTTGGTGGGAAAGTTCTTTTCGGAGGGCATTTTCGACAATGTCTCCGTGTTGTACCGCATGCTATGCAATTGGCCATAGTACAAACGAGTTTTAAGTACTGTACTGTTTGGGGATGTTTCAGAAAGTTTTCTCTTAGAACCAATATGAGAACAGAGGATTGTACTTATAGTGAATGGTTAGTAAAACTTGAGGATGGAAAACTTTATAGCAGTTTTAATTTGAAATGGATATTATTGAAATCACTGTAATTTATAATGGATCTACTAGTGAAGCTACCTACCTTTGGAAATAGTATATCTATAGATAATATTAAAAATATATCGAAACATGCGATTCTTTGTACAAAAAATAAGCATGTTCAAAAATTAAGTGAAGAAATTTTGGATATACTCGATTGAGATTTCTCACATGTTTGAGTGATGATTCCATTGATTCAATAGATGATGCTAAAAAGGAAAATTTGCCCATCAAAAAAAAAAAATTATTGAGTTTTACAGAGAGGAAGGGAAGTAGAGAGAAAAACATCGTGAGAGAGAAACATCAGCTGCCTCCTGCACACCTCCTACTGGGGATGTGCCCACAACCAAGGTACATGCCTTTGACTGAAATTGAACCTGGGACCCTTGAGTGCGCAGGCCGACGCTCTATCCACTGAGCCATACCAGTTTTGGACTGAAAAATCTTAATAATAAACAGGTTCTTTGTAATGGCACTAGATTTATCATCAAAAGATTATGACCTAACATAATCGGAGCTGAAGTATTAACAGGATCTGCAGACGGAAAGGTTGTTCTGATTCCAACAATTGATTTGTCCAAATCTGACACTGGCCTCCCATTTGATTTGATGACAGTTTTCCGTGATGCCAGCATTCATGATGACTCTTAATAAATCACAAGGACAAACTCTAGACAGAGTAGGAATATTCCTATCTGAACCTGTTTTCGCACATGGTCAGTTATAAGTTGCTTTCTCTAGAGTTCGAAGAGCATGTCATGTTATAGTTAAAGTTGTAAATACTTCATCACAAGGGAAATTAGTAAGCACTCTGAAAGTGTTTTCACTCTTAATGTGGTGTAAGGGAGATATTAGAATAAGCTTAATCACTTTATCAGTCATTGTTTGCATCACTGTTGTTTTTCTATCATGCTTTTGTTGTCGTTATATCATTTTGTTATTGTTTATTTACATATTATTTTCGTATACATTTTACTAATTTTCTTTCATCTCTGACACTTCCATTACAGAGAAAGGGCAAACAGAAATATTAAAATATTTCCTCTAATTATGTCCCTTTTAATGTGCATGGATTTTGTGCAGTAGACCAAACTTGTGTGCGTTCAGAGCAATGCTCTAGCCCACATGTGTCAAACACAAGGCCCGCGGGCCAAATCCGTCCCGCCAGGCCTTGCAATGTGGCCCGCACCGCGCTGTCATCACTGCACTCCGCTGCGTTTCCATCACAATGACAGTTTATGACTGTTCAGTAAACCATTCAGCCCGCGATTTAGGCTGGATTTTAGATTTTGGCCCCTTCTCTGATTGAGTTTGACACCCCTACTCTAGCCACTGAGCAAAACCAGTTAGGACTAAAACTATATATTTTTAAAAATATTTAACCCTACAACTTGAAGAACAAGAAAAGTCCAAAATAGAATAACACATAGGCTAAAAAAAAAAAAATATATATATATATATATATAATCTCAAATCAATGAAACCAAGATCAGGTTCTTTGACAGAATAAACATGATGAAACATTAGTCACTCTCTTCAAGAAACAGAGAGGACCCAATGGTACGATATGTACACAATACCATAATAAAAAATGAGAAGAAAAAGAAAAAAGAAAAAAAAAAGAGAGGACAAAAAAAAAAAAAAAAAAAAAAAAGCAGTTAAGTAACAACAGATACCACAGAATTACGAACGGTTTTAAGAAAATACTATGGCCGAGACCGGTTTGGCTCAATGGATAGAGCGTCGGCTTGGGGATTGAAGGGTCCCGGGTTTGATTCCGGTTAAGGGCATGTACCTTGGTTGCGGGCATATCCCCAGTAGGGGGTGTGCAAGAGGCAGCTGATCAATGACTCTCCCACATCGATGTTTCTAACTCTCTCTATCTCTCTCCCTTCCTATCTGTACAAAATCAATAAAAAAAAAAGAAAAAGAAAAAAAGAAAAAGAAAAGAAAATACTATGAACAATTACTGGTATACACTGAGTGGCCAGATTATTATGATCTCTGAACACATATCTCTGAACACATAATAATCTGGCCACACAGTGTGTGTGTGTGTGTTTTAGAGGCTTGGTGCATGAATTCAAACATGGGTGGGGTCCAGCCAGCCCAGCCAAGGTAAGGAGACATGGGCCGTGGGCCGGCCGGCCTGCTGGTTGAACTCCTGGTTGAGGGGATAATTTGCATATTAGCCTTTTATTATATAGGTATACACTAAGCGGCCAGATTATTATGCATTCGGAGATCATAATAATCTGGCAACTCAGTTTATACCAACAAGCTGGACAATGAGGATGAAAAGGACAAATTCCTAGAAAAATACAATCTCTCAAAACTGAAGCAGGAAGAAGCAGAAAACCTGAATGAAATATAAGCAGTAAGAAAAAAAAAAAAAAAAAAAAAACCTCCCCCAAAACAAAAGCCTGGGTCTGGACAGCTTCACAGGGGAGTTTTACCAAACATTAGAACTAACATCTATACTCCTCAAACTATTCCAAAAAAATTCAAGAAGGAACACTTCCAAGCTCTTTATATGAGTAAAGCAGTAACCTAATTCTAAAACCAGATAGAGCCAAACCGGTTTGGCTCAGTGGGTAGGGCATGTGGACTGAAAGATCCCAGGTTCGATTCCAGTCAGAGGCATATACATTGGTTGCAAGCACATGCCCGGTAGGGGGTGTGTAGGAGGCAGCTGGTGGATGTTTCTCTCTCAGCAATGTTTCTAATTCTCTCTCTCTCTCCCTTCCTCTCTGTAAAAAATCAATAATATAGCCAAAACCAGTATCGCTCAGTGGATAGAGCATCGGCCTGGGACTGAAAGGTGCCAGGTTTGATTCCGGTCAAGGGCATGGACCTTGGTTGCAGGGACATTCCCAGTAGGGGGTGTGCAAGAGGCAGCTGATCGATGATTCTCTATCATCAGTGTTTCCAACTCTATCCGTCTTTTCTTCCTCTGTAAAAAATCAATAAAATATATGTGTTTTTTTAAAATCAATAATATATATATGTATTTTTTTAAAAAATCACATATAAAAAAATAAAAAATGAAATAAAAAAATAAAACCAGAGAGAGACACTACAAAGAAAGAGAATTATAGGCCAATATCCCTGATGAACACAGATGTTAAAATTCTCAACAAAATAATAGCAAATCGAATCTACAAATATATTAAAAAGAGCATACTCCATAATCAAGTGGGATTCATTCCAGGGATGCCGGCTGGTACAATATTCACAAATCAATAAATGTGATACATCCCATAAACAAACTGAAAGACAAAACTCCCATGATCATATCAACAGACAGAGAAAAAGCATTCTATGAAACCCAACACCCATTTGTGATAACAACTCACATCAAACTGGGAATACAGGGAGCATATCTCAACATAATAAAGGTCATACATGACTAACATACAGTCAACATTATACCACACGGGCAAAAATTAAAACCATTTTCCCTGTGCTAAGAATGGGAGTCAGATAGGGGTGTCCGCTTTCACCACTTTTATTCAACACACTAGGAAGTCCTAACCACAGAGATCAGACAAGTAGAAACAAAAGGCGTCCAAATTAGAGAGGAGGAAGCAAAACTCTCATGATTTGCAGATGGCATGATATTATACATAGAAAAACCGAAAGCCTTCACCAATAAACTACTAGATTTAATAAATAAATTGGGCCCTGGCCGTTTTGGTTCAGTGGATAAGGGTCGAACAGACTGACAGGTTATCTTGGTTATAGGCACAACCCCAGTAGGGAATATGCAGGAGGCAGCTGATCAATGTTTCTCTCTCATCGATGTTTCTAACTCTCTATCCTCTCTGTAAAAAAATCAATAAAATATATTTTAAAAAATAAAATATGTTAAACTTAAAAAAAAAGAGCAAACTGAAAACAAAAACACTACCAAGAAAACATTATTTTCCACTTATTAATAGGAAACAAATGGATATCTACATACAGCATGATAAGAAATCCAAACTACTTTTACTTTTACAAACATCCCTGAGCTACAAGAAAACACAAATGGAACCAACATAATGACAAAATCAAGCCAGAAACTAAAGGAAAATACCTTCTCTAGCTGGTCTGGTTCAGTGGATAGAGTGTCAGCTTGCTGATGGATGGGACCCAGGTTTGATTCTCATCAAGGGCACAGGCTTGATTCCTAGTAGGGAGCATGCTAGAAGCAGCCAATCAATGATTTTCTCTCCTCATTGATGTTTTCTATCTCTCTCTCTTTCTCTCTTCCTTCCTTTTTAAAATCAATAAAGAAATATCTATATATTTTTAAAAAGAGCCCTAACCGGCTTGGTTCAGTGGATAGAGCATCAGCCTGCGGACTGATCGGTCCCAGGTTTGATTCAGGTCAAGGGCATGTACCTTGATTGCTGGCATATCCCCAGTCGGGGGGGGGGGGGGTGTAGGAGGCAGTTGATCAATGTTTCTCTCTCGTCGATGATGTTTTTGGCTGTCTATCCCTCTCTCTTCCTCTCTGAAAAAAAAAAATCAATAAAATATATTTTTAAAACAACAACAACAACAACTAAAACAATATATGCTAAGAAACTGCTGAAACTGGTTTGGCTCAGTGGTAGAGCATCGGTCTGCGGACAGAAAGGTCCCGGGTTCGATTCCGGTCAAGGGTATGTACCTTGGTTGTGGGCACATCCCCAGTAGGGAGTGTGCAAGAGGCATCTGATCCATGATTCTCTCTCATCGATGTTTCTAACTCTCTATTCCTCTCTCTTCCTCTCTGTAAAAAATCAATAAAATATATTTTTAAAAAATTATATATATATGCTAAGAAACCCAAAACACCAATCAGAAAAAATGTACTCACTCCTACCTCATTGCAGCACAATGTGTATTAGCTAACATCTGGTACTAGCCCAAGTGCCAATCAGCGTTGAGTGGATAAATAGCCGTGGTACATGTACATATGGAACACTATGCAGCAGTAAAAAAAGAAAGACCTCTGGCCTTTTGAGACAGCATGGAGGGACCTGGAGAATATTATCCTAAGCGAAATAAGCCAATCAGGGAAAGACAAGTATCACAGGATCTTACTTATACGTGGAATCTTATAAATAAAATAAACTGATTAACAAAATAGATCCAGAGACATGGAAGCATGGGACAGACGGTGGAATCTCAGAGGGAAGTTGCTGGTGTGTAGGTGGGTGAGAGGAGAAAAACCAAAGAACTTGTATGCATATATGCATAACCCGCAGACACACAATCGGGTGGTGTAAGCCTAGGGCAGGGTATGTGGCTGGGCTAGTAGGGGTTAATGGGGGTGGGGGTGTTAAACAGGACATACGTAATACTTTCAACAACGTATATAATAAAAGTCTAATAAAACCCTTGTTACATCATATATGGCCGTTATGTTGTAACAAGAAGGACCAATTGCTATGCTGTGCACTGACCACCAGGGGGCAGATGCTCATCACAGGAGCCGGGCTCTCAGCTAAGGAGCTCAGCTGTGGTGCTGGCAGCCTCTCTCCCGCCTTTGCAGCATTGCAATGAACAGTGAGATGAGTGGGAAGGTGAAGCTACCAGACAGGTGGTAAGGAGCAAGGATCCTGGAGTGGGAGAGGTCGCAGGCTGGCTGAAGCCAGCCCCCACCGGGCGCCTCCAGGAATGATTTTCGTGCAGCAGGCCTCTAGTCTATATTCTAGTACAGTGTTTCCCAAAGTGTGGTACTCGTACCCCCAGGGGTACGGGAAGAGTTTGGTGGAGATACGCGTTGCACCGGAGTTTGGTGGAGATGTGCACTGCACCGTGCTTAGCTGCGCCTAATTCTACATCCTCATGAGTACGAGGGGTACTCAGCGTTACCGAAATTATAGAAGGGGGTACACATATCTCAAAAGTTTAGGAAACAAAACAAAACAAAAAAAAGTTTGGGAAACACTGTACTAGTATATAAAAGCCTAAGCACATGCCACAGAGCAGCAGCAGGCCTGGAAGGACATTCCCAATTTAGCAGCTTAAGGGGCACTGATGCTACCTGCAGCCGATCCAGGAGCAGATTGGGTCCCAGGCCAGCCATACCCTGTTGGGCATACTCTGTCTCTTTCCCCTGCCCTCAATTTCTCCTCTGTGCTCAGTACTTTCTATTGCCCCTGCTTGAGGCTCCTGCCCTCTCTACTATTTTCCAGTTAGGTATTCTCATTTCCGGTGTCACAAGAGATAGCTAAGCAGCTGGGAAAAGCAACACTAGACCCAGCTTCCTGCCACCGCCTGCACCTATGTCTGAACCACCGACACAGAAATATCCCACCCTCCCTACTCTTGCTTGCTGAAATGGATATACTGGTGTGTATTACTAATAAAATCTCTAAAACTCCAAAAAAATAAAAAAAAATTTAAAAAATAAAATAAAAGTGACCAAACGACCATTTGACCAGTCGCTATGACACCCAACGACCACCAGGGGGCAGACGCTAACCACCGGAGCTAACCCCTGGTGCTCAATGTGCTCCCACAGCAGTTGACTGAGGGGCGCCAGGCTCATGCCTGGGGAGTGCCGCTGCGGTGACCTGCAGAGTGGGGCTGGGACAAGTGGGAGCTGCAGAACAAGCAGTGGACACTCAGGCTCCACCACAGGTGTCTGTACCTTCGCTCACTACTACATCCCTCGGGGTATGTCCACCCCTGCCAGAAACAGGGCTGCAGTCCGACATCCCCCGAGGGATCCCGGATTGCCAGAGGGCGCAGGCCAGGCTCAGAGACCCCACTGCTGTACCTATCCACCGGGCCTCTAATAAAGAGCAATTAAAAAAAAAAAATACTGAAAACAAAACACCACAAAAAAAAAACACACATAATTTTTCCACTTATCAATAGGAAACAAATGGATATCTACATACAGCATGATAAGAAATACAAACTGCCGAAACCGGTTTGGCTCAGTGGATAGAATGTCAGCCTGCAGACTGAAAGGTCCCAGGTTCAATTCCGATCAAAGGCATGTACCTTGGTTGTAGGCACATCCCCAGTAGGGGATGTGGAAAAGGCAGCTAGCTGATCGATGATTCTCCCTCATCGATGTTTCTAACTCTCTATCCCTCTCTTCCTCTCTGTAAAAAAATCAATAACAATATATTAAAAAAACAAAAAAAACAAAAACAAAAACAAAACTGAGCTGTTTAAAAAAAAAATAAAAAATACAAACTACCTTTACTTTTAAAAACTTCCCTGAGCTACAAGAAAACACAAATAGAACCAACATAATGACAAAATCAAGCCAGTAACAAAAGGAAAATATCCCTAGCCAGTTTGCTGACAGAGGAGTCCCGGGTTCAAATGTGATCAAGTGCCTGGATTGTGGGCTTGATCCCTAGTAGGGAGTGTGCAGGAGGGTAGCCAATCAATGATTCTATCTCATCACTGATGTTTCTATCTCACGCTTGAAGTCAATAAAAATATATTAAATTAAAAAAACACACACAGAAAAAAACAAAAAGAAATAATAAAAAAAGAATGAAACAAATGCTAGAGTTCATAAATTACAAGGAATGAATTACAAACATAAAATGAAGAGTATCAAAATCACACACGAAAGAACACATGATGTCAAAGATACATCATTTGAAATTATGCAGGTAGAAAGAAAGAGGAAAAATAAATTTAAAGAATATAGCAGTCCCAGCTGATTTGGCTCAGTGGACAGAGTGAATGCCTGCAGACTCAAGTGTTGCAAGTTCGATTCCAGGCATGAGCACATGCCCTCGTTGTGGGCTTGATCACCAGTAAGGGGCGTGCAGGAGGTAGTCGATCAATGATTCTGATAATTGATATTTCCATTTCTTACTCCTTCTCCCTTCCTCTCTGAAATCAATAAAGAAATAATAATAAAAGAAATTTTTTTAAAAAAAGAGCCGAAACCGGTTTAGCTCAGTGGATAGAACATTGGCCTGTGGACTGAAGGGTAACAGGTTTGATTCCGGTCAAGGGCATGTCCCTTGGTTGCGGGCACATCCCCAGTAGGGGGTGTGCAGGAGGCAGCTGATCAATGATTCTCTCTCATCGATGTTTCTAGCTCTTTATCCCTCTTCTTTCCTCTCTGTAAAAAAATCAATAAAATATATATTTAAAAAAAATAAAAATAAAAAAAGAATAAAAAAAAGAATACAGCAATGTGAACTAAGTAACACCATCAAGAGAGCCATTATCTGCATTGTGGGAATCCTAAGAAACACAGCGGGGTGGAAAAAGACAGAGGAAAGAAAAAAAAGGAAAAAGAAAAAGGCCTAAAAAGTTTATTTTAAAAATTAAAATAAGCTGCCCTAGCTGGTTTTGCTCAGTGGACAGTGCTGGCCTGTGGACTGAAGGGCCCCAGGTTCAATTCCCGTCTGGAGTATGCCTGGGTTGCAGGTTCCACCCCCAGCAGGGGACGTGCTGGAGGCTCCCATCATTGACAGTTCTCTCTTCTCTCACTTCCTCTCTGAAATCAACAAAAATATAAAATGATAACAACAAACACAGGCTAAGGATGTAGAAAGGTTTCCCAAAATTATATACAAATGACCAACAGGAATATAAAAAACGCTTTTCCTCACTAATCAAGGTGGAATCCGTTAGGCTCTCTGCCACCCTACCAACCACAGGTCCTTCCCTGTGAGTTCAGTGCAGCAGGAATCCGGGCGGCACAGAGAGCAGCCGCAGTGCAAGCAAAGGACAGCAACTGCCCAGGAAACTGGAAAACGTGCAGTAACCACCATTCTCATGTGAGGACAGAGCGCACCTGGGAAAAGGGGCTGGGGAAATGCAAAGCCAAGTCCAGGTCCCTGGTGACAGTGAGGGTCTTACCCAGCGAGGACACAAGTTCAAAGTTCTCCAGCATCACATTCAGGTACAGACGTCTCTCACCCTCATCCAGGAGGCTCCATTCCTCCCTGGAGAAGTACAGGGCAATGTCCTCCAAGGTCACGCCAACCTGTCAGAATGGAGACCATTGAATACAGATCTGCTTTTCTGAGATCCAGTAATTCTACTCCTCCCCCGCCCTCTACCTCCTCCAGGGCACCTGATTAGTGTGGACACCAGGCCCTAATGCCAGTGCAGGCTGCTCTCTCATCACAGTCCCGTCACTCACTGGGATCGCCCTCAGGAAAGGCAAACGGCCGGCAGAGAAACACCATCTAAGCTCTGAGCGATGCCTGCAGGGCCCCAGCCTTCCTGCCAAACAGTCCCACTGCAGGCTCCCAGATCATGCCCTCAAGACAAAGACAGACAAACACGAGCTTTTATGCTTCACCCTTTGTCCCCACACCAGGCCCCGGGGACCATCAGCTCACACTCCCTCCAGATGTGCACACACAGGGGTAATGTTTATCCCCTTCCCATCTTCAGTCCCGGGTTCACTCCCTCAGCTCTGCCCGCTTCCTGCTCCAATGCCCCTGGACCTCGCTGGACTGCCCCATGCACTTGGCACAGGCGATCGGGAGAGCTTGGATTCCAGCCGGGTCCACGCCAACCCGGAAAGCCCGGATGGAGCCTGCGACATCCTCCCTGCAGCCTCTGATCTTTGCTTCTTCATCCCTGACCACCCACCTCCGCGTGGGAACCTCAGAGGCCGGTCACCCCTGTCCTCTCCGCCCCGCACTGGCTGTGTCCTCAGAAGCCACTGCGCTCCTCCCTCCCCTCCGCCTTCCTCACGGTCCTCCCCGCGGACGGAGCTGCAGGAGGGACAGGCCCGCACCGGGCTGTGGGGTGCGGGGTGAGGAGGCGGGGGGCCTGGGGGACGCGCACTCACCTCAGCCCCGCCGCTCGGCGCGGGCGCCGCCATCGCGCTCGGGGGAGGAAGCGGGGCGGGGGCGGCGGGAGCGGCGGCCGCGGCGGGGATGGCGGGGCCGGGCGGGGCCGGGGAGAGGGCCCCCCACGCCCCCGGGGCAATCTCCATGCCCGCGCGCGTGCTCTCGGGACCACCACCCGCGCGGCTGTCCCCCGGGGGCAGCTCCACGAGGGCCTGGCGATCGGGAACCTCGGAGCAGACAGCCGGCCGCATCCCGATCGCAGACAAAAGGCCTGCCTTGAGGACACCGGAAGTCCCGCCTCTCGGCGCTTCGCCGGAAACGCGTCCTCGGACTCCTCATTGGCTCCCGCGGGGGATTTCGCATTTGGTCGTTGGGGTGATGTGGTCAGTCCCAGGCCAGCGTCCAGCGTTTTCCCGCCCCGATCCCGGAGAAAGGACCCGGGTCCGCCTCTGCAGGGGCTGAGAGAGGTCCCATCGCGTGAAAGAGGCATCTTGGAAATGGCTGAAGGAAGTTGTCATCTCAATGAAAACACGTTATCTTGGAGCCCAACGCAGCGACTCATCATAAAGAGCTATGAATGGATGAGATTCTAGAACATCTTATCCCATCAATGACCTACTTACACCATCATATGTTAATGTGAAAAATAGAACACAGGAAAGTAGGATACACTTTTGAAATAAAAAGAACTAGTATGGGAAGGGCGGGAGGCAATGGTAAGATATGTACACAGATAATTTAATAAATAAAAAAAAGAAATAAAAAGAACTAAGATGCATAATATAAAGTTTATTTTTAACTTTATATTTTTTATTTTATTATTTTTTAAAAATATATTTTATTGATTTTTTTACAGAGAGGAAGAGAGAGGAATAGAGTTAGAAACATCGATAAGAGAGAATCATCGATCAGCTGCCTCTTGCACACCCCCTACTGGGGATGTGCCTGCAACCAAGGTACATGCCCTTGACCGGAATCAAACCTGGGACCTTTCCGTCCACAGGCCGTCGCTCTATCCACTGAGCCAAACCGGTTTCGGCTTAGGTGAATTTTCTCTTCTCTTAACAATCAGGCCCTTGCCTGGTTGGCTCAGTAGATAGTCAGCCTGCGGACTGAAGGATCCCAGGTTCGATTCCAATCAATAGCACACACCCGTGATGCAGGCTCCTCTCCCGCCCAGGCCCTGGTGGCGGCGTGTGCTGGAGGGAACCAATCAATGTGTTTCTCTCACATTGATATTTCTTTGTCTCTCTTAAAATCAATAAAAAATACAATTTTTTAAATGACTATTTTTTTAAAGGGTTTTTGTTCCCCTCTCACCCCTGCAGTGTGGCTCAGATTTCAGAGCCCTGACCCACCCACTGAAGGGACTTGGTATGTATGATTCGGTCAAGTGCAAATACCTGAATTGCAGGTTCAATCCCTGTCCTGGTAGTGTAAGTGCAGAAGGCAAACAATTTATGTCTCTCACAAGGATGTTTTTCTCTCTCCCTTCCACTATAAAAATCAATAGAAAAAATATTCTTAGGTGAGGATTGACAAAAAAAAAAAAAAAAAAAAAAAAAAAAAAAAAAAAAAATTCCCCTCTCCTTCCTCTTTACAACTCAGTAAAAAATATATTATTTTTTTCAAAAATATTTCAGTTGAGAAAACCGGTTTGACTCAGTGGGTAGAGCGTCGGCTTGCAGACTGAAAGGTCCCAGGTTTGATTCTGGTCAAGGGCATGTACCTTGCTTGCGGACACATCCCCAGTAGGGTGTGTGCAAGAGGCAGCTGATATCTCTCTCTTCTTCTGTGTAAAAAATCAATAAAATATATCTTAAAAAATTAAAAAAATAAAATAAAATAAAATCATTTCAGTTTATAAACCACTTGATTCTGCTTAAAAACTTGATGAAACACATCCAAATGTGCTGTTGTCTTTGTGAAATGAACATATAGCTTCCTTTTTTTTTAAAAAAGTGTTTTGATATTGAGATAGAGTGGGAGAGAGATAGAGATAGAATCAGCTGCCTCCTGCATGCCCCCTACTGGGGAATAAGCCCAAAATGTGGGCATGTGTCCTGTCTGGGACTCAAGTACTTCAAATACTCTGAAATAACACAAAGTATGAAATGGAGAAATTCCAAACTTAATTACACAATGAAGTAAGTGTAGACCACTCCTGTGTTGTATAAAAATTTAACCCATGATGAGAGCAACTACCAGAGTTTAAATCTTAAAAATAACTGGAAAAGCAACTACAAATATGGCTGAAGGTATCCTCTCCCCAATTGTTTGTGAGGTGCATTAACTGTTTAGACTTGTGACAATGCTTTTTCATTCAACACTTCTTTCCTTGATTAAGTTACCTGAGGTTTTACCAAAGACCACCAAATTGAATGTTTTTGTCAGCTATTTCTTTTTCTTTTTTATATATTTTATTGAGTTTTTCACAGAGAGGAAGAGAGGGATAGAAAGCCAGAAACACCTCCTACGGGGGGTGTGCCCGAAACCAAGGTACACGCCCTTGACCAGAATCGAACCCGGAACCCCTCAGCCTGCAGGCCGACACTCTATCCACTGAGCCAAACCGGTTCCGGCAGTCAGCTATTTCTGCATAGATTTCCTGGCAAATGATAAGGCAACATAAATTACTGCTTATTCACTGCTCGAGTAGTGACTAGCTGTAATGTCAACTAATGTCTAATAATGTCCTACTTTCCAGAAGACATTTTCCCACAATTAAAAATATTCACTCAGTCATGATCTCTAATGATCACATATAAGATTTTCTACTTCCAACTAAAGTGTTTTTTCAGCCCTGACAGGTCTGGCTCAGTGGATAGAGCGTCGGGCTGCAGACTGAGGGGTCACAGGTTCGATTCTGGTCAAGGGCATGTTTCTTGGTTGAGGGCACATCCCCAAGGGGGGCAGGGTGCAGGAGGCACCTGATCAATGTTTCTCTCTCATCAGTGTTTCTAACTCTCTATTTCTTTCCCTTCCTCCTTGTAAAAAAAAAAAAAAAAAAAAAAAAAATCAATTAAAAATATTTTTAATTTTTTTTTAAAGTGGTTTTTTTTCAGTCACATTCATTGGATTTACCTCAGAAAACACTCTTTAGACATATAAATGTCCTAAAATATTTTTCATCAATGTTGACTGAATCTGAGATTTATACATTTTTTCATCAATGTAAAATAAGAGGTAATTGGTCAGTAAATACTGATAGGTCCTCCCTTCCTCCAGTTGACGGACAGACATAAACTTCACCTGCAGCCAACCACCAGTCAGCACCTGCCAAATACCCTAAGCCCCCAATTCCTAAGTCCCTAGGTCCCTAATCATAGGCCTTACAGGAAACCATCAATTAGCATGTGCTGAGTGCCCTAAGCCCCGTCCCCTATATTTCCCTTAAAAAGTGTTTGTATCCCCCGACCCTCACTCTCTTCTGCTCTCTCTCTCTCTGGAAGCAGCCCGCAGTGGTTCTCTTCTCTTCAATAAAGCCTGTGTCCTGGCATCCCGGTCTCCGGCCCCCTCACTATTTCATCTTTCAAATACAGCACTACATTCTTTGAATTAAGCTATTCTTCTGTGCATTCTATTTTTTTTTCTTTTAAATATATTTTATTGATTCTTCACAGAAAGGAAGAGAGAGGGATAGAGAGTTGAAACATCAATGCGCTGCCTCTTGCACACCCCCTACTGGGGATGAGCCTGAAACCAAGGTACATGCCCTTGACTGGAATCGAATCTGGGACTCCTCTGTCCGCAGGCCGACGCTCTATCCACTGAGCCAAACCGGTTTCGGCCATACTATTATCTTGAGGGCTTACAGGATTTCCCCAAAGCAGCTACCTGTAAATTCTCTAATATTTCATAAGGACTGACAAGTGGGCAAAAGTGTTACCATAATTGCTGCATCCGCAGGGCTCTCTCCTGTGTTGTCTGATGAACATTGAGACCTGACTTCATAGTGAAGGCTTTCCCGTCTTTATTGCGTTCATCGTGCTTCTCTCCCAAGCCCATTCTGATGGCTAATGAGGTTACTTTTGCACAAGAACTGCCCACATTCAGAACGTGAAAAGCAAATCTTTCCTCAGGGAGATGTCGGATGTTGCACCAGCGTATCTTTTTCCTAAAGCCTTCACCACACCCACTGCATTTGGATGGCTTCTCTGCCGTATGAACTTGTTGATGTATACTGAAGAGAATTCTTCATGGAGAAGTCCATTCATGGCATATACCCTGTTTCTCCAAAAATAAGACAGTGTCTTATATTAATTTTTTCTCCCAAAGTTGTGCTAGATCTTATTTTCAGGGGATGTATTATCTTTCCATGTGCTAGGTCTTATTTTTGGAGGATGTCTTATTTTCGGGGAAACACGGTAGTTTATCTGCCTGTGAATTTGTTGCTGGGTCTGCCCCTTGGTTGTGTCTCTTCTGTATTTGAAGAGTTGTAATCTGGTATGGTCTCACTCTGACCACTGGGCAAACTGACTCTTGGATCTCCAAGGAGGTGCAAGGTCAGCCACTGTCTGGGGCTGCCTAGCAGGAGCTACAGGGAGATCTGCAGATTCCTCTTCTTCGAACGGGGTTTGGGAGTGCCCAGACGAGGTTCAGCTATGAAGCAAGGATGGCAGGGCCTTGGGCTTTCTTTTGGAAGCTCTGGGGCTCTCTGACCTAGCTGCAGTTTGAGAAGTTTTAGGACAAGGACAGGGTGTTCATATGCAAACGCTGATGCCCACACCTTGGGTGGGATTGTAAATTGGATGGGGCTGGGTCTCTGAGTCACCAGGGCTGAGCAAACAGCAATGGCTGTCAATAAGCCGTGAACCGGAGAAGTCCCCGGTTCTCTGCGTCCACGCAAGCCACCTTCGCTTTCCTGTCCCTATGCCAGGCAGTCCAGTTTTTCCCATATGTGCCTGGGTCCCCCAGAGCCTCGTCTGGAACTGGAGTTCAGAGCAAATGGGAGCTTGTATCTCCCTCCTGGTTAAAAGAGCAGCACATCCAGGTACTAGCACTTCCCGTGCCTCTGTACCTCTTACCAGTCTCAATGCACCTTCTTCATCTCTCTAGTTGTGGAACTTCCACTCAGTCAACTTTCCTGCAGTTCTGGGTGGTAACTGTTCTGCCGTTTAGTTGTGGTACTGATGTGGTTGTGAGAGGCAGCAAGTATAGGTGATTACCTATGCCACCATCTTGGTTCTCTCGAGCAGAGACTTTAAAAAAAAAAATGTATTTTATTGATTTTTTCACAGAGAGGAAGAGAGAGGGAGTGATAGTTAGAAACATCCATGAAAGAGAAACATCCATCAGCTGCCTCCTGCACACCTCCTACCGGGAATGTGCCCGCAACCAAGGTACATGCCCTTGACCGGAATCAAACCTGGGACCTTTCAGTCCACAAGCCGACGCTCTATCCACTGAGCCAAACCGGTTTCAGCACGAGCAGAGACTTTATGATGAATGCTTTATCACATTCACTACACGCATAAGGCTTCTGTCCCATGTTGTTTTTCTGATGTATACTGAACTGTGATGTCGTGAAGAAGGTTTTGTCACATTTGATGCATTGATACTTCTTCAGGTCTTAATGGTCACTCAGGCTGGACTTTCTAGAGAACGCTTTACTACATGGACTGCATCCATTAGGTTTCTCTCTAAAGTGAGCTCTCTGCCGAAACCGATTTGGCTCAGTGGTAGAGCGTCGGTCTGCAGACTGAAAGGTCCTAGGTTCGATTCTGGTCAAGGGCACGTACCTTGGTTGCGGGCACATCCCCGGTGGGGGGGGGGGGGTGCAGGAGGCAGCTGGTCGATGTTTCTCTCTCATCAACGTTTCTAGCTCTCTCTCTCCCTTCCTCTCTGTAAAAAAATCAATAAAATATATATATTTTTTAAATAATAAAATAAAATGAACTCTGATGATCAGTGAGCTATTTCCATGAAGGCTTTCCCACATTCAGCACATAAGTGGAGTTTCTCAATGTGGTGAGTGCTCTGTTCCTGAATGACTGAGGTTTATTATTGATGGGTTTGGTGCTGACAGGCAATATAATTTCAGTGTAAAATTGTTCATGCTTAGCATGCAGGATGGGTGTCTCCTCTCCTTTCAACTCAACAAAGTTCTTTAGGTTACAGTTTCTCTTTTGGTTTTCAAAACTTAACTTTGATATTGGAAGTTTTTCGTGTACCTCAAACACAGTGTAATTTTGCTTTAATAGGAAATTACCCTTTGCTCTGATTAACAATGTCTGCAAACATACTATTTTCACAGCATCTTTCTAGACTCGGAATGCTTTGACTTTGCAAGGGATACTGCAAGAATCACCAACTGTACCTACTATGAGACAGAAAAGTGAATCATTCTGTAACCTCTCATAAACTTAGTTTGAAATAAAACTTTTTACAGAATGTCTTCATATGAAGTAACTATTTACAGACAAGCCTAAGAGTTTTAGAATAAGAAATAAATTTGGTCTTTGTCTATAGTACTTGACAATAAGCTTGTAAAACTCTATAATTTCTTTTTTTAAAAATATATTTTATTGATCTCTCCACAGAGAGGAAGGGAGAGAGATAGAGAGCCAGAAACGTTGATGAGAGAGAAACATCAACCAGCCGCCTCCTGCACATCCCCCACTGGGAACGCGCCCGCAACCAACGCACATGACCCTGACCGGAATCGAACCTGGGACCCCCCAGTCCTCAGACCGACGCTCCACCACTGAGCCAAACAGGCTTCGGCAAACTCTATAATTTCTTAAGATAGGAGCACCCTTTGCTATAGTAAACATAGTTTTATAACAGTGCAGTTTATGCTCATAAGGTGATTTAGCACAGGTTCCTATAAGCCTCAGGATGGATTTAGTCAGCAGAGAGACCAATTGATTAGTAAATTGGACTTTAACCTCTGCCCACTGACCTTTAGGAAAAGTCAAAGACCTTAAAATTTAAAGCTCTATTAAAACCATTATTTCCCGCCAGCCAGAATAGCTCAGTTGGTTGAACATTGTCCTGTGCAGGGCTCAATTTCTGCTCAGGCACATACCTGTGTTGCGTGTTTGACACCTGGTCAGGAATCAAACAGAAGGCAATCAATCGATGTTTCTAGCTCTCTATCCCTCTCCCTTCCTCCCTGTAAAAAAAAAAAAAATCAATAAAATATATTATTAAAAAAACCTCTCTCCTATCTCCCATTCCTCTCTTTTCTCTTAGGCATGGCCTTGGGTTTTCTAGAAAACCCAAGGCCATGCCCAAAGTAGTGTTTTCTTTTTCTTTTTGCTTATTCCCCCGTCCCACCAGTCCACACTATATTTTTTAACTATCTTTATTGATTTCAGAGAGGAAGGGAGAGGAAGATAGACACAAAAATGATGAGATAATCATTGATTGGCTGCCTCCTGCACTTCTCCCAATGGGGATCAAGACCACAATCCAGACATGTGGCCTTGACCTGAATCGAACCCAGAACACCGAAGTCTGCAGGCTTACGCTCTATCCACTGAGCCAGACCAGCTAGGGCCACAGTATTTCTTAATGGTTTGCTTACAAAATAAACTATTTCTTAGGTCAGTTTTCCATGTTACATAATTCAGGAATATGGGTCAGTGACAAACTTCCATGAAATTCTATTTAAAGAAATTTTTTGTATTCCAAGATCATTTTGCACTCTGAAAAATATCAGTCTTCCTCATAAACTCAAAATCTTGCATAGAATCTGCCCTAACTGTTTGGCTCTGTGGATAGAGCATCGGCTGCGGACTGAAGGGTCCCAGGTTCGATTCCAGTCAAGTTCATTTACCTTGGTTGCAGACACATCCCCAGTAGGGAGAGTGCAGGAGGCAGCTGATCCATGATTTTCTCTCTCCCTCTCCATTCCGCTCTGAAATAAATAAAAACATATTTAAAAAATAAATACAATTGCCGAAACCAGTTTGGCTTAGTGGATAGAGTGTCGGTCTGCGGACTTAAAGGTCCCAGGTTCGATTCTGGGCAAGGGCATGTATATTGGTTGCAGGCACATCCCCTGTGTGTGTGTGGGGGGGGGGGGGGGCGCGCGCAACTGATCCATGTTTCTCTCTCATCAATGTTTTTCTCTCATCGATGTTTCTCTCTCATTGATGTTTCTGGATCTCTAATCCTCCCTTCCTCTCTGTAAAAAAAAAATCAATAAAATATATTTTAAAAAAATACACACACACACACACACACACATTTTCTCAGGAGTCACCACTGCTGCCTGGGCGGGCTCAGGGCTAAGCAGAGGGGAGGGGGGGACGCTGAGCCCGAGCGAGCAGGTGGCCGCGGGTCTCCCGCGGCCTGCTGGCCTCGCCGGGCCTGGGGCTGCTCAAGCTCGCCTCGCCAGGACTCCAACGCCTCCTCAGCCAGTCCACCGGGCTGGTCACCACCACGCACGGGAGCACCCATTCCTCTCTTCCGAGGTGGCGGCCGCGGAGCAGGAACTCGCGCTGGAGGACTTCCATGAGCAGAGCCAGCGGGGTGCGGGCGCGGGGGACCCTCGGGCATGGCCGTCGGTCTAAGGCGGCTACGCGGGTACCTGGCGCCAGGAGCGCAGGGGCCGCGCTCAAGGACGAGCCTCAGACCGCGCCCGACGCGCCAGCTTCGGCGAGAGAAGCTGCTGACGCCCATCGACATGGACGCTCCAGAGCGCAGCACAGCGGAGCGCCAGCGGCTACGCAACCACATCGCTGCCTCGAAGGGTGGAAAGCGCAAGCTGGAGCGCATCTCGCGCCTCGAGGAAGTGAAGACGCACGAGTGCCGGAACACGGAGCCGGCGTCCCCGTCTCAGTACGGGTATCCGCGTACTGAGCCCGCGCGCGGGGCGCATGCGCGGCCCCCCTCCCGCGAGAGGCGAGTTCGCGCGAGAGGCGAGTGTGGGTGGCTGGGACCTGGCGAGGGCGAGGAAAGGGCGCCTTACAGTGGACAAGCTGGAACCCCTGCTGCGGGGGTGGGGGGCAGCGCATGACCCCCTCCTGCCCTCCTTTCGGGCTGCCTAACCTCTGCGGAAACCTGCGCGCCCGGCTGCCCCTCTGTACACACCTCTGTTGAAGAGGGTTCCAAGGGGGCACAGCCTGAACTCCTGAGTTGCCTTTTATTACTTTTTTTGCATTTGGAAGAGAGAAGAGTGTTCGATTCTGCCCTATTTATGTTTCTACTCGGGAACAAACGTTGGTTGTGTGCGTGTGCGTGTTTAAAGAAATAGGAAGAAAACTACTCCCTTTTCTTGCTTTTTTTTTTTTTAAAATATATTTTTCAATGATGAGACTGATTGGCTGCTTCCTGCTCAACTTCTACTGGGGGGGCATCAAGCCCGCAACCCCGGCATATGACCTTTGCCGGAATCGAACCTCGGACCCTATAGTCCACAGGCTGACGTTCTATCCACTGAGCCAAACCAAATAGGGCCCTTTCCTTGCTTTCTGCCCCGCCCCCTCCGTTCTTCAGACTTCCACCTTTCCTCCCCACCCTTTTGCTTTTTTTTTTTTTCCTCCTTTTTGGTTTTGTTTTGCTATGAGACTACATTCCTGTTCGTAATATTTGGTTCGCCCAGTTTTCTGTTTTCAGTAACGTCTCATAATGCCAAAAAAAATTTCTCATCCATTTAATAAAACAGCAGACATCTTTAAGAAGAAAGCTCAGTATATGGGAATGCTAGGCTGAATAGCACTTAAAACATCTCGTGGAGAAAGATAAACTATAACTTAAAAAGACGATTCCTGCTCTCATACACAAAATGAGAAGCCAGAGGCCAACTGCCATGACCATGAATAAAATACATAGAAAGAAAGTGTGCATTAGGCCGAAACTGGTTTTGCTCAGTGGATAGAACGTCGGCCTGTAGACTGAAGGGTCCTGGGTTTGATTCTGGTCAAGGGCATGTACCTGGGTTGTGGGCACATCCCCAGTTGGGGGTGTGCAAGAGGCAGCTAATTGATGTTTCTCTCTCATTTATCCCTCTCTCTCTTCCTCTCTTTATCCCTCTCCCTCTTCCTCTCTGTAAAATCAATAAAATATATATATATTTTTTTAAAGAAAAAGACAGTGTGCATTAGACCAGTGGTCGACAAACTTTTGTACTTCTGGTTGGACTGCTGCTCCAAAAGTTTTCTTAAACCAGCAGTTGCCAACCTTTCAGAACTCATGGACCAGCAGTGGCCCACAGAGCACGGGCTGGCAAACACTCCATTAGACAATATTGAGAAGTCAATTTGGGAATCAATTTCCCAGAACAGAAACAGGTCACCTCATGGGAATATGGAAAATGTTAAAGAGTGATGAGAAGAAAGTGAAGAACCCTGGAGGGAAAGGAGCAAAGAATGATATAAATGCCCTGTGAAAAGCAGGTTATCATGTGAAAAAGCCCAAGTGGGTTGGAGGCTAAGGAGGAAAATCACTATTTTCATAAAACTCCCATAAAAAACACCACAAAGAAAGAAGCAATGAATTCAAAGTTCTGTCTTTCCGGAAAGCTCTGGAAAGTGGAATTTTGTACCAAGTGATAACACAGGCAGAGACACTGTAATGGTGAACAGGGAAGATCTGAAGAAAAAAACAGCAAACAAAATCAAGAAGTAGCCGAAACCGGTTTGGCTCAATGGTAGAGCATTGGTCTGCGGACTGAAGGGTCTCAGGTTCAATTCTGGTCAAGGGCATGTACATTGGTTGCGGGCACATCTCTGGTGGGGGGTGTACAGGAGGCGATTGGTCGATGTTTCTCTCTCACCAACGTTTCTGGCTCTCTATCTCTCTCCTTTCCTCTCTGTAAAAAATCAATTTTATTTATATATATATATATATATATATATATATATATATATATATATATATATATAAAAAAAAAATCAAGAAGTAACACTATCTGGTTTGCTCAGTGTACAGAGTGCCAGCCTTTGCGCTGAAGGGTCCTGGGTTCGGTTCTGGTCAAGGGCACATGTCCTGGTTGTAAGCTCAATTCCCAGTAGGAGG
Source organism: Pipistrellus kuhlii (assembly GCF_014108245.1). Lineage (NCBI taxonomy): Eukaryota > Metazoa > Chordata > Mammalia > Chiroptera > Vespertilionidae > Pipistrellus > Pipistrellus kuhlii. The sequence goes on from NW_023425575.1 coordinate 537,158, forward strand.
AAACTGATCAATGATTTTTTATCCTCATTCCTGTTTCTATCTCTCACCCACTTCCTCTGAAATAAAAACTTTTAATAAGGGCAATATACACACACGATTTTCACAGCACAAAATTTATTGTGAATCTCCCTACTCTTGATGTTGCCGTGTATGAGATTCAGTTCAGAGAAACAGGATTTCATAGAATTTCTGATAGTACTGTTATGGTCGAAAAAAAATCTATATTTCCTGCATATCTAAGACCTTACTCCAATGTGAACTCCTCTGTTAGAAGTTTGGCTAAAAGATTTCCCATATTAACTACACTCATTAGACCTTTCTCTAGTGTGAATTTTCTGATGAGAACCAAGGCAATATTTGGTGGTAAAAGACTTCCCACACTCACCACATACATAAGGCTTTTCTCCAGTGTGAACTCTCTGATGACGACGCAAGCTACTACCACTGATAAAAGATTTCCCACATTCATTGCACTTATAAGGTCTTACTCCAGTGTGAATTCTCTGATGACGACGGAAGCTATCACTACTGGTAAAAGATTTCCCACATTCATTGCACTCATAAGGCCTTTCTCCAGTGTGAACTCCCATCTGATGGAAACGGAGGCTACTTCCACAGGTAAAAGATTTTCCACATTCACTGCACTCATAAGGCTTTTCACCAGTGTGAATTCTCTCATGATAACGAAGGACATTTTTCCGAGTAAATGATTTCCCACATTCATTGCACTTATAAGGACGTTCTCCAGTGTGAATTCTCTGATGACAATGGAAGGCATATTTCTGAGTAAATGATGTCCCACATTCACGGCACTCATAAGGGTTTCCTCCAGTGTGAACTCTCTGATGATAACGAAGTTGATAGGTAGTGTCAAAAGATTTCTGACATTCATCACACTTATAAGGCCTTTCTCCGGTGTGCAATCTCTGATGATAATTAAGATAAGCAATACTGGTAAAAGATTTCTCACATTCATTGCACTTATAAGGCTTTTCTCCAGTGTGCAATCTCTGATGATTACGTAAGCGATTACTATTGACAAAAGACTGCCCACATTCATTGCACTTATAAGGCTTTTCTCCAGTGTGGACTCTCATTTGATGGTAACGGAGGCCACTTCTAGAGGTAAAAGATTTTCCACATTCATTGCACTCAAAAAGCCTTTCTCCAGTGTGAACTCTCATCTCATGGTAACGGAGGCCATTTCTACAGATAAAAGATTTTCCACATTCATTGCACACAAAAGGTTCTTCACCACTGTGAATTCTCTCATGACGACGAAGGACATATTTCCCATTGAATGATTTTCCACATTCACTGCACTCATAAGGCCTTTCTCCACTGTGAACTCTTTGATGAGCACTGAGTCCACTGCTCTGGGTATAAGATTTCCCACAATCACTGCACTCATAAGGCCTTTCTCCAGTGTGAACTCTCTGATGGCAATGAAGGGTATAGTTCTGAATAAATGATTTCCCACTTTCACTGTACTTATAAAGCTTCTTTCCATTATGAATTTTCTGATGACGACAAAGGTAATGGATGCTGGTAAAAGATTTCCCACATTCAATACATTGATAAGGCCTTTCATCTGTGTGATGGTAAAGGAGGCCAGTACTAGTAATAAAGAATTTCCCACATTCACTGTGCTTATAAAGCTTTTTTTCTGCATGAAATCTCTGATGATAACAAAAAGTAGAAAATCGAGAAAAATATTTTCCACATTCACGGCAACTGAAATAAGCTTTTCCAGAAAGGACACCCTTGTCCCAATCACATATGTAGTTAGAGCCGATGGATTTATCACATTCTTTATTAGTAAAACAATTATTTTCCTCTTGATACGTCACCCCACACATCGAGATACCATTTGGCTTCTCACTGATCTGAGTAGCCATTTGCTGGAGATGTCCTGCTGTGCTAAGGATGTCCTGCCCCACCTCTCCACAGCTAAAAAGCTTCTGAAACACATTGAAATTGCAGCCCTCTTCAAGTGAGACCGAGTTCACACCTCTTATCAAAGGCTTCTCTCTCAAGTGCTGCTGCTGGTGAAATGGTGCACTGAAATAAAATTGCTTTGCACATGCTCCACACCTCAATAGAATCTGCCTGTGTAGTAATTCCTGCTGATGAGTCACATGGAAAATGTTTCTCAAAACTAGTCCACAACTCTCACAAGGGTGGCTCTTCTGGGAAGACAAAGCTAACTTGGGATTCCTTGCCTGTGATACTCTTACAGAAATGTTCTCTTCAAAAGGTGCCTCTACATTTTCTGCTCCACAGCAGCAACCTGAATAAAAGGAAAGGCAGGTGAAATACATGATGACTTTAGAAGGAAGAAATACCCTCATCTCAAATGTGTATCTGTCACAGCTAGGCATGAGTGTATGGGATATTTTTCAAGGCCGGTGAGTTACACCCTGATGAAATGGCTGATATACATTATTTGACTCCTACGGTCAGTCAATGGTAGAGACCTTACCAAGGAAGGGGTATGAACATAAGATGGGACAGAAACAAGAGGTGCAGGGCCCACTAGTTGTTCCTTTACAAACAGCTTTCTGTAGAACCATTCAAACTGATGATGCAGTCTATGTAGAACAATGTGAGTGTGCTCAAGCATATTAAAACCCATTGTGTTACAGAGCATGTATATGATTAATACTGTATGTGACACAACAAACTCTAAAGGCAAGGACCAAGATTGGAGTGCAGTAAACAGGAACCTAGATGGGAAGCTGTTGAGGTACAAAGTTTAGAGAGGTAAAGATTATCCATAAGCTTATGGGTAATGCTGGAAACCTAAGTAGAAATAATAACAGTTAGAATTGAGTAGTTTAGCCATGGATAGTGTGGCTCAGTTGGTTGAGCGTCATCCTTCCCATTAAGGGATTGCTAGATTAAATTCCTGTCAGAGAAAAAACCCAGGTTCTAGGTTCAACCAACATTTGGCCTGCATACAGGAAGCAACCAATCAATGTTTCTCTCTCTCTCCTCTCTCTCTTTCACTCTGTCTCTCTCCCCACCTTCGTGACTAAAATAAAGAAAAACATTTAGCCAAAACCAGTTTGGCTCAGCGGATAGAGCGTCAGCCTACAGACTGGGAGGGTCCGAGGTTTGATTCTGGTCAAGTGCACGTGCATTGGTTATGGGCACATCCCCAGTGGGGCTGTGCAGGAGGCAGCTGATCAATGTTTCTCTCTCATCGATGTTTCTCGCTATCTTTCTCCCTTCCTTTCTATAAAAAAATCAATAAAAATATATATATTTTAAAAGAAAACATTTTAAAAAACTGAGCAGTTTGCAAAGTGTCAATAATAAGTAAGCACAATTAGAGTAGAGTATAGAACTGGCAATGGTAACAAAACAATGTTGACCAAAATAAGTTCTTACTTATAATCTTAATAAAAGCTCTGGAGTCAAACTTGATCCAACAGCCCTTCACCAAGGTAAGATGGCCTCTGGGTCCACACTGCCAAGAGTGTAGCCATCTTTCTCCTATAATGCACAAATGATTTCCCCCCCTTAAATCTCACTGGAGCAATTTCATTGGATACAGATGACAGAAATCCTCAAAGAAAAACTGAAAAGATGGATGGCCACTATTGTAGTAGAGACCATGGAAGAAACCATAGAGAGAAAAAAACAAGCCAAAACAGAATAATAAAAAAACAAAAACTATGTGAGTGAGACCAGCAATATAGTATAATAGGAGATAGGAGAATTTATCTCCTTGCCAGAATAGTTAGGTATCCACAAACAAACCCATAAACACCCACCAGAGATGCGAATAAGAGCTCAATAAAGACAAAGACTCCAAAACCGGTTTGGCTCAGTGGATAGAGCGTCCACCTGCGGACTGAAAGGTCCCAGGTTCGATTCTGATCAATGGCATTGTGCCTTGGTTGCGGGCACATCTCCAGTAGGGGGTGTGCAAGAGGCAACTGATAGATGTTTCTCTCTCATCGATGTTTCTAACTCTCTATCCTTCTCTCTTCTTCTCTGTAAAAAATCAATAAAATATATTAAAAAATAAATAAATAAAGACAAAGAGCAATGCAAAAGAGCAAAATATAAGCAGTAAGAAGAAGAAAAAAAACTCCCTAAAAACAAAAGCCTGGGTCTGGACAGCTTCACAGGGGCTTTTACCAAACATTCTAAGAACTAACATCTATACTCCTCAAACTATTAAAAAAAAAAATCCATGAAGGAACACTTCCAAGCTCTCTATATGAGTAAAGCAGTATCCTAATTCTAAAACCAGATAGAGACACTTTAAAGAAAGAGAATTATAGGCCAATATCCCAGATGAACACTGATGTTAAAATTCTCAACAAAATATTAACAGATATATATTAAAAATATCATACACCATAATCAAGTGGGATTCATTCCAGGGATGCCAACTGGTACAATATTCACAAATCAATAAACGTGACACATCACATAAACAAAAAACACATGATCATATCAACAGACGAAGAAAAAGCATTCTATGAAATCCAACACCCATTTGTGATAACAGCTTGCAGCAAACTGGGAATACAGGGAGCATATCACAATATGATAAAAGCTATATATGCAAATCTATAGTCATCATCATAATGAATGGGCAAAAATTAAAACCATTTCCCCAAAGATAAGAACTGGAACCAGATAGGGATGTCTTCACCACTCTTGATTCAACATACTATTGAACTCCTAACCACAGTGATCAGAAAAGAAGAAATAAAAGGCATCTATACTAGAAAGGAAGAAGTAAAACTCTCATTATTTGCAGATGGGATGATATTATATATAGAAAAACAGAAAGACTTCACTAATAAACTACTAGATTTAATAAATGAATTGGGCCCTGACTGGTTTGGCTCAGTGGATAGAGTGTTGGACTAGGGGCTAATGGATCCCAGGTTCGATTCCAGTCAAGGGAATGTACCTTGGTGCAGCAGGCAGCTGATAGATGCTTCTGTCTCATGGATTTTTCTAACTCTCTATCCTTTCTTAAAAAATTCAATGAATATATTTTTTAAAAATAAAAAATATAAATGAATGAACTGGGCAAAATCAACAGGATACAAAATCAACACCCAGAAGTTGACGGCTTTTTCATACACCAAAAATGAATTCTCCAAAAGAAAAACTAAACAACAATCCCATTTACCACTGCAAAAAAAATTTAAGATACTTGGGAATAAACATAACTAAGGAGACAAAAGACTTGGAAAACTACAGAATGTTGAAAAAAGAGATAGAAGGAGATAAAAACAAGTGAAAGAATAAACTGAGTTCATGGACTGGTAAAATGAACATCATTAAAATGTCCATAATGCTCAAGGCAATCTACAGATTCAATGCAATTCCTACTAAAATACCAAAGGCATATTTCACAGAGCCAGAAAAAATTTATATGGAATCAAAAGGACCTGCAGCAGGAAAAACTAGGTCGGCCATGAGTGGTTTGGCTCAGTGGATAGAGCATCCGTCTGCAGACTAAGGGGTCCCAGGTTCCATTTTGGTCAGGGGCATGTACCTTGGTTGTGGGCACATTCCCAGTGGGAGGTGCAGGAGACAGGTGATCGATGTTTCTCTCCCATCCATGTTTCTAAATCTTTATCCCAACACCTTCCTCTCTGTAAAAAATCAGTAAAATATATTAAAAAAGAAAAAGAAAAACTAGGTCGGAGAGATCATAATACGTGATAAGTTTTACTGCAAAGCCACTGTACTCAAAACAGGCTGGTACTGGCAGAAGAACAGGCAGATAGATCAATGGAACAGAACAAGAGACCCCAAACCTGACCCAAGCCATTCCCCTCAATTAATCATTGACAAAGAAGGCAAGAACATCCAGTGGAGTCAAGACAGACTCTTCAATAGATGATGCTGGGATAATTGGACAGACACATGCAAAAAAATAAAAATAAAAATGAAACTAGACCACCAACTTACACCATACGCAAGAATAACCTCAAAATGCATAAGTGTAGTTACTGTATTTTTCAGACCATAAGACGCACTTTTCTCCCCCCCAGAAGTGGGGGAGAAAAGTCCCTGAGTCTTATGGTCCAAATATAGCCTACACATATACTTTTTAAAAAAAAGTTTTTTTACTTGCCTGGCTCTGTGTGGTCTCTGTGTGCTTGCCCGGCTCTAAAATGGTTCTAAATGCTGTTGTTTACTTTACAGGGTTGATTACATGTGTTTATGACTGTGATGTTGGGTTTTAATGCACATAAAATATTTTAGGACACTATTTGTTTCAGAATCTTTTTTTCTTCATTTCCCTTCTCTAAAAACTGGTGCGTCTTATGGTCCGGTGCGTCTTATGGTCCGAAAAATATGGTAAGTGTAAGTCATGAAATCATAAAAATGTGAGAAGAAACCTTAGTCAGCAAAATCTTGGACATCTTTCGTAGCAATATGTTTACAGTTATATCTGCTAGAGCAAAGGAAACTGAGGAGAAAAGAAACAAATGGGACTGCATCAAAATAAAAATAGTCCAATTAAAATATGGGCAAAGAACTTAAATACACACTTCTCCCAAGTGGACATATGGATGGCTAAGACATGAATAAATGCTTGAAGTTACTAACCATCAGAGAGATGCACATTAAGACGACACCTGTCAGAATGGCTACCATGAAAAATTCAACAGCCCTAATCGGTTTGGTTCAGTGGATAGAGCATCAGCCTGGGGACTGAAGGGTCCCAGGTTCGATTCCAGTCAAGGGCATATACCTTGGTTGTGGGCACATCCCCAGTAGGGAGTGTACAGGAGGCAGCTGATCGATATTTCTCTCTCATCAATGTTTCTAACTCTCTATCCATCTCCCTTTCTCCTTGTAAAAAATCAATAAAATATATTTGAAGGAGGAGGAGGAGGAGGAGGAAAAAATTTAACAAAGAAAAAGTGCTGGTGAGGATGTGGAGAAAAGGGAACTCCAGTATACTGCTGGTCCAAATGCAGACTGGTGAAGACATTATGGAACAGCATGGAGTTTCCTCAAAAAATTAAATATGAACTGCCATTTGACCCAGTGATCCCACTTCTGGGAAAATATGGTTAGAAACCCAAAACATCAAACAGAAACAATGTATGCACTCCTAACTCATAGCAGCACAATTTATATTAGCTAACATCTGGTACTAGCCCAACTGCCAATCAGCATTGAGTGGATAAATAGCAATGGTACATGTACACATGGAACACTATGCAGCAGTAAAAAAGGACCTCTGGCCTTTTGAGACAGCATGGAGGGACCTAGAGAATATTATCCTAAGCAAAATAAGCCAGTCAGGGAAAGACAAGTATTACATGATCTTACTCATATGTGGAATCTAATAAACAAAATAAACTGATTAACAAAATAGATCCAGAGACATGGAAGCATAAGACAGACGATGGAATCTCAGAGGGAAGTTGCTGGTGTGTAGGTGGGTGAGAGGAGAAAAACCAAAGCACTTGTATTCATATATGCATAACTCATGGACTCAGACAATAGGGTGATGTATGCCTAGGGCAGGGTATGGGGTAGGGCTACTAGGGGTCAATAGGGAAGTAAATCTGACATATGTAATATTTCCAACAATCTAACCTAATAATAGAATATGCAAATTAAGTTACCCTGCTATATAAACCATGCCCACCAGCCAATCAGAGTGAGTATGCAAATTAACTCAACAGATATGGTGGTTAATTTGCATATACAGAGGGAGGGAGGAGTGAAGACTGAAGACAGCATAGATGGAAGAGGGAGGGAAAGTAGAAAGGAAGATGGCTGCAGCTGCTGGAGGGAAAGCACTGGCAACACGTGTGGGGCGGGGTGAGGTGTGCAGGGGTGGCGCATGCAGGGGCAGGAGGCAGTGGGGGCGGCGGGCACGGCGGGTCGGGGGGCAGGGCGCGCAGCAGCGGCATGCATGGCCCCAGAGGCGGCAGCAGTGGGCTTGGCCACAGAGGGTCGGGCATGCAGGCCGAAGTGCGCTGTGGTGATGGCCCGCCTCAACGGGAGAGGTTGGGGAGGCTGGAGAGGTGGTGGTGGTGGGAGGGAAGCCCACCTGCAGTCTTGCAGGAATATTCCTGCAACAGGTGCCTAGTCTATATAATAAAAACCTAACAACCATTACAGCAGAACAACCAGAATGACCCATCACTATGATGGCAAATGACCACCAGGGGGCAGACGCTCAATGCAGGAGCTTCTCTCCGGTGGTCAGTGCACTGCCACAGAGGGTGTGCCGCTCAGCAAGAAGCTGGCCTCACAGCTGACAAGATCAGCAGCGGTGGTGGCGGCTGCCTCTCTCCCACCTCTGCAGCATTGCTAAGGAGCAGCAAGGGGAGCAGTAAGGAGCAGGGAGCCGAGCAGTCCTAACTACAGTGATCAGAGAGCAGGGAGCAGACGGGCAGTAAGTAGCAAGGGGCCCTAGAGTGTGAGATGTCTCAGGCCGGGTTGAGGCACCCCACCCGAGTGCACAAATTTTGTGGATGAGGCCTCTAGTCTATATATATATATATAGAAACCTAAGTGACCAAGTGATGAACGACTATTTGACCAGTTGCTATGACAAGCAATGACCACCAGGGGGTATATGCTCAACATAAGAGCTAAACCCTGGAGGTCAGTGTGCTCCCAAGGTGGGAGCACTGCTCAGCAGACTGACCGGCACCAGACACCAGGCTCATGCCTGTTGAGTGCCACTGAGGTGGCGTGACCCTCGCAGTCCTCTGTGCTATGGAGCAGTGGAGGCAGGCGCAGTGCGGCTGGGATGAGTGGGAGTGGCATAGAGACCCAGCAGAGGCTCAGGCTCCTCCTCGGTCATCTGTAGCTTACTGCACTACCACATACCTCGGGGGATGTCAGATCCTGTGGAGAATATGGCTGAAATTGGCATTCAGACATCCCTGGAGGGGTCCCAGTTTGTGAGAAGGCACAAGCCAGGCTGAGGAACCCCACTGCTAACGCATCTGTTCACCGGGCCTCTAGTAAAGGTATAATTAAAAAAAAAAAAAAAGATACTGAAAACAAAAACACCACCAAGAAAACATGATAATTTCCCAGGAATCAATAGGAAATAAATGGCTATATACATACAGCCTGATAAGGATTCCAAACTACTTTTACTTTTAAAAACATCACTGAGCTATAAGAAAACACAAACGGAACCAACACAATGACAAAATCAACCCAGTAACAAAAGGAAAACATCAGCCCTAGCCAGTTTTGCTCAGTGGACAGAGCATCAGCCTACAGGTGCAAGGGTGCCGGGTTTGATTCTGCTCAAGGGCATATACCCAGTTTTCAGGCTTGGTCCCTAATAAGGAAGGTGCAGGTGGGGGCAATCCATGATTCTCTCTCATCATTGATGTTTCTATCTCTCCTTCTCCCTTCTTCCCTAAAGTCAATAAAAATATATTGAATTTTAAAAAACACACAAAAAATACAAAAGGAAAATCATAAAAGAAAAAACATAGGTAGACAGAAATCATAAAAAGGAATGAAACAAATTCTGTAGTTGATAAATTACAAGAAATGAATTGAAAACATAAAATGAAGAGTAGCAACATCAGGCACAAAAGAATATGTGATGTCCTCATTTGAAATCATGCAGGTGGAAAGAAAGAGGAAAAATAAATTTAAAAGAAAATACCAAAGTGAACTAAGGAACACCATAAAAAAAGCCATTAATGGCCAAACCAGTTTGGCTCAATGGATAGAGCATCAGCCTAGGGACTGAAAGGTACCAGGTTCGATTCCAGTCAAGGGCATGTACCTTGGTTTCAGGCACATCCCCAGTAGGAGGTGTGCGGGAGGCAGCTAATGGATGTTTCTCTCTCATTAATGTTTCTAACTCTCTATCCCTCTCCCTTCCTCTCTGTAAAAAAGCAATAGAATATATATTTTTAAAATTTTTTTTCAAAAAGAAAAAGAAAGAAAGAAAGCCATAAATGGAATGCTATGAAACAAAGACGGTAGGAAGAGACAGAGGGAAAAAAAGGAAGAGAAAATGAAAAAGGCCTAAAAAGTTTATTTTAAAAATAAAATAAGCTGCCTTAGCTGGTTTTACTCAGTGGACAGTGTGGGCCTGTGGACTGAAGGATCCTGGGTTCAATTCCAATCTGGACCACATGCCTGGGTTGCCAACTTGATCCCCAGTAGGGGACGTGCTGGAGGCATATAGAATGATTCTCCTCCCATCACTGATATTTCTTTCTTTCTTTTTTTTAATATATTTTATTGATTTTTTTTACAGAGAGGAAGGGAGAGATAGAGAGTTAGAAACATCGATGGGAGAGAATCATCGATCAGCTTCCTCTTGCACGCCCCCAACAGGAGATGTGCCTGCAACCAAGGTACATGCCCTTGACCGGAATCGAACCTGGGACCTTTCAGTCTGCAGGCCAATGCTCTATCCACTGAGCCAAACCGGTCCCGGCCCATCACTGATATTTCTGACTCTCCTTTCTCTCTCTCTCTAAAATCAATCCTAACTAGCCAAAATCTGTTTGGCTCAGTGGTAGAGCATCGGTCTGTGGACTGACGGGTCCCAGGTTCGATTCTGGTCAAGGGCATGTACGTTGGTTGCGGGCACATCCCCGGTAGGGGGTGTGCAAGAGGCAGCTGGTGTTTCTCTCTCATCAGACGTTTCTAGCTCTCTCTCTCTCTTCCTTCCTCTCTGTAAAATCAATCCTAACTAATAAAAGAGTAATATGCCAATTGACTATCAATCCAACACACAAGATGGCTGCCCCCAAGAGGACACAAGATGGCCAGCAGGGGAAGGCAGTTAGGTGTAACCAGGCCAGCATAGGAGGGAAGTTGGGGAGAGACTGGCCCTGCAGGGAAGGGAAATTCCGGGGGATGCAGGCCTGCAGGGGAGAGCTATTGGGGGAGATCAGCCTGCAGGGGACGGAAGTTGGGGGGGGACCAGGCCTGCAGGGGAGGGCAGTTGGGAGGGATCAGGCCTGTAGGGGAGAACAGTTAGGGGTGACCAGGCCTTTAAGGGAGGGCAGATAGGGGGAACCAGGCCTGCAGAGAAGGGCAGTTTGGGGGGATCCAAGCCTGCAGGAAAGGGCAGGTGGGGGATCTCAGGCTTGCAGGGGAGAGCAGTTGGCGAGGACCAGCCTGGCAGGAGAGGGCAATTAGGAGTGACCATGATGGCAGGGGAGGGCAGTTAGGGGTGACCAGGCTGGCAGGGGAGAGCAGTTAGGAACAAACAGGCTGGCAGGGGAGCAGTTAGGCATTAATCATGCTGGCAGGGGAGTAGTTAGGGGGTAATCAGTCGGGTTGGCAGATGTGGTTAAGGGCAATCAGGAAGGCAGGCAGGTGAGCAGTTGGGAGCCAGTAGTCTTGGATTGTAAGAGGGATGTCTCAGATTGGAGAGGGTATAGGCTGGACTGAGGGACACCTGCCTCCCTACCATGCAGGATTTTTGTGCGCCAGGCCTCTAGTAAAAATATAAAACAACAACAAACAGAGGCTAAAGATGTAGAGAAATAATTCCAAAAAATATGTATAAATGACCAACAGGAATATAAAAAATACTTTTTTTCCTCACTAATCAAGGTGGAATCCGTTAGGCTCCCTGCTACTCTACCAACCACAGGTCCTTCCCTGTGAGTTCAGTGCAGCAGGTATTGGGACAGCACAGAGAGCAGCCGGCAGTGCAAGCAAAGGACAGCAACTGCCCAGGAAACTGGAAAACGTGCAGTAACCACCATTCTCAGGTGAGGACAGAGAGCACCTGGGAAAAGGGGCTGGGGAAATGCAAAGCCAAGTCCAGGTCCCTGGTGACAGTGAGGGTCTTACCCAGCGAGGACACAAGTTCAAAGTTCTCCAGCATCACATTCAGGTACAGCTGCCTCTGACCCTCATCAAGGAGGCTCCATTCATCCCTGGAGAAGTACAGGGCAATGTCCTCAAAGGTCACGCCAACCTGTCAGAATGGAGACAACTGAAACCAAAGCTGCCTTTCTGAGAACCAATAATTGTACTCCTGACATACCTTCCCCCCATCAACCTCCCCCAGGGCACCGGGTTAGTGAGGACACCAGGCCCTAATGCCAGTGCAGGCTGCTCTCTCATCACATCCCATTAATCGCTGTGATTGTCCCCAGCAAGGGCAGATGGGTTGGGAAGGGGGACAGCAGACAAACACCATCTAAGCTCTGGGCCAGGCCTGCAGGATTCCCGCCCTCCAGCCCACAATTCCACTGCAGTCTCCCAGACCATTCCTCCAAGACAAAGACAAACATGAGCTTATGCTTCACCCTTTTGTCCCCACACCAGGTCCCGGGGACCATCAGCTCACACTCCCTCCAGATGTGCACACACTGGGTAATGTTTATCCCCTTCCCATCTTCAGTCCCAGGTTCACTCCCTCAGCTCTGCCCCCTTCCTGCTCCAATGCCACTGGGTCTCGCTGGACTCCCCCATGAACTTGGCACATGGCATGTGGAGAAGCTTGTCTTCCAGCCGGGTCCAGGACCACCCCAGGCCCCTGAGGGACCCCACAGCCGGGAAAGCCCCCATGAGGCTGTGACGGCCTCCCTGCAGCCTCTGATCTGCCCGCCGATCCTCACAGCCACACCCTCAGGGGAACCTCAGAGGCCGGTCACCCCTGTCCTCTCCGCCCCGCACTGGCTGTGTCCTCAGAAGCCACCGCGCTCCTCCCTCCCCTCCGCCTTCCTCACGGTCCTCCCCGCGGACGGAGCTGCAGGAGGGACAGGCCCGCACCGGGCTGTGGGGTGCGGGGTGAGGAGGCGGGGGGCCTGGGGGACAGGAACTCACCTCAGCGAAGCCCCTCAGCGCGGGCGCCGCCATCGCGCTCCGTGGGCCGCGCGGGGCGGGGGCGGCGGCCGCCGCGGGGATGGCGGGGCCGGGCGGGGCCGGGGAGAGGGGCCCCCACGTTCCCGGGTCCATCTCCACACTCGCGCGTGTGCTGGGTGGACCACAGCCCTCGCGGCTTTTCCCTCGGGGGCAGCTCCACTGGGAGAAGGCTATCGATCTGGAACCTCGGACAAGGCAGCGGCACGTAATCCGAGTCAAAATAAAATGCCTGACCTGAGGCAACCGGAAGTCCCGCCTCTAGGAGGTTCGCCGGAAACGCGCTCTCTGACTCCTCATTGGTTCCCGCGGGGGATTTCACATTTGGTCGTTGGGTGATGTGTGTCAGTCCCATACCGGGGTCCAGGGTTTTCCTGCCCGGATCCAAAAGAAAACACCAAGATCCGCCTCTGAAGGGGCTAAGAGATGTCCCATCGCATGAAAGAGACATCTTGGAAATGGCTAAAGGATGTTGTCATCTTTTCCTGGTGAGGGAACTTGAGTGCATGCCAATGAAAACACATTATCTTTGTGCCCAACTCATCATAAAGAGGTAGGAATGCATGGGAGTCTAGAACATCTTAATCCCATACATGACCTACTTACACCATCATATGTGAATGTGAAAAATAGAACACAGACATGTAGGACATACTTTTGAAATAAAAAGAACTAAGATGCATAATTTTTTTACTTTATTTTTTTTTAGATAGATAAGGAGAAAGACACCATGCGAGAGACACATCCTGTGGCTGCCCCTGCATGACCCCTATTGGGGATTGAGCCCACACTCTGGGGATGGGCCCTGACCAGGAATGGAACTCCAGGATCTGTTGGTTCATGGGAGGACTCTCAATTCACTGAGAAAACACCTGCCAGGATATAACATAAACTTTAAATGGAACCGTATTGTTTAGTTTTAATTTGAACATCAACTAAAATAAATAAAATTTTTAAAAGTGGAAAAACAATTTTGTTATTGGTGGTAATCTTCATGAGAAATGCTATCGTAATTATCTTAGTGAGAGAAAATTTGTCCTTTACAGACATATCTAACATGTAAAGGACAAATTTCAATGTGATGAGATTATGAACATATTTATAAATAATATTTAGAGTAAATGAAGTCCATATTCATAATGAAAGTTCAGCCATGTGTAGCTCAGAAAGTTAAAAAAAAAATCAAGAAATAAAAAAGTAGTTATGGATCGGAGAGATGCAAATCAAAATGACAATGCAGTACCATTTCATACCTGTCAGAATGACTATCATCAACAAATCAACAAACGATAAGTGCTGGCGAGGATGCGGAGAAAAAGGAACCCTCGTGCACTGCTGGTGGGAATGCAGACTGGGGCAGCCACTGTGGAGAACAGTGTGGAGTTTCCTCAAAAAACTGAAAATGGAACTCCCATTTGACCCAGTAATCCCACTCCTAGGAATATATCCTAAGAAACTAGAAACACCAATCAAAAAGGATATATGCACCCCTATGTTCACAGCAGCACAATTTACAATAGCTAGGATTTGGAAACAGCCTAGATGCCCATCAGCAGATGATTGGATCAGAAAACAGTGGTACATCTACACAATGAAATACTATGCTGCCATAAAAAAGAAGGAATTCTTAGGACTCTGTATAATATTTTTTATTTCAGACAATGTATTCTTTATTTCTTGTTGATCCCTTATTAGTTCTTGTTGATCCCTTTTCATCTCCTCATAGGTCTTATCGACCTTTTCTAGGAAATTCTTAAAAAACCTTATAAGGGTGGTTTTGAACTCTATATCCAGTCTCTTCTTTTCCTCCATTTCTTTTGTTTGTGATCTAATTCCTTGTCTTGGCATTTTCACAGCTTTCCTGAGTTGGTAGGGTGGCTTTGTGTGCTAAGGTGTCCTATATGGTTCAGTGAGTCAGCCTCCCAGTTACCTGAGGTGGACAGTCTTGGTGTAGCCCTTTGTGGGATGGGTGGGCAGTCTTGTTGTTAAGCCTTGCTTGTTGTTGGTATCACTGGGAGAGAAAAAAGAAGGAATTCTTATCATTTGCAGAAACCTGGATGGAATTGGAGACCATTATGCTGAGTGAAATAAGCAAGTCAATGAAAGAAAAACCACATGATCTCACTCATTTATGTATAATAAGGAATATATATTTACTTATTTCAGAGAGGAAGGGAGAGGGAGATAGAAACATTGATGACAGAGAACCATTAATTGGCTGCTTCCTGCATGCCCTGCACTGGGGACCAAGCCCCCAACTCTGACTGGGAATCAAACTATGACCTTCTGGTTCATACTTTGATGTTCAACCACTGAGCCAACATTGGAACCTCAACCCAACCACCAGCCCAGGGTCCTGGCATCCAAAGCTTCAGCCTCACGAGACTCTTAAGACCACAGACATTTATTCCTGATTATTCCCAAACCTGGACCAGATGCCCTCATGTGATGACCACCCATAGCCCATCAGCATTGAGCCCCATATTGAATCCTGATCCAGGGCCCGACAGTGCAATCATCCTAAATGGCACCCCACCCATTAAAAACAGGTGGTCAGCAAAGACCATGGTGGTGGGGACACGGTCGTTGATCTCTACAGACTCTGAATCACCTGATGACCCCAAATATAATATATCCCAACCACAGGCAGATGTATCACCTCCTTCCTTGCAAATACTTTGGTGCTCCTATCACCTGGCCCCCCGTGATAATTCCATGGACCAGCTACCCTACTTCCACCCTGTGATGTCATGTACCCTGTGAGAGACAAACCTCATATGAGACAAAATTTTTCTAGAATTTTCAAAAAATGAGAACACATTGTTTAAGGTGGTAAAATACACATGAATTTTTACCATTGAAAATACATATTTTGCCAGGACCGGTTTGGCTCAATGGATAGAGCGTCGGCTTGGGGACTGAAGGGCATGTACCTTGGTTGCGGGCATATCCCCGGTGGGGGGTGTGCAAGAGGCAGCTGATCGATAACTCTCTCTCATTGATGTTTCCAACTCTCTCTCTCTCTCTCTTCCACTCTGTACAAAAATCAATAAAATATATTTTTAAAAAATACATACTTTTATTGATTTCAGAGAGGAAGGGAGAGGGAAAAGAGATAGAAACATCAATGATGAGAGAGAATCATTGACTGGCCACCACCTGCACACCCCCCACCAGGGATTGAGCCCACAATCTGGGCATGTGCCCTGACTGGGAATTGAACTGTGACCTTCTGGCTCAAATGTTGACGCTCAACCAATGAGCCACACGAACCAGGCAATAAAAAATATATATATATTTTTAAAGTGTCATTATGTAAGCCAAACATAATTAAATTGTTTCATGAATACTCCATTTAAAAAAAAGTTTAGCCTGTCATGAAATATATATAATAGTATATATGTGTGTGTGGGGAGATATATATATATATATATATATTTTTTTTTACATGTATATATATATTTACATATATAAACATTTTATAATATGGAAATGTAATAAATTAAAATAAAATTAGATCATATCCTACATTTTCTCTGTTCTGTGACCATTTCTTGGTATTTTACTTTTTTTCTTTTTTTTAAATATATTTTATTGATTTTTCACAGAGAGGAAGAGAGACAGATAGAGAGTTAGAAACATCGATGAGAGAGAATCATCGATCAGCTGCCTCCTGCACACCCTTCACTGGGGATGTGCCCACAACCAATGTGCATGCCCTTGCCCGGAATCAAACCCGGGACCCCTCAGTCTGCAGGCCAACGCTCTATCCACTGAGCCAAACTGGTCCCGGCATTTCTTCGTATTTTTCTTTTTTATGTCCTCAATTTTTTTGAAGAGTATTAATCAGGTATATTGTATATTAACCAATCTTTTAAGTTGGAATGAAAGAATTGCAAAATTAATTGCAATAGAACACTTTTATGTTGCATATATTAAAATTTGATCCAGAAGAAAGAAACTGCCACTATTTAAAGCTTAACTCAAAGGCTAGGCAACTAGAAATATGGTGAAAGTATCTTGTCCCAAATTTACTATGAAGTGTACTATCTGCTTAGACTTGTGACAGAATGCTTTTCATTTAAGCCCTTGACCGGAATCAAACCCAGGACCCTTCAGTCCTCAGGCCGACGCTCTATCCACTGAGCCAAACCAGCTAGGGCGCATATTATCTTCTTGAGATCTCAGAACACAAGAAGGGATTCCCCCCAAAGCAACTACCTATAAATTCTCATGTTTAACATGGATTGACAAGTGAGCAAAAGCTTTCCCATCATTGCTGCACCCATTCTACTTCCCTCATCAAGTCCTGAATTTGTCATGAAGGCTTCCCTACATTCATCACACTCATAGGGTTTCTCTTCATGGTGAAGCCTTTTCCACATACACAAAGGGCTTCTCTCCTGTATGTTTTCGCTGATGTCTGATTAGATTAAACTTCTCGGTGAAGCCCTTCCCACATTCACTACATATATAAGGTTTCTCTCCTGTATGGATCCGCTGATGTGCAATCAGCTTGCTTTTTGCCAGGAAGCCTTTGCCACACACACTGCACAAATAGGGTTTCTCTCCCGTGTGAATTCCCTGATGTACAATAAGACGGCTCTTCACGGCAAAGCCTTTCCCACACTCACTGCACATGAACGGCTTCTCCGAAGTGTGGCTCAGCTGATGGACGGTGAGATTAGTCTTCATGGTGAAGCCTTTTCCACACTCACTACAAACAAAGGGCTTCTCTCTTGCGTGTGTTCGCAGATGCCTGATGAGATGGCTGTGCACTTTGAAACCTTTCCCGCATTCCCTGCACACGTAAGGTCTCTCTCCCGTATGAGTTCGTTGGTGTAAAATGAGCTGCATCTTTCCCGGGAAGCCTTTCCCACAGTCACTGCACACATAGGGCTTCTCTCCTGTGTGCGTTCGCTGATGCACCGTCAGATAGCTCTTCCCAGTGAAGCCTTTCCCACACTGACTGCAACTGAACGGTTTCTCTAAGGTGTGAGTTTGCTGATGCACAGTGAGATGACTCTTGATGGTGAAGCCTTTTCCACATACGCTACACACATACTGCTTCTCCCCGGTATGTGTCCGCTCATGTTTGACGAGAAGGCTCTTCCTGGTGAAGCCCTTTCCGCACTCATCACATAGGTAGGGCTTCTCTCCTGTGTGAGTGCGCTGATGCGTGGTAAGACTGTTCATCAAGGTAAAGCCTTTCCCACATTCACTGCATACGAAGGGCTTCTCTCCGGTATGAATTCGACGATGGGCAATAAGACGACACTTCACAATGAAGCCTTTTCCGCACTCATTGCATATGTAAGGTTTCTCTCCTGTGTGAGTTTTCTCATGTTTGGTGAGATAAGACTTTGTGGAAAAGGACTTTCCACAGAGACGGCATCCATGGGGTTTTTCCCCTGTATGAGTCTGCAGGTGATAAAGGAGCTGCCACTTTTTTACGAACACTTTCCCACATTCGTGACAGGTATACGGTTTCTCCCCCAGGTGAGTTCTCTGGTGTAAACTGAGCTGCGATTTCTTGGGGAAGGTTTTGTCACATTCAGCACACTCGTATTGTTTCAGGCTGGTATGAATTTTCTGATATTTGGTGAGCTTGGATTTTCTGGCGAAGGCTTTCCCACACAGATGGCATGCATAAGGTTTCTCCCTAGTATGAACTCTCAGGTGACCAGTGAGCTGAGACATCTCCATGAAGGCATTCCCACAGTCAATGCACACGTGGGCTTTCTCTGTGTTGTGACTTCTCTGTTGCTTATTAACCGGTGAATCATTACTGATGCTTTTTGTACTGACAGATTTCATTTCAGTTTGTTCATTGTTAGCATGCAGGATGCATGTTCCATCACCATTCAACTCAACAGAGTTAGTTAGGCGACAGCTTCTGTTTTGTTTTTCAAAATGTAAATTAGATTTTACAGGTTTTTCACATATGTCAAACATACCATGATTTTGCTTTAATAGGAAATGACCTTCACTCTGATGAACAATATTTTCAAACATATTATATTCACAACATAGTCCCAGATTCTTCTGAAGGCTTTGACTTTGCAAGTGACAATTCAAAGGATCAGCAACTTTCTTGAATTCTAGGAAAGAAGAGAACAGTAAGTCATTCTGTAATCTCTCATAATCTGTGTTTGAAATAAAACTGTTCTTGCCTAGCTGGTGTGAATCAGTGGATGAGCATTGACCTATGAACCAGGAGGTCATGGTTTATTTCCGGTCAGGGCACATGCCCAGGTTGCAGGCTCCATCCTCAAGGTGGGGGGTACCCAGCAGGCAGCCGATCAATGATTCTCTCTCATCATTGATGTTTTTATCTATCTCGCCCTCTTCCTTCCTTTTGGAAATCAATAAAAATATGTATTTTTTAAAAGAAGAAATAAAACTGTTCTTACAAAATGCCCTCATGTGTAGTAACTATTATTTTTAAAACATATTTATTGATTTTAAAAAAAAACATTTTGTTTTAAATTATCCCCTGAGGATAATTTTTTATTGGTTTTAGAGAGAGAAGGAGAAAAAGAAACATTGATATGAGAAACATTTATAAGTTGCCTCTCATACATGCCCTGACCAGCAATAGAACCTGCAACCAAGGCATGTGCCCTGACCAGGAATCGAACACACAACATTTTGGCATAAGGATGACAGTCCAATCAAGTGAGCCACCTGGCCAGGACTGTTGACTTTTTTCTTTTACAGAGGAAGGAAGAGTGAGGGCGAGGACAAGAGTGAAAGTGAGAGAGAAGAGGGAGGGGCATTGATCGATTGCCTCCTGTACACACGCTGACCAGGGACTAAACCGCAATTTAGGTATATATCCTGACAGAGAATAGAACCAGTGACCCTCAGGTGTAAGGGACAACACTCCAATCAACTGAGCCACAGCGCCCATTGCTGAATTAACTATTTAGTGTCAGTTCCATAATTTGTACAATAAGATTTATATTTTGTCTTCGTCCACAGTTCTTGAGACTGAGCTTGTCAAACCCTTGTAATTTTTTTTATTTTTTTATTTTTATTTTATTTTATTTTTTTAAATATATTTTATTGATTTTTTACAGAGAGGAAGTGAGAGGGATAGAGAGTTAGAAACATCAATGAGAGAGAATCATCGATCAGCTGCCTCTTGCACACCTCCTACTGGGGATGTGCCCACAACCAAGGTACATGCCCTTGACCAGAATCGAACTTGGGACCTTTCAGTCCACAGGCTGACGCTCTATCCACTGAGCTAAACCGGTTTTGGCAAACCCTTGTAATTTTTTAAAATTTATTTTAATTTCATACCAAACACTAGCATTAAGTCTCATTTACTTATTTTTAAAAAAATATATTTTATTGACTTTTTTATAGAGAGTAAGGGAGAGAAATAGAGCTAGAAACATTGATGAGAGAGAAACATCTATCAGCTGCCTCCTGCACTCCCCCTCCCCCATTGGGATGTGCCCGCAACCAAGATACATGCCCTTGATCGAAACTGAACCTGGGACCCTTGAGTCCGCAGGCCAACGATCTATCCACTGAGCCAAACCTGTTTCCGTATTAAGTCTCACTTAATTCTACAAAACACTTAACTAGAACCTGGAACTCAAACCAAACCCTGGACTAAAATACAATCATTGTACAAACACTACTACTCAAAGAAACTAAAATATTTCTCCAAACCATAACCACGACTGAAAGCAAAATATAACATCAATTCTAATGTTCCCACAAATAATAACCCTAAACAAATTCTAACACATTAGGTGATTCTATGTCTGGGGCCAGGCTTAAAAGAAATTCTAACACTATCTCTAGCTTTAACATCAAATTATAAAATATAGCAACTCTAAAACTAAGTCAAATTTAACTTCAAACAAACCTATTTTCTACAATTAAACTGACCCTAAATCTAAACCTTAAACTCAAATATAACAGTAAATTTTTCATATTTTAAGAAGATACAACAAGTAACTTTGAACATAAATAGATCTTATTATGCCCTGGCTGGTTTGGCTCCTTGGTTAGAGCACTGGCCTGCAGACTGAAGGGTCCTAGGTTCAATTCCGGTCAAGGGCACATGCCTGGGTTGTGGGCTCCATCCCCAGTAAGGGGTGTGCATAAAGCAGCCAATCAATGATTCTCTCTAATCATTGATGTTTCTATCTCTTTATCTCTCTCCCTTCCGCTCTCTGAAATATATAAAGTTTTTTTTAAAGACCCTTATAATAACAGCTGACTTTATGCTAATTAAGTGGCTTAGGACTGATTCCTACATACATTCGAGATGGAGTTAGTGACCAGACACGTCAATTAATTAGAAGACCGGGGTTTTAGCACTGGAACCCAGTGACCTCTAGAAAAGGGAGGAACTAAAAATTTTAAAAATCTATTTTTTTAAAAATATATATTTTGCCGAAACCAGTTTGGCTCAGTGGATAGAGCATCGGACTGCGGACTGAAAAGTCCCAGGTTCAATTCCGGTCAAGGGCATGTACCTTGGTTGTGGGCACATCCCCAGTGGGGGGTGTGCAAGAGGCAGCTGATTGATGATTCTCTCTCATTGATGTTTCTGACTCTCTATCCCTCTCCCTTCCTCTCTGTGAAAAATCAATAAAATACATTTTTTTAAAATTATATATATATATATATATATATATATATAGCTAATTTTTCAATAAAATAAATAAAATATATTTTTTAAATTTTATATATATATAGTTGATTTTTCAATAAAATATATTTTAAAAATTATATATATATTGTTGATTTTTCACAGAGAGGAAGGGAGAGGGATAGAGAGTCATAAACATGGATGAGAGAGAAACATCAATCAGCTGCCTCCTGCACACCCCCCACTGGGGATGTG
Source organism: Pipistrellus kuhlii (assembly GCF_014108245.1). NCBI lineage: Eukaryota > Metazoa > Chordata > Mammalia > Chiroptera > Vespertilionidae > Pipistrellus > Pipistrellus kuhlii. The sequence continues at coordinate 558,852 of NW_023425575.1, forward strand.
CCCACAACCAATGTACATGCCCTTGACCTGAATCGAACCTGAGACCCCTCAGTCCGCAGGGCAATGCTTTATCCACTGAGCCAAACTGGTTTTGGCGAGGGGTGGTTTTCTGAGTTTCCTCATTCACTGTCACAGCTCTGACAACTTCGCTGACTAGAATGTGACTCCCCGGCTGCCCACCTTGCTGGCTCTCACCCCCTCACCTGGAGACACTAGACAGCGGCGTCCATGTTGTACTGTCCACGGTTCTTCCCCTCGTTCCAGCTTAGAGAGTGCATCGGTATTGCTGGCTTGATACCCTGCTTGTGAACAATGACGGAGACTCAGACATATTATATTGGGCTGGCGTCTGTCAAGAAGGGAGAATGAGCCCTGACTGGTTTGGCTCAATGGATAGAGCATTGGCCTGCAGATTGAAAGGTCCTGGGTTCTGCCGAAACCGGTTTGGCTCAATGGATAGAGTGTGGGTTTGGGGACTGAAGGGTCCCGGGTTTGATTCCAATCAAGGGCATGTACCTTGGTTGCGGGCATATCCCCAGTAGGGAGTGTGCAAGAGGCAGCTGATCGATGACTCTCTCTCATTGATGTTTCTAACTCGGTATCTCTCTCCCTTCCTCTCTGTACAAAATCAATAAAATATATTTTTTAAAAAAAGAGAGAGAAAAAAAAAAGAAAGGTCCTGGGTTCAATTCCAGTCAAGGGCAAGTGCCTGGGTTTTGGGCTCAATCCCCAGTGGGGGGCTTGCAGGAGGCAGCCAATTGATGATTCTCATCATTGATGTTTCTGTCTCTCTCTCCCTCTCCCTTCCTCTCTTAAATCATCAAAATATATATATGTAGCGAAACTGGTTTGGCTCAGTGGTAGAGCGTCGGACTGCAGACTGAAGGGTCCTGAGTTCGATTCCGGTCAAGGGCATGTACATTGGTTGCGGACACATCCCCAGTAGAGGGTGTGCAGGAGGCAGCTGGTCGATGTTTCTCTCTCATCAACGTTTCTAACTCTCTCTCTCCCTTCCTCCTCTCTGTAAAATATCAATAAAATATATTTTAAAAATATATATATCTATATATATTTATATATGTACCTTGGTTGCGGGCACATCCCCAGTAGGAGGTGTGCAAGAGGCAGCTGATCGATGATTCTCTCTCATCGATGTTTCTAACTCTCTATCCCACTGACAGAGCACCATGGGACTGTTACACGGGAGCTGTCCTCACCCACGGACACCAGGTGGCGGTAGGTCTCCAGCATCACGTCCCTGTACAGGTCCTTCTGCTCGGGGCCCAGGAGCCGCCACTCTTCCCAGGTGAAGTCCACGGCCACATCATGAAATGTCAGGGGTCCCTCTGACAACTCCATGCTGTGTGATGGCGTGATGTCCTGCACATGGTCTGGGAGAAATGTTAGTTTTTCTGCTCATTTTCACTTTGCAGACTGCACCTATACAGTGAGTGGGGTTTTATTTTAATATACAGTTGAAGAATCACATGCCCAGAAAATACTATTAGTAATTGTACATCCATGCATTCTTCCAATTAGATGTTTCTATAATGTGAAAAAGTTAAACATGCTTGTTAACCTAGAAACACATTTCATATATTCAAATTAATATATTCAAAAGAGATAATATCTATATATATAAAAGCCTACGTGACCATTCAATCGGTCTACCGTTTGGTAGCTATGACGCATACTGACCACCAGGGGCAGACATTCAATGCACAGGAACAGAAACATGGAACAGACTGATGACTCTCAGAGGGAAGGGGGGAGAGGGTGAGTGGGAAGAGATTAACCAAAGATCTTATATGCATACTAGAGGCCCAGTGCACCAGTGGGGTCCTTAGGCCTGAAATCAGCAGTCTGACATCCCCCGAGAGGTCCCAGATTGTGGAAGGGCACAGGCCAAGCCAAGGGACCCCACCAGTGCACAAATCTGTGCACCAGGCCTCTAATATATAAATAAATAAGTAAATGAATAAATAAACACACACACACACACACACACACACACGTGTGTGTGCTTTTCAGATCAATGAAGTGATTTTATAGGCCTCTTCAAATTCATTACAGAAGAAAGTAAAGGAAAAAAACAAATTCAGTCACCTGAGCCCGGAGCACTTCCTTCTGTTCTCTGAATAGAGCTGGCAACAGGGAGGCTCTGTCTTGGTGAATCGGGGTCTGCTCTGTATTTCTGTACAGAAATCCGCCTGCAGTCAGGGGTGTCACCCATCCTGCAGCTTCCTCCTGCTTCACATGGTTCAATTGTTCCTGCTGCCTTGTAACAAATTTTTATTAGTTTATTTGAGCCAAAGCAAAGACAAGTGCCTGGAAGCAAAATAACAATGAATTAAGAAAATGCTTTGCAGTGTTTCCCAAACTTTTGACATATGTGTACCCCTTCTATAATTTTCGTAACGCTGAGTACCCCTCATACTCATGAGAACGTAGAATTAGGTGCAGCTAAGCACAGTGCAGTGCATATCCCCACCAAACTCCGGTGCAATGCGTACCCCCACCAAACTCTTCCCGTACCCCTGGGGGTACGCGTACCACACTTTGGGAAACACTGCTTTAGAGGATGGCAGTTTTAAACCTAACTTATACATTAGAATCAAGGAAACACAAGAAGGTTACATGAAATCCATTGGTGACACATTAGGGAAAAAGCAAAGCAGAGAAATCTCCGGGATTGGATTAAAAGTAAAATGAATAGACACCTACTTCTGCAAAGGTGGAAATAGGATAATTAAACTTAGCAATTAACATGACAGCAATAACCCTGAAGAACTCTGTGGCCTCTTGCTCTGATGGGAGAGTGTGCCCTGAGGAATCTTGGGGAGGAGGGAGGGGAAGGAAATTACCCCAACATTTCAAAGTCATGTCATCCCAGATGTAAGAAAACAATTGACAGGCTTAAGTTAAAGAATGAATTTTAAAAATATATATATATTATTGATTTTTTTCAGAGAGTAAGGGAGAGAGAGAGTTAGAAACATCAATCAGCCGCTTCCTGCACACCTCCCACTGGGGATGTGCCTGCAACCCAGGTACATGCCCTTGACCGGAATTGAATCCGGGACTCCCCAATCCACAGGCCAACGTTCTATCCACTGAGCCAAACCAGCCAAGGCGACAAATTTTTTCTTAAAAGAGACAAAGGGACTTGGTCCCTTTTGCAGACCTGAATGTTTGTGTCCCAGCTCAATCCTGCCTTTGCAGCGCGAAAGGGGCCACAGAGGATGCATGACACCCGGGCGTTGCTAGTGTAGCCCCTGGGTCTTAGTTCGTCAACGGAGAAACTGAAGGTTAAAAAAACAGAAGGACTTACGGAGACCGGTTTGGCTCAGCGGATAGAGCATGTCTGCAGACTGAAAGGTCCCGGGTTCATTCCGGTCAAGGGCATATACCTTGGTTGCAGGTACATCCCCGGTAGGAGGTGTGCAGGATGCAGCTGATGGATGTTTCTCTCTCTATCCCTCTCACTTCCTCTCTGTAAAAAGTCAATAAATAAAAAGTCAATAAAATATATATTTTTAAAAATAAATAAAATAAAAATCAGAAGGACTCGGGGCCCTCACGCCTGGGGTCCCCCCAACAGCAGCCAAGGTCGTAACCTGAAACGCCAGGCATCCTGCTCATCCTCTCAAGCCTCCTGGGACCGCGGGCTGCGATCACACCTCCTTCTTTATCAGACACGCAGGCCAGACGCTCCCGGGCGTGGACACCGCGCCGGCCCGACCTCCCTGACCCGCGTATGAACCCCCCAACCTGACCCTGACCCCAAGATCCTCCTAAAGGTGGCCCCCCGCACGTCTCACAGGCGGGGTGCCCTGCAGTACCCCCCACCCTGACAGCCAGGGCCAGGGCGTAACCGACACAGACCCTTCCCCTGGGTACCGACCCCCAGGGCACCCGACCCCACACAGAGGCCTCTGCTTCCCCTCAAACCCCTGCAGCCCCGTTCCTCCCGGCCGCCCCTCCGCCCCTCCGCCCCGCGGTGACTCCACGCCCCGCACAACGCCACGCCCACACGTCACCCAGAGAAACAAAACTTTTGCTGTGCCCAAAAAACACACAACAACAACAACAACAACAACAAAAACTTTGGGGGAAGGACAAAACCACACACTGACCTGGATGTGCGCCCAGACCGACGAGGAGAGCGAAAACGTGGTATTTCCGCGAACGGCTTTAACTTTTGCCCCGGCCCCGCCCCCGCTACGGTGGCCCAGGAGGGCCGCAGGCGCTGGAGGAGGCGTGGGGCAGCACGATGGCTGCGCCCACAGCGCGGCGCGGCCATGGGGGCGGCCATGTTTGGCGCCTGGTTGCCGTACAGAAGGCAGAGCCGCCGGAAGGCGCTTCCTAGCCAGCATTGGCGACGAGGTGAGAGAAGCTGCTGAGAGCATCTCGTTTTCCAGCGCTTCGCGGCTAGGGGGAAAATAAATAAATAAATAAATAAATAAATAAATAAATAAATAAATAAATAAATAAATAAATAAATAAGTAAGTAAGTAAGTTAGGGTTTCACAGCTTCGCGGTGCAAACACCGTGCAACCTAAATTGCTTTCAGAAAAAGTACCAGAGCCGCGGAGTATATTCTCCACTTTACACGGAAGTATATATACACAACAAACTACGTTCCCAAAGGAGCAACTAGGAGGGCAGGTGTCAGTATGCAGCGGAGGAGGCATTGCTAATAAAAGAATTTTTAAAAAATGTATACTTTATTGCAACGAAGCCGGTTTGGCTCAGTGGTAGAGCGTCGGTCTGCGGACTGAAGGGTCCCGGGTTCGATTCCGGTCAGGGGCATGTACGTTGGTTGCGGGCACATCCCCGTCGGGGGGTGTGCAGGAGGCAGCTGGTCAATGTTTCTCTCTCATCGACGTTTCTAGCTCTCTATCTCTCTCCCTTCCTCTCTGTAAAAAGTCAATAAAGTATATTTAAAAAAATGTATACTTTATTGATTTTTAAAGTATATATGTTATTGATTTTTTACAGAGGAGGGGACAGATAGAAACATCGATCTGCTGCCTCCTGCACACACACCCCCTACCCCCCTGGTCTCCCCACCCCCCCACCCCTGCCCATTGGGGATGTGCCTGCAACCAAGGTACATGCCATCTTGACAGGAATCCAACCCCCTTCTGCCCAGGCTGATGCTCTATCCACTCAGCCAAACCGGTTAGGAATAGAAAAAGACAATTTAATATATTTGGTAAATGGACACACACCCACGTACACCTCTGGCTGGAAAATAGTTGGCTTGAGGCATGTTTTTTGTTTGTCTTTTAAGAACACAATTTTTTTTTATATTTTATTGATTTTTGTACAGAGAATGAGAGTTAGAAACATTGAGAGAGAATCATCTATCAGCTGCCTCTTGCACCCCCCCCCACTGAGGATGTGCCCGCAACCAAGGCACATGCCCTTGACCGGAATCAAACCTGGTACCTTTCAGTCCACAGGCCGACACTCTATCCACTGAGCCAAACCGGTTTCGGCAAGAACACACATTTTTCACAAGTGAACACAGTGTCAGGCTGGCCATCACCAAGAGGAGAGCATTCTGGGAGGAACCTAAGTTGTCAATGGGGGTTGGGGACTTTGAAAAAGGCCACTACAGGGAGGGCAGTAAAAGTCTGGAATCAATGACGGGCTCATCCTGAATCCATCCCATTAGGAAGTGTACTGTTTGGGTAATGATGGGGCTGGAACCCAGGATGTAGGGTTTCAAAGAATGTCAGGCTGAGGTGTGCATGAGGCCCCTGTTAAAACCCACAGACCTGGATCCCCAGATCAAAACTGGAGTTCCTGGGTTAGGAGGTGTGGGATGTGACCTGAGAGATTTGCATTCATTTAAGTGTCTGAGGCAGGAAGCCTGTCAGTCATCAGAAACAGCCCGTGCTGGAAACACCTCGGGGTCATTTTGTGAGTTATATACCGTATTTTTCGGACCATAAGACGCACCGGACCATAAGACGCACCAGTTTTTAGAGAAGGGAAATGAAGAAAAAAAGATTCTGAAACAAATAGTGTCCTAAAATATTTTATGTGCATTAAAACCCAACATCACAGTCATAAACACATGTAATCAACCCTGTAAAGTAAACAGCAGCATTTATTAATAGAACCATTTTAGAGCCGGGCAAGCACACAGAGACCACACAGAGCCGGGCAAGTAAAAAACCTTTTTTTTTAAAGTATATGTGTAGGCTATATTTGGACCATAAGATGCAGGGACTTTTTCCCCCCACTTCTGGGGGGAAAAAAGTGCGTCTTATGGTCTGAAAAATACGGTACATGCCTAATCACTATGTTGTGCATCTGAGACTAGTATGCTGTATGTAATGGTAATGAACAAAGTTTTTAAAAATTAAATATTAAAAAGAGAAAAGAGCCGAAACCGGTTTGGCTCAGTGGATAGAGCATCAGCCTGGGGACTGAAGGGTCCTGGGTTCAATTCCGGTCAAGGGCATGTACCTTGGTTTCCGGCACATCCCCAGTGGGGGGTGTACAAGAGGCAGCTGATCGATGATTCTCTTTCTCATTGATGTTTCTAATTCTCTATCCCTCTCTTCCTCTCTGTAAAAAATCAATAAGGTATATATTTTTTAAAAGTTTCAAAATTAAAAAAATAAATAAAATAAAAATTAAATATTAAAAAGGGAAAAGAAACAGCCCTGGCATGTTAAAATATATATATATATATAATTTTTTTTAATATATTTTATTGATTTTTACAGAGAGGAAGAGAAAGAGATAAAGCTGGAAACGTCGACCAGCTGCCTCTTGCACTGGGGATGTGCCCACAACCAACGTACATGCCCCTGACCGGAATTGAACCTGGGACCTTTCAGTCAGCAAACCGACACTCTATCCATTGAGCCAAATTGGTTTCAGCAACACTAAAGATTTTTAAAAATTAAAATAAGTTGTCCTTTACGGATAGATGTAAGATGTCAGGTGAGATGATGTTTCTGACAATCTAAACATAATGTTACTGGAAAGAGGGATTGGCCCTTGGCTGGTCTGCCTAGGGCAGTGGTTGGCAAACTGAGGCTCCCGAGCCACATGCGGCTCTTTGGCCCGTTGAGTTTGTTCCCACCCAAAAACCCATGGTGCAGACACAGGAGACTGGAAAGCAGGCCATGGGTCCAGAACATGACTGGGGCTGCAGGGAAAACATGGTGAGAGCCATTGTCTCAATCAGCCAGTAGAGATATAGAGGACAGAATCCCCTGAGCAGTGTGTCCCTGCATGGAAGAGAGGTGAGCCCTCACCAGTGAGACCAGGATCCTGTAGGTCTTCAGCATCACTTCCATAAATTTGGTCCCAGAATTCACGTCCAGTTGCCCTCTCCCCTAAAGAGTGAACGTCAATGCCACATACAAAGAGCACTTGCAAAGTCTGAGGCATGAAATTCATCAGTGGATGGGATCACAATCCGACACCCCAAATGTGGATGAAGGTGCAGAGACCCAACCCAAATGACTGATGTCTCCTGAGGGTCAAACTCTGTGCTGGGATCAAAGGGGAGGCAGACAAACAGCAGCTCACTCTGGAAGGTTCCCCTGGAGAAACCACTGCAGCTGAGAAATGATGGCGTCCCGCCGAAACCGGTTTGGCTCAGTGGTAGAGCGTCGGTCTGCGGACTGAAAGGTCCCGGGTTCGATTCCGGTCAAGGGCATGTACCTTGGTTGCGGCACATCCCCGGTAGGGGGTGTGCAAGAGGCAGCTGGTCGATGTTTCTCTCTCATCGACATTTCTAGCTCTCTATCCCTCTCTCCTCCTCTCTGTAAAAAATCAATAAAATATATTTAAAAAAAAAGAAATGATGGCGTCCCCCTGAACACGGGGAGGCCCAGGGTAAGGGCTCTGAGATGTAAAGGGAACGGGAGGAAACGCATAACTGCAACCATGGAAACAGGAGCTGCAGCTGAGCCACCCTGGTCCTCATCCTGTGCCTGCTCCAGGGAGGGCTGCTCATCAGCGGTAGAGACTGTGTCTGACGCTGGAGAAAATAATGGTTAAAATTCAGCCCCTTGAAGCTGGCACTTGTCTGTGGTGCCAACTTGGGAAGCTGACTTCATTTCTCTAATACTGAATTTTTTTCAGCAAAATTAGTTTCCACTTCTCAGGTTCTTGTGAGAATGAAGAGAAAGTGCTCAAAAAGCTCATGTTGGAATCCTGGCAAAACAAAACACACACACACACATACAAGCACTCCATGTTAATTTTATTGATCTTCAAAGGCCAAAGCAAGCTCCATCAGCAGCTTCATGTCACATTCAGCCAACTGAGACTCAGGAGCACTAGGAGTCACCTGGGGATTCCCAGGTTTGGACCCCGCACTGAGACCTCAGCGCCCACAGCCCCTGCTTCCTTGCAGGTGGGACATCAGGTTCTTAAAAGCCACTTTTCTTCCTATTACAAAGGCGCTTGTGGGCCTTGTGGGATTGAGGGGGTGCCTGGCCTGGGAATGTCTGTGCAGGTGGAGGTAGGAGTTGCTCAAGTCAGCACAGGCAGCAGCTGCTTTACTGCAACAAGAAATCTTAGCCCTGCTGAAACCGGTTTGGCTCAGTGGATAGAGTGTGGACTCAAAGGTCCCGGGTTCAATTCCAGTCTAGGGCATGTGCCTTGGTTGCACACATATCCCCAGTAGGAGGCAGCTGATCGATGTTTCTCTCATCTATGTTTCTAACTCTCTATCCCTCTCCTTTCCTCTCTGTGAAAAATCAATAAAAAATATATATATACTTAAAAAAAAAAAAAGAAAGTAAGAAAGAAAAATCATAGCTCTTTACCTCTAAGAGCTCAGGGGTGGAAACACATCTTACACTGGTTTTACACAGGAGAAACCAGAAACCCAGACCAGAGAGAGGCGTCATTTCTCTGGAAATCCAGGGATATTTGAGAATCTGAAGCGAAACCCAGGATGCCTGACCCCTGGTCATGGGGAGTCTGATCTCTGCCCTCCTATTTCCCTCTGCACTGGCTTTGGGACTCCAAAGCATCTGACCTCCTTAGACACAGGTTCCAACCCAAGAACTCCCACGGGTGGAAACTAGGAAAATGGGAAAACACGACAAAGCAAGGGCTTGTGACGTTATTTATCGGATGACTGGTCTTCTGAAAGTGATGGAGAATGTCGGTAGTGTGGGTGAAAAGTGGTGTTCATTGCGTCGTGTATAGCATTAAAAAATTAAAAAAGATATTAATCCAATACAAAAAACATTTATTTTATAAAGCAAAAGGCACAAAATGAAATTCCAAAATCCATCTTTGTTGTCCCACTTACCTTTTGTTAAAAAAAATTGCCAAAACTCATACCAGATTAGGCAGAACAATTAACCAGACATTTTACTACGCATACAGGGGTAGCAAATGCACATCTAAAAAAAAAGGCTGCTCTTGCCAAAACCGGTTTGGCTCAGTGGATAGAACCTCAGCCTGTGGACTGAAGGGTCCCGGGTTTGATTCCGGTCAAGGGCATGTACCTTGGTTGTGGGCACATCCCCAGTAGGGGTTGTGCAAGAGGCAGCTGGTCAATGATTCTCTCTCATCGATGTTTCTAACTCTCTATCCCTCTCTCTTTCTCTCTGTAAAAAATCAATAAAATATATATTTTTTTAAAAAGGGCTGCTCCTAGTTTCCAACAAATCAGAGAACAGTTAGCTTCCCTGTGCCAATGAGGATGGTGACTGATGCCATCTGTGGACACCTTCTGGGTGGAATAGGTGACATTGCTTCAGCAACAGACACATTCAGGAACATAGATCTGGCAGGACATCTGGGTAAATTACAAAGTGCAACATACACATAGATGCTTTTCACATAAGTAAAATTTATAGGGAATCTCCCTACTTTTGACATTTGAATGTATGACACTTAAGTCAGAGAAATAGAATTTCCTATAGTATTGTTAAGACTGATCTTAGCCCCTAACCAGTTTGGCTCAGTGGATAGAGCGTCAGCCTGTGGACTGGAAAGGTCCCAGGTTCGATTCCGGTCAAGGGCATGTATCTTGGTTGTGGGCACATCCCCAGTAGATGGTGTGCAGGAGGCAGCTGATCAATGTTTCTAACTCTCTATCTCTCACACTTCCTCTCTGTAAACAATCATAACATAAATATATTTTTAAAAACTGTACATTGCCTATATATATACAACCTTCCTCCCATGTGAAGTCTTATGTGCAGAAGAAGGTTAGAATTTTGGGTACAAAATTTGCCACATTATATGTGATACCTTAAACAATAAAGAAATTTAAAAAATTAAAATAAGATAAAATAAAATAAAAACTTGCCATGTTAACTACACTCCTAAGTCCTTTCTCTAGTGTGAACTCTCTGGTGACAACGAAGGCTTAGGATACTGGTAAAAGTTTTTCCACATTCAATGCACGCATGAGGGCCTTGTCGAGTGTGAATTCTCTGATGATAATGAAGGGTTTGGTTCTTGGTAAAAGATTTCCCACATTCACTGCACTCATAAGGCCTTTCTCCAGTGTGAAATCTCTGGTGATAACGGAGGCCACTGCTACTGATAAAAGATTTCCCACATTCACGGCACACGTAAGGCCTTTCGCTGGTGTGAACTCTCTGGTGACTCCGAAGGGAATAGAGCATGGAAAAAGATTCCCCACAGTCACCGCACTCGTAAGGCTTTTCCCCGGTGTGAAATCTCCGATGATTACGAAGGCTATAAATGGTGGTAAAGGATTTGCCACATTCGCTGCACTCGTAAGGTCTTTCTCCGGTGTGGACACTGTGATGGCGACGAAGATAGTGGATCATGGTAAAAGTTTTCCCACATTCGCTGCACTCGTAAGGCCTTTCTCCTGTGTGAACTATCTGGTGGCGGCGAAGGCATCTAATCATGGTAAAAGTTTTCCCACACTCGTTGCACTGATGGGGCCTTTCCCCTGTGTGAAATCTCTGATGATAACGGAGGCTACTGCTACAGGTAAAAGACTTCCCACATTCACTGCACTCGTAGGGCCTTTCTCCTCTGTGAAGTTTCTGATGATAACTAAGGCCGGCGCTGCCCGTGAAAGACTTCCCACATTCATTGCACTTAAAGGGCTTTTCTCCAGTGTGAAATCTCTGATGATGACGAAAGCCAGTGCTAGTGGCAAAACACTTCTCACATTCAGGGCACTTGTAAGGCTTTTCGCCAGTGTGAACTCTCAGATGAATACGGAGGGAATCGACCCTGCTAAAAGATTTCTCACATTCAGGGCACTTATAGGGCCTTTCTCCAGTGTGAACTCTCTGGTGATAAAGGAGACCAGTGCTACCGGTATAACATTTCCCACATTCGCTGCACTCAAAGGGCTTTTCTCCAGTGTGAAGTCTCTGGTGATAAAAGAAACTAGAAAACCTGGTAAAACACTTTCCACATTCACGGCACTCTAAACGCTGTCTTCTGTTGCCTTGAACAAATGTGTGTTGGCGGCCAATCGCTCTCTTATATTCTTTCCTGGTGTGATCATTTTTTCTTCTTTGAAAAGTCAGGGCAGACGTCAATATTTCATCTGACGTTTCCCCAGTCTGAGTAGCCTTTTGGTGGAGATGTCCTGACCCCACAAGGATGCCCGGCCCAACCTCCCCGCAGGTAACATGCTTCTGCGACACATTGAAATCACAGCCCTCTGCAAGCGAGATCCTGTCCACGCTGCTAATGGAATGCTTCTCTCTCATATGTCGCTCCTGGTCCTGGTGGGATTTTGTGCTGACACAAAATTGTTTTGCGCACGCCCCACACGTCAACGGTATCCGGCTGCATTGTGTTCCCTGTAGGTCAATAATGTGGAAGATTTTTCTCAAGGTGGGCCCACAACCCTCACAGGGGTGGCTCTTCTGGGAAGACAAAGCTACTTTGGGATTCCTTGCCTGTGACACTCTTACAGAAACGTTCTGCTCAGTCGGAGCCTCCACATTCTCTGCTCCACAGCAGCAACCTGAACAAAAGGAAATGCTGGTGAGGTACATGTGGACCTGAGGGGGAAGGAATAACCTCATCACAAATTTTTAGCTGTCACAACTAGGCATGTTTTTCAAGATAAGTGAGTTAGACTCCGAGGGAAAGGCTGTTAAACATTACTTGACCCCAAAGGTCACCCAATGGTGGAGACCTCACCAAGGGAGGGACGTGAGCATAGGATAGGACACTAAGAGAAGAGGCAAGGCGCACTAGAAGAGAGGCAGGGTCCACTAGTTGTTTCTTCTTTTTTTTATAATATATATATATATATATATATATATATATAGAGAGAGAGAGAGAGAGAGAGAGAGAGAGAGAGAGACAACATCAATGATGGGAGAAAATCATCAATCAGCTGCATTCTCCCCCCACCCACCCCCTGCTACCCTGCAACTCTGGCATGTGCCCTGACCAGGAAGAAATTGTGACCTCCTGGTTCATAGGTCAATGCTCAACAATTAAGCTACACTGGCTGGGCCACTAGCTGATCTTTTTTTTTTTTTTTAATTATTATTATTGATTTTTCACAGAGAGGAAGGGAGAGGGATAGAAAGCTAGAAACGTTCCATTAGAGTTAAAATTGAGAACTAGCAAAAACACTGAAGTGAATAATGTGTGCCTTAAATGACCAATATGAAAAGATGTGAACTGTGATATAAAAAAAACACACCATAGTATGCCTCACTTCCTTTCTCTAAAACTAACAAGTAGCCGAGACCAGTTTGGCTCAATGGATAGAGCCTTGGCTTGGGGACTGAAGGGTCCTGGGTTCGATACCGGTCAAGGGCATGTACCTTGGTTGCGGGCACATCCCCAGTAGGGGGTGTGCAAGAGGCAGCTGATCGATAACACTCTCTCATCGATGTTTCTAACTATCTCTCTTCCTTCCTCTCTGTACAAAATCAATAGACAGAACAGACAAGACCAAAATAATCTCAGACACATACATTCAAGTATCCTTTCACAAAAACCACAAGACACACAAGAAAGAAAAGATGGTTTTTTCACTGAATGGCGCTGGTAAAAATGCTTATTCATGGGTAAAACAATAAAACTGGACACCACTGACCAAAAAAACACAAACTGAATGAAATAATTAAATGACAATCCCAAAACTTAATACTACTGTAAGACAAGCTAGAGAAAAAGCTTTGGACATTAGATTTGGACATGATTTTCTGGATATGACACTAACCACAGGCAAAAAAGAAAAACTAAGGTCTGGACAACAACAAATGAAAAAACGTCTTCAGCCGAAACCGGTTTGGCTCAGTGGTAGAGCGTCGGTCTGTGGACTGAAAGGTCCCGGGTTCGATTCTGGTCAAGGGCATGTACCTTGGTTGCGGGCACATCCTCAGTAGGTGGTGTGCAAGAGGCAGCTGGTCGATGTTTCTCTCTCATCGACGTTTCTAGCTCTCTATCTTTCTCCTTTCCTCTCTGTAAAAAATCAATAAAAATATATTTTTAAAAAAATTTAAAAAAAGAAAAAACATCTTCACATCACAAAAGCAATTAACAAAATGAAATTAAAAGGCAATCTAGCCGAGACCGGTTTGGCTCAGTGGATAGGGTGTCGGCCTGCGGACTGAAAGGTCCCAGGTTCAATTCGGTCAAGGGCATGTACCTTGGTTGTGGGCACATCCCCAGTAGGGGGTGTGCAAGAGGCAGCTGGTAGATGAATCTCTCTCATCGATGTTTCTAACTATCTCTCTCCCTTCCTCTCTGTAAAAAAATCAATAAAATATATTTAAAAAAAAAAAAAAGGCAATCTACAGGATGGAAGAAAATACTTGCAAGTCATATGAGCGTACTGCTTGGAGATATTGTGGATTCAGTTGAGAGAACTACAGTAAAGCGATTATCCAAATACAGAGTCACAGAAATATTTGGAGCTCCTATCTATACTAATAAAAGTGCAATATGCTAACTAGACCAGGTCAATTAGACATCTTCTGGATGTCCAACTTCCTCTGGACAAAGCCACGGTGGCCAGGGATGAGGCAGAGGTGGTTAGGGGGTGATTAGGCTGAAAGGGGAGCAGTTAGGGTGTTGATGAGGCTGGTGGGGGGAGGGAAGGGCAGTTAAGGAGTGACCAGGACCAGGGGAGCAGTTAGGGGGCAATCGAGCTGGCAAGCAGAGACAGTTAGGGGCAATAAGGCAGGCAGGTAGAGTGGTTAGGGGCAATCAATCAGGCCGGCAGGATAACAGTTAGGGGGTGGCCAGGGTGTCAGATGCAGGGGGGCAGTTAGGAGGTGGCCAGGTAGGCAAACTGAAGAACTTAGGGGCGATTAGGCAGGTAGGTAGAGTAGTTAGGGCAATCAGGCAGGCTGGCAGGGGAGCAGTTAGGGGGTGACCAGGCAGCAGAGGAAGGGGGACAGAAGGGGGCGACCAGGTCAGCAGGGGGGACAGTTAGGGACAACAACACTGGCAGGGGACCATTTAGGGGGAGATCAGGCAGGCAAGCAGAGGGAGTTAGGGATGATCAGGCAGGCTGGCAAGGAACCAATTACGGGGGGAGGGGTCAGGCCGGCAAGCAGACGCACTTAGTGGCAATCAAGCAGGCAGGTAGAGTGGTTAAGGGAGATCAGGCAGGCTGGCAGGGGTTTAGTCAGGAGGTGTCCAGGTCGGCAGGGGGGCCAGCGAGAGGGTAACCAGGCCAGCAGGAGGGCAGTCATGGGAGTGACCATGATGGCAGGGAGGCAATCAGGGGACAACCAGGCCAGCAGGAGGCAGTTAGGGGCAATCAAGCAGGCAAGTAGAGTAGTTAAAGGTCATGAGGCAGGCTGGCAGGGGAGCAGTTAGGGTGCAATCAGGCCAGCATGGGGCAGTTAGAGGTTGACTAGGTTGACATGGGGCAATTAAGGGGCAGCCAGGCTGGCAGAGTGGCAGTTATGGGAAGACCAGGCTGGTAAGGGGACTGTTAAGGTGCAACCAGGCTGGCAGGGGGGTAGTTAGGGGGAGACCAGACCGACAGGGGGTGGTGGTTAGGGGATGAGCAGGCTGGCAGGGGACCAGTTAGGGGTTGATCAGGCCAGCAAGCAGATGCAGTTAAGGGCAATCAGTCAGGCATGTAGAGTGGTTAGGGCCAATCAGGCAGGTCAATAGGAGGGCAGTAAGGCAATGAGGCTGTTAGGGGGTAATCCGACCGCAGAGAACTAAAGTGACCACAAAGGATAGTTTAAAATTGAACTTTCTAACAAAAAACAGTCATTAACAGGTAGATATGTCCTCAGCTAGAATATTCATGGACAAAAGTCAATCTTTACCTTAACGGAGCCTGTCTATTGTCTTTTGCATCTATGATAACTTGCCTTTTTTGGGATATCTCAGTGAACAACAAATGCATCATAGCAGAGACTATAAATACTCACACTTCTATATTCATCATATTAATATTATTAGCTATCCTGTACCAGCTATGTAAAAGAGTTATCATTTTACTTTTTATCCAATTGCAGAAGTAGCCCCACTTTGCTCTCTTCTGCTTCCTTAATCTGTCACCAATGAATTTCATGTAACCCACCTGTGTCTGCTATCTTGATTGTAATGTATCAAATAAGGAACAAAATTGCCATTCTCTGGAGCATTATATCAATGCCTTGAGATTTTCCTTCCTGGCAACTGTTGAAAGTTTGGACCACATGAACTCACAAAAATTATTTCCAGCCGAAACCGGTTTGGCTCAATGGATAGAGCGTCGGCTTGGGGACTGAAGGGTCTTGGGTTTGATTCATGTCAAGGGCATGTACCTTGGTTGCGGGCACATCCCCAGTAGGGGGTGTGCAAGAGGCAGCTGATCGATGACTCTCATCGATGTTTCTAACTCTCTATTTCTCTCCCTTCCTCTCTGTACAAAATCAATAAAATATATATTTTTTAAATTATTTCCAGGTTTGAATATCTCTTGTGTTAACACTAACAGCATCTGGGCCAGCCAGAAAGATGGCCACACCAAATCTCCTGCATGCAGGATTGCCAAAAACATTGAATTTGTAAAAACAAAAACCCTGCACAGCCTGGCTGTGGTGGCTCAAAGAACTGAGTGTCGTCCTATGATCCAAGAGGTCCCAGGTTCCATTCCCAGTCAGGTCACATGCCTGCGTTGATGGCTCCATCCCCAGTAGGGGGCATGCAGGAGGCAGCCAATCAATTTTTTCTCATTATTGATGTTTCTATCTATCTCTCCCTCTCCCATCTTCTCTGAAATCAATAAAAATATATTCAAAAGAGAACAAAACAAAAAACTCTAAAAATATCTGCAAAGCAAAACTAAGCACATGCAAAAGGACAAGTCAGTATCTGTATGTAATAAATAATATATCAAATATAGAAGGTATTCAACGGAAACATTAGCCAAAAAAATATGGTTAAAAAACAGTCTAAGGATATAGGGGCAATTTTCCCCAAACTATGTACCAATGACCAACAGGAATATAAAGAATGCTTTTCCTCACTGATCAGGGAGGAATCCAATAGGCTCCCTGCCACAATAACAACCACAAATCCCTCCCTAGGAGTTCAGTACAGGAGGTGTTGTGATTGCAGAAAAAGAAAACGGCAGAGCAAACAAACCAGTCCTCCCAAGAACAGCAAGGGCCCAAAAAACTGAAAGCCAAGCAGTGAGGACAGAGCACATCCCGTTAAAGGGCATGAGGATGTGTAATGTCAATGGGTCTCTGGTGACAGTGAGGGTCTTACCCAGCGAGGACACAAGTTCAAAGTTCTCCAGCATCACATTCAGGTATAGCTGTCTCTGACCCTCATCAAGGAGGCTCCATTCCTCCCCAGAGAAGTACAGGGCAATGTCCTCCAAGGTCACGCCAACCTGTCAAAATGGAGACAATATATTGTTCCGATTTTTTTTTTTTTTTTTTTTTTTAACTTTTAGTTACAATTCCAATTTGGTCCTGGGAGTGTGTCTGTGTGGCATCCATTTACTCCACAGCCATTTTTAACCTCCCAGAATTGAGACTGAGACCAAAGCTGTTTTTCTGAGAAAACACAATTCTACTCCTCACACAGCTTCCCCACCCTCCACCCCCTCCAGGGCTCCCCAGTTTAGTGCGGTCACCAGGCCCTAATGCCACTGCAGGCTGCTCTCTCATCACAGTCCCATTACTCACTGTGACTGCCCTCAGCAATAGCAGAGGGTTTGGGCCCTGGGAGGGCCTGCACCTAAGCTCTGGGCCATGCCTGCAGGGCCCCAGCCTTACTGCCAAGCTAGTCTCCCAGATTATGCTTCCAAGACAAAGCCAAACCAGAGCTTATGCTTCACCCTGAAGTCTCCAGGCCAGGTCCCCAGCACCATCAGCTCCCACTTCCTCTTCCTCTAGATGTGCACACCGCCGTGTCATGTCCTCCTCCTTCACATCTTCAGACCTCAGGTAAACCCCCTCGGCTCTGCCCCCTTCCTGCTCCATGCCACTAGATCAACCGTGAACTTGGCGTATGGTATCGGAGAGTGCTGGTACCGCAGCCTGATGCAGGACCACCCCAGGCCCCTGAGGGACCCCACAGCCGGGAAAGCCCCCATGAGGCTGTGACGTCCTCCCTGCAGCCTCTGATCTGCCCGCCAATCCTCACAGCCACACCCTCAGGGGAACCTCGGAGGCCGGTCACCCCTGTCCTCTCCGCCCCGCACTGGCTGTGTCCTCAGAAGCCACCGCGCTCCTCCCTCCCCTCCGCCTTCCTCACGGTCCTCCCCGCGGACGGAGCTGCAGGAGGGACAGGCCCGCACCGGGCTGTGGGGTGCGGGGTGAGGAGGCGGGGGGCCCGGGGGACGCGCACTCACCTCAGCCGCGCGCCTCGGGGCGGGCGCCGCCATCGGACTGTGTGCGCGGAGCCCGGGGGTGGCGGCGGGGGCAGCGGCCGCCGCGGGAAGGGCGGGGCCTGTCCGGGCCGCGGGGCGGGTCTCCCGGGCGCGGACACTGGGCTTCACCCCCGCGCGTGCGCTGTGTGCGCCGCGACTCCCGCGCCTTCTCTGTCGGGGCATCTCGTCCGGGACCCAGTGGTCCAGAGCCTCCAAACAGGGTGCAGACTGCGTCTGGGTAGAGCCAAAATGTCCCTTGCGTGGATGACGGAAGTCCCGCCCCTTGGAGTTTAGCGTCGCCTGGAAACAGCTTTTCTGACCCTCGATTGGCTAAGCTGTTGGTCTTCCGCGCAGGGTCTTCTGGGTAATGTAGTCCTAGAGTCCAAGAAAGAGATCAGGGTCTTTACCACATCACTCCTGTAGAGAACAGGGAGATCACCACTGCAGGGCTATGAAATGTCATGTCCTCAGGAGAGAGACGTCTTAAAAATGGCTAAAGGAAGTTGTCATCTTTTCCTGGTGAAGGGATTTGAATCTATGTTGATGAAAAAAGATTATCATAGGGCATGTGGTATCTGAGAGTACTTGTACCACAGTCCAGCTGGATGCAGGGCAACCCCAGTCCTCCGAGGATCTCCACAGCCCAAAAATCCGGATTGCGGCTGTGATGGCCAGTGTCCTAGGTCAGTGGTTGGCAAACTGCGCCTCCCGAGCCACATGTGGCTCTTTGGCCCCTTGAGTTTTTAGCAAAGGCCAGCTTAGAAGTTAATAACAATGTACCTACCTATATAGTTTAAATTTAAAAAATTTGGCTCTCAAAAGAAATTTCAATCGTTGTACTGGTTGATATTTGGCTCTGTTGGCTAAGGAGTTTGCCGACCACTGACCTAGGTGGTCGTGGTTCAATTACCTGCCCGGTATTGCCCATTTCCGGCTTGATCCCCAGTAGGGGGCTGCAGGAGACAAAGGATCAATGATTCGCTCTCATCGTGGATGTTTCTCTGTCTCTCCCTTTTCCCTTCCTCTCTCTGAGATCAATTTTATAAAAACCATATTTAAAAGCACACACACATTGTCTGTGATACCAATATACCAGTTTAATTAAAGAGACATCCCTGCATTAAAGACTCTAAAAGACTTTCTAATGTGCTGGGACTTTTATAACCCCTGGACCTGGGGTTCAATTCTTGGACCTGGAAGTGAACCTTAGAAAGCGGTCCTTTCTCACTTAAGAACTGCCTATTACCATGGAAATATTAATGATCTTGCCAAAACCAACTTGGCTCCGTGGATGACTGAATTCGATTCCGGTCAAGGGCATGTACCTTGGTTGTGGGCACATCCCCAGTGGGGGATGTGCAAGCAGCTGATCGATGATTCTCTCTCATCGATGTTTCTAACTCTCTATCCCTTCTCTCTTCCTCTCTGTAAAAAATCAATAAATTAAAAAAAAAAAGAGAGACACAAAAACATCAATGATGATAGAGAACCATCCATTGCTGCCCCCTGCACACCCCACCCTGGAGATCCAGTGATTCCCTCACAGGTGGGTTGCCCGGGAATCGAATCCTGAGCCACCCCTGACAGGCATCCTTATGTGATCTTGGTCCTACCCCATATAAGCAGCTGGCGTATGTGGGTGGCAAAGCAGATTTTCATGGAAGACCTGCTGCCTTCCCGAATTCCCAGCAGTATTAGAATAAATGTTCATGTATGATTCGACCCTGTCTCTGCTTAATCGGGTCAGGTAGTGACAGGTGGACCGGGCCTATTGGTTGTGCAGTTGCATACCCACCCATGGAAAAGAAGCATGTGTCTATCACTTTAATTTCTGTCCAATCCTAGAGGTCACTCCTCCCTCTTTTTTTAAAAAATATATTTTATTGATTTTTTACAGAGAGGAGGGGAGAGGGATAGAGAGTTAGAAACATCAATGAGAGAGAAACATCGATTAGCTGCTTCTTGCACACCCCCTACTGGGGATGTACCCGCAATCCAGGTACATGCCCTTGACTGGAATCGAACCTAGGACCTTTCAATCTGCAGGCCGACGCTCTATCCACCGAGCCAAACCGGTTTTGGCTCCTCCCTCTTCTTTCTGCTGCCTCTCTAGCCTATCACCCATGTATTTCATGTAACCCAGTTATGCCTCCTTTTTTGCTTGTAATGTATAAAATAAACGCAATATTGCCATTTTCCAGAGCATTTTACCATACTATTAGGAATTTTCTATCTGGCAACTGTCATCAGTTGGATCAAATAATTTTAAAAACAATCCTCACGTTTGGAAGTTTGGTACATTGACAAATTGCATTCTGACAAAGTTATTGGTATTTCTGTTTATGTGAAAATGCTATGATAAGTAGGATACTGACAGGGAATTTGTACCTTACAGACATATTTAAGATGAAAGGTTAGATGACATTTTAGACATTCTCAATGTGGTGACATAATGAGTGTAGTTAATGAGCCTTCGCTGGTTCTAGTAAATAGAATTAATCCTCCACATTCTTGTTCAGAGTGGAGGACCTGCTGCCTTTCCGAATTGTTCAAACCCATTCTTGTTCAAACCCTAAAGCAATCTGACCTCTAGCCTTAAACTCCTGTGACACCCCTCCTGGAACCCCAATGGGATCTGTGTGTATATGGGGACCAAAGGAGCCGCCTGGCCTCGCTCCTCTTCCTAGTCTGACTGTTGAAAAAGGTTTACAGTATGCCAACGTGAAAGGGATAGTTAATTTATCAGAGCACAAGTTCCACTCCGTTTTCTGGGCAAGGCCGCAAGTCAGGGTCCCCCATGACACCACCAGACATCACCACAGGGCATCAAAAGTGCAGCATGGCGGACTCAAAGGTCCCAGGTTCGATTCCGGTCAAGGGCATGTACCTGGGTTGCGGGCACATCCCCAGTAGGGGGTGTGCAAGAGGCAGCTGGTTGATGTTTCTCTCTCATCGACGTTTCTAGCTATCTATCTCCCTTTCTCTGTAAAAAATCAATAAAATATATTAAAAAAAAAAAAAAAGTGCAGCATGACTGGCTTCTGAGGATACTCAGACATTTACGCTCCTGGATAAATTTCTCACGAAATCCAAGGACTTTTGTGTCTCTTCCACCCCTCACCCACCCTATCCCCTGCCTTGCAAGGCAGAAAGTATAATTTATGTTAGAGGACACGGTGGATAAGAGCGTTGGTCTGCGGACTGGAAGGTCCCAGGTTCGATTCTAGTCAAGGGCATATACACTAGTTGCAGGCACATCCCCAATGGGGAGTATGCAGGAGGCAGCTAATCGGTGTTTCTTTCTCATAGATGTTTCTAGCTCTCTATTCCTCTCTCTTCCTCTCTGTAAAAAATCAATAAAAAACAAATAAACAAACAAATAAATAAAAGAAGGAATTCGTACCATTTGCAGCAGCATGGATGGATCCGGAGAGCATTATGCTAAGTGAACTAAGTCAGGTAATGAAAAATACCAAATGATCTCACTCATTTATGGAAAATAAAGAACACTATAACCTGATGAACAAAAAGATAGAGATACAGAGGCAGTAAAGCATCGAACATACTATCTAATTATAGAGGGAAGGCTGAGGAGTGTTGGAGAAGAGAGGTAAAGAGATCAACCGAAGGACTTGTATGCATGCATAAAGCACAACCAATGGACACAAGACCCTACAGGAGTGGGATGTAGGCATGCAACAAGGGGTAGGAGAGGCTGGGGGAAGGTCAATGGGGAATAAAAAGAGATAATATGTACTACTATTTGTAATTCTTTATCTTAAAACAATAAAATAAAATAGTTGCCCTGCTATATAGAAAGAAAAAAAAAAAAAAAAAAGATTATATAGCACTCAAAGTGACAAGAGGCTATTAAACACAAACATAAGCTAGTAAAATTTCAGATCCCATAACTAAGTTTTTTGGATACCTGATTAATATAACATATAATATTTATACAACGTTTGCTTTAGAAAAGGAGTAAGCAAAATAAGGTTTATTTTCTAACTTCATTTGTCCTTGGGTGGGGTCAGCAAATGACACTAATTGCATTAATGCTATTAGTTTCCCTAAGTACATTGATATAAGCTACTTATTCTCTGTTTAGGGAGAAAAAATGAAAATCATCTATTCTTAAGTGTCCTTGGTTGAGGGAAGATAGGATTTACTAAATGGCTACAAATTGTTGTTCAACTATTTTAATTTCCCTATTCTACTTATCCTGGCTTACTGACTATACTAATAAAAGGGTAATATGTTAATTAGACTGGAAGACCTTCCAGGAGACCTTTCAGATGTTCTTCTACACAAAGCCATGGTGGCGGGGCAGAGGCGGTTAGAGGACAAGAGGGAAGGGCAGTTCTGGGTGATCAGACCAGTGGTGGGGCCATTGGAGTGATCAGGCCACTGGTGGTGGTGGTAGGGAGAATTGGTGTTGAGGAGGCCAGTGGGGAGGACAGGTGGGGGCGAGCAGGCGGGGGGGGGGGGGGGGGGGGGGGGGGAAGCAGTTTGGGGCAAGCATGCTGGCACAGGGGACAGTTGGGAGTGAGCAGGCTGGCAGGCAGAGTGGTTAGGGACAATCAGGCAGGCAGGCAGGTTAGCGGTTAGGAGCCAGCAGTCCTAGATTGTGAGAGGGATGTCTAACTGCAGGTTTAGGCCCGATCACTGTAAACAGACAGTAGGACATCGTTTGAGAGGTACCAGATTGGAGAGGGGGCAGGCCAGGCTGAGGGACAGGCCCCCTCTCCCCCGCAAGAATTTCATGCACTGGACATTAGTCCTATATAATAAATAGGTAATATGCAAATTGACTATCACTCCAACACAAAGATGGTTGCCCCCATGTGGTCAAAGATGGCCACCACAAGATGGACAGCAGGGAAGGACAATTGTGGGCAACCAGGCAAGCAGGGCAGGGAGGTTGGGAGGGACTACGCCTGCAAGGAAGGGCAGTTGGGGGCAATCAGGCCAGCAGAGGAAGGCAGTTAGGGGTGACAGGGCTGGCAGGAGAGGGCAGTTGGGAGGGACCAAGGCTACAAAGGAGGGCAGTTGCAGGCGATCAGGGCTGCAGAGGAAGGTCACCTGGGGGATTTACCTAATGTAGGTATTTAAATGTATGAGATTCAATTCAGACAGATGAGACTTCACAAATTTTCTTAAACTATTGTTAAGCCATAACTAAAAAAAACACATTTCCTACACATCTAAGTTTCACATGTAAACTCATATGTGCAGAGCATATTTAGAAATTTGGCTGAGAGATATCTGATGTTAATTGGACTCATAATGTCTTTCGTCAGTGTGAATTCGGTGATGATACTGGAGACTATAGTTCCTTGCAAATGATTTCCCACATTCACAGCATTTATAAGGCTTTTCTCCTGTATGAAGTCTCTGATGACGATGAAGAGCAGTGCTCCAGGTAAAAGATCTTCCACATTCACTGCATTTATAACACTTTTCTCTAGTGTGAATTTTCTGATGACAGTAAAGGGCAATGCGAGTGGTGAAAGATTTCCCACATTCACTGCACACATAAGGCCTTTCTCCAGTGTGCAATCTCTGATGACCTTGAAGGGCAATGCTGGTGGATAAAGTTTTCCCACATTCACTGCATTTATAAGAGTTTGCTCCAGT
The DNA here is from genome assembly GCF_014108245.1 of Pipistrellus kuhlii. Lineage (NCBI taxonomy): Eukaryota > Metazoa > Chordata > Mammalia > Chiroptera > Vespertilionidae > Pipistrellus > Pipistrellus kuhlii. Next base: position 582,283 of record NW_023425575.1, read on the forward strand.
GTGAACACGCTGATGACGAGAAAGAAGAGTGCTATAAATAAAAGATTTCCCACATTCCCTGCATTTATAAGGTTTTTCTCCAGTGTGAATTCTGTTATGAAGACGAAGATCAGCACTCCTGGGAAAAGATTTCCCACATTCACTGCACTCATAAGGCCTTTCTCCAGTGTGTAATCTTTGATGATCTCGAAGGGCAGTGCTCCTGGTAAAAGATTTCCCACATTCACTGCATTTATAAGGCTTTTTCCCGGTGTGAACCCTCTGGTGGCAATGAAGGTCATCGCTAGTGGGGAAAGATTTTTCACATTCACTGCATTTATAAGGCTTTTCTCCAGTGTGAATTCTCTGATGATGCTGATGAAGGTGACCTGTTGTGGTAAAATATTTTCCACATTCAGTGCATTGATAAGGCTTTTCTCCTGTGTGAATTCTTTGATGACAACGAAGGGTACTGCTCCAGGCAAAAGATTTCCCACATTCATGGCACTCATAAGGCCTTTCTCCAGTGTGCATTCTCTGATGAACTCGAAGGGCAGTGCTCCTGGTAAAAGATTTCCCACATTCACTGCATTTATAAGGCTTTTCTACAGTCTGAACTCTCTGATGAAGAAGACGGTCAATGCTCCCGGGAAAAGATTTCCCACATTCACTGCACTCATAAGGCCTTTCTCTAGTGCGAACTCCTTGATGATCACAAAGGTCAGCGCTCCTGGTAAAAGACTTCTCACATTCACTCCTTTTATAAGGCTTTTCTCCAGTGTGGCTGAGTTGATTGGGTGATATCCCATGCACCAAGAAGATGCCGATTACATTCTTAGGCAGGGCAAATGCTGGGTTTGCAGGTTCTATCCCTGGGAGGAGGCATATAGGAGGCAGGCAATCAATATTTTGCTCTCATTATATTTTCTCACTATCCCTCTTCCTATTTTTATAAAAATCAGTTTCAAATTATTAAAAACCAAAAAGAGCACAGTTCAAATTAGCAAGGAGCTTTTGTTAAAAAAAAAAAAATGTATTACCCCTGACTATATGAACCACAAGGTATCATATCAGATGTTGGCAGATGACATGACTCTACCTGGAGAAAAACGTCAAGATCCCACTATGAGCTTCTGAAATTAAAAATGAATTCAGAGTCATGGCCAGTGGCTCACTCTGTGAAAGTGTGCTTCCAGTACTCTGAGGTTGTGGGTTTGATCTGCCTTCAGGACACATACAGGGGACAGCCAATAAATGCAGAGATTGATGGAATAGCAAATCAATGTTTCCCTCTCTATTTCTGTCTCTGTCTCACTTCCTTTCTCAAAAATTAACAAATAAAAATTTTCAAAAGTTTATAGGATATGAACGCTAACACATAAACATCAGTGTCATTTCTACACGTTAACAATAAATTTTTGATAGAGAAATGAATAAAGTAGTCAAGTTTGTAACAGAATCAACAATGTACTCGGGAGTAAATTCCACCAAAATAGTGAAAGGTCTATACATTGAACTCAAGACAGTGATGAAAAAATGGAAGAAACCACAAATAAATGGAAAGACATCTTTACTTTAGGATTTGAAATTTAATACCCTTAAAATGTCTATACTACCCAAAGTAATCTACAGATTAAAAGCAATCCCAACAATAATTCCAATGGAATTTAACAAAGAAATAAAAACAGAATCTTTAAATGTGTGGAGCCCAAAGACCTGCAATAGCAAAAGCAAACTTGACAAAGAACTAACCTGGTGGCATCAAACTTCCTGTCTTCAGTCCATATAAAGCCAAAGCAACCAAACAGTGCGATACTGAAATAAACACAGAAACAAAGACCAACAGAACAGAACAGTTACCTACAAAGGAGTTCCCAGAAGGCTGACACCTGATTTCACATCAGAAACACTACAGGCCAGAAGGCAATGGCATGAGGTACTCAAAATAATGGAAAACAAGGATCTGAGACGAAGATTACTATATCCAGAAAGGCTATCATTCAAAATAGATGGTCAAATAAAGAGCTTCAAAGACAAAAATAGGCTCAAGGACTTCATCACCACCAAGCCAGCATTAGAAGAAATGCTAAAGGGATTGCTCCGAAGAAGAAATAGAGGAAAAAACCTAGCCAATTAAAAATTACTATAAATAAGTATCTCTCAATAATAACTCAATAATTATTTAATGCTCCAATCAAAAGCTGTAGGGTAACTGAATGGCTACAAAAACATAAACCCAACAATATGCTGTCTACAAGAGACCCACCTCAAAAAAAAAAAAGACATACACAGGATGAAAGTGAAGGGATTGAAAAAGTTTCCATGCAAATGGAAAACAAAAAGAAACCTAGAGTAGCAATACTCATATCTGACAAAAGACTTTAAAAGCATCATGCTAAGCGAAATAAGCTAGTTGGAGAAAAATAAATGTCATATGATCTCACTCAGGTGTGGAATATAATGAACAATATAAACTGATGAATAAAAATAGAGCCAGCAGAAACTGGTTTGGCCAGTGGATAAAGCATTGGCCTGCGGACTGAAAGGTCCCGGGTTCCATTCTGGTCAAGGGCATGTACGTTGGTTGCAGGCACGTCCCCAATAGGGGGCGTGCAAGAGGCAGCTGGTCAATGTTCACATCCTATCTTTATCTCTCTCCCTTCCTCTCTGTAAAAAACCAATAAAATATTTATATATTAAAATAAATAAATAAAAATAAAAAATAAAAAAATAGAACCAGAGGGGGGAAAATATTACAGAATATAATAGAAGTAATCATGCTCTTTTTAGATTTTTAGTATTTCTTACAATTTGTGATATAGTTTTGGTAATATTATTATATTTAAAATCCTTTTATTCTAAAAACATTAATCTCTACACTAATAGAAGAATAAAATGCAAATTGACTGTTCCTTCATGATGCCCACCAGCCAATCAGGAGTGGGTATGCAAATTAACCCCCCCCAAAAAAGGGGTTAATTTGCATATTCAGAAGTAGAGTGGCCAGGGGTGGGATAGGATGCCCTGGGCCTCTGGGCAGCTTGGGAAGGCGGAAAGGCAGCTTCAGGACAGAGCAAAGGCAGAAAGCCTGCTCTGGGCCAGAGCAAAGGTGGTGCTGGCAGCTAGGGGAAGGAAGACCCATTCTTGCACGAATCATTGTGCATCGGGACTCTAGTTATTATATAAAAGTTCATTTTTCGCCGAAACCGGTTTGGCTCAATGGATAGAGCGTCGGTTTGGGGACTGAAAGGTCCTGGGTTCAATTCCGGTCAAGGGCATGTACCTTGGTTGCGGGCATATCACCGGTAGGGGGTGTGTAAGAGGCAGCTGATCGGTGACTCTCTCTCATCGATGTTTCTAACTCTATCTCTTCCCTTCCTCTCTGTACAAAATCAATAAAATATTAAAAAATAAATAAATAAATAAAAGTTCATTTTTCTTGAGATATTAATGTTTATTTCATGTAACATTATTATATTTAAGATCATTTTTCTGGAAATATTAAAGTATGTTGCATGTAACATTATTACATTTAAAATCATTTTTCTTGAAATAAAATTTTAAAAAGTGAAATAAAAAAAAATTGCTAGCCCAGCCAGAGGTGGCTTGGTGAGTGAGTGTTAACCTATGAGCCAGGAGGTCAGGATTCCATTTCGGGTTAGGGAACATGCCAGGCTTGCAGTATGCAGCCTATCAATGATTCTCTCTCATCATTGATGTTTCTTTCTCTCTCTCCCTCACACTTCCTCTATGAAATCAATAAAAATATATTTTTAAAAAACAGGCTAAAGATGTAGAGGCAACTTTTCCAAAAATATGTACCAATGACCAACAGGAATATAAAGAATGCTTTCCTCACTAAGGGAGGAATCCATTAGGCTCCCTGCAACAATAACAACCACAAATCCCTCCCTAGGAGTTCAGTACAGGAGGTATTATGATTGCAGAAAAAGAAAAGGGCAGAGTTGCCGAAACCAGTTTGGCTCAATGGACTAAAGGGATCCGGGTTCGATTCCAGTCAAGGGCATGTACCTTGGTTGCGGGCATATCCCCAGTAGTGGGTGTGCAAGAGGCAGCTGATCGATGACTTTCTCTCATCGATGTTTCTAGCTCTCTATCTTTCTCCCTTCCTCTCTGTACAAAATCAATAAAATATATATTTTTTAAAATAAATAAATAAGAAAAGGGTAGAGCAAACAAACCAAACTCCCAAGAACAGCAAGGGCCCACAAAACTGAAAGCCAAGCAGTGAGGACAGAGCACATCCAGGGTAAAGGGTCATGAGGATGTGTAAAGTGAAGTCCAGGTCACTGGTGACAGTGAGGGTCTTACTCAGGGAGGATACAAGTTCAAAGTTCTCCAGCATCACATTCAGGTACAGCTGTCTCTGACCCTCATCAAGGAGGCTCCATTCCTCCCTGGAGAAGTACAGGGCAATGTCCTCAAAGGTCACGCCAACCTGTCAAAATGGAGACAATAGATTATTCAGGATTATTATTATTATTATTATTATTATTATTATTATTTTGTATTTTAGTTGAATTACAATTTAGTTGAATTCCTGGGAGTGTGTCTGGGTAGCATCCACTTACTCAGCAGCCATTTGTAAACTCCCAGAATTGAAACTATTGAAACCAAAGCTGTATCCCTGAGAACCCTGACTCCTACTCCTTACACACCTTCCACCCCTCAACCTCCTCTAGGGCACCCGGTTAGGGTGGACACCAGGCCCTAATGCCTGTGCTTGTTGCTCTCTCATCACAGTCCCATTACTCACTGTCACTGCCCTCAGGTACAGCAGAGGGTTCAGGCCCTGGGAGGGCATGCATTTAAGCTCTGGGGATGCCTGCAGGGCCCTAGTCTTCCTACCAAGCAATCCCACTGCAGTCTCCCTGATCCTGCCTCCAAGACAAAGCCAAACCAGAGCTTATGCTTCAACCTTGTCTCCAAACCAGTCCCCAGCAGCATCAGCTCCCACTTGCTCTTTCTCTAGATGTGCACACCACTGTGTCATGTCCTCTTTCAGACCCCAAGTTCACTCCCTCAGCTCTGCCCCCTTCCTACTCCATCCCAGGAGATCAGCCATGGACTTGGACTATATGGCATCCGAGAGTGCTTGTACCATAGTCCAGCCCGGATGCAAGTCAAATCCGGTTCTCTGAGGGTCTCCGAATGAGTCTGACGGCCTCCCTGCAGCCGCTGATCTGCCCGCCAATCCTCACAGCCACACTCTCAGGGGAACCTCAGAGGCCGGTCACCCCTGTGCTCTCCGCCCCGCACTGGCTGTGTCCTCAGAAGCCACCGCGCTCCTCCCTCCCCTCCGCCTTCCTCACGGTCCTCCCCGCGGACGGAGCTGCAGGAGGGACAGGCCCGCACCGGGCTGTGGGGTGCGGGGTGAGGAGGCGGGGGGCCCGGGGGACGCGCACTCACCTCAGCCCCGCGCCTCAGGGCGGGCGCCGCCATCAGACTGTGAGCGCGGAGCCCCGGGGTGGCGGCGGGGGCAGCGGCCGCCGCGGGAAGGGCGGGGCCTGTCCGGGCCGCGGGGCGGGTCACCCGGGTGCGGACAACGGGCTTCACCCCCGCGCGTGCGCTGTGGGTGCCGCGACTCCCGCGCCTTCTCTGTCGGGGCATCTCGTCCGGGACCCAGTGGTCCGGAGCCTCCAAACAGAGTGCAGACTGCCTCTGGGTAGAGCCAAAATGTCCCTTGCGTGGATGACGGAAGTCCCGCCCCTTGGAGTTAAGCGTCGCCTGGAAACACCTTTTCTCATCCTCGATTGGCTAAGCTGTTGGTCTTCCACGCAGGGTGTTCTGGGTAATGTAGTCCTAGAGTCCAAGAACGCGATCAGGGTTTTTTCCACATCACTCCTGTGGGAAACAAGGAGATCGCCACTGCAGGGCTATGAAATGTCACGTCCTCAGGAGAGACACGTCTTAAAAATGGCTAAAGGAAGTTGTCATCTTTTCCTGGTGAAGAGACTTGAGTCCATGTTGGTGAAAGGAGATAATCTGGCCTGGCAATGTCACTGGTTTAGTGTTGACCAGAGAACTGGGAGATCATGGTTCAATTACCTCAGGGTACGTGTCTAATTTGCTTGATCCCGAGTAGGGGGCGTGCAAGAGGCAGCGGATCCATGATTCTCTCTCATCATTGATGTTTGTCTCTCCCTCTTTCTTCTCCCTTCTTCTTTCTGTAATAAATGCACAGCTCCCACTGGGGATGTGCCGGCAACCAAGGCACATGCTCTTGACCGGAATCGAACCCGGGACCTTCCAGTCCGCAGACGAACGCTCTATCCATTGAGCCAAACCGGTTTTGGCCGAATGCAGGCCATCTTAAGCATCCCCGCACCAACAACCAAGTTGCAGGTTCCACAGTTCCTATGGGTGGTTTGATACTGCCCCCTGTGGATACCAGGGTTTGCGGAGCTTGCTGAACCTCTACACTCAAGCAGTGGGGGAGGGGGGAAGGCGGGGGAAGAAGCCATTGGATGGGGCAGAGGTGGAACAATGGAACTTTGAGGAACTAAAGAAGGCTCTCCTCTCAGCACCTGCCTTAGCCTTACCGGATGTCACAAAGCCCTTTCACCCCTATGTTAGCAAGGTAAGGGGCCTTGCCAAAGGGGTTCTCACCCAGACTCTTGGTCCCTGGCAGAGACCGGTAGCCTCTAAGAGATTAGACCCAGGGGTATCAGGATGGCCTGCACGCCTCCGGGCAGTGGCCGCCACAGCACTGATAGTGAAGGAGGCGGACAGACTGACTCTGGGACAGGAGTTAGTCCTGACGACACCATGTGCTACTGAGGCCCTCCTCCGAGGAGCTCTGGAAAGGCAGATGTTGAATGCCAGGGTTACCTGGTTCCCAGCTCTTTTCCTGGACCAGCCCTGCATCCGGTTCCATAAGACGCTGACCAACAACCCTGCAAACCTACTCCCAGATGATGGTGATCTGGACGAGCCCCTCTATGATTGCATAGCAGTAACAGATGCATTCCACACGGCTCGGCCAGACCTCATGGACATCCTGCTATCATCACCAAATGCGGGAGCAGCTATGTGAGCGATGGAATCTGGTACGGGGTGTGGAGGAGTGGCAGGAGTCACCTTGAATCGCACCATGTGGTCGCAGTCCCTAAGCAGAGGGACTTCAGCACAGAGAGCCGAGCTGAGCTTCTGGCCCTAATCCAGGCCCTCCCACGGGGAAAGGGAAAGCCTATCACCATCTGTACCCACAGCGGGTAAGCATTTGCCACAGTGTATATACACAGTGCCATCTACTGGGAAAGAGGGTTACTAACTTCAGCCAGAAAGGACATTAAAAACAAGCAAGAGCTGAAACTGGTTTGGCTCATAGGTATGTTTGTGTGTTTTTTTGTGTGTGTTTTTTTTAATATATATTTTATTGGTTTTTTACAGAGAGGAAGGGAGAGGGACAGAAAGTCAGAAACATCGATGAGAGAGAAACATCGACCAGCTGCCTCCTGCACACCCTCCACTGGGGACGTGCCCGCAACCAAGGTACATGCCCTTGACCGGAATCGAACCTGGGACCTGTCAGTCCGCAGGCTGACGCTCTGTCCACTGAGCCAGACTGGTTCTGGCTAGGTATACTTTTTGAAGGGTCAAGCTGAAACAAGAAATTCACAGTGAATGTAGTCACAGCATGACACCCAACATGGGGCGCAGGTGCAGAGGCCCAGGCCAAATTACCGACGTCTACTGTGCATGAAATTCTGCTGGGATCAAAGGGGAGGCAGACAAATTACAGCTCATAGTGAAAGTAGTTTCCCCTGGAGAAACTACTGCAGCTGAGAAATTATGGGGTAGCCCTGAAAACGGGGAGGCCAAATGCTCTGAGATGTGAAGAGAATGGGAGGAAAAACTTAACTACAGCAATGGAAACAGTATCTTCAGCTGAGCCACCATGATCCTCAGACTCTACCTGCTCCAGTGAGGGTTGCACATCAGTGGTAGAGATTGTGTCTGACGCTGGAGAAAATAATGGTTAAAATCCAGCCCCTTGAATCTGACACTTGTCTGTGGAGTAAACGTGGGGAGCTGACTTCATTTCCCTGATACTGAAAATTTTCAGCAATCTGATAGGAGTTTCCACTTGCCCAGGTTGTTATGAGAAGAGAGAAAATACTGAAAAATCTAACTGAAATCCTAGCAACAAGTACTCAGTTTGTTACTTTTATTTACCTTGGAAGGCCAGAGTAAGTGCCATCAATCACCTGCATGTCACATTCAGCCAACTGAGACTCAAGGGAGTTCAGTGAGCCTGCTGGAGATTCCCAGGTGGGGCACAACATATGCCCACAGCACCTGTCTCCCTGCAGCAGAGTCAGTGGCTTCTTATAGGTCCCATTTCTTACTAAAATGCACCCAAAGCCAAAACCGGTTTGGCTCAGTGTATAGAGTGTCGGTCTGCGGACTGAGGGGTTCCGGATTCGATTCCGGTCAAGAGCATGTACATTGGTTGCAGGCACAACCTCAGTAGGGGGTGTGCGGGAGGCAGCTGGTCGATGTTTCTCTATCATCATCAACGTTTCTGGCTCTCTATCCCTCTCCCTTCCTTTCTGTGAAAAATCAATAAAATATATTAAAATAAATAAGGAATAAAATGCACCCAAAAACAAAGGTGCTTGGTATGCATTGGCAAATGCCTTGCCTGGGAAATGCAGAGAGAGCCTGGAGTTTCTGGTTTGGGAGAGAGAGAAACATCAATGATGAATGAGAATCATTGACTAGTTGCCTCCTGCATGACCCACACTGGATCTAGCCCAGGACACTGGCATGTGCCCTGACTGGGAATCAAACCATGATTTCCTGGTTCATAGGTTGAAACTCAATAACTGAGCCATACCAGATAGCAAATTTTATTGTTTTTTGGAAGAGAAAAAGGGAGAGGGAGAGAAACACAATGCAAGAGTGCCACATTGACCGGTGGCTTCCTGCACACCTGATTCCTGGGAGCTAGCCCATAATCCAGGCAGAAGCACAAAAATCCAACCAGTAAACCTTCAATGCATGGGATCACACCCAAGCAAATGAGCCATATCATCTATGATGGTAGATTTATTTTAGATAACAAAATGCTAATCTTTGCAAATTTAAACATTCAAATCCACAAGGACCTAGATTATGTATGAAATTTTTGACAAAGTTAAATGAAGCTTATTAGCCATAACCAGCTTAATTCTGTGGATAGAGTCCATCTGCAGACTCAAGGGTCCCAAGTTCAATTCAGGTAAAGGACATTTACCCTGGATGCAGGCACAACCACAGTAGGGGGTATGCAGGAGGCAGCTGACTGATGTTTCTCTCTCATCAATGTTTCTAACTCTTTTTCCCTCTCCTCTCCTCTCTGTAAAAAATCAGTAAAATATGTATTTTTTAAAAAAAAGAAACTTATGCTATCAAATAAAGAGGGAATATGGTAATAGATTCTCATGCCATAGAAAACTGACTCACCTTCAAAGATAGCGGTGCTCATAGTCAATAAGGAGGGAATATGGTAATTGACTGCCGCCTTCAAAGAGGGCAGCACCCACAGCCAATAAGAAAATATGCTAATTTACTGCCATGCCCTCAAATTTGGCTTCACCCATAGCCACATGAGGGTGGTGCCCAGTCCCCTAAGTCCCTTAGCCTCCCAGGGTCAGGCTGAGGATCAGGTAACCAGGGCCAGCGGAGGCTTGCACTGGCGGCAGTGGCAGCAGCAGAGGTGTGATGTGGTGTCGCCTTGCCCTCATGGTGGGTCACCTCCTGCCCCTGAGGGCTCCGGACCGTGAGAGGAGGCAAGTCGGGCTGAGGCACATCCCTCTAGTCTAGGGGTGTCGAACTCAATCAGAGAAGGGGCCAAAATCTAAAATCCAGCCTAATTCGCGGACCGAATGGTTTACTGAACAGTCATAAACTGTCATTGTGATGGAAACGCAGCAGAGTGCAGTGATGACAGCGCCTGCGGGCCACATTGCAAGGCCTGGCGGGACGGATTTGGCCCGCGGGCCTTGTGTTTGACACATGTGCTCTAGTCCATGAATTTTCATTCACTGGGCCTCTAGTATCCATATAAAGAATTATACAACAACTAGAGTTCCAATGTATGAAATTTGTGAAAGGGGCTTGTCCCTCACAGCCCCTTGCAACCTTGGCTTTGTATGGAAAGTCATGCAGATAGTCATTCTGCTGTTCAGTCTAATGAGCATATAAACTCTTTATTATATAGGATGTTTGTACCAGCTTTCTTATAAATAACCAAATATTTTAAAAAATGGATAAACTGCAATGTTATAATATGTACACAGATAATAATTTAATTTAAAAATTTTTTGAGCAAAAAAAAATAAAATAAAAATGGATAAACTATTGGTGATATAATCAAAGGTAAGAATATTTATCAAAAAGAGATGGGTTACAGCCAAAACTGGTTTGGCTCAGTGGATAGAGCGTCAGCCTGCTGACTTAAAGGTCCCAGATTCAATTCCAGTCAAGGGCATGTACATTGGTTGCAGGCACATCCCCTGTAGGAGGTGTGCAGGAGGCAGCTGATCGATGTTTCTCTCTCATCGATGTTTCTAGCTCTCTATCCCTCTCCCTTCCTCTCTGTAAGAAAATCAATAAAATATATTAAAAAAAAAAAGAGAGAGAGATGGGTTACAAATATGTCTTTACTAAGTCTCCAAGCATTTATGAAATATAAGTTAGAGAAGAAAAATATTTTAAAAATGCAAAGTCATCTGTTAAAATAGGATGTAAAACAATGGTTACTTGGAAAGCTGATAAACTTAAAAACGTCATGAAGCAAATGTACAGTGATAGACATAATCAGTATTATCAGTATAATAATAGTTTCAATTTCAAGCACACATCAACATTTACAAATACACATGTATTTTACTCATTATGGGTTTCAAAAATGTTTCCAAATTAAAAAGTGTGTATATTCCACTATCTGGAAAAGTAGGTTTGGCAAATCTATATGGAATACACATTCTTATGATCTCTGGGCAACTGTCTTGCCTTAGTGACAGAAAATGTAACAAATAATGAAGAACTTTCACCAAACCAACAAGAATGCTGGCCAAATCACAAAAGCCACATCCATGAACTACAGACACCCTTTGCCTTCGTCTTTGTTTTTCTGCCAGCGCACCGACTCTGAGATAAACATATGAGAGGCTTCAGAAATCAACAAAGCCTCTTGGTGATAATCAATGACAATGATTGTGTCCACAGAAGTTAAGCATGCCTCAAATCCTCAATTCTGTGAAAACAATGCTCCTGTACACCTTTGCTCAGAAACATTTCTGGATGCACATTTGGATGAGGGACATTTCATCTAACGGGCGACAGCCCCTCCAAAACACATTAGACAAGTGTTTATATAGTGAAAAGGTTTCCCCTAATTGCAATGGTCCTCCAACCAGTGACCGTTACCCATGGAATTGAAGGCATTAGGGCATATGGCCATCTGTAAGACATGGAAAGAGACAGTCTTCAAATATATTGGCATCCCTTAAAAACAAGAAAAATACTGACGCAGCTCGAAGATATTCTTGAGGTTGTCACAGCTATCCCATCTTTGCAGTGATCTGACTCAAAGCTTCCATCTTCAAATGAGGAAAAGAGAGTCCACAATCCACAGTATTTATTAGGAAAATATGGGCAGCCATGAAAACGAGGCAAAAACTGCTAAGTTAATTTGTACACCCCATTGTTCAGACAAGGTCAAAGAATGTTTGAGGCCCCATGAAAAGTTTTCGCCTCATCATGTTTGGAGAGCTCAGACCTCCTTATAAGCTAACCAATACAGTAAATAGAACACCTAAGACAAAGACTTAGGAAAAGCATTATTTCACAAACCAGAGAGACATAAAATTGGCATTAATGTCTTCAGCACTCAATAAATACATCATTGGCCGAAACCGGTTCGGCTCAGTGGATAGAGCGTCAGCCTGTGGACTGAAAGGTCTCAGGTTCAATTCCGGTCAAGGGCATGTACCTTGTTGCAGGCACATCCCCAGTAGGGGGTGTGCAAGAGGCAGCTGATCGATGATTCTCTCTCATCGATGTTTCTAACTTTCTATCCCTCTCTTCCTCTCTGTAAAAAATCAAAATATATTAAATAAATAAATAAATAAATAAACACATCATTGGCATCTAGGGAATGTGTGTCTCTAAAAATGACAGTTCCTCTGCAATGTTATGTTTTGTGGGGCTAACATTATTCAGTCCAAAAAATTAGACAACAGAGTTAGCTTCCTTGGGCACAAGAGGATGGTGATTGATGACGTCAGTAGGATCATATAGGTGGTACAAATGAAATACCTTAACAGAAATATGCAGTGACATAGATCTGGAAACATATCTAAGTATTTAAAAAAGTGAAACATAGCTACATATGATTCCAACATAAAAAAACAAAAAGAGCTCAAACCGGTTTAGCTCAATGGATAGAGCATTGGCCTGCGGACTGAAAAGTCCCAGGTTCAATTCCGGTCAAGGGCATGTACCGTAGTTGCGGGCACATCACCAGTAGGGGTGTGCAAGAGGCAGTTGATCGATGATTCTCTCTCATGGATGTTTCTAAGTCTCTATTCCTCTCTCCTCCTCTCTGTAGAAAATCAATAAAATATATTATTAAAAAAAAAAAAAAAAAAAAAAAAAGCCGAAACTGGTTTGGCTCAGTTGGATAGAGCATCGGCCTGCGGACTGAAAGGTCCCAGGTTCGATTCCCGTCAAGAGCATGTACCTTGGTTACGGGCACATCCCCGGTGAGGAGTGTGCAGGAGGTGGCTGATCGATGATTCTCTCACATGGATGTTTCTGGCTCTCTATCCCTCTCTCTTCCTCTCCGTAAAAAATCAATAAAATATATTTTTAAAATAAAAGAAAAAAAGAAAAAGCACCCCATAAAAACACTTATGGGGATTTTATATCATGTAGGTTTTTAAATGTATAAGATTCATTAAATTGTATGAGATTCATTAGTGGTAAAATATTTCCCACATTTACAGCATTTATAATGGTTTGCACCATTGTGTACTCGCTGATGACCAGAAAGAAGAGTGCTATGGATAAAAGAGTTCCCACACTCACTGCATTTATAAGGCTTTTCTCCAGTGAATTCTGTAATGAAGATGAAGGTAACGGCTCCTGGGAAAAGATTTCCCACATTCACTGCACTCATAAGGCCTTTCTCCAGTGTGCAATCTCTGATGATATCGAAGGGAAGTGTTCCTGGTAAAAGATTTCCCACATTCACAGCACTTATAAGGTTTTTCACCAGTATGAACTCTCTGATGACAGTGAAGATCAGTGCTAGTGCTAAATGATTTTTCACAATCGCTGCATTTATAAGGTTTTTCTCTAGTGTGAATTCTCTGATGATGCTCATGAAGGTTAGATGTCGTGTTAAAAGACTTCTCACATTCACTGCATTGATAAGGCTTTTCTCCAGTGTGCAATCTCTGATGACAACGAAGAGCAGAGCTCCTGGTAAAAGATTCCCCACATTCACTACACTTGTAAGGCTTTTCTCCAGTGTGAACTCTCTGATGAATCTGAAGAGCAGTGTTGGTGGATAAAGATTTCCCACATTCACTGCATTTATAAGGCTTTTCTCCAGTGTGAATTCGCTGATGACGATAAAGAACAGTGCTACTGATAAAAGATTTTCCACATTCACTGCACATGTAAGGCCTTTCTCCAGTGTGCACTCTCTGATGAATCTGAAGGGCAGTGTTGGTGGATAAAGATTTCCCACATTCATTGCATTTATAAGGCTTTTCTCCAGTATGAACCCTCTGATGAACACGAAGGTTGGTGCCCCTGTGAAAAGATTTCCCACATTCACTGCATTTATAAGGCTTTTCTCCAGTATGAACTCGCTGATGACGATAAAGAACATTCCTACTGAAAAAAGATTTCCCACATTCACTGCACACATAAGGCCTTTCTCCAGTGTGTAATCTCTGATGAATCTGAAGAGCACTGTTGGTGGATAAAGATTTCCCACATTCACTGCATTTATAAGGCTTTTCTCCAATGTGAGCTCGTTGATGACGAGAAAGGGCAGAGCTACTTATAAAAGATTTCCCACATTCACTGCACACGTAAGGCCTTTCTCCAGTGTGCAATCTCTGATGGCCTCGAAGAGCAGTGCTGGTGGTTAAAGATTTCCCACATTCACTGCACTTATACGGCTTTTCTCCAGTGTGAATTCTGTGATGAAGACGAAGGTCAGCGACCCTGGGAAAAGATTTTCCACATTCACTGCAGTTATAAGGCTTTTCTCTGGTGTGAACTCTCTGGTGACAATGAAGTTCACTGATACTGGTAAAACACTTTTCACATTCCCTGCATTTATAAGGCTTTTCTCTAGTGTGAATTCTCTGAAGATGTTCATGAAGGTTAGATGTTCTGGTAAAATATTTCCCACATTCACTGCATTGATAAGGCTTTTCTCCAGTGTGAACTCTCTGATGACGATGAAGGTCACTGCTCCAGGTAAAAGATTTCCCACATTCATGGCACTCATAAGGCCTTTCGCCAGTGTGCAATCTCTGATGACCTCGAAGGGCAGTGCTCCTGGGAAAAGATTTTCCACATTCACTGCATTTATACGGCTTTTCTCCACTGTGGCTGAGTTGATTGGATGTTATCCCATACACCAAAAGGTTGCCGATTACATTCTTGGACAGGGCAAATGCTGGGTTTATAGGTTCCATCCCTGGTAAGGAGCATACAGGAGGCAGGAAATCAATGTTTTGTTCTCACTTCCATGATTCTCACTATCCCTCTCCCTCTTTTTCTAAAAATAAAATTTCAAAATTTTTAAAATCAAAAAGAGCATAGTTCAAATTAGCTAGAAGCTTTCATTAAAGAAAAGAAAAAAAGATATTATCCCTGACACTGAACCAGGAAGTAATATAGAGATGTTGGCAGATGACGTGACTCTACATAATGAAAAATGTGAAGATCCCAGTGTAAGCTTCTGAAATTAAAAACTAATTCAGAGCCCTGGCCCAGTGGCTTGTTCTGTAAAAGTGTGGTCCCAATACTCTGAGATTGTGGGTTTGATCTCCCATCAGAACATACACGAGGGACAGCCAATGAATGCATAGATTGGTGGAATATCAAATCAATGTTTCCCTCTCTATTTTTTTTTTTTTTTTTTAATATTTCTGTCTCACTTCGTTTCTCTAAAATTAACAAATAAAAAGAAAAAATAATTTTGGAAAGGTTACAGAATATAAACGTCAACACACAAACATCAGGTTCATTTCTACACATTAACAATCAAATCTTTGATAGAGAAATAGATAAAGTAGTCAAGTTTGGAATAGAATCAACAATTAACTACTCGGGAATAAATTCTACCAAAATGTTGAAAGGTCTATACATTGAACTCAAGACAGTGATGAAAAAATGGAAGAAAACACAAACAATGGAGAGACATTCATGCTTTAGGATCTGAAATGTAATACCCATATAAGATCTATATTACCCAAAGCAATCTACAGTTAAATGCAATCCAGATGATAATGCCTATGGTATTTAACAAAGAAATAAAAACAGAACCTTGGAAATGTATGGAACCAAAAGTCCTGGAATAGCAAAAGCAAACTTGAGCAGGAACAAACCTGGTGGCATCGAACTTCCTGACCTCAAACTATTACAAAGCCAAAGCAAGCAAACAGTGTGTTACTGGAATAAACACAGAAACAAAGACCAATAAAACAGGACAGACAAGACCAAAATAATCTCAGGCACATACGTTCAAGTATCCTTTCACAAAAACCAGAATACACACAAGAAAGAAAAGATAGTTTTTTCAATGAATGGTGCTGGTACAAGTGCATATTCACAGGAAAATAACAAAACTGGATACCACTGATAAAAATGAACTCAAACTGCATGAAACAATTAAATGATACTCATAAAACTTAAAACTACTGCACGACAACCCAGAGAAAAAGATTTGGACATTAGCTTTAAATATGATTTTCTGGAAGTGACACCAACCTCTAGGCAGAGGGAAAACTAAACAGTCTGAACAACAACAAATGAAAAAGCATCTTCACATCACAACAGCAATTAACAAAATGAAATTAAAAGGTAATCTACAGGATGGGAGAAAATACTTGCAAGTCATATGAACGTACTGTTTAGAGATATTGTGGATTCAGTTCAGATCTCCTCAATAAAGCAAATATCCAGATATAGAAGGAAATTCACACAAATATTTGACATTACAATTAAATAATAAAGACAGGATAAGGCTACATGCAGGCTAATAAAAACACAACTACTCTGTGTGAAAAATACTTTATCAGTAAAGAGTGACAACCTCACGAAAATTCAGACACCTAAAATGACAACAAAGGATGGTCTGAAATTAAAACTTTCTAAAAGCAGCTAATGACAGGTAGACATGTCCTCAGCTAGAATATTCACCAACAAAAGTCAATCTTTACCTGAACAGAGCCTGTCTATCATCTTCTGCATCAATGATCACATCACTTTGGAATGTCAGAGTAACTTCCCTTTTTCCGGATTCCTCAGGGCACAACAAATGCACCATAGCAGAGACGACCATTATTCTCATTGCTACTTTTATCATATTAATAATGATTATTGACTATCTTGTACCCACCTATCATTTTACTTTTTTGTAAAAATATATTTTATTGATTTTTTTACAGAGAGGAAGGGAGAGGGATAGTTAGAAACATCGATGAGAGGAAAAACATCGATCAGCTGCCTCCTGCACACCCCGCACTGGGGATGTGCCTGCAACTGAGGTACATGATCTTGACTGGAATTGAACCTGGGACCTTTCAGTCCTCAGGCTGATGCTCTATCCACTGAGCCAAACGAGTTTTGGCTCATTTTACTTTTTATCTCATTCCAGAAGTAGCCCAGCTTTGCTCTCATCTGTCTCCTTATCTATCACCAATGAATTTCATGTAACCCACCTATGTCTGCTCTTGTGATTGTAATGTATTAAATAAGGTGCAAAACTGCCATTCTCTGGAGCATTATATCAATGCCTTGAGATTTTGCTTCCTAACAACTGTTGAAAGTTTGGAACAAATATACTCACAAAAATTTTTTTCAGGTTTGAATATTTCTTATCTTGACACTAGTAAACATCATCTGAGCCTGCTAGAATGATGGCCACACTAAACTTACTGAATGTAGGTTAGCCAAAAACATTGAATTTGTAAAAAACAAAATACTACACTGCCCAGCTGTGGAAGGTTAGTGAATTGAGTGTCATCCCATGGACCAAGAGGTCCCAGGTTCATGGACCAAGATGTCCCAGGTTCAATTCCTAGTCAGAGCACATGCCTGGGTAGCTGGCTCCATCCCCAGTAGAGGAAACACAGGAGGCAGCCAATCAATGATTTTCTCTCATTATTGTTTTGTCTATTGGTCTTTCCCTCACCTTTCTTCTCTGAAGTCAATAAATTAAAAGCAAAACAAAAAATCCCCAAAACATCTGCAAAGCACAATTATGCACATGCAAAAAGCCGAGCACCCATATGTAACAAAAAATTAATATGAAGCCCTAACTGATTTGGCTCAGTAGATAGAGCGTCAGCCTGCAGACTGAAGGGTCCCAGGTTCGATTCCGGTCAAGCGCATGTACCTTGGTTTCGGGCACATACCTACTAGAGGGTGTGCAGGAGGCAGTTGATTGATGTTTCTTTCTCATTGATGTTTCTAACT